>NC_051308.1:15281307-15906307 GCF_015220235.1 Choloepus didactylus | reverse complement strand
GCTGTTTTCCACCACTACTGAAAGATAGCTATTAGCCGTAACTGAAGCAGAGCGAGAAGGAACTTTCCCATCAATCTGATTAGGCTAGTAGAGGTCAGGTGCCCACCATAAATGATAATTATTATTGCCATGGAAATGCAACGTGCTGATTGGCTTAAACCGCTGTCCCTAAATCAATTGTTTGACAAGTAGAGAGAATTACTGTGGTTGGTTTAGACCAGAGAGAGACTACCTCCCAATTTTAGGTTGGAGTCAGCTTCCCTTATTTACACAGTTGCATGTGAACAAAATTGGAATTCTGTTAGGAAGAATATGTTGAGGGCTGGATAGGAAATGGATGCCAGATTGGCAGCTAGAAGATTATATTGTATATGCTCAATAAACCATCTTCTGACCATAATCAAAATTGGAAAATTCACTGTTCACAGGGTAAAAACAAACAACTGATCACTTTGTCAATTGCAGTTTTTGTAAATTAACGTATTGCCATCTAGGTTTATACTATTACTGCTCATGATCTCCAAGGGAACCATTCTTGATGAGTTGGCAAAATCAAGTGACTGTGCCTGCAGGGCTGAGAACCAATCACACTACAAAATACAATAATTTCACCAAGGTAACGTCACCATTACAAAGCTTTAGTTGGCCTTTCACTGGTGACTCCCTCCTCATCATATTTTATGCTTTTATCATTCATATTTTATATTTCATCACTTAATATTTCACCCACTTTCAGTATTTGTTCTAAACACATCAGTACGAGCATTCTAAGTCTTTATCCTCAAAGCAGTATGAATACAAGTCCAAAATGCTTTCCCTTTCTCTCCATTTATCGTATTGTTTTAATTCTTACATATTAATATATTGTGCTGGTTTGAAGCTGTTATGTACCCCAGAAAAGGACATGTTCTTTTACTTCATTCCTGTGGATGCAGCCCTGTCGTGGGTGGGACATTTTTAATGGGTTGTTTCAAATGAGATGTGAACCACCCAATTTAAGGTGGGTCTTAATCCTTTTACCAGAGTCCTTTGTGAGAGGATACAAGAAAAAATCCAAAGAAAGTTTAGAGAGTGAAATATCTGGAGAAGTTTAGAGAGAGTTTAGAGAGAAAAGTCCCCGGAGGATCTGAGAGAGGATCACAGAAGCTCAGAGAGGAGGCCACTGGAACCAGAAGATGAAAGCAGTGATAGCCAGGAGCAAAGGACTAGCAGATGCAAGCCATGTGCCTTGCTATATGACAGAGAAACCCTGGATTCCAGCAGCCTTTCTTCAGAGAAACTATCTTCTTCTTGATGCCTTAATTTGGACATTTTCACAGCCTTAGATTTGTAAATTTGTAAACTAATAAATCGCCACTGTAAAAGCCAACCCATTTCTGGTATACTGCATTCTGCAGCTTTAGCAAACCATACATGTTTATTTGTTTATTATCTGTTGCATCCACTGGAATAAGCTAAATGAAGACAGAGGCTTTGTCTGTTTTAAGCACTATAACCCAGGTCCTAAGCTAATGCCAGGCATATAGTTGTCATTCAATAAATTACAGGAAGGCTTGCTTTGCAGTTTAGTAAGGGACTATAAAAATGATGGTGCAACTTAAAACCATATACAACGATATTAATAACCATGGGATGAGAATTGTTCCATAACCTTTAAAAATTTTTGTCACAACATTAAAACTCTCCTGTGTTGGTTATAAATACCGAGTGAAATAAAAAAAAATAGTAAACTGAATATTTATTTAGTTCACCGTAACCTAAAAATTAAAACACTGAGAATTAAAGTGCTTATTTTATTTATTAATTTATTTTTTGGGTAAGAGTGATTTGAAGGGTGCTTGCCTCCTCTTTGCTGTAATAACTGACAATATGGTATAAGCACTTTTTCTATGTGTTATAGTTTGCTAACGCTGCTGGAATGCAAAACACCAGAAATTGATTGGCTTTTATAAAGGAGGTTATTTGGTTACACAATTACAGTCTTAAGGCCATAAAGTGTCCAATGTAAGTCATTAACAATTGGGTACCCTCACTGAAGGATGGCCAGTGGTGTCCGGAAAACCTCTGTTAGCTGGGAAGGCACGTGGCTGGCATCTGCTCCAAAGTTCTGGTTTCAAAATGGCTTTCTCCCAGGATGTTCCTCTCTAGGCTGCAGTTCCTCAAAAATGTCACTCTTAGTTGCTCTTGGAGTGTTTGTCCTCTCTCAGCTTCTCTGGAGCAAGAGCCTGCTTTCAACGGCTGTCTTCAAAATGTCTCTCATCTGCAGCTCCTGTGCTTTCTTCAAAATGTCCCTCTTGGCTGTAGCTCCTCTTCAAAATGTCACTCTCAGCTGCACTGAGTTCCTTCTGTTTGTCAGCCCATTTATATGGCTCCACTGATCAAGGGCCCACTGTGAATGGGTGGGGCCACATCTCCATGGAAATTATCTCATCAGAGTTATCACCTACAGTTGGGTGGGGCACATTCCATGGAAACACTCAAAGAATTACAATCTAATTAACACTGATAGGTCTGCCCACACAAGATTACATCAAAGATAATGGTGTTTGAGGGACATAATACATTCAAACCAGCACACTATGCCTTGGCAAATCGTATTCCTTTCTAAGTTTGGATCAGCTGTCAACATTAAATCCTTTAAGCTTTCAGTGTGGTGAAATATCTCTAAGAGTTCTTTTAATGTGAAGGTTTTTTTTTTTTTTTTTTTTTTTTTTGCCAGTACCACTTCCTCTGGGACATCTTGATGCTTTTCATCACAACCACTTTCTTCATTTTTTTGTCAATAAGTTCACCTTCACTAAGTTATCCTACCTGCATACCTAGAGTCTCTCAAATGGTGGTAGTGTTAACATACCCGTGGTCAGTTATCTTTTCTAATTTCATTTACATGTAGTTCAAATATCATTTCCAGTATTATCACTTTTCTTTCTTTCCTACTCTTCTATTTCATTGGCCAATTTTAAAATGTCATGTGGGTTTATCACTGGGAGACAGGAGGCAACACAACTACACACTTTGCATTTGTGTATGACCTGTATAATTGATGCACAGTGGCCAGTCTGACCAATCACCAAGAGACTCTGAAAGCAGTAGCATAATTGGTCACTGATCATGATGCACATCTCTTATTTACTTTGTGATCTGAGAACTGAAAAGCTAGCAGCAAAATTTGTACTTTATGCATTTACTCACAGTTAATAGGCATTGGCAACTGAAATTTGAACCATGTTATTGGAGGACTGGTATTGTTTAAGTAAACTGCAGTAACTGAAATCTGTGCATGCCGGGATGGTGCAAAGCAAGGACTACCTGCAGTATAATGAGTAAATTAATGAATGAACCATCTCTTGATTATAGGTAATTTTTTGTTATATAGATGGTAAAAACTATATTACAAAGAGAAGTTTATAGAAACAAAGTAGATATTAGAATAATATGTCAAGCAAAATGGACATGATTTTGGCCCTCTGGAGCTTTCATTTTAATTGGTGGATACAGACAAATAACTAGGCAATCACAATACAGCAGGATAAGCACTACAATGGGAAAATTTAGAAAGCTTTGAAGGCACACAGGAGGAACACTTAATCCTCTTTGGAATGGTCTAAGAAAAAATTCCAGAGAAGTATCATTGTCCTCTGGGATGTGGGAGGAAACCAAATGAAGAGGGCAAGGGTAAGAGTATCTCAGACAGGACCCAGAGATGAGAGAGAACTTGGAGATTTCATGGAACTGAAAGAAATTTCTTTTGCTTAGGGCACAGAGAAGGGAGAAGGAGGGGTAAAAGATGGGACTGTAATGTCCATGCCTAGGTGGGGGGATCACAGTGATAGAACTTCAATGAAAAATAAGAAATATTCAAGTGCTCAGAATAGATGGAAGTAACTTATATGTGACAAAGTTTATTTCCCTTTATAAAGGTCCAGGTATATACATATATTTTTTTTCCCCAAAATTTCCATCATATCACATGATAGTAAATGACCTATTATCCCAGTGGGACTTTATCTTATCTGTAATAGAAATTGAGTCACAGCAACTGACATATAAAATTCAAATATGATATATTTTCCATAGAAAATTGTCCCCCTCCCCAATGGATGGAAATAAACTCTTTGAACTTGGACAAAAATCTTGCAAATCGATTTGCCTTGAGAGAATCACCTAAATTTTCCTGTCCTTTTTGAAAAATGGGAATGATAGGGCAACCTCATACTGATAACAAGAATATCCATATGATTTAAATTCCTTGGATGAAACATGGAATTATTTTCTCTTAATAACTACCAATTTTATAATGAAAATAATCATCAGCTGTTAATAATGACCACACACTTTTATCTCCTCTCCCTCCTTATTCTCCAATAAACTGGATGTAATAGTAAAGTAATAAAATATTGGTAAGGGAATAAAACTCTCTAAACTTAGAGGAATAGAGATGGTAGCAGAAAAGAGTCTCCAACAAATTTTTGGAATCTGTAAAGTGGATGTAAGAGTGGCACCTGATTTAGGCTGTTAGACAAAGACAATTCATAGTATGTGCAGAGAAAATTTTTAAAAAGATGAGCACTGACCCATCCTGCAAAACCATGGAGAGGCTCAGGACTCGAAGGCAAAGTTAAGGGTGTGGTGTGATACTGAAAACACGAAGATGGGTTCAAAGTGGATAAAAGACCAGTCAATCCCCTCTTTTCCCTACCCCTTGACGTATGTACCACAATGCAAAATCCCTAGGAAGGACATTGAAGGTTTACACTCTGACAAATTTGAATAGGAATCTAGTCACATGGATTACATGAGTTACAGTTAATGGCATCCTGAATCACCTTCTAGCCAAATTAGACCATGGCTTAGAGTAGGGTTGGATTGGATTTAAAGACTCTACTTCCAATTGATTTCTCTTGTATAGTTCCATAGGTTAATACCCCCAGCAAAATTTTGAATATAGTGGAAATCTTGGCTTTACTCCTGATCTTAGTGGAAACACTAAGTGGAAACTAATGTTTCCACATTAAATCAGATATACCATTTTAAGAACATATCTCTGAATTCCTATGTTCTTTAGTGTTTGTATAATGAAAGGACATTGTCTTTTGTTAAAGGCTTTTTCAGCATTGATGGAATTAATCATGTTTTCCCCCGTTAGATTTATTAATATAGGGTATGATATTAACGGATTTCCTAATATCAAACTAAACTTACCTTCCTGGAATAAAACCCACTTGACCATGGTGTATTATTTTCTTAATGTAATGTTAGCTTGTGTTTGCTAACATTTTATTTAGAATTTTTGCATTGATATTCATGAATGATATAGGCCTGTCCTTTTTTTTTTTTTCCTTTAGTACAGTCTGTATCTGGTTAGGTATCAATGTATATCCTTCATAAAAAGAATTTGGAAGTTTTCCTTCCTTTTCAATGCCCTAGATTAATTTACAGAGAATTAAGAAAGACTATCTGATCTTTGAAGATTTGGTAGAATTCACCTGTGAAACCTTCTGGGTCTGGTGCTTTTTTATTGGGTGGTTTCTTAATAACTGTCTCCATTTCTCCTGTGGAAATTGGATACGTTTTCTAACTCTAATGGCATCAACTTTGATAATATGTGTTTCCCTGAGAAGTTATGCATTCATCTACATTTTCCAATTTATATGCATAGAGGTCAGCAAAGTAGTCTCTTAAGATTTTTAAATTTTCTTCTGTTTGAATCATTATTTCCCCCTTGCTGTTTCTTATTTTCTATATTTGTGTTCCTGCCCTGCCCCTTTTTAAAAAAAAAATCAGTTTTATTGAGATATATTCACATACCATACAATCATCCATGGTGTACAATCAACTGTTCACAGTACCATCATATAGTTGTGCATTCATCAGTGCAATCAATTTTTGAATGCTTTCCTTACAAGAAGAATAATAAAATTAAGAATAAAAAATAAAAGTAAAGAAAAACACCCAAATCACTCCACCACCACCCCTCCAACCCACCCTAGTTTTCATTCAGCCCCTGTCCCCATTTTTCTATTCATCCATCCATATACTGGATAAAGGGAGTATGAGCCACAAGGTTTTCACAATGACACCATCACACCATGTAAGCCACATAGTTATACAATCATCTTCAAGAATCAAGGCTACTGGATGGCAGTTCGACATTTCAGGTATTTCCTTCTGGTGATTCTAATACACTGAAACCTAAAAAGGGATATCTATATAGTGCACAAGAATGCCCTCCAGCCACCCCACTCCCCCATTTTTTTTTTTATCAAGTTAGTTAGTGGCATCTCTATTGCATTAATTTTTTTTAAAACATAATTTTAATTTATTAATTATAGCTATTTTTTTCTATTCTTTATTTCATTAATTTCTGTTTTGATCTGTATTATTTTCTCCCTTGTTCTTTCTTTGGGTTTACACTGTTTTTCTTTTCCTGGGGTTTTTGAGCTGAGAATTAAATTCATAATTTTTGTTCTCTCATTTTTAATGAAAAAATATTTAGTGCAATGAAATTTTCTCTAATCAATACTTTAAATATAGCCCATCAATTTGGATAGGTGTGTTTTCATTGTTTATTCAATACAAATTATATAATTTTAGTTCGTATTTCTCTTTTCAGCCAAGAGTTGTTTAATAAAAGTTGTAGGGCTTTTTGTTTGTTTGTTTTTGTTTTTACATTTCCATGTGGAATTCTACTTTGTCTGATAACAAAATCACTACACTTGCTCTCCTTCTGTTTCTATTTTTCTAGTATACTTTTGTTCATTTCTTTACTTTTAGCCTTTCTGAATCACTTTATCTTAGATGTGTCTCCTACATACACATATAGTTGAGTTTTGTTTTGTGAGTCAGATTAAAGATCTTTTTCTTTTAATTGGTGAGATAAGCCCATTCACATCTATTGTTATGACTGATATGTTTGATATTAATTCTATCATAATATTTTATTACATTTTGTTATATTTCCTATGTTTCTCTATGGGAAGTGAATTTTTTGCTATTTTAATTATTTTAGGAAGGTTTATATTTTTTGTTCTAGTGGTTACCTCCATTCTTATATCTTATTAAATGCCCTTGGTCCCCTGTTTTGTTAACTGACCTTTTATTATCTGGTATATCAGGCTTTTTTTCCCCCACTATCTTTTAATATCCACTGATTACTTTCTCTAACAATGAGCTTTTTCTCTTTTCCTTTTTCCCCTCTTCTTTATCCTTCCCATTTTTAAGATGCATGATTTCTATATTGTCGTAACATATTTGTATGTTAATGTTTCATCCTCATGCATTTCTAGACTTTAAAATGCTCACCATCAGTCCTTTTGCTGAAATTTCCCCAATCACTAGTTGTTTGGACAAAACTGAGCCTCTAGTAGGTTCCACAAGTGGGACTTACTGATGCAGAAGTCCCTTCATTTTTTTATGTTGAAAATGGTTTTCTATAGCCTTGATATTTGAAAAACAACAACTTGGCTCAATATAAAATACTTGATACATACTTTCTTTCATTAAGTGCTTTTAAAATGCTCCTCAGTTGGTGCCTTGCTTTGTAAATTTGTGGGTTAACTTTTTATTTTGAAAAATTTTAAAACTTCAAGACAGCTACAAAAATAATACAAACCCCATACAGAGACTCCAACACACCCCTACCCCAGATATGGATGCCAGATCCATCAATTTTAACATATTGCCACATTTTCCCTTCTTCCCTCCCTTCCTTTCTTCCTCCTGCCCTCCCTCTTTCCCTCTCTCCATTCCTTCCTTCTTTTTTTCCACTTATCAATCCATTTTCTGAACACTTGAGTGTAAGATGCACACATCATGCTCCTAGAACACTCAACACTGCCATGCACATTTTCTAAGAGCAGGATATTCACTTATGTAACCACTTTAATGGCAGTTCTCAAGCCTAAGAAATTTAACATTGATGTAAAGCCTACAGTCTGCATTCTAATTTTTTGTAGGTCCTAACAATGTCCCTTTGAGCCTTTTCTCCTCCCCTATTAGATGGGATCTAATAAACAATCTAATAAACAAATCCAGGATCATGTATTTTCTTTAACTGTTATTTTCTCTTTAGTTGCTCTTTCTTTTTTAAGTTGTGGGAACATATAGACAACATAAACTTTCCCATCTCAACCACTCACAAGCACAACATTCAATGAGATAATCACATTTGCAATATTGTGTTACCCTTAACACCTTTCATTATTAAAACTTTCAGATTTCCCAAACAGAAACCCTGCACCCATTACAAATTAACTTTCCATTTCCCCTAGCCCCTCACCCTGGCAACCTACACTAATTTCTGCTCTCGATAAGTTTTCATATTCTCTAATATTTTCTTTGCAGTTACTATAGGGCTTAAATTTAACATTATAAATCTATAACAATCTTGTTTGCTTTGATACCAACCTAACTCAACAGTATACCCCTCATCCCCCACCTTTATGTAGTTTTTGTCACAGACTATATGTTTCTGAGTCCAAAAGTTACTGATTTATCATTACATTTTATGCATTTGCCTTTTATATCCTGTAGGAAGTAAAAATTCAAGTTACCAATGTCATTATCCTCACTAGAGATCTTTATTTCTTCATGCAGCTTTGATCGATTGTCTAGTGTCCTTTCCTTTCAAATAGAGGAACTCTCTCTTAGCATCTCTTGTAGGGCCAATCTAACAGTGACGAAGTCCCTCAGCTGTCGTTTATCTTGAAATGTCTTAATCTCACCCTCATTTTTGAAAGAGAGTTTTGCTAGATATAGAATATTTGGGTGACAATTTTTTTGTTTTTAGCACTTTAAATATATCATCCCATTGCCTTCTTGCCTCCTGATTCCCATGAGAAATCAGCACTTAATCTTATTGAGGCTCCCTTATATATGACACATTGTGGCTTTCAGAATTCTTTCTTCATTTTTGGCATTCAACAATTTGATTATAATAGGTCATGGTGTGAGTCTATTTGAATATATCCTATTTGGAGTTTGCTGAGCATCTTACATATGTATGTTCATGTCTTTTGTTAAATTTGGGAAGTTTTCAACCATTGTTTCTTTGAATATCCTCTCTGCCCCTTTCTCTATTTCTTCTCCTTCTGGGATTCTCATAATGTGTATATTGGTACACTTGATGGTGTCCCACAGGTTCCTCAGGCTCAGTTCATTTTTCTTCATTTTCCCCTCTCTTTGCTTCTAAAACTGAATAATTTCAATTGTCTTATCTTCAAGTTCTCTGATTCTTTTTTCTGCCACCTCCAATCTACTGTTGAATCCCTCTGGAGAATTTTTAATTTCTGTTACTGTGGTCTTCAGCTCTGGTTCCTTTTCATAATTTCCATCTCTCTACTGATATTCTCTTTGTATCCACCTATCATTTTCCTAATTTCCTTTATTTCTTTGTCTATGTTTTCCTTTAGCTCTTTGGGCACATTTAGGACAGTTTTTTAAAAAGTCTTTGTCAGTTATGTTCCAGTTCTGTTCTTGTTTCTAATGCTTTAATTGTCTCCTTTGTGTGGGCCATCATCTCTTTATTTCTTTGAATGTTTTGTAATCTTTTGTTGAAACCTTGATATTTTGATATTTTAATATGTTATTGCTAGAATTTAAATTCTGAGATGTCTATTCCTTAAGCTTGTATCCAGGTACTGTTATGACAGAGCTTTCCTTAAATGCCAGATGCTACCAAAAAAAGAGGAAGGAAAGAAAAGAAAAGACTTTTCCCAGTCTTTGCTAATTGAACTTGCACAACTGCTCTCCTTCAGGGCTTAGCTATAGAATGAGTTCAGAGAATTATTTAAGCCAAAGCATGGGGGCCTCCCTCATCCTTTTTGCGCATGCATCTTGTCTAGGGCATGCACATGTGGCCCTAGGAATTCCCCTGTTTACATGGTTCCAAATGTCCCTCCTTCCCTAGAAAACAGTTTTCTCACAGTCCCAGGCACTACACTGTATATCCTGCAGCCAGCAATCCCTTGCCTCAGAGAGCAGGACATGACTGCTCTCCCACAGAATTGTGCAGGAGAGCTGTGAGCGCTGCCTTCTACACTCAGGGCATGTTCTGGGAGTACAATTTCCTCAGGCCACTACCAGACAGATTGGACCCAAGAAACATGCTCCCAGTATGTATTCAAGGGTTACTCTGCTCCCTCCACAACGAGGACCCTGGACCCACACTGGGAACACAGATCAGCTCCATGCAGAGCTGGTGAGGGCTGGCGAGAAGCCAGCCAAGGCACCATGAGGTTCTACTGCTTTTAAGAAGCCTTTTCCTTGATTCAGCTCCGGCCCTGTTACCTCAGTCCTTTAATTGTTTTATGGAGCTTTGAGAGAGTTGTTCCTGTCAGTTTTTGCTGGTTGTTCAAAACCTCTGTGTATGGCTGAAGCCCTGAAGTATCTTATCCTGCCATCTTTATCTGGGTGGGGCCTTGTAAATTGGTTTTTGAAAAGTCTGATGCTACTTTAATTCTTTTGCTTTACATATTTGATATTTTTGCCTGGAAACATTGAGTGTTTTATCTTTATCCTTTAACCTGATAATTTTACCAGGATATATCTCAGAGTTGATCACTCTGAGACTCAGTGTACAGATTCAGTTCTTTTTATATTTTTGAAAAGTTTTCCTAGATTGTAGCTTTAAATATTATCTCTAGTCTATTGTTTTGTTTTTCTTTTTCAGGGACTCCAATAATACAAATATTATTCTTTTAGCCTGTATTCCAGTTTCAGTCCCCTACTTTCTCTTTGATACTTTTTACAGAAAAAAAAAAAAGCCTTTTGCGAAGTTACAAACTAAAATTAATAAACTTACAGGGAAAACAGGATTAATACAGATCACTTAAAACCAATGCAACTTTGTAAACTAGAGCAATGACAAAAATAATAACCATTGTAATAAAAATACTAGCACAATTTAAATATCTAAAAATAAATAAATACTACAGTAAACATAGGACGTTACCTTAACAAAAAATTAAAATAGGGACATTTTGTGAAATAACTGGCTTGTACTCTTCAAAATGTCAGGGTCATGAAAGACAAAGAAGGGCCAAGAAGAGACTCAGATTAAAGGGGACAAAAAAGACATGATAGCTAAATGCAACACTTGAACCTGGACCTGGAAAAACATTTTTTTCCTTTGCTATAAAGGACATTACTAGGACAACTAGTTAAATTTAAATAAGGACTGTAGATTAAATAACAGTATTGTGTCAATGTACATTTTCTGGTTTTGATCATTATACTATAGTCATGTAAGAGAATATCCTTGCTTTTAGGAAATACACAATTAAGGACTTAGGGATTAAAAATGTATCATGTGTACAACTCACTCAAACAACCCTGAACAAAACAATAGTAAGTACAGAAAGAGATAAAGGAAATGTGGTAAAATTTTAATATTTAAGGGATCTGTGTGAAGGATATATGGGAACTTTTTGTGCTGTTATTAAAACTTCTGTCTGAAATGATTTCAAAAAATAAATCTGGCTTTCATTCAGTCACCAGGTCAAAGTAAAAGTAAAACCCAAATCTTGTAATGAGAATTACTGTAATATCAGACTTCTCCATAATTTTCTTGTTTATAAAGTTGTATTAACTTCCAACACAAACAGTGGACCCTAAATTAAACCATGGACTATAGTTAATAGTACAATTACAAAAATGTGCTTTCATGAATTGTAACAAATGTACCACACCAATGAAAGGTGTTATAATAAAAGGGGGATATATGGGAATCCTGTAGTTTATGCATGATTGTTTTGTAACCTCACAACTTCTCTAATAAAAATAAATAAATAATTTTTTTTTTAAAAGAAGAGCAAATTCAACCCAAAACAACTATAAGGAAGGAAATGATAAAGACAAGAGTGGAAATCAGTAAAATTAAAAGCAGAAAAACAACAGAGAAAAATCAATGAAACCAAAGCTGGTTCATTTTAAAAAAAGAAAAAAATGAAGGTGGTTTGATAGAAGAGATGAAGGAAAATGTTGAAATTGCTGAGTTTTGGAGACAAGGTTAAAAACTGCCCCCAAATCAGGGAAAACTATGCATTAAGCAGCACCAAGACAGAGCATATGGCCCAGCTGAGTCAAGAGGAAGAATGCAGGTTCAATGTGCAAGGCTGACTGTGCTGTGTTAGAATACTCTGCATTCCACTGCTGTTACTTAGTGGCACAAAACATTAACAGGCAGGGAGAAAAATTGCATGTGAATCATTGCTAATTCTGCATTCGATGAGATGATTCATTTCCTTGTTTACTAATTGTATGTGGACTAATTAGCATTACAGAAGCAGAAATGTAGTAGAACAGACTGTATTTTTAGCCCATTTACAGATCACAAACTGGGGTTTAGAGAAGATGAGAAACTTAGAGAAAGCCATCTAGTTGACAGGTAGGCAAAGCGGTATTGGAAGCAGTAACAAGTTGTTCACTAAAGACTCATGCTTCCCTTCCATAGAATGGAGCTGTTGTTGGGAAGTGGCTGCCTCTCCAGAAACTGCAAATGCCAGGCACCTTTGCATCTAAATGGAGCTTTGTGACTGAATTCTAATAGAATGTGGAAAAGTGTTGCACATTTGTGCCCAAACTGACCTATAAAAAACTTCTTCATGTGTCCAATCCCTCTTTCTTTCACAACCCACTGGCTGAATAGAAGGAAGTCCAAGGAGCCAGAGGAGGGTGAGAGTCATCAGCTAGGACAAGTTCTGGGTCCCTGAATGACCACAGAGCAAGCTCTCTAACCAGCAACATTAGACCATTACGTGAGCGAGAAATAAACATTATTGCTGTAAAATTTCTGAAAACATGTGATTTCTCTGTAATAGCAGTTAATGTTACTTTAAAAAAAAAAAACTTCTTGTAGCAACATATATACAACCTGAAATTTCCCATTTTAACCTCTTTTGAGTGTACAATTCAGTTGTATTAATTACATTTACAGTATTGTGTTACCATCACCAATATCCATTAGCCCAACTTTTATATCACCTCAAACAGAAACTCTGCATCCATTAAGCAGTAACTCCCTCTCCCCTCCCCTCTCCCCAGCCCCCATTAACCTATAATCTACTATCTGTCTTTATGAAATTTGCTTCTTCTAGGTGTCTCCAATAAGCGAGATCATATAATATTTGTCTGTGTCTGGTTTATTTCAGTCAACATGATGTGTTCAAGGTTCACCCATGTTTTAACATGTATCAGAACTTCATTCCTTTTTATGGCTGCATAATATTCCATGGTATGTATATTCCACATTTTGTTTATCATTCATCTATTGTTGGACACTTGGGTTGCTTCCGCCTTTTGGCGATTGGGAATAATAGTGATAAAAATATTGGTGTCTAATGTTAGCTTAACTTGGTTCTTGAAGCAATTGGGTAGCCTGACTCAAAGATTCATACTTTTAGCTACAATTCTATGCTATATCCAACAATAAAAATCCAAAGTAAAGGTATAGGAGAAAAAAAATTATCTGAATCACTCAGTCTATAAGATTATATAGCAACAGGTTTCACATTTTACTTTACTACACTCTCCCTGGAATTCTGAATGTGTACATGTCTACACAATGCATGTCTGCCACTCTGTGTTTAGGAGTGGGAACTGTAGACCCCTTAGTTTACCTAAGGAAAAGTGACTTCTCCCAAGATCCCTCCTGCTCAGAGTTGATCCTATGATGACAGACGCAAGCCTACCTCCTGGATTCCAGTTGAATACCTTCTATCTCTGTACATCCTGGGCAGGAACTCACTGGAGAGGATGCATGAGAATATCAAACACCTGCTCCCCTGTCACTCAACCCCTACATGCAGCCACTCAGGTAATAATTTTTTGGCAATTCCTGAATGAACACATTTCTTGAGTCATACTCCTAAACTAGTCTCTACAAACCTTCCATTTCAGATTCCGTAATGGAATTTTTGATTAAGGAAACAAGCCTGTTCAGTGCACTTTCCTCAATAAACTACTGTTAAGGGGTTTTCCCTTTGTAGATGCCTCAAATCATTAAAAACTACAACCTGTCTGGCTTTGATTCAGTCACCAGGTCAAAGTAAAAGTAAAACCCAAATCTTATAATGAGAATTACTGTAACATCAGACTTCTCCATAATCTTCTTGTTCATAAAGTTGCATTAAATCTGACATATTAACAATCAGAAGCCATAGAGTGGTGGAAAAGGCACCAGGCAGGAGTCAAACATTCTGCATCTTATCTTGCATCAGCTCTCAACAGCTGTGTGATCTTGGGCAAATCACTTAAACTGCAAATTCCTCATCTGTAAAACAAGACTATATAAGCTCTTTCTAATATAAGGTTGTGGAACATCAAATGCAACATTCTGGTAAGTTGTAAAATACAACATTTTGGCCTGAGGCCTACATGAGGGTATCTTTTGGTTGCCATGCTCATCATTGCTCATGGGACACTGCAGATTAGTAAACACTTAACTAAATAAATGTATGAATTGTTTGGTTGTTTATTAATTCTATGTTCTAATTTTGAAAAATGTCTGTTTTCTTCTTTTGCTGTGATAGCACAGTACAGTCAGGACCAATTACATGTTCTGCAGAGCCCAGTGCAAAATGAAAATACAGGACTCCTCATTCAAAATTATTAGAAATTTAAAATGGCAAATGCAGGGCATTAAATTAAGTTCAGAGCCCTTCTAAGCACTTAGCCCTGTGTGACTGCACAGGTCACAAGCACATGGAGCTGGCCCTGACATAGTTAAAACAGCCTCTGGAATTAGATTGCTAGGGTTCAAACCCCAGCTTTCCCACTTATTAGCTGCATGATCTTGTATGAGTTGCTTAACTGCTCTGTAACCCAGTTTCATTATCTGCTAAAGGATAACTGATTACCCATTTCATAGGATTATGCAAGATTAAATGAATCATTTTCATAACATGCTTAAAATTGAAATACAGAGAGCACTCACTAACTGGTAACATTATTTTTATTTTTGTATTGAACCCTATGAAATTGATGTTATTATTATTCCACTGGAGAACAGAAACCATATGTCTTGTTCATTAATGTGTCCCCAGAGCCCAGCACAGGAGCTGATACATTTTATTGTATTAAGCCATTAAAAAGTTGAGGTTTATCTGTAATAGCAACTAACATTAACTTTAATACAATGGTACTAGTACTTGAAGCTGTGTCAATCAGACTGACTCAAAGTCTATTCTTTAAGCTAATATGCTATGTTGTTTCCAACATTAAACATCCAAAGTAAAAGGTGTGGGGTGGGGGCAGAGGGATAGTTATCTGAATCAAGTAGGTAAGAAGATTTTATAGCAGCAGGTTTCACATTTAACTTAACTATACTCTCCCTGGAAGACTTAAAGTGTGCAGGTCTTTCTACATAATGCATGTCTCCCATTCTCTGTATTCTGGGAGTGGGAGCTCTAGACATTTTTATTTGCCCAAGAAAAAGTGACTTCACCCAAGACATCTTCTCTTCATAGTACCTCTTCCCCAATTGTTTAAATAAATGAATGAACAAATAAATGAATCCTCAATTTATTTATGAGAAAACTGGAGTTTAGAAGGGTTCACTAGCTTGCCTAAGTTCACACACCTAGCAAGTGGTCAAATCAAAATTTGAAATTTGACCTTTCAGAGATTGTAACCTTTCTACTCCATTATAGAGCCTCTCAAGCACATTCTCTTCCTTCTGTTGCTTCTGCAATAGGCAGAGATTTTGTTGAACTGTAGCAAAAGGATAATTCAGGGCATGGAGATATGCTGGTTTCTAATCTTTCTCTTATCTACCTTGGTAACATTGTGTTCCATCTAACTATTATTAGAATGGAACTTAGATATTCATTTTGGGACATGGTTTTAAAAAATAAAGAACACTGGAGAGGGGCAAGATGGTGGCATAGAGAGGAGTGGAACTTAGTCCCCTGGAACAACTAATAAACAACCAGAAACAACTAGTAAATAAGGAATAACTGCTGGGAGACAACTGTGACAGTCCATACATCATACATCAATCTGGACTGGGACGAATGCCTGAGATCGCAGCACAGAATCTGTAAGTAAAAGCTGTGGAACTGTGCCAAGGGCTCCTTCCCCTTGGAAGACTGAGCTGCAAAACCTCGCTGCGGTAGAAACTAGAAGCACTCTCCAAGTGAGTGAATATAGCTCAGCTGAGCTCCAACTGGAGTTTTAATTAACAAACGTGGACTGCTGAATACAAGCTACAAACCCCCAACAAGCAGACAGAGGCCTTTTAGTGATGACTAACCTTAAAGAACCAGAGGACTCATCCATCGTGGGAGGGGGCACCCAGAAGACCAGGCGTTACCTCTGGCTGACAAGTGAAACTGGGGACTGTGTACTGGCTCCAAAGGGGGGCTTTCTGTCCCTTTCTCTCTCTCTCAACCTCAGGGGCTCAGAGGAGAAAGCTTTAGCTATTTTCAGTTCACAGTGTTCTGACCCAGACAGGCGTGGAGATAACAGAGCCAGAGAGACAACCGAATGCAGATGATAACTCCCTAGGGGGTGTATCTTCACTTTGAGTAAGGAGGTGGGGCCCAGCTTTCTGTTCAGAACCAGACCCTAGAGCCTGGGGGAAAACAGCCAAAACAGAAACTAATGAGGCCACACCACCTTATACCAGTCAGAAGCAACAGGCTGACAGGTGCCACCTGCTGGGCAGGTTAGGAAAAGCACAGTGACTACAGACCTCACAGGAAAGGTTGCATTCTTCTAAGATACACCCTGAATATAACCCTATTCTGAGACCTGAACCTGTTCTGGTCTGGGAAAATCTGACTGGGATAACCAAAGAAACCAGAAGCCTAGACAACAGAAAACTACAATCTGCACTAAGAAAAATGAAGATGTGGCCCAGCCAAAGGAACAAACTTACACCTCAATCAAAATACAGTTGAGATATTGTTTCACTTTAATGAAACAATCTATTAAAGATTTGCAGAGAAATATGCTAAATCAAATAAAAAAACAAATCAGTGAGTTCAGGGAAGATATAACAAAAGAGATGAAGGCTATAAAGAAAACACTGGGAGAACATAAAGTAGAAATCGAAAGTTTGAAAAAACAACTGGCAGAATTTATAGAAATGAAAGGCACAAAATAGATGAAAAACACAAAGGAAACATACAACAGCAGATCTCAAGAAGCAGAAGAAAACACTCAGGAATTGAGAACAAGAAAACTGAAATCCTACACACAAAAGAACAGACAGGGAAAAGAATGGAAAACTATGAGCAATGCCTCAGGGAACTGAATGACAACATGAGGCGCATAATGTACATGTCATGGGTGTCCCAGAAGAAGACAAGGGAAAAGAGGCAGAAGCAATAATAGAGGAAATATCCAATGAAAATTTCCCATCTCTTATGAAAAACATAAAATTACAGATCCAAGAAGCACAGCGTAACCCCAAACAGAATAGATCTGAATAGATCTACACCAAGACACTAATAATCAGATGATCAAACATCAAAGACAAAGAGAGAATCCTGCAAGCAGCAAGAGAAAAGCAATCCATCATATACAAAGGAAGCTTGATAAGACTATGTGTGTATTTCTCAGTAGAAACCATGGAGGCAAGAAGGAAGTGGTGTGCTACATTTGAGATACTGAAAGAAAAACTGCCAACCAAGAATCCTATATCCAGCAAGACTGTCTTTCAAATATGTGGGAGAGTTTAAAATATTCTCTGACAAACAGACAATGAGAGTGCAAGATACCTGCACTACAGGAAATACTAAAGGGAGCACTACAGACAGATAGGAAAAGACAGGAGTGAGAGGTTTGGAACACAGTTTTGGGTGATGGTAGCACAGCAATGTAAGTACACTGAACAGATGACTGTGAGTGTGGTTGAAAGAGGAAGGTTAGGAGCATGTGGGACACCAGAAGGAAAGAGGAAAGATAAAAGACTGGGACTGTATAACTCAGTGAAACCTAGAGTGCTCAACAATTATGATAAAATGTATAAATATGTTTTTACATGAGGGAAAACAAATGAGTGTCAACCTTGCAAGGTGTTAAAAATAGGGTGTGATTGAGGGGAAAAATACAATCAATGAAACTAGAGAATATAGTTAACAGAAACCTTGTTTTTGCTTCCTTTAATGTAACAAGGGCAATATACCAAATCTAAATGCCTATAAGAGGCAGACATAAGGGAGGGGTGTGGGACTCTTGACACTGGTGATGTTGTATGACTCTTTTATTCTACTTTAGTTTAATTCTATCTTTCCTTTTGTTGCTTTTTAGCTGTCATGTTTTATTTTTCTTTCTTTTTCTTTTTCTTTTTCTTTTGTCTCTCTACCTTCTTTGACTCTTCCTCCTTCTTTGTGGAAGAAATGGAGACGTCCTTAAATAGATAGTGGTGATGGTGGTGAATACATAAATACGTGACTATCCAGGGAACCATCGATTGTTTACTTAGGAGGGAAAGTATGGTGGGTGAACAAAACCATCTTAAAAAACAAATGGATTGATGAAGAAACCTTGAGGTCACTACACTGAATGAAATGTGTTAGACACATAAGGACAAATATTGCATGGTCTCACTTATATGAACTAATTATTATTTGTAAACACATAAGCATGAAATATAAGTTACCAGGATATAGAATGAGGCTAAAGAATGGGGAGCGGTTGCTTATTATGAACAGAATGTTCAACTAGGGTGAACTTAAGTGTTTGGCAGTGGTGACAGTAGCACATTATTGTGAGAATAACTAACAGTGCTGAATCGTGGGTGGATGTGGTAGAAAGGGGAAGCTCAGAGCCACATAAGTCACCAGAAGGAAAGTTGGAGGTTAAAAGATGGGAATGTATACAACAGTGAATCGTGTAGTGGACAATGTCCGTGATTAATTGTACAAACATTGGAAATCTCTTTCAGGAACTAGAACAAATGTATGACACTATAACTAGAAGTTAATAATAGAGGGGTATAAAGGGAAAAAATAATATACCTATTGCAAACTATGTACTACAGTTAACAGTATTTTAACATTCTTTCATTAACAGTAACAAATGTACTATACCAATACTATGAGTCAATAATGGAGGTGGGGTAGTTAGGGGTAGGGAAGGAATTGAGTTTTCTTTTTTTCTTTTCTGGAGTAATTAAAATGTTCTGGAAATTGGAAAAATAATTGTGGTGATGGATGCACAGCTGTATGATGGTACCATGGGCAACTGATTGCGCACTTTCGATCTTTGGATAATTGTATGGTATGTGAACAATCTCAATAAAATTAAATTTTAAAAATAATAATAAAATTACATTTACTGAGACAAAAAATTAAGAACAATATATTTTGCTTGCTGTCATTTGGAGAGCTCAATTGTTATAGTAAATTCATTCTGATTGATGTAAATATTTAATCATTTTAAAGTAGCCACCTTAAAAAGAATCAAATTATAATTTTTGAAAGACACACTCTTTCAAAATATAACAAAATTGCCACTTATAACAAAAATGTTATAAGTGACAATTGCAGTGGAATTTTCCACCAGAAAAAGATCTGTTTACACTTCAATTATATAATGCATGTTCCAGAAAACCCTCTGACTCTGTAACAGAGAGGACAGCTCTCACAGCTTTAGTTGTACTATTACCAGTCCAACATAACAATAGCTACCTCACATTTATAGAAGTTGAATTCTGCTGTAGACCTTTCTAACTAGTTTTATAAGCACAGATAATATGTCAGAAGTATATCCTCCTTTCTTAGTTATTACCCTACATGTCAATGGATTAAACTCCCCTGTTAAAAGGCAGATATTGATAGATTGGATGAAAAACATAATCCCTCTAAATGCTAAAGAGACTCACTTTAGGTACAGAGACACAAAGAAATTGAAAGTAAAAAGGTGGAAAAAGATATTATTTGCAAAAAGTAATCAAAGAGGACAGGAGTGGCTATATTATTCTCAGACAAAATAGATCTTAAGTCAAAAAAATATTAGAAGAGACAAGAAAGGATATTATATATTGATAAAAGGTTGCATCCAAAAAGAAGATATAATGATTATATAATGATTATAAACATATATGCACCTCACAACGGAATCCCAAAATATATGAAGCAAAAATTGACTGTATTGAAATGAGAAATATAGCTGTACAATAATAGTTGGTGACTTCAATACAATACTCTCAATAATTCATAGAACATCTAAACAGAAGATCTATAAGGAAATAGAGGACTTGAAGAACACTAATAACCTAATACACCTAATGGGCTTATATAGAACACTCCAACCAACAACAGTAGAATACACATTCTTCTCAAGTGCACCTGGCATGTTTTCCAGGACAGACCATATGTTAGGCGCAAATCAAATATTAATAACTTTTAAAATATTGAAATTATACAAACTATCTTCTTGGATCACAATGCAATAATACTAGAAATCAATAACAGAAGGAAAACTGGAAAATTTACAAATACGTGGAAATTAAACAACACACTAATAAAAACCAATGAGTCTAAGAAAAAATCACAAAGGAAATTAGAAAATATCTTTAGATGAATGAAAACAAAAGTACAACATACCAAAATTTATGGGATGCTGCAAAAGCAGTGCTCAGAGGGAAATTTATAGAACTAAATGCCTACATCAAAAAAGAAGAAAAATCACAAAACAATAACCTAACTTCATACCTAAAGAAATAAGAACAAGAACAAAATAAACCCAAATTTAGTAGAAGGAAAGAAATAGTAAAGATTAGAGCAGAAATAAATGAAATAGGGAAGAGAAAAATAATAGAGAGAAACAACAAAACTGAAAGCTGATTTTTTGAAATGATCAATAAAATTGACAAAACTTTAGCCAGACTGACAGATAAAAAGATAACTAAAATATGGAATGAATACAGGGACATTAATATTGACCTTAAAGGAATAAAAAGGATTATAAGAGGTTGCCATGAACAGTTCCATGCCAACAAATGAGAAAATCTGGATGAAATGGACAAATTCCTTAAAACATACAAATTACCTAATCTGGTGTAGGAAGAAACAGAAAATCTCAAAAGACCTATTACAGGTAAAGAGATTGAGTCAGTATTTTAAAACCTCTCAACAAATATAAGTTCAGGACCAGATGTATAACTCCTGAATTCTACCAAACAGTTAAAGATTTAACATTTTAAGATTTCTCAAATTTTTCCAAAAAATTAGGAGGGATTACTTTCTAACTCAGTCTATGAGGCCAGCATTACCCTAATACCAGAGCCAGATAAAGACAACACAAGAAAAAAAATTATAAACCAATATCCCTTATGAATTTAGTTATAAAATTCCTCAACAAATTACTGACAAACTGAATCTAACAGTATATTAAAAGGATTACACATCATGATCAAGTGGGATTTATTTCAGAATGCAAGGATAGTTCAACATAAGAAAAATCAATGTAATAAGCAACATTAATAGAATAAAGAAAAAAAAGCATTTGAAAATATTCAACATCCTTTCATGATAAAAAAAAAAAACTAGGAAAACTAGTAATAGAAGGGGATTTATGAAACGAGCACAGCATATACCACATTCAATGATGAAAGACTAAAAGCTTTCAAACTAAGAACAGGATCAAGGCAAGGATATCCACTGTTATTTAACATTGTACTGGAAGTTCTAGCTAGAGCAAAGAGGCAAGAGAAAGAAATAAAAAGAATCCAAATTGAAAAGGAAGAAGTCAAATAATCCCTATTTGCAGATGACATGTTCCTATATAGAGAAAATCCTAAAGAATACACAAGATAGCTGTTAGAACTGATTAAGTGAATTCAGCAAAGTTCCAGGATACAAGAAAAACACACAGAAGTCAGTTTAGTTCATATACACCAGTAATGAACAGTCTGAAGAAGAAATCAAGAAAACAATTCCATTTACAAAGCATTTAAAATAATAAAATATCTAGGAAGAAATTAAATCAAAGAGGTGAAAGATTTGTACATAAAAACTACAAAATATTAATGAAAGAAAATAAATAAATAAATGGAAAAGCCTCCTGTGTTCATGGATTGGAAGACTTAGTATACTGCCTAAAGCAATCTACAAATTCAATACAATCCCTACCATAATTCCAGCAGTCTTTTTTTTTTTCAGAAATGGAAAATGTTGATCTTCAAATTTATTTGGAATTGCAAGGGGTCTGAATAGCCAAAACAATCTTGAAAAAGAAGAAAAAAATTGGAGAACTCACACTTCCTGATTTCAAAACCTACTACAAAGCTAAAGTAATTACAACAATGGGATACACATATAAGGCTAGACATACAGACAAGTGAAACAGAATTAAGAATCCAGAGAGAAATCTACACATCTATGGACAGTTGATTTTCAAGGGTGCCAAGGCCATTCAAAGGGGGAAAGAATAGTCTCTTCAACATAGGTGCTGGGACATAATTCACAAGCAAAAGAATGAATGTAGATACCTACCTCTCACCATATAGAAAAATTAATTCAAAATTGATCAATGACCTAAATGTAAGAGCTAATATTATAAAACTCTTACAGGAAAACTGAGGCAAATATCTTCATGACCTTGTAGAAGGCAATGGATTTTTAGATTTTATACCACACACACAAACAACAACAACAAAAAATAGATGAAATGGATTTCAACAAAATTAAAAACTTTTGTGCAAAGGATACTATCAAGAGAGTGAAAAGACAATCTATAGAATGGTTGAAAATATTTGGAAACCATAAATCTGATAGGGTTTAATATCAGAATACATAAAGAACACTTACAATTCAACAACAAAAAGACAAGCAATCCAATGAAAAAATGGGCCAAGGATTTGAATAGACATTTCTCCAAAGATGATATTCAAATAGACATTAAGTATACGAAAAGACTCTCAGCATCATTATCCATTAGAGAAATACAAATGAAATTTGCAATGAGATACCACTTTGCACCCACAAGGATTGCTGTCATTTAAAAAAAAAACAAAACTGAAAATAACAAGTGTTGGTGAATATACAGAGAAATAGAAATGGGAATGCAAAATGGTGCAGCCATGCTGGAAGACAGTTTGGCAGTTTCTAAGTTAAACATAGAATTACCACATGACCCACCAATTCCACTCCTAGGTATATACCCCAAAGAACTGAAAGCAGGGACTCAAAAAGTTACTTGTACGTCAATGTTCATCACAGCATTAGTCACAATAGCCAGAAGGTGGAGGCAACCCAGATGTCCATCACCAGATGAATGGATAAACAAAACGTGGTATAGCTATAGAATAGAATATTAGTTAACTGTAGAAAGAAGTGAAGTGCTGGTACACACGTGGATGAACTGTGAAGACATCATGCTGAGTGAAATAAGCCAGATGCAAAAGGATAAATATTGTATGATTTCTTTTATATGAAATAGTTAGAATAAGCAAATTCATAGAAACATAAAGGAAGATAGTGGTTACTGGGATGACGGATGGGGAGAGTAGTGAATTCCGGCTAAAAGAACGTGAGTTTTGGTTTGGGATGAGAAAATAGTCTGGAAATAGATAGTGGTGAAGGTTACACAATAATGGCAATGTACTTAATGTCAAAGAATTGTCCACTTAAAAGTGGACAATAATATAAAAATAATTTTTATATTATGCATATTTTACCATAATTTAGAACATAAATTATTTTTAAAATATACTGAAATGATTTTATGATTATTTTCCCTGAAGATATTATATATTTTATTGGTGGGAAAAGAATCACACATCATCTTTAGTGATATGTCCAGAGTTATTGTCAAATAGTTCTAAGAAAAATTGGAAGAAGAACCAACTTTTTGATTGTTTGATTCACAACGCATAAGCACTATTAATTAATTATAAGAATATATGACTCATTAAAGCAGCTTAGATGTCCACTGAAATTAATTTCATATCAAATTAACCTAAACTCTTTTAAAAATAAGGATATATTTCTTCCTTCTTTGTATCATGGACTTAGACTGAAGTTCTTAATTCTGCTTAAGACATTGCACAAGAGAATTAATTAAATTTGAGTCTTCTCAGCACTTTAGACACAACTGATTACTCCCTTCTGGAAAAACTGGCCACTCTCAACTTCCACAGTATAACACTCTTTTTGTTTTCCTTCTTCCTTATTGGCAATTATGTTTCAATATTTTTTCCTGGTCTTTCTCCTCTATTGATCACTAACATTTCTAGTTCATTTAGACTCTGTACAAAGCTTCTATTCATTTCTGTACATACTCCTTCTTAAGTGATCTCTTCCATTCCATGGCTTTAAATTCCAATATTTAATTTTTAATTTTAATTAAAATTTAAAATTTAGAAATTCTGAGAGGGAAATGGTACACATCTGATAATGTGCAAAATGCTAAAAAAGGAATTACCTAAATACTCAAAGCTGAGTAATGTAGGAGGAACAGTTTAATCATTTGAACCCCAAGACGCAACAAGGAACTGTAAGGAGATAGTGAAATTTACTATCTCCTGGATAAAGAGGGAGTCACTTGGTGGATGGCTTTGACCAATTAGCTGAGGAGAATAAATTTTTCTATTAACAGCAGGGAGACATGATAATTTATTGTTCATACAGGTGGTTTGATATTTTAGAATAAGGGCTATGTATCTGACACACATTCATTGAAAATATTCACAATGTTTGCTATCTTCTATAAATGATCTCAAGGTAAAGAACTTTCCAGTTCAAAATTCAAAAATTTGGTGATTCTCTTATACTGAAAAAAAATTAATATTTGCGGGAATGTCCATCCCCAGTTCTCAGCTTCCACTACTGATTTCATAATAATATTTTGTTAAGTTGCTATGCAGAAGACCTTTTCATTTTGGACTGATGGAGGTAGGAAGAATTTTTGTGCCTGTACCTTGGGTTGAGAAACAAAGCCAAGAGAGGATATGGGCGAGGCTGGTTTGGGTACCTTATGAGTGCACGGCAGCCACTGAGGAGAGCAGAAGAGACCAGAAGCACAGCTGCTGAGCAGGTTCGAAGGCATTGCTGAAATCAGATATCAAAAAGGCAGATGGAGCAGATAGACATGATGAGGCTTGTACCTGAACACATGTCAGACATAACTGGAGGCTCTGCCTCTGGGAGGGGCAGGGGGACAATGACTAGCAAAACGTGGATATTAACATTAATAGTATCAAAGTAAAATGCACAGGCTAGTGAGAGAAGGCTCCTCTGAGAAGGTGGTATCTGAGTGGAGACCTTAAGGAAGTTAGGGAAGGAACCATGTGGATATGTGAGGAAAAAGCATTCCAGGTAGAGTACAGATTAAGTTGGAACATGCATAGTGTATTCAAGGACCAGCAAGGAGGTCAGTGTTCCCCAAGTGATACTAGGGAGGGTAAGAAATGAGATCGTATGATGGGGGTTTTGGAGGTAGATCAAATTGAGCCTAGAGACCATGGCAAGTATTTAGATTTTTTTCTGAAAGAGATGGGAGTCCATGGAATGGTTTCACACAAAGGAGTAACATTTTAGAATGTCTCTCTCTGGCTGCCCTATGGAGGACAGACTGTAGGGGTAACAGTAGAAGCTGGGAGACCAATTAGGATGCTGCTGTAATGATCTCAGCAAGATGTAATTGTGCCTTACACCATTGAAGGAGCAGTGGAGGTGGTGAGAAGTGTTAGGTTTCAGATTTAGTTCCCAAGTAAAGCTGACAGAACATACTAGTGTATCAGGCGTGACTCTCAGGTCATTATTATTAACTTGTTCCATTCTATAAGATGGGAAGAAAGGAGAGGAGCAAGTTTGAGGGAGGCAGAATGAAGAATTTGATGTTGAAAATGTTAAATTTGAAGTGCCCACTAGATATCTAAACAGAAATGTAGAGTGGACTACTGGATATTGGAGACTTAAGTTCAAGGGAGAGATACAGGCCAAAGATATAATTTGAGGATGGTATTTAAAGCCATGGGAACTACAAGAGATAATCTAGGCACAGAGCGTAGGCAGGAAGCTGACTGCTTGCTGCTGGGCAACTTTCTGTTATAATCACAAATTTTTGCTCCCCCCACATGACTTGTAAACATATCCAGAGTCATTCAGTTGAATTTGTTCCCTGCCTATATATGTCAATTGATTTATTTGCGTAATTATAAAATTTAATTATAAAATTATAAAATTTAAATGAATATTAGAAAAACTGGGGAGTACTGGTTTAGAATAAGACCTGTCTCTTCAAAAACTAATTTGAAGGTTCTGTAAGCACTCAAGAATGGCAAAGAGCTAAAAATTAAATCTGTAAAGTTAAGGATGAGTAGTGCAACTATAATAGATAATGGAAAAACAAAAATATGGATAAAGTTCCATACTCAGAATGCTTTGCTTCAAAAGTAGCTTTTGCTTTTTGTTGTAGTTTAAAGAAATAAAACTGAAAATCAAAAGTGAATTATATCATAAAGACAGAAACTAGAGTAGAGGATACAAGGAGCAGGAGGAGAATGCAGAGTCACTGCTTAGTGGGTATGCCAGTTTGGATGTATTATGTCCCCCAATACTAATAGGTCTGCCCCAATCTTGTGGGGGACAGACCTATTAGTGTTGATTAGGTTGGAATCCTTTGATTGAGTATTTCCATGGAGATGAGACTCAATCAACTGTGGGCGAGACCTTTGACTGGATAATTTCCACAGAGGTGTTACCCCACCTATTCAGGGTGGGTCTTAATTGAATCACTGGAGTCCTACAAAAGTGTTCACAGACAGGAGGTACTGCAGCAAAGAGATACACTTTGAAGAACCCACAGGAGCTGAGAATGCAGATGCCAGCCACGTGCCTTCCCAGCTAACAGGTTTTCCAGATGCCATCTGGCTTCCTTCGGTGAAGGTACACTTGTGTTGATGCCTTCATTTGGACATTTTCATGGCCTTCAGACTGTAACTTTGTAACCAGATAAACCCTCTTTATAAAAGCCAATCCATTTCTGGTGTTTTGCAAAACAGCAGCATTAGCATACTGGAACAGATTTTGGTACTGACGATGGGGTGTTGCTGTGTTTGCAAATACCAAACATGTTGAAATGGCTTCTTAAATGGATAAGGGGAAAATCCTGGAAGAATTGTAAGGAGTTTGATAGAAAAGGCCTAAATTGCTTTGAAGAGACTGGAAACATGAACTCTAAAGATACTTCTGATGAGGCCTTAAGCAGAAATGATGAATGTGCCAACTGGAAGAAAGGCAATCCTTGTTTTAATGTGGCAGAGAATTTGGCAAAATTGTGTCCTGGTGTTAGATGGAAGAATTTGAAAGCAATGAACTGGGATACTTAGCTGAGGAGATCTCCAGACTACATATGAAGGATATAGCCTGGCTTCTCCTTGCAGCTTACAGTAAAATGCAAGAGGACAGAGATAAACTGAGAAATGAACTCTTAGGTTCAAAGAAACCAGAAAATGATAGCCTGGAAAATCCTGGGCTTCCAGAAAATGAGACCCCAGAGGCTATAACCCCACGTGAGGATTTAACCAAGCATGGAACCAGACTGCCATTTCAGTAAAGGCCAGGATTGGAGATGGAGTTATCCAGAAAGGATTTGTGGAAAATCCTGTTGTCTGATGGTTTTGACCCCTGTAAACTGTATGCCAAGCATACCGAATTTTTGTGAGATCTGAATACATCGAGCCACTGCCAGTCTGGACTGGAAGGAATGAAGAAGGAACAAATTGAAGGAAAATTTCTTCAAAGACAGAGCCACGGAGATTGAGGTCTGGAGTCAAGAGGTCTTGGACAGGGAGAATGTAATGGCCCACGCACGTGGAAAGGGTGATTTTGCCCCAGAGGCAGAGCGCCGGCCTTCCGCCTCGATGCTCAGGAAGAGTGCTGCCATCCCAGGTGTCAGAGAGGGTGGAGCACATTCCCCAGGGATTGGGGAGAGCCTGGCCACCACCCCACTGTTCTGAGAGGGGAGAGCCTTTGCCCCAGAGAGGCAGAGTCTGATGTTTGAGGAGGTGGGGCTGAGAAGAAGGTGGTCTCCCCAATGCGTGGATATGTTGGAGCACTCACCCCAGTGTTTGGAGAGAAAAGGGCTGCTGCAAAGGCCCTTAGAAAAGGTTGGACTCCCACTCTCTCAAGCCCAAAGGATAAAACGTCATTCTAAAAATGACTCTCACACTTTGAAATCTAATGGAGTTTGCCTTGCGGGTTTTAGGAACTGTTTTGGTCCCTTAAAACTTGTTTTCCTTTCAGTTTCTCCCTATGGCAATGGGAATGTTTATCCTATGATTGTCCCTCCTTTGTATATTAGAAGCAGATAACTTGTTCTGAGTTTCACACGTCCGCAGCCAGAGAGGAATTATGCCTTAGGACAGACCATGTCTGTAACTGATTTTGATGGGATTTTGTACTTAAATATTCTCACTGAAATGATTTAAGTTTCTGTGATATTGTGATGGGATGAATGTATTTTGTATATGGAAAGACAATGTCATTTTGGGGTCCAGCAGGTGGAATGTGCTGGTTCGGATGTATTATGTCCCCCAAAATGCCATGTTCTTTGATGCAGTCTTGTGGGGACAGACTTATTAGTGTTGATTAGGTTGGAATCCTTCGATTGAGCGTTTCCATGGAGATGAGATGAGAATCAACTGTGGGCGAGACCTCTGACTGGATAATTTCCACAGAGGTGTTACCCCACCTATTCAGGGTGGGTCTTAATTGAATCACTGGAGTCCTACAAAAGTGTTCACAGAGAGAAGAAGGTACTGCAGCAAAGAGATACACTTTGAAGAACCCACAGGAGCTGAGAATGCAGATGCCAGCCACGTGCCTTCCCAGCTAACAGGTTTTCCAGATGCCATTGGCATTCCTTCGGTGAAGGTATACTTGTGTTGATGCCTTCATTTGGACATTTTCATGGCCTTCAGACTGTAACTTTGTAGCCAAATAAACCCCCTTTATAAAAGCCAATCCATTTCTGGTGTTTTGCACAGCAGCAGCAGCAGCAAACCGTAATAGTTGGGTTTAGAGTTTCTGTTCAGGGTTGTTCTAATTTGCTAATGCTGCTGAAATGCAAAACACCAATTACTTGCACCACCATCATTATCACTTTTTCATCACCCTTGTGCCAGTTTGAATATATTATATCCCCTAAAATGCCATTATCTTTGATGTAATCTTGTGTGGGCAGACTATTAGTGTTGATTAGAT
This sequence comes from Choloepus didactylus, assembly GCF_015220235.1. Classification (NCBI taxonomy): domain Eukaryota; kingdom Metazoa; phylum Chordata; class Mammalia; order Pilosa; family Megalonychidae; genus Choloepus; species Choloepus didactylus. Next base: position 15,877,151 of record NC_051308.1, on the reverse strand, counting down.
TATAATTCTTTGAGTGTTTCCATGGAGATGTGACCCACCCACATCTGTTTTGTATAAGTTGAATGATTAAGTTGGAAGAGACCTTTCAGATTATCTGGCTCAATTCTCTCATATTTCAGATGTGGAAACTAACACCCAGCAGGATTTAGTGGAGAAGGTCTCACAATTAGTTTCTACAGCAGAATACAGACTAGAACCCAAGCCTCCTAACTCTTTTTTTTTTTTTTTAGTTTAATGTATTTTAATAGCAAACTTATAGGAACATCACAGAAGACAGATAACATTAAAAACCTATACTTACATGTAGGAGAACAGAGGTAGAGTAGTATAATAAATGGATAGAATCCACCACATGATAAAAATGCTACAGATACCATTGAGTTGCCATCAATAAGGAATTTATTTGTTTTTTAAAAATCCAAATGCTGGCATTATCCAGAAAAATGTAATAGGTTTATTTGTAATTGTTATAAAGCTGAACTGATGAAACTTGATGAAACTTGAACAAGTGAACACTGAAACATTCTGACTTGCATTAATTGCATTTTTAAAAATTCAAATGTAAATGAAAACGGAAAAAAACCTGCCAATACCTGATTTCTTTCCCCTATTTTTCCATTCACAATCACATACTTAGGTTCCTTTTGACACTGTGGAAAAAAAAAAATCCTAACATTTAGAACTACCAACAACTGGAAGTAGAGAAAAAAAATTTTTTTTGAGAATCAAATGTTCCCATCATAGTGGATTATTATTATTTTATTAAAGAAGTTGTGGATTTATAAAACAATCATGGATAAACTACAGAATTCCCATATACCCCCTGTTCTGGTTTGCTAATGCTGCTGTTATGCAAAATACCGGAAACGGATTGGCTTTTATAAAGGGGATTTATTCAGGTACAAATTTAAAGTTCTAAAGCCATAAAAGTGTCCAAATTAAGGCGACAATAAGCAGTCACCTTCACTGAAGAAAGACTGATGGCATCCAGAACACCTCTGTCAGCTGGGAAGGCACGTGGCTGGCATCAGCTGGTCCATTGCTCCCAGGTTGTGTTTCAAAATGGTTTTCTCCAAAATGTCTCTGGGCTCCTCTCTCTCAGCTCCTGTGCATCCTTGCTTCTTTCTCCCAGGGCATTTCTCTCTGAGTGTCTGGGGTTCATCTCTTAGCTTCTCTGTGGCAAACTTTGGGTTTCACCTCTTAGCATCTCCAAAAGTCCTGCTGTCCACATCTCCAAGCATCAGCAAGTATGTGTGTGACTCTTGAGTCCTCTTAAGTACTTCAGTGAACCAATCAAGACCCACCCTGAGTGAGCAGGGTCCACACCTCCATGGATATAATTTAATCAAAGGTATTACCCACATTGGGTGAGTCACATCTCCATGGAAACACTCAATCAAGAGGTTCTACCCAACAAGATTGGGTTAAAAGCTCATGTCTTTTTTGGGGGATATAATATATCCAAATGACTAGCACACCCCTCTGTTATTAACACCTTCCATTGGTGTGGAACATTTGTTACAACTGATGAAAGCACATTTTTATAACTGTACTATTAACTATAGTCCATGGTTTAACTTAGGGTTCACTGTTTGTGTAGTGTAGTTTCATGGATAGCTTTAAAAATTTTTATTCTATTACCATACTTATAACCTAACATTTCACCTTTTATCCACATTCAAAAACATACTTCAGTGCTGTTATTGTTCACAATTGTTTACCATCACCACCAACCATTAACAAAACTTTTCCAGCATCCCAACTAGAAACTATACATTTTAAGCCTTAACTCCACAGTCCTTACCCCCCCACCCCACCCCCAATAACTTATATTCTAGATTCTAACTCTGTGAGTTTGCTCATACTAACTATCTCATGTAAGTGAGATCATATTTGTCCTTTTGTTTCTGGCTTGTTTCACTCAACATGATATCTTCAAGGTTCATCCATGTTGCTGCATTATCAGTACTTCAATCCTTTTTACAGCTGAATAATATTCCATTATATGTATGCACCACATTTTCTTTATGCATTCATTGGCTGATGGACGCTTCGGCTGCTTCTAACTTTTGGCATTGGGAATAGTGCCACTATGACTATCGGTGCGTAAATATCTGTTCAAGTTCCTGCTTTCAGTTCTTTGTGGTATATACTTAGAAGTGTGATTGCTGGGTCATATGGCAATTCTATACTTAACTTTCTCAGGAACCGCCAAACTGTCTTCCACAGCAGTTGCACCATTTTTACATTGCCACCAACAATGAATGAGTGTGTTCCTATTTCTCTGCATCCTCTCCAACACTTAAAACTTTGTCTTTTTAGTAGCCATTCTAGTGGCTGTGATTTGGCATCTCTGTGTGGTTTTGATTTGCATTTTCCTGATGGCTAATGATGTTGAGCATCTTTTCATGTGCTTTTTGGCCATCTGTATATTTTCTTTGGAGAGATGTCTATTCAAGTCTTCTGACAACTTTTAAATTGGGTTATTCACCTTTTTATTGTTATGTTGAAGGATTCCTTTATATATTCTGGATATTTAACTTAAATGGATATGTGGTTTCCATATATTTTCTCCCTTTGTGTAAGCTGTTGTTTTCCTTTCATGATAAAGTCCTTTGAAGCACAAAAGTTTTAATGTCAATGAGATCCCATTTATTTTTTCTTTTGTTGCTTATGCATTGGGTGTAAAGTCTAAGAAACTATTGCCTATGTTACCCAACATTTTCTTCTAGGAGCTTGATAGTTCTGGCTCTTATATTTAGGTTTTTGATCCATTTTGAGTTGCTTTTTGTACAAGGTATGAGGCATGGATCCTCCTTCATTACTTCGCAAATGGAGATCCAGTTTTCCCAGCACCATTTGTTGAAGAGATTACTCTTTCCCAATTGAGTGGTCTTTGTCCCCTTTGTCAAAAATTATTTAGTCATAAATGTGAGGGTTGATTTCTCAATCCTCATTTCAATTGCATTGGACTATTTCTCTGTTCTTGTGCCAGTACCATGCTTGTTTGTTTGTTTTTTTTTACAGCAATACTGGTAACTTTTAACATGCCTCATCAAGGTTCCCAAAATATATCTAACTGGGATCTTCCTTACTCAAAAAATATTCATAATACCTTCACGAAATAGAATAAGCAGCTGTTTATGGAGCCGAATATAAAAATATATTTGCATTTATGTATAAATAAATTACTAGAGTTGAAAATGCTTTCAGATGTTAGACAATGTTCCTAAAAATTTACTACCTAATTAGTGCTCCTCTTAAAATATATCTTTCCAACAGTCTTATACATTTAGGTGAAATTTTCCCCTTGAAAGAGATAAAGAAGCATATATTTTCTAAAATCTTCAATGTCTTTCGTCACCTAGACTCTTTCTGATCAAAAGACTTGAATAGCCTGGCAAACTAATTTGAAGGATGCAATTCAGGTAGCTTAAAGAAAAGTGAGTTTGATAACTATTGGCATATACTACAACCCAGGGTAGATCCAGCATTTTCCCTCTATGGGATCACACACTTTTCTTTTTTTGTCATTAAGAAAGTCACCTGTAAAGATTACAGTACCGTCAGGTAAGTGAGGCAATTGCAGGCAAATCCGAAAATAAGAAAAAGCCTGCCACAGTACTGATTTGGCTTAAAGCAATAGTGCAATCCCCATTTTCCCCATATCTCCCAAAAGATCTTTTTCATAGCAAGCAAAGTTACTGATGATGCATGTGACTTTCATCACAGTGATGCATTAAATACGTGTGTGTTGAGTACCAGAGGGTGCTTCATACGCATCTCCATCGTTGTGCCGGTTAGGATATCCCCAGAAAAGCCATGATCTTTAATTTAGTCTTTGTGGGGGCAGATTTATTAGTCTTTTGATTAGGGTGGAACATTTTGATTGAATGTTTCCATGGAGATGTAACCCACTCAACTTTGGATGAGAACATTGATTATATTATTTCCATGGGGGTGTGGCCCTGCCCATTCAGGATGGGTCTTGATTAGCTCACTGGAGTACTCGAGAGCTCAGGAGCTGACAGAGATGTACAGAGATGTTTGGAGATGTGAACAGAAGGACTTTTGGAGATGCTAAGCTGAGATGAAGCCCAGAGTTTGCCCCGGAGAAGCTAAGAGAGGACCCCCAGATGCTTAGAGAGAAAACGCCCTGGGAGAAAGAAGCAAGGATGCACAGGAGCTGAGAGACAGCAGTGAAGACAGAAGCCCAGAGACATTTTGGAGAAAGTCATTTTGAAACACAACCCGGGAGCATAGGACCAGCAGATTCCAGCCACATGCCTTCCCAGCTGACTGACAGAGGTGTTCTGGACACCACTGGCCATTCTTCAGTGAAGGTATCCTCTTGTTGATGTCTTAATATGGACACTTTTATGGCCTTAGAACTGTAAATTTGTAACCTAATAAATCCCCTTTATAAAAGTCAATCCATTTCTGGTATTTTTCATAACAGCAGCTCTAGCAAACCACAACAATCATCTTCTACTTTTCCTCTCTAAGGTTCTGCCTTTGATGCCAACCATGGTTTTAGGTCTAAGAATGAAAAAACTGTATTGTTTTCCTTTGATTTAAAAAAAAAACTGTCACAATCTCCACAGTATTGGTCACCATTAAATATCCGAGTTGGCAGAAGGGTGCCCTAAGTAGGCTTCTTTTCCAGAGGGATGTGTTTGTACATTCACTGCTTCTGTTTTTCTGATATTGTGATATCGACCTCCTTGAATTCTATCTTGCTGGCTTCCAGAAACTAACCACATCCTGCTGTTTCTTCTTTATTGCCACAAAACAGGAGGAAGAGGTGATGAACACGTGGATGACCATCCTCTTGTCACACCTTGGATGGACCCTCTGTCCCAGGGGCTCTGGGCTGGCCAGTCACAGAGGTAGAACCCAGCTCTGAGCCACTACCATTGCCTGGCAGAACGGGGCAGATCCTGGGGATCTCTATACTGCTTTGATTAATGTTGTTTTGTATTAAGTTTTAGGATCAGGAAGTGTGAGTTCTCAAACTTCATTCTTCTTTTTCAAGATAGTTTGATCTATTCGGGGTCTCTTTCCCTTTCACTTAAGTTTGATGATTGGCATTTCCATTTCTGTAAAGCAGGTTGCTGGGATTTCGACTGAGATTGCATTGAATCTGTGGATTAATTTGGGTAGAATCGACATCTTAAAAATACTTAGTCTTCCAATTCATGAACATGGAATGTCCCTCCTATAGTTAGGTATTCTTTGATTCCTTTTAGCAATGTTTTGTAGTCTTCTGTGTACAAGTCCTTTACAACTGTTCTTAGACTTATTCCTATATATTTGATTCTTTTAGTTGCTATTGTAAATGGGATTTTTTTCTTATTTCTCCTTCCAATTGTTCACTGCTGGTGTAGAGAAACACCACTTATTTTTGAGTGTTGATGTTGTACCCTGCCACTTTGCTGAATTCATTTATTAGTTCTAGGAGCTTTGTCATGGATTTTTCAGGATTTTCTGTATATAGGATCATGTCATTTGCAAATAAGGAAAGTTTTACTTGTTCCTTTCCAATTTATTTCTTTTTCTTGCCTAATTGCTCTAGCAAGATCTTCCAATACAATGTTGACTATCAGTGGTGACAGTGGGCATCCTTGTCTTGTTCCTGGTCTTAGAGAAACTTTCAGTTTTCACCATTAAGCAGGATGTTAGCTGTGGCTTTTTCATGGATGCTCTTTATCAAGCTGAGGAAGTTTCCTTCTACGCCTACTTTTCTAAGAGTTTTTATTAAGAAGAAGTACTGGATTTTGTCAAATGCCTTTTCTGGATCAATTGAGATCATGTGGTTTTTTCCCCTCACTGTGTTAATGTGGTGCATTATATTAATTGATTTTCTTATGTTGAAACACTCTTGCATCTCAGGGATAAATCCCACTTGATCATGATGTATAATTCTCTTACATGCTGTTGGAGGGGTATTGGGCTTCCCCACCTTGATGGTTGCTGATGTACTCACAGACATAGGGGACTGGTGGTTTGATAGGCTGAGCCCTCTACCACGGGACTTGCCCTTGGCAAGACTGTTGCTGCAAAGCAGAGGCCAGGCCTCCCTATAATTGTGCATAAGGCCCTTCCTGTAGCCATGTGATAGTAATATGCATCACCTCTCCTGCTTGAATCTAAAAATTGTCAAAGGTAATCTTATATTCTCCCACTTATTATTTTACTTGATATTTTGAAAAACTGGGCAAAAGTTTAACTATCCCTAAATTAATAACTTATATCTCTGAAAGAGGCTTTACTAGCAACTAGCAATATGTACCTGCTTTCTCAAGACTGGTTTTAGTATCAAAATCAAGACTTCTCTGAAGCAGACATGCAACAAAAGTAGCCTTATGACTGTGGTTCCTCATTATGGTAAATGCTCAAGAGGAATAACTAAATTCTAAACTCACATTGGGTCCCAGGTGGAGATGTGCTGAAGCTGGCTCATACCAGCTCAGGAGAGCTGATTTCGTACATCTCTTCCCAATTTTCTGAGTTTCAGGAATGGCACATTGGGAGCTTGAAATCAGCCATACTGAAAGTATTTACACCATGAAAATTGGCAAAAGTTACAAATCAAGCACCCATCCTCTTTCCTGGAGAGGCAGCTATTAAGCATTTACCAGCACACCATTGTTGTGGATGGAGGGTGACTTACATAATCAAGCTTATAATCAATAAATCGTAGTCATTTGGTCATATTAAGCGAAACATTTATCCTTATTATACTTGTTTCCTCAGATGTAAAAAGAACAACAAAAATATAATTTCAATGCTGTTTTAAACTAACTTATTAAGCAAGGGTCCAAAGGGGACCCAATCTATATACTTTCCTGGCACAAAAGATTCAATTTGTATGAAGTGTAAGGCTCATCAACAACCAGAAGGCCAACAAATATAGCATACGGAGAGAAAGAAATTTATTCTCAGGAGGACAGAATTTATATACCTAGGGCACAGACTTAATTATCTGAGGCAAGGGACATTTTTGGGTATGACTTAAGTCATTTCACTCAAGTATCTTTCTATAAAGCCTCAGAGAAATTAGAAGCATATTTAAAGATGTGACAATGCCTTTTCAGAGTGTAATAAAGTCATTATAATACAGGTGGAGAGAAATCCTGATGAAAGTTATGAGAGGAGTTAGAACATCATTAGAGCAGGTAGAGTAAAATTAGTCTCTGAGCCAAAAGAAGGAGAAACAAACAGCTCTTCTGGGCAGAAAACACCAAGAAAACTCTAATGTAGCCATTAAAACTTGCAAGTTACTTGCACCAACCCAGATGAGAAAACACAGTGTCTGGAATGGGCTCAGGTCCCAGTGACCTGCTGGATGTAGTATTTTTATTACCAGTGAAGTTGTTACTTGTACCTTTGTTTGCTCTACCAGAATGGGAAGTTTAGGAAACCAAAGGTTATAATGGTTAAAAGAGATGATAAATGACAATGTCTTTCCCAGATATACCACAATTGATGGCCACATGTACAAGAATATGAATGTTCTTCCTCCTCACCCTCAATATTTTAACTCCTGCTGATTATCTTTTGTAATATCTTTTAAATATAGTACCTGGAATATAGTTGATCCCTACTTTTTGTTTAATTAATTAATTAATTAGCCTATTAATCTATTTCCATTCCCACCATTACTAATTAAGATCGGGTACAGATGAACCTTATGCTTAGTAACTATGATTTTCCAGGCATTGCTCTACAGTTAAAAAGACAAGATGTAGTTCTTCCACTCAATGAACTTAAAATCAATACAAGGAAATCAATGTACTACAGCAATAGCCCTGTAATTGGTCTCCACTTCTTTGGTCTCTTCCTACTCCAAACCATACAAAATGTGTTAATAATTTCATCCTACTAAAATACTCATCTAATCATATCACCCACCCAATTACCTAATATTGCCCATGGTTCTGCTACATGAATCCCCTATTCCATCCAAAATAATTTTATCATTATACACTGAATATGCCCTTTTGTTTCTTCTACTCCTTGAAAACACTTCTCTTCTCCTACAAATGGCCTCTCATATCTAATCCATTCAGCATTTCAAAATCCTGTTCAAATTCAACCTTATCCATAGAGCCTTCTTTCTAATCTCATAAGTGAGGCTCATTCTTTCATTCAACAACACATATTAATTGTGTCCTTAGTGCAAAGGACTACACTCCAGTGCTAGAGATGCATTACTTTCTATGAACATTTTAAAATTTTTAAACATTTTAAAATATTTTTAAATTTTTAAACATTTTAAAATATTTTAATCATAAACAAAATTAAAATCATTTTTAATCATAAACATTCCTTTAATAATAACTATCTGTTGCCTTATACCATCAATTTTCTTGTTTTACTTTAAAATAGAAATAAGGGATCCTGTACAGAACCTGGAAGATGCCTTACATGAAATAAAATCTTAAATAATTATAACTGGATATGAATTAGAAATTCTAGTCATATTAAATCTTGTCCTCACCCAATGACTGTCTAATGACCCATTAAGAACTTAATGAAGTAATTGAAACCTCTCAAATTAAAGAATGTTATATTTCTGTCTTATTTTGATAGTTTAAGGAAAAGTATTTGTAATGTCTGTAGAAATAACCGATATCTGCTCTTTTCCCAAAGAAAACGATATATTCTTTATGGTGAAAAACTCTATCCTGTCTTCACAGTAGCCAATTTGAAGTCCTTAAGGCATAGATTTAACATCATACTATAATCTCTTCCAGTAGTTCATATTATTTCATGTCTTTTGATCCCTGTATTTAATAATTCATGTTAAAAATGAGTATGGTTCAGTTATTTTCAGAACTTATTAGAAGTCAAAAATACTATAAAACTTTAAAAGAATACTATACATGTGTAGTAACTCTGCAGATATCACCCACACTGCAATTAATATGGACAGAGAAAATTATTTTTCTAATAACTGATTTGGTCTTCCTCATGAGCTCCTATTCTTTGGAAAGCAAAAGAAAAAACCCAAATGTTTGTCATATATGGTAATCTTTGTCTGATGCAATAATTTAGAGTCCCTTTCCACAAAACTTCATTTCTTTAGATAAAAATAATCAGTCTCAGATTTCCTCTCTGCCCTTCCCTTGCTTCTCTCCAAGGAAGGAAAAGGTGTGGCTTACTGTGACCTTGTGGCCACAAGGGAAAAAGCTTCCTCAGAAAGCACAGTGTCCTTGTATTGTGCTCTTTCCTCTGGCCTCTGCAGTGGTAACTGCACCTTCCTGGTCACCTATTGTCCTCTCAGCAACCTGGGATGAGGTCTGCAGTTAGTATAATTTATAGTTGGGATCTCTCAGCTTTGTCAGGGGCTGGAAGAGCTCCTTATGTAAACTGTTCTCACTGGGAATGAAGATCCTTTTGCATTTTTACCCTGTCTTTATGTTCTGGCCCAGGTGCTCCAACCCTCAGCTCTGGCTTTTGCTCACATATTAAGCCCCCCATAGCAGGAGCACTACCTGTAAACTCAGCTACCTGTCATATACTCTATTAGAGGCTTGAAGAAACTCCTGGGTTCTTCTCAAACCATCCAGGAACTACGGTAGCTGAGAAAAGTTAAATAGTTGCCCTTCATCCATCTTACCACAACCCTCCACAAGTTTCTGTGTGATGTGCCTTTTGACCAGGTTGGTGAGGAAGAAGGAATTTCAATACCCATCATTTCCCTATCTCTGGCTCTCTCCTTTCTCCACAAGACCAAAGAGCCAGGCTTTCCCCACTTCCACTTCTTCACATGCAGGGACCACCCCCCCCCCTTCCTAAAACACTGTGGTTTCTTTCCTTCAGGCCTGAAAGAGATTAAGGAATTTTAAAAATTCTTCATCTTGACAAAGCCTGACTTGCAAGACTATTGCCTTTGTGTGAAATCCCATTTTAAAAGTCACAGCTGAATAGTAACTCTCTGTTTTCTTTTTTTTTTTTTTTTTAATCAGTTTTATTTTTGGTATAGGTAATACGTGGTACAAAACATAGGAGATAAAAAGGATCATTTAGTGAAAATTGGCGTCATGTCACTCACCCCTGCCCCTTAGGTATTCCTGTTTTCCTCCTAGAGCCAAAAATATGACCAGTTTGGTATGTATTCTTCCGGTGATATTTTCTCTCTATAATTTTCCAGCGAATGCAGACGTATCTATTTCTTTTAGACAAATTGTAGCATACCATACACACTGTTCTGCACTTTGCTTTTCTCACTTATTGTGTCTTGGAACTCCCATATTAGTACACGAAGATCCGCCCCATTCATTTTAATGGTTGCATAATCGTCCCAATACATTTCTGTGTCACAAATGATTTAACCAGTCTCCTGTGTGATGGCCATTTCGGTTGTTCCCTTTCTTGTGCTAATACAAACAGTGCTGCAGTGAATAACACTGTACATGTGTCATCTCATTCAGGCTTGAGGATCTATTACCATTTTCCTCTCTACTTCGCAAAATGACAAAGAGACAAGGTCATTCACAGCAACATTGTTTGCAGGAGTTTGCTGACAAGCAGTGCTGGAAATAACCTTGCTGCCTACAGACAGGTGCTGACGCCCACCACTCGGTACTGCCACAAACCCAAGGCTCTGTCTGCTTTCCTGTTGATCTCTGGGATTTAAAACAAGGAGGTCTGGGGCCAGAGTCAGGTGGACAGCATTGCTGTGGCCACATTCTTCAACCCTCTCCCACTGAGGGTGTTGCCTTTGAGATACCAGGGACAGAGGCCTGGGGAGAAGAGGATCCTGAGAGGGTGGATCACAGGGGTGAGGAGAGGCCAAGGGCCCTTTTCTGGATTGACAAGATTGATCTCTAGTGTGCTCTCTGCCCTTCCCTCTCAGGGGAGAGACAGCCTGCCCCTAGGCTGGGCAGCAGATCTGGTCCTGCTGGCCTAGGCTGGGCAGCAGATCTGGTCCTGCTGGAGGAGGCTGATGGTGGCTTCTGGGGAAAGCAGATGGCAGTGGGTGTACTGAAGGAGCATTTCTGCCACTTCATTGCCTATGGGCTTGAGACTTCATTCATTCATCTGGTCATTCATTCATTCATTCATTTACCCCACATATATTCCTTGGACACTCTTAGGTGCTGTGCTGTGCCAGGTCCTGGGTGAGTGTTGGGGAATGGGAGTGGGTCCAAAGATGAGTAAGCCAGGTGGCTGGTCAGGACTTTATAGGGGCTCAGCCATGAGTAGTCTGGTCTCCAGCCCTGGGTCCTGACAGATCACACCCTGATTCTGCTCCAGCTCCAGTATTCCAGTTTGGAAGCTTCTATTTTCCTTACTCCAAATTCCACCTTTTAGAGCCTTCTCCCCTTTATTATTTTTTTCCATAGTAAACCAAGATTACTTTTCTTTTTTTTTAATACAATATTTTGTCTTCCTGAAGTTGTTGATTCTTTTTGTTTTTTTGTTTGTTTTCTAAGTTCTTATTCACTAATTCAGCCACAAATTCTCCACCAACTATTCCAGTCTCTTCTCATATTATTTAGACACTTTGGATATTCTTTCAATTTCAAATGCTTGATGACATCTGTCCCAAAGCCTTTTGTCCTGATCCAGTCTGACTGGTAGCCTTCTACATCTGGGGTATAGCTGTCCTTGAATCTTCCTTCCCATCATCTGGGGGATCCCCTTCTTCCCTCTCCTGTGTTGGAGACTATGTTTTCTATAATCCTAGGTGTTCCTCTTTCATGGTTTAATCTCCCTCTGCTTTTTTGTTTTTGTTGTTATTATTGCTGGAGCACATCCTCTAGTAGTTTCTGGAGAAAAGGTGCTAAAAGCATAATGTTAAAAAAATTTTTTTTTGAAAACTTATATGTCTGAAAATACCCTTTTTCTACCCTCACACTTGATTGACAGTTAGGCTTAATATTGAATTCTTAGATGGGAAATAACTTTCCTTCATATTTTTGAAGCTCTTACTCCATTGTTATCTAGCTTCCAGTGTGGGAGTTTGCTAAGAGGTCTGAAGCCACTCTGTCCTGATCCATTTTGAATGATCTTTTCCTTCTCTTTGGAAGCTGGTAGGATCTTTTCTTTATCTCCAGGGTTCTGAATTTAGATGATGGTGTGGGCCCATTTTTATCTGTTATTCTGTGCACATACATGGTGGGCCTTTTTAATCTAAAAACTCACATCCTTTTGTTCTGGGAAGTTGTCTGTAATTATTTTTTGGATTATTTTCTCCCTTCAGGTCTCTCCCCCATCCCCCACCCCACCCCCCACTCCCGTTTTCTTTTCCTAGAACTGTTATTATTCAGGTATTGAACTTCCTGGGCTGTTTTCTCTTAAACTTTTCTCTTTCAACTCCTCTAGTGAGAACTTTATTTATACTGTTATATTTTTATTTCCCAAGAGCTCTATTTTGTATTCTGCATGTTACTTTTTTTTTATGGCATTCTGTTATTTCATGTATACAGTATTTTTTTCTTTTTATCTGAGAAAATTGATGGATTTTTAAAGTTTTCTTCTCTCCTCATACTGACACTTTCTCTACTTTTGCATGTTTCTTTTGGCTCTACCACTCATATTAGCAGCCTTCCTGAGATACATAATCACTGGTGCCTGCTCATGTTTAAGGGTGAGGGGAGAAGAGAGCATTTGGTACCCCTGGGCATGTGGTTGGGGCTTGTCAACTGAGAATTTTACTTCAGAGTTATCTGGTTTGGGAAGTTCGTTGGTGCTCTCTCTGATGTCAGTCTCCATGGATCTTTCCTCTTGAGTTGAATAGATTTTTCCAGTATCCTGCCTGGAGGGTAAAGGGCTGGCAGCCAATGATCACTCTTGAATTCTTTGAGGCTTCTGCAGTCTAGATCAAATTGATTCTCACCATCCCCCAAGGCCAGCTTGGTTCTCAGCTTTCTTGGATCTGCCAAGTCAGTTACCACTGGTGCTTTCCAGCTTCCAGGATGTCATTACTTTTGTCTCCTTTCCTGGTCTCCCCATCTTGCGCTGAGCTCTCTCTGGCGGAGAATGGGGCTGTGGCCAAAGTGTCTTCTGGGAGTTGTAGTTCCTATATTGGTGAGGCGAGAAGAGGCGGAGTGACTCGGCGGCCATTAGCTGTGTGTAGTTGCCAGGGACTAGGAGGCCAGCAGCGATGAAAGTGAGCCGGATGAGGCTGAGCTGGAGCCGGAGGAGGAGGAGGAGACGGCGGCGGTCCCTACAACTGGGCCCACTTTAGGTGGCTTGTTCGCTTCTCTCCCCGCACCCAAAGGTTCGGCCTTGCTGGCCCCGTCCCCCCAGATCTCTCTGTTTTCTTTTTGTACTTCTATTACAGTTCTTAACTGCATTCCCTGACTTCCTGCAGATTGCTGTTTTGACAGACTAAGGAGATCATGACCACAAAAAAAGCCCATTAATATTTTCCAAACTATTATCCCTATTAATAGCTATATTAACATAAATTAATATTGTGAATAATATTGTAAAATATGGCAAATAAGCTAGAGTTCTAAATCTAGAGTGAGCAGAAAACATTGTATATGCTAATCCATGCTATTGCAGAGTCCCACACGAGGAAATGCAAACTGGACTAAATATCACTTTGGAAACTTAAAAAGATAAAACAGTTTATTCTGACAGTCCCACTAGTGTTACCAGTTATTTTTCATATTCAAAAATATGGGCTATCGGAGTGATGTCATCAACGTAGTGACATAAGGCATCCCCTGAAAAAGCCTTCCCAGAGATTCAGTGAATAAAAGGACAAACACCACTTGCTGAAAACTCCGGAGGACTGTAGAGAAATGGGGAAGGACTACAGAAATGCTGAAGCAAAGAAAAAGGAAAAAACTAGGTAGGAGATTGCTATCCTAGAACACCAGTGCCATCCCCCACCCCCTCACTTGGTCCATAAAGCTTGGGAATCCTTCAGAGACAGAAAGGCTGGGATCCCTCCCTCTCACTGCAGACACAGATTTTAGAGCCACTTGCAGGGGCATGTTAGAACCCCATTCATATCCAGGCACCATGTCCCAAGTCTGCAGAGACCCAGGACAGAACACAAGCCACTTAGGAGTGCCACATACATAAAGGCCCCCAGTGGGTGAGGGGGAAGCTGTGGTTGAAAAGTGGTGCACTCACTCAATCCAGTTTCTGTTGGCTGGACCACCTAAATACAAAATGGACTTTTTGTGCATGATCTACCTTTCTGGATTAACCCCAACTGATTCTCCAGGTGGGATACTCTGACAGGGAAAAAACCAGAGGCAAAAACACCTGAAGGAGAGAAAAAAAAGGAGGTGGTGGGGGATGTTAAATTGAACTGCAGAAAGACAAGAGGTTCCCAGAACTGAAAAGTGCAAGAAAAATGGGCACTGGGTGAATGAAAGAATTTCAACAAATCATAGGATCTGGGGAGAAAATTCTGCACAATAACAAATAGAGCATATCAAAATTCCTGGTAAAAGAAAAGAGGAAAGGAAGCTTTCTCCTGGAGGTGAAACAACTGCACAAAAAGTGCAATCTAAAAAACTGTACTTCATATTCAGGGCAAGAATCAGATGAAGAAGAGTTGAAAAAATCTGATCAGTTAAACATGGGCTATTCTCAAGGTCTAGAATAAGGCAGACTAAATATCAAAGAAGGGCATTAAGACAAAGTCAATCACTATTAAAACACTAGGAAGAGAGAGGGGCTGACCTTCAGAATAAACTTATCAAGATATTCAGATGCCTACACATCAGCAAAAATTTACAAGCCAAACTGAGAAACAGGAACATAAGGCCCAGTCAAGGGAACAAATTAAAACTTCAGAGGAGATACAAAATTTGAAACAACTTATCAAGGAAATGCAAACAAACCTCCGTCTATTCAAGAGATGAAGGAAAATAAGGCTAAAGAGATAAAGGATATTAGGAAGACATTGTGTGAGCATAAAGAAAAATTTGAAAGTATAAATAGAAAAATAACAGAAATTATGGGGATGAAAGGCCAAATTGAAGAATTTTAAATTACACTAGAGGCATACAACAGCAGATTTGAATAGGCAGAATAAGACAAGACAATCAAAATCTTACAGACAGAAGTACAGATAGAGAAAAGAATATAAAAAATTAAGCAGGCTTTCAGGGATGTCAGTAACAGCATGAAGTACAGAAACATATACATCATGGGTGTCCCAGAAGGAGAAGAAGAGGAAAAAGGGACAAAAAGAATATTTGAGGAAATAGCTGAAAAATTCCCAATGCTTATGGAAGACATAAATATGGGCACTGGGTGAATGAAAGAAGCGAAACGTACTCAAAACAGAATAAATCCTAATATACCTACCCCAAGATACATATTAATTAGAATGTCAGATGCCAAAGATAAAGAGAGAATTCTAAAAACAGCAAGAAAAAAGTGATTTGTCACATATGAGGGATCTGCAATAAGACTAAGTGCTGACTTCTCATCAGAAACCATGAGGTGGAAGACAGTGGTATGATATATTGAAGGTACAGAAGGAGAAAAACTACCAGTCAAAAATTCTTTATCCAGCAAAACTGTCCTTCAAAAATCAGGGCGAGTTCAAGATATTCACAGATAATGCAGAAACAGAGAGAGTTTATCAACAAGAGACCTACCCTACAAAAAATACTAAAGGGAATTCTGCATGTTGAAAGGAAAAGACTGAAGAGAGTGGCTTGGAATAGTGTGAAGAAATGAAGATTATCAGTAAGGGAAACTAAAAGGGTAAAAAACGAGACAAAAAAACTATCATTTGCTAGGGTATTAGAATAGCTAGAAAGAAAGAACTGAAATGATGGAACTGTAACCCATAGCATTCTTTGAAATTGGTTCTATAGCTACTTGTTAAATTGTAATTTGAAAGTTATCACCTTTTTGTATTATATTTCACAATAAGGAAATAACTGAAATTATGGTGTGGTAACTCAACATTTTTGGAAATTTCCTACATAACTACTTGTTAAATCATACTTTGAAAGATATTATCTTTTTGTATATGTGTTATATTTCACAATAAAAATATGATTTAAAAAATGACATATAAATACCAAAGGATAAAACGGCTGAAGTAAGTACTGTCTTTACAGTAATAACACTGAATGTTAATGGATTAAACTTCCCCAATCAAAAGACAGAGATCTGAAGAACGGATTAAAAAACATGACCCAACTACATGTTGTTTACAAGAGACTCATCTTAGATCCAAAGACCAAATAGGTTGAAAGTGAAAGGCTGGAAAAAGACATTCCATGCAAATAGTAACCAAGAAAGAGATGGGGTAGCTATGCTAAGTTTGGACAAAATAGACTTTAAATGCAAAACTGTTATAAGAGATAAAGGAGGACACTATATATTAATAAAAGGAGCAATCTGCCATGAAGAAATAGGAATCATAAATATTACGGACCTAACCATGGCAGCCCAAAATATATGAAGGGAAAAACAGATATCTCAACAATAATAGTTGGAGACTTCAGTACACCACTCTGATCAACAGATAGAAATCTAGATAGAGGATCAATAAGGAAGCAGAATTTGAATAATATGACAAATGAACGAGACCTAACAGACATACACAGAATATTGCACCCCAAAACAATGGGATATGTATTCTTCTCAAGTGTTCATGGATCATTCTCCAGGATAGATCACATGCAGGGTCACAAAACAAGTCTGAATAAATTTAAAAAGGCTGAAATTATACAACACACTTTCTCTGACTATAATGGGTGAAGATAGAAATCAGTAACAGGCAGAGAACTGGAAAATTCACAAATACGTGGAAGTTAAATACACACTATTTAACAATCAGTGGGTCAAAGAAGAAATTGCAAGGGAAATCAGTAAATATCTCGAGACAAATGAAAACAAGAACACAACATATCAAAACTTATGGGATGCAGCAAAAGCAGTGCTGAGAGGGAAATTTATGGCCCTAAAGGCTTATATTTAAAAATAAAAAAGAGCTAAAATCAAAGACATAGCTGCACACCTGGAGGAACCAGAAAAAGAACAGCAAACTAACCACAAATAAGGAGAAAGGAAGAATTAAAGATTAGAGCAGAAAAAAAAAATTAAATTGAGAATTAAAAAAACAATAGATTCAGGAAAAAACATAATCAAAGCAAACTGGAGTCTATGGTCAACAGTAACATTGTAATATACCTCCATTAAATGTAACAAAGGCAATATGCCATTGCTAAATGTATATGAGAAAGGGATATAGGGGAGTAATATGGGATTCTTGGTAGTGGTGTTATTTGCTGTCCTTAGTAGTATATTGTATTGTATGACATGTTATTTTTCTTTTTAACATTTTTTCTTATTGCTAAAAAAAAAAAAAAAAAAAAAAAAAAAAACAATTTTTCTTGTAGTAATCAATATGTTCAAATGCTGATTGTAGTGATAAATGTACAACTTTATGATGATACCATGAACAACTGATTGTACACTGTGGATAAATGTATGGTATGTGAATATAAGTCTATAAAATTGTAGGAAAATATATATATAGGAGTAAAAGTGTTGGAGAAAACATGGTGAGAGCAATGATGCCTCACCAATATGGACTAACTACAATGTGTAAACTCAGAATTGAATCTTAGAACATAGCCTAACGTGGACACAATAATTGTAATAGTACCTAGATTGTAAGCTCTTACAGCAGTTAACTCTATCCCTGAATTGTAAGGCCTATCTCTAAACTTTGAGATGCGGATCCCCTAGCGTATGTTGTCACAAACATTGAGACTGGTGGTTTGATGTGCTGAGCCCTTGAGCATGGGACCTTGCCCTTATGAAGCTCATTACCACAAAGGAGAGTCTAAAGTTGTATGTAATGGTGCCTAAGAGTCTCCCCCTGAGTACCTCTTTGTTGCTCAGATGTGGCCCTCTCTCTCTCTAACTGAGCCATCTCGACAGGTGAACTCGCTGCCCTCCCCCCTACGTGGGACCCAACTCCCAGGGGTGTAAATCTCCCTGGCAACGCAGAGTATGACTCCCGGGGATGAATGTGGACCCGGCATCGTGGGACTGAGAGTATCTTCTTGACCAAAAGGGGGATGCAAAATGAGACAAAATGGTTTCAGTGGCTGAGAGATTCCAAATGGAGTCGAGAGGTCACTCTGGTGGACATTCTTATGCACTATATAGATAACACCTCTTAGGCTTTAATGTATTGGAATAGCTAGAAGTAAATACCTGACACTACCAAACTCCAACCCAGCAGCCTGGACTCCTGAAGACAATTATATAATAATGTAGATTACAAGGGGTGACAGTGTGATTTTGAAGACCTTGTGGATCACACCCCCTTTATCTAGTGTATGGATGAGTGGAGGAATGGGGATAAAAACTAAAGGACAAATGGGGTGGGATGGGGGGATGATTTGGGTGTTTTTTTTTTCACTTTTATTTTTTATTCTTGTTCTGGTTCTTTCTGATGTAAGGAAAATGTTCAGAGATAGATTGTGGTGATGAACGCATAACTATGTTATCATACTGTGGACAGTGGATTGCATATCATGGATGATTGTATGATGTGTGAATGTATTTCAATAAAACTGAATTTAAAAAAAAAAAAAAAACAATAGAATTAACAAAACTAAAAATCGGTTCCTTGAAAAGATCAATAAAATTGACAACCCTTAGCTAGACAAAGAAAATAAATAACTGTAAATAAATAAAAGCAGAAATTAGAGGGAGGACATTACAACTAACTCCATAGACATAAAAAAGATCATAAAAGGATACTATGAACAACTGGATGCCAACAAATTATACAACCTACATGAAATGGACAAATTCCTAGAAACACATGAACAACCTACACTGACTCTAGAAGAAATAGAAGACCTCAGCAAACCAATTACAAGAGATTGAATCAGTCATCAAAAAACTCCCAAAGAAAAGCCCAGGAACAGATGATTTCACAGGTGAATTCTACCAATCATTCCAAGAAGAATTAATACGAATCCTGTTTAAACTCTTGCAAAAATTGAAGAGGAGGGAACACTCTCTAATTCATTCTATGAGGCCAAAATCACCTTCATACCAAAGCCAGATAAAGATACTACAGGAGAAGAAAATTTCAGACCTATTTCCCAAAATGCAAAAAAGCCTTAACAAAATATAGCAAACTGAATCCAACAGCATATTAAAAGAATTACACACCATGATCAAGTTGGTTTTATCCCAGGTACACAAGAGCAGATAAACATAAGAAAATAAATTAATGTATAAACCACATTAACAAAATGAAGGCAAAAAACCACATGATCATCTCAATTGACGCAGAAAAGGCATTTGACAAAATCCAGCTTTCTTTCTAGATAAAAACAATTCAAAAAACAGGAATAAAAAGAAACTTCTTCAACATGATAAAGAGCATATATGAAAAACCCACAGCAAATTTTGTAGTCAGTGGTGAAAGAATGAAAGCTTTCCCTCAAAGATCTGGAACAAGTGAAGGATGCCCACTATCACCACTGTTATTTAACATTGTGCTGGAAGTTCTCACCAGAGCCATTAGACAAGAAAAAGAAATAAAAGGCATCCAAATTGGAAAGGAAGAAGTTAAACATTCACTATTTGCTGATGACATGACCCTATATATAGAAAGTCCTGAAAACTCTACAACAAAGCTAGTAGAAAACTTTCCAAATAAATGAGTTCAGCAAATTGGTGGCATACCAGATCAACATGCAAAAATAAGTGGTGTTTCTATTCTTAATAATAAATAATCTGAGCAGGAAACCAAGAAAAAAATCCATTTACAATAGCAACTGAACGAATGAAATACCTAGGAATAAATTAACCAAGGATGTAAAGGACTTGTACACAGAAAACTACAAAATGTTGCTAAAAGAAATCAAAGAAGGCCTAAATAAATGGAAAGACATCCCATCTTGATAGACTGGAAGACTAAATATCATTAAGATGTCAATTCTATGAAAATTGATTTACAGATTCAATGCAATCCCAGTCAAAACTCCAACAGCTTACTTTGCAGAATTGGAAAAGTCAATTATCAAATTTACTTGGAAGGGTAAGGGGCTCCAAACAGCCAAAACATCTTGAAAAAGAACAAAGTTGGTGGACTCACACGCCTTGACTTTAAAGCATACTACAAAGCTACAGTGGTCAAAACAGCATGGTACTGGCCTAAGGATGGATATAGTGAACAATGGAATAGAATTGAGAGTTCATAAATAGACGCTCATATCTCTGGGCAATTGCTTTTTGATGACGCTGCCAAGTCAACTCAACTGGCAAAGAAAAGTCTCTTCAACAAATTGTGTTGTGAAGACTGGATATCCATACGCAAAAGAATGAGAGGAACCTTATCTTACACCATACACAAAATTTAACTCAAAATGGATCAAAGACCTAAATATAAGAACCAGGATCATAAAACTACTAGAAGAAAATGTAGAGAAGAATCTTCAAGATCTTGTGGTAGGCAATGATTTCTTAGTCTTTACACCCAAAGCACAAGCAATGAAGGGGAAAAAATAAATAAATGGGACCTCCTCAAATCACAAAGAAAGTGATGTCATGAAATTGAAAAGACAGCCTACTTAGTGGGTGGAAATATTTGGAAATCACATATCTGATAAGGGTTTGATATCCAGAATGTATAAAGAAATCTTACAACTCAACAACAAAAAGATAAACAACCCAATTAAAAATGGGCAAAAGACTCAGGCGGGAGCGGGAGGTGGGCGGGAGCCAGTGGAGGAGTCCGCCTGTTCTCGCGTGCATAAACGGGTCAGCGACGCCAGGCGGCTACACCGCGGAATCGGCGTAGGCGGCTTTGGAGAATCGGCGGGCTACGCTGCGTCTGGGCTGGTCTCGGAGGGGGAAGGGATGTCGGTCAGTACGAGATCCGCTCCTGCTGAGGAGAGGAGAGTCAACAGCAGCACCAAGGCAACAGAAGAACCTTGAAGGCTATGTGGGATTTGCAAATCTCCCAAATCAAGTATACAGAAAATCTGTGAAGAGAGGGTTTGAATTCACACTTACGGTAGTAGGTGAATCTGGATTGGAAAAGTCAGCATTAATCAACTCATTATTTCTCACAGATTTGTATTCTCCAGAGTATCCAGGTCCTTCCCATAGAATAAAAAAGACTGTACAGGTGGAACAATCCAAAGTTTTAATCAAAGAAGGTGGTGTTCAGTTGCTGCTCACAATAGTTGATACCCCGGGGTCTGGAGATGCAGTGGATAACAGTAATTGCTGGCAGCCTGTCATCGACTACATTGATAGTAAATTTGAGGACTACCTAAATGCAGAATCTCGAGTGAACAGACGACAAATGCCTGACAACAGGGTGCAGTGCTGTTTATATTTCATTGCTCCTTCAGGACATGGACTTAAACCATTGGATATTGAGTTTATGAAGCGCTTACATGAAAAAGTGAGTATCATCCCACTTATTGCCAAAGCAGACACACTCACACCAGAGGAGTGCCAACAGTTTAAAAAACAGATAATGAAAGAAATCTAAGAACATAGAATTAAAATATATGAATTTCCTGAAACAGATGATGAAGAAGAAAATAAGCTTGTTAAAAAGATAAAGGACCGTCTACCTCTTGCTGTGGTGGGTAGTAATACTATCATTGAAGTTAATGGCAAAAGGGTCAGAGGAAGGCAGTATCCTTGGGGTGTTGCTGAAGTTGAAAATGGTGAACATTGTGATTTTACAATTCTGAGAAATATGTTGATAAGAACACACATGCAAGACTTGAAAGATGTCACTAATAATGTACACTATGAGAACTACAGAAGCAGAAAACTGGCAACTGTGACTTAAAACGGAGTTGATAACAACAAGAATAAAGGACAACTTACTAAGAGCCCTCTGGCACAGATGGAGGAAGAAAGAAGGGAGCATGTAGCCAAGATGAAGAAGATGGAGATGGAGATGGAGCAGGTGTTTGAGATGAAGGTCAAAGAAAAAGTTCAGAAACTGAAGGATTCTGAAGCTGAGCTTCAACGGCGCCATGAGCAAATGAAAAAGAATTTGGAAGCACAGCACAAAGAACTAGAGGAAAAATGTCGTCAGTTTGAAGATGAGAAAGCAAACTGGGAAGCTCAACAACGTGTATTAGAACAACAGAACTCTTCGAGAAACTTGGAAAAGAACAAGAAGAAAGGGAAGATCTTTTAAACCCTCTATTGACCACCAGTTACGTATTAGTTGCCAATATGCCAGCTTGGACATCAGTGTTTGTTGGATCCGTTTGACCAATTTGCACCAGTTTTATCCATAGTGATGGATTTAACAACATGACAAACTTATTATTTTGTTGTTGTTGTTCTTGATGGAGATTAAGATGCCTTGAATTGTCTAGGGTTGTTGTGTACTTAGAAAGTAATGGCTCTAAGTACCTTTCCTACTTTTTTTCCTTTTTTTTTTTGAAAAAAAAAACAGATGTCTTCAATTTAATGCAAGAGAACATTTTACTGTTGTACAATCATGTTCTTGTGGTTTGATTGTTTACAGGATATTCTGAAATAAAAGGACTCTGGAAGCTTTTCACTGAGGATCAATTGCCATAATATGAAGCAAACTATGCTTCTCTGTGATAATTATAATACAGAAGTTCCATTCAATGCAGCCTATACAATAATGTAATTTAGTCTAACACAGTTGACCCTATTTTTTGACACTTCCATTGTTTAAAAATACACATGGAAAAAAACCTATATGCTTACACTGCACCTAGAGCTTTTTTATAACAACCTTTTTGTTTGTTTGTTTGTTTGTTTTGGATTCTTTTAAATATATACTATTCTCATTTAGTGCCCTCTTTAGCCAGAATCTCATTACTGCTTCATTTTTGTAATAACATTTAATTTAGATATTTTCCATATATTGGCCTTGCTAAAATAGAGTATAGCATCTTTCATATGGTAGGAACCAACACGGAAACTTTCCCTTAACTCCCTTTTTACACTTTATGGTAAGTAGCAGGGGGAAAATGCATTTATAGATCATTTCTAGGCAAAATTGTGAAGCTAACGACCAACCTGTTTCTACCTATGTGCAGTCTCTTTATTTTACTAGAAATGGGAATCATGGCCTCTTGAAAAGAAAAAAAGTTACCATCTGCTTTTAGCTGTATTCATATATTGCATTTCTGTATTTTTTTGTTTGTATTGTAAAAATTCACATAATAAACAAAAGTTGTGATGTAAAAAAAAAAAAAAAAAATGGGCAAAAGACTTAAACAGACATTTTTTCAAAGAGGAACTCCAAAGGCTAAAAAGCACATGAAAACATGCCCAACATCACTGCTATTAGGGAAATGCAAATCAAAATCACAGTGAAATATCATTTCACACCAATAGAATGGCCACTATTGAAAAAAAAAAAAAAAACAGAAAATTGCAAGTGTTGCAGAGGTTGTGGAGGAACAGGAACATTCATTCATTGCTGGTGGGAACGAATGAGTGCAGCCGCTGTGGAAGATGGTTTGGCAGCTCCTCAGGAGGCTAAGTATAGAATTACCATATTCAGCAATCCTGCTACTAGGTGTACGCCCAGAGAAGAATTGAAAACAAGGACACAAATGGATATTTGCACACCAATGTGTGGCATTATTCACAGTTGCCAAAAGATGCAAGCAACCCAAGTGTCCATCAACTGATGAATGTATAAACAAAATGTGATATATACATAAAATTGAGTATTATTCAGCTGTAAAAAGGAATGAAGTTCTGATGCATGCAACAACATGGATGAACCTTGAGGTCGTTATGCCGAGTGCTATAAGCCAGACATTAAAGGACAAATATTGTATGATCTCACTGATATGAACTAATTATAATAAGCAAACTCACAGAGATAGAACCTAGAATATAGGTTACTAGGAGACAGATTTGGATTAGGGAATGGAGAGTTGATGCTTAACTTGTACAGAGTTTTTATTTAGTTGATAGTAAAGGATTGCAAATGGATGGTGGTGATGGTAGTACATTATTGTGAGTGTAATAAACAACACTGAACTATATGAACTATAGAGGTGAATGTAGTTAAAAGGGGAAACTTTAGGAAGTATATATTACTAGAATAAAAATTAAAAGATAAAACAGGACTGTACAAAACAATAAACCCTATTGTAGATGACGGAATACATTAATAGTACAAGTATAAGAATCTTTTTACAAGAATTAAGGCAAGTGTATGTTACTAATACAAGGTGTTAATAATAAGGTGGTATATGGGGAAAATGCACCTAATGTAAATTATGGACAATAGAAAACAGTACAATTTTAATAATCTTTCATCAATTGTAACAAAAGTAACTACTTAAAAAATAGTACAAAGGAGGGACACAGATAGAAAGCAGGGACATGAACAGACATTTGCATACTGATGTTTATGGCAGTATTATTCATGATTGCCAATGGATGCACGTGGCCTAAGGGTCCATTCACTGATGAGTGGAAGGGCAAATTGTGGTGTATACATAAGAAGGAATGAAGTCGTGATGTATGCAAAGACATAAGTGAAACTTGAGGACATGTTGAGCGAAATAAGTCAGAAATAAAAGGACGAATACTATATGGACTCACTAATATAAACTAAGTATAATGAGCAAACTCTGAGAGTTAAATTTGAGAGCATACGGTTATCAGGAGATAGAAAGAGGGCAGAGATTGAATGGCAAGTGAAGCTTAAGGAACACAGAATGTTTAATAAGGTTGATTGTAAAGGTTCAGAAATGGTTAGCACAATACTGTGTGATGGTAACACAATACTGTAAGTGTAATTAACAAAGCTGAGTGTGAGTATGACTGAAAGAGGAAGATTAGGTTCATTTATGTCATCAGAAAGAAAGCTAGAGGATAAAAACTGGGAGTGTATAACCTAGTGAAACCTAGAGCAAATGATGATGGGGGTTAATTGTACAAATATAAGAAAGTTTTTACATGAACTAGGATAAATTTATGTCACTATTACAAGGTGTTAATAATGGGGTAGTGTATGGAGAAAAAATAAAATTAATGCGAATTAAGGTCTATAGTTAACAAGTAACATTGTAATAGTCTTTCATCAACTGTAACAAAGACACTGCACCAAAGCTAAATGTCAATAATAGGGGGATATGAGGAGGTGTATGGGATTTTTTTTTCCTTTCTTTTAAGAAGAAATGGGAATTTTTTCATATAAATTGTGGTAGTGAATGCATAAATATGTGATTATACCAGGAGCCACTGATTTTACACTTAGGATAGATGGTATGGTGTGTGAACAAAACTATTTTTTTTTAAATAGTACAATTATAAAAAAGTGCAGTCATCATTTGTAACAAATGTCCCCCACCAATACAAGGTATTGGTAGTGGTGTATGGTAATCTTGTATTTTATGCGTGATTGTTTTGTAAACCCACAACTTCTCTAATTAAAAAATCTAAAAAATTAAAAGCAATATATATGGGCTATCAGTTATAAGGGATAATTAAGGTAAGAAATACAAAAGATCATATAGATTTTGATTAAAAATACTAACATACAATGTGCAGCTAATTCTCACATTTTATAAGTGGATTTTCATTTTATGGATGATCTGAGTCAACACAGGATCACTTTTCTTTATTATGAGTTTCTCCAAATCCAGGCTGATGGCTAAAGCCATGCTCTTCTATATTTAGGCTAAAGTTTCAAATTTTGGACTATTGAGAGAAACACAAAGCCAAGACTATTGTTTTAATCATACACACACACAAAAATTAGTTGGCATGGTGGAGGAATGGGATAGGGAGGATATCTGCAAACATTTCAAAGTCAGATATCAGTTATTTAATATTGGTTCATTAATTTATCCATACTTCATTCAACAGACATTTAAAAATATTTGTTATATACTAAGTATAGTGCCAGGACCTCGAGAAACATGGATGAATAAAACACGAGGAACTCAGTCTGGTGAGAAACACATATTTATAAGCTAACACTTTTAGATAGATTATTCTGACAGTATGCATGGTGGATGGAAAGGAAAAACTAGTGGCAGGGCCTTAAAGAGGAGGATATTATAATAATCCAATTCAGAAATAATGAGGACTTAAAGTAGAGCACTAGCAATAATAAAAGAGAGGAGGGCATTTATTTGAAGGAACTTTCTGAAGTAGAACCAGAACTGGATTAAGATGCACACACACATCCCCAACCTATAAAAAGTTGCTAAAACATCATTGGAAAAAATTAGAATCATTCTGTCAATTCCTTACATAACTGGCAAAATACAAACTGGTATTGCTATTATCAAAATGGATGTTTCCCTTGAAAAAAAAATTTCAAAAGATTTCTTGCCTGTGTCAGCCTAGCTCTAGCTCTATTGAGTATCTCTACAATAAGCACAAGCCAAAGTTGCAGAATTAATATATGTCTGGCTGCCAATTCCAAAGCCACCCATCTATGGTCACATGACCTTTGCAGTTACACTCTTTGTCTTTGACATTTGAAAATCTGATTAATAAGTGTCTTGGAGCAGGTCTGTTTTGATCAATTGTGCTTGGGGTATGCTGAGCTTTTTGGATCTATAATTTTTTGTCTTTTGTAAGAGTTGTGGAATTTTCATTGATTATTTCCTCTATTATTCTTTCTGTCCCTTTTCCCTTCTCTTCTCCTTCTGGGAACCTATAACAGGTATATTCATGCACTTCCTGTTGTCATTCAGGCCCCTGAGACCCTGCTTATATTTTTCCATTCTTTTCCCTATCTTTTCTTTTGTGTGTAGGATTTCAGGTGTCCTGTCCTCTAGTTCACTGATCCTTTCTTCTCCCTCTCCAAGTGTGCTATTGTATGTCTCCATTGTGTTTTTCATCTCTTCTATTGTGCCTTTCATTACCATAAGTTCTGTCATTTGTTTTTTCAAGTTTATGAATTCTTCCTTATGATCACCCAGTATGTTCTTTATATCCTTCATCTCTTTTGTCACATTTTCTTTCAACTTATTGATTTGATTTAGAAGATTTGTTTAAGCATCTTTAATTATTGCCTCAACTCCTGAATCTCAGTTGAGGTGTTAGTTTGTTCCTTTGTCTGGGCCATATCTTCATGATTCCTGGTGTGGCTCATGATTTTTTCCTGCCTAGGCATCTGATTTTCTTGATTAGTTTAATCTGGAAGTCGTTTTCTCACTTTTGGCTAGAGTTTTCTTGTTGGTTGTCTTTGATCTCTATCTTTTCTTTTTTTCTCTTGCTGGCCAGTTGTCAGATTGGTTCTGCACCCCCCCCCCAGTCTTCTCCCAAGAATCATGCACCCATGGTAGTCTGCCATAGGGATGGGAGTTAGGCACTGAGCACCCCAGAAAGTTCACTGTGTGTGGTAATACAAATCTGCTAGCTTCTGGTGGTACTCTGCTTTCCACTGGCCCAGCAAGACCTGGGTTTGTTTTAAAGCCCTGCTTTAACAGTATTTCTCAGCCAAGACAGGGCTGGGTTTCCCTACAGGGCATGTAGACCAGCTCTTTTGGTCCTAGGAAGGGGACTGAAGCATCTTTTTAAGATGATTACTGTGGGAGTCCTATGGCCTCTATTTGCCAGCCCAAGTCTGGCTCAATATGTGGCTCCACCTGTAGCAAAGTACTCCCTCAGTTGACCAGTATTCAAACTGTCCCCAAGGCAAGGAAACAGCCGCCAGCTGCTGCTTCCCTCAAGGGTGGGGGAAGGACTTTCAGATCTAGGGCTGGAAACAGTCTCTGTCCATGTTTTCTCAGTCTCTCTGTCCCTCACTGATCTGGGCCTTGAGATATCCTCCCCTGTCCTCCAGGTCTTCAAATGGTGGGGGTACATTTCAGTACTGTGAGACATTTTATAGTCTGTGTTCTTTGTGGGAGGGGTCCCGTCTGCTGATTCTGTGCCTTTCCCACACTGAGACTGAGTGAAGGGCCAGGGAGAGGACTGGCTGGTGTGGGACAGAAGATTCCTACCTGATATTTCTCCTGTGTCTTCAATTTGGCATTTGCAGGGTTCTTCTCCCGTCTGTATCCTCCTTCAGGGTTTCAAACAATTCAGAATTGCCCTTTTTTTCATTGAATCTTTGGAGAGATGTTTTCAGTAGCTGACATTGCTATGTTGATGACATCACTCATAGGCATTTTCAACAGAGTGTGTTGACATACTTTTGTATTTTTGCCTGTTCTGTTTTCTCCCCCATTTTTTTCCCCCTCAGTTTGGATACTTTCTATTGATAAATCTTCCAGTTCATTGATCTGGTTTTTCTGCTGTATCCACTTTGCTGTTAAGCCTATCTAATCAATTCTTCTTTTCTCATATCATACTTTTTACTTCTGATGTTTTCATTTGGCTCTTTTATAGGTACACAGCTTCTATCTTATTGCTAAAATTCTCTGTCTTTTCATGCATATTGTGCACCTTTACATAGATTCTTTAGCATCTTATCATAGTTATTTTGAAGTTCTCACTGACACAGCCTCCTAATCTAGTGGCCTGACACAAGGGATATACACTTGTCTAGAGGAAAATACTGTTTATTTCAGTCTCCACTGATCAAAACAGACCTGCTACAAGACACTTATTAATCAGATTTTCAAATGTCAAAGACAAAGAGAGAATTCTGAAAGCAGTGAGAGAAAAGCAATCCATCACATACAAGGGAAGCTTGAGAAGACTAAGTGCAGATCTCACAGCAGAAACCATGGAGGTGAGAAGGCACTGGTATGATATATTCAAGAAACTGAAAGAGAAAAACTGACAACCAAAAATCCTATATCCAGCAAAACTGTCCTTCAAAAATGAGGGAGAGTTTAAAATATTTACAGACAAACAGACACTGACAGAGCTTGTGAACAGGAGACCTCCTTTAAAAGAAATACCAAATGGAGTGCTACAGATAGGAAAAGACAGGAGAGAGAGGTTTGGAGAAGAGTGTACAAATGAACATATTAGGAGATAGAAAGAGGGTAGAGATGGGACATTTGACGCTGAAGGAGTGTAGAATGTTTAAGAGGATTGACTGTATAGATCCAGAAATGGATAGCGCAATACTGTGTGATGGTAGCACAATATGGTAAGTACAGTGAAAAAAAGATGACTGTGAGTACAGTTGAAAGAGGAAGGCTAGAGGTATGAATGACACCAGAAGGAATGATATAAGATAAAAGACTAGGACTGTATAACTTGGTGAAACTTAGAGGGGTCAATGATTGTGATAAGGATGCTTTTACATGAGGGAGAAAAAACGAATGTCAACTTTGCATGGTGTTGAAAATAGGATGGTATTGGGGAAAAATACAATCAATGCAAATTAGAGTCTATCGTTAACAATAACATTGTAATATGCTTCCATTAATTGTAACAAAGGCAATATACCTAAAACTAAATGTATATAAGAGGGGGATGTAAGGAAAGGGTATGGAATTCTTGGCATTAGTGGTGTTGTCTGACCTTTTTATTGTATTTCTTTTTTTCTTTTAGTCATTTTTTTTTTTCTTTTTTCCCCTCTTCCTCTTTCATTGCAGAAGAAATGGAAATGTCCTCACATAGATTCTGGTGGTGAATGACTAACTATGTTATTATATGAAGAACAGTGTTTTAAAACTTCAACTTATGTATGAGACCAAAGGAAGCGCTGTTTATTTGGTACAAAATTTATATTTTCTGTAGCACACTATATAATTTAACTTGTATGTCAGTTTATTCAAACACTATAATTACATGGAACTTTGAATAGGGAGTGAGATCTGGTTGGTTTGTACAGGTTAGTGTGAAGCCCCAATACATCCCAGAGTAATGTGGACAGAGAATAAAAACATATTCACAAAGCTCACTTGAGGGACTGTGGAAAAATGTGGTAGTATTAAACTTCCCCACCTGGGGAATTACTGATATTCTCACAAACCTTGGGGACTACCAATTTAAAAGGCCAAGCCCTCAATCTTGGGGCTTGCCCTTATGAAGCTTATTACTGCAAAGGAGAGGCTAAGCCTACTTGTAATTGTACCTAAGAGTCACCCCAGAGAATCTCTTTTTTTTTTTTAATTATTATTCATTTTATTGAGATGTATTCACATATCATGCAATCATACAAAAACATACATTCAGTTGTTTACAGTACCATTATATAGTTGTGCATTCATCACCAAAATTAATCTTTGACATTTTAATAGCATTCTTGGTTGGTTTGTTTGCTTGGGGGTTTTGTTTTAATTTTTTCAGAATGAGTATTGTCAGCTATTACCTATGCCATAGCACCACCCCTCACAAGAATTTGGTGCACCTTTTCAAGAAGTCTTGAAAAAAATGGATTAATTTTTTATATGAAAAATGAGAACTATTTACTAGTATCAAGGAGCCCCACCTGGTATTGAAGAAGTCTTCATTCCAGAGCCTGGTGCTCCAGGCTGCCTTCTCTTCACTCTAGGTTCAAGTCCTGTGTGGTCAACCCCGAGCTCTGGCCTCTGCTGTGTCTGCTTAATGCCACATCTTTCTCCACTATCTCCAGCAGAGACTAGCCCAGTGCCTGCTCGAATCTCACTTTTTCCAAACAAGGTCCTCCCAGCTCCTCTTTGATCACATGCTGTACTTTGGGCTACAGTTGTGGAGAATTTGAAGACTGTAAAAACATAACACACAAAATATAAATTACCTGTAACCCCTCTCTTAATTTTATTTAATACCTTTGATTCTTGCTGCCTCTTTGCCATCACCTCATGTGCTTATACTTAAATTTTTTTAACAGAATTGGAATCAGTACTGTAAAAAAAGGGTCCTTTGTTTTTCACTTGATATATGTCATAAGAATTTTTCGCATGTTACTCAATATTCTTTGAAAATTCTATTTTTATTAACAGCAAAAAAAATTGCATTGTCTAGATGTATTATAATTTATGTAACAAGTTCTCAGTTTAGGGACATTAAAGTTAGTACGATTTTGTGTGTGTATCTAATTTAAATTACTCTATCTTGAATATCTTTGGAAATAATTTTTTTATCCCCAATGTTGCTGTTTATTTCCTTGGAACAGATTATTCCTGAACGTATAATTACTAGGTTAAAGGGCGTGATGGTTTTAAGACTCCTGATGCCAGATTGCTTTCTAGAAAAGTTGAAGATTATCATTGGTTAAAAAAACAACTTTAATTTAGATTTAAATGAAATTAAATTTAGAAGTCCATAAAAAGGGTATGTCTTGTTTTGATATTCATTTCTTTATTTGTTAGTGAAGTGGAATGTGTTTCCTATGTTTTGTTGGTTATTCATATCTCTTCTATCCTGAATTTCTTTTCATTTATTTTACCCAGTGTTGAATTAAGGTTTTAGTATGGTTCAGATCAATTTTTTTTTTCTATTTTTATTGAGATTGTTCAGATACCATACAATTATCCAAAGAGCCAAAGTGTACAATCACTTGCCCCTGGGTACCCTCATACAGCTGTGCATCCATCACACTTAATTTTTGTTCAATTTTTAGAAACTTTTCATTACTCCAGACAAGAAATAAAGTGAAAGATGAAAAAAGAAAAAAAGAAAAGGAAACTCTAAACCTCCCCTATCCCTAACCAACCCCCTCAATTGTTGACTCCTAGTATTGATATAGTACGTTTGTTACTGTTTATGAAAAAATGTTGAAATACTACTAACTGTAGTATATAGTTTGTAATAGGTATATAGTTCTTCCCTATATGCCCCTCTATTATTAACTTCTAATTGTATTGTCATACATTTGTTCTGGTTCATGAAGTGATTTCTAGTATTTGTACAGTTGATCATGGACATTGCCCACCATAGGATTCCGTTTTATACATTCCCATCTTTTGACCTCCAACTTTCCTTCTGGTGACATATATGACTCTGAGCTTCCCCTTTCCACCTCATTCACACACCATTCGGCGCTGTTAGTTATTCTCACATCTTGCTACCGACACCCCTGTTCATTTCCAAACATTTAAGTTCATCCTAATTGAACATTCTGCTCATACTAAGCAAGAGCATCTACACTTCTTCCACAAGGCAGGAGGGAGAGTCAAAGAAGGTAGAGAGGCAAAAGAAAGAGGAAACAACAAAAAAACAGACAGCTAGGAAGCAGCAAAAGGAAAAATAACCTTAAATCAAAGTAGAATAAAGAATCAGACAATACCACCAATGTCAAGTGTCTAACATGCCTCCCCTTTTCCCCCCTCTTATCTGCATTCACCTTGGTATATCACCTTTGTTACATTAAAGGAAGCATAATACAATGATTCTATTAGTTACAGTCTCTAGTTTATGCTGATTGCATCCCTCCCCCAATGCCTCCCCATTTTTAACACCTTGCAAGGTTGACATTTGCTTGTTCTCCCTCGTAAAAGAACATATTTGTACATTTTATTACAATTGTTGAATACTCTAGATTTCACCAAGTTACACAGTCCCAGTCGTTATCTTTCCTCCTTTCTTGTGGTGTCTCACATGCTCCCCATCTTCCTCTCTCAACCGTATTCATAGTTACCTTTGTTCAGTGTACTTACATTGTTGTGCTACCATCTCCCCAAATTGTGTTCCAAACCACACACTCCTGTCTTCTATCACCCTGTAGTGCTCCCTTTAGTATTTCCTGTAGGGCAGGTGTCTTGTTCACCAAGTCTCTCATTGTCTGTTTGTCAGAAAATATTTTGAGCTCTCCCTCATATTTGAAGGACAGCTTTGCTGGATACAAGATTCTTGGTTGGTGGTTTTTCTCTTTCAGTATCTTAAATATATCACACCACTTCCTTCTTGCCTCCATGGTTTCTGCTGAGAGATCCGCACATAGTCTTATTAAGCTTCCTTTGTATGTAATGGATTGCTTTTCTCTTGCTGCTTTCAGGATTCTCTCTTTGTCTTTGACATTTGATAATCTGATTATTAAGTGTCTTGGCGCAGGCCTCTTCATATCTCTTCTGTTTGGAGTACGCTGCGCTTCTTGGATCTGTACTTTTATGTCTTTCATAAGAGATGGGAAATTTTCATTAATTATTTCCTCTATTATTGCTTCTGCCCCCTTTCCCTTCTCTTCTCCTTCTGGGACACCAATGATACGTACATTATTGTACTTTGTTTCATCCTTGAGTTCCCGGAGACGTTGCTCATATTTTTTCATTCTTTTCTCCATCTGCTCCTTTGCGTGTAGGCTTTCAGGTGTTTTGTTCTTCAGTTCCTGAGTGTTTTCTTCTGCCTCTTGAGATCTGCTGTTGTATGTTTCCATTGTGTCTTTCATCTCTTGTGTTGTGCCTTTCATTTCCATAGATTCTACTAGTAGGTTTTTTGAACTTTTGATTTCTGCCGTATACATGTCCAGTGCTTCCTTTACAGCCTCTATCTCTTTTGCAATATCTTCTCTAAACTTTTTGAATTGATTTAGCATTAGTTGTTTAAATTCCTGTATCTCAGTTGAAGTGTACGTTTGTTCCTTTGACTGGGCCATAACTGTTTTTCTTAGTGTAGGTTGTAATTTTCTGTTGTGTAGGCATGGTTTCCTTGGTTATCCAAATCGGGTTTTCTCAGACCAGAACAGGCTCAGGTCCCAGAGGGAAGAAATATTCAGTATCTGGTTTCCCTGTGGGTGTGTCTTAGAAAATTGCTCCACCCTTTGATGCCTCGGGTCACTGTGCTTTTCTGCCCAGCAGGTGACTCCTGTTAGCCTATAATTCTTGGCTGGTGTGAGGAGGTATGGCCGTGTTCCCCCAGGCTCTGGGGTCTGGTTCTGAATCCCCAGATAACCTCTTTTGTTGCTCAGATGTGGATTCTCTCTCTCTAAGCCAACTCTGCAGGTAAACTCACTGCCCTCCCCCCTATGTGGGACATGACTCCCAGGGGTGTAAATCACCCTGGCAATGCAGGATATGACTCCCAGGGATGAATCTGGGCCTGGCATCATGGGATTGAGAACATCTTCTTGACCAAAAGGGGGATGCAAAGTGAAACAAAATAGCTTCAGTGGCTGAGAGATTTCAAATGGAGTCAAGAGGATATTCTGGAGGTTATTCTTAGTTATATAGATATCCCTTTTTAGTTTTTAGTGTATTGTAATAGCTAGAAGGAAATTCCTGAAACTGTTGAACTGCAACCCAGTAGCCTTGATTCTTGAAGATGATTGTATAACTATATAGCTCATGCTGTGCGTGAACCTTGTGGCTCACACTGCCTTTATCCAGTGTGTGGACAGATGAGTAGAACAATGGGGACAAAAAGTAAATGAATAATAGGGAGGGATGGGGGGAATGGGATGTTTGGGTGTTCTTTTTTACTTTATTTTTTATTCTTATTCTTTTTTTGTGTGGTAATGAAAATGTTCAAAAATTAATTGTGGTCATGAATGTACAACTGTATAATGGTACTGTGAACAACTGATTGTAAAAAAAAAAAAAAAACAGAACAGAGTATGTATTGTTCTACATATTGCAAGACATGTAGAACAATATCAAATGGTCTAATGTATGGATAATTAAAGTCCCAGAAGGAGAGGAGAGAGAGAATAGAGAATAAATATTTGAAGAGATAATGACTAAGAATTTGCAAATTGGATTAGATATATCAACTCATAAATCCAAGAAACTGAGCAAACCACCTACCCCAAATTTGTAGGTACATCATAATCAAGCAGCTGAAAAACAAAAATAAAGAGCAAAACTAAAAAGCAGTAAAGAAAAAAAAAACACATCAAATATGGTGAATAATGGATAAATTTTCACATGAAACAATGGAGAACAGATGAAAATAAAAAGACATCTTTAAACGCTAAAAGAAAGTAACTCACTCTAAAACTCTATATGCAGTGAAAATATCTTTCAAGAATCAGGGCAATATAAAGACATTTTCAGATGGACAATGGCTGATAGAATTTGTCCACAAGTTCTTCCCATTGAAGGGAAATGAGAGCAGATGAAACTAATACATGGGAAGGAATGGAGACTAGAAGAAAGGGTAAATATCTGAGTAAAAAAAAACCAATCCTTTAAAATATCTTTAACTTCTAAATATATTTTAAATTTCTTTTAAAATTATTGTCTTTTTAAAGCAAAAGAATAAAGTATTTTAGGGTTATAATATAAGAAGAAAAAAACTAAGAATAAGAACATAAAGAGTGGAAAGAGTGAAGGAAAGCATACAGTTGTAAGGTTCTTACACTACTTATAAAGGAGAATATTATTTGAAGATATACTGTGGTAACTAAAAGATACCCATTATAATCTCTTGAACAATCTCTGAAAAATAACACAAAGAGATATGACTAAAAAGTGAATAGAGGTCCTTCTGTGCGTGTTGATATGATTGGCCAGTGCAGACTGGTCCTCTTTTCCTCTCTGTCTGCTTGAGGATCACCAGCCATCATGAGTGACACAGTAACCACCTGGACCAGGAAATTCATGACCAACTGACTGCTTCGGTGGAAACAAATGGCCATTGATGTCCTTCACCCTGGAAAGGCAACAGTACCTAAGACAGAAATTCAGGA
This sequence comes from Choloepus didactylus, assembly GCF_015220235.1. NCBI lineage: Eukaryota > Metazoa > Chordata > Mammalia > Pilosa > Megalonychidae > Choloepus > Choloepus didactylus. The sequence continues at coordinate 15,841,726 of NC_051308.1, read as the reverse complement.
AAAACTAGACAAAATGTACAAGACCACACCGGATGTCATCTTTGTATTTGGATTCAGAACCCATTTTGGTGGTGGCAAGACAACTGGCTTTGGCATGATTTATGACTCCTTGGATTATGCAAAGAAAAATGAACCCAAACACAGACTTGCAAGACATGATCTGTATGAGAAGAAAAAGACCTACAGAAAACAGCAAAATGAACACAAGAACAGAATGAAGAAAGTCAGGGGGACTGCAAAGGCCAATGTTGGTGCTGGCAAAAAGTGAGCTGGAGATTGGATAACAGAAGGAATAAAGATTCTTCAATGACTTGATCCATGATTGTGCAGATTTTTCACCAGAGGATTAATAAAACTGTAAAAACTTTGGAAAAAAAAAGTGAAGAGGAGAGAAAATAAAATACTGAAAATAATATGAGTCACACAAAAGAAGGAAGGATGAGAGGAACTGAGAAACATAAAAATAAAGATCAAATAACAAAATAGGAGACTTAAATCCAACCATACCAATAATTACACTAAATGTAAATGGATTAAATACTTCATTAAATGCAGTGATTATCAGATGGACAAAAAGAAAATTCAGCTATATGCTGTTTACAAGAAATACACTTGGTATATAAAGTTACAGATGGGGTTGAAAAGATGTGCCCTGCGAAATATAAAAATTGGTGAAATCCAAATAAGGTCTTTAGTTTATTAACTGTGTTGTATCAATGTTATTTTCATGATTGTGATAATTCTGCTTTGTTTACATAACATGCTATCATCAGGGGAAGCTGGATGAAGGGTACATGGAAACTCTTTGTACTAGTTTGGCACTTCATGTTAATCATTTCTTTCTTTTCTTTTAGAAATGGCTGTTGTTTGAAGCTGAGTAGTTTTATTTCAGCCTGCTTTCTGTCTGTAGTAGTTCAGAGCTCTAAAGGCCTTTCTTCATTTTGTAAAGTCTCTATCAATTTTGGTACAAACTGGGGATGTTTCCACCAATGCAATTCCCTTAAAAATGTGGTGGCTGTCCTAAGAATCTTATTGGGGTTTATTCCATTAGACAAAAGCCATATCCACAGATATCATAAAGATAAGGCCTTTTCTATCTTCGGTTCCCTGTAAAGTTACACTGGATACCTTTTTCTTGGATGTCATATTGTTTAATGCAGAGGATCTCTGAGGCATGTCTTCAAGATTCTTATAGAGCCTTCTGTCTATTTGAAAGGGTCTATGATGCATCCATTAAACCTTTCTGAGTTCTTAACAATGAGTTTTACCATCACACTCTTCATCTCTAGACCATGTTTTCTAGATAGCACACTTAATTTGATCTCTGCCTAAAAGCTATTTCTTATTTTAGCATTGTTTTCTGATTGAAAAGCCTGGAAAAAAGAAATGATTTCATTTTTGAACCAAGCAAATCCTGTATCCTTAATATTTAACAATTATTTCTTCTGTTTATCTCTCTATATCCATAGCTTATTATAAGCAACTTAGAGAAAACAGGTGACTTTTGATATCCTGCTTGGAAATCTCCTTAGCTGGATCCATCAGTTCATTAGGTACTTTATCTATTTTCCATGTAATCACAGTAACAACTCTACTAAATTTTATGACATGGCATAACATTTTCTCTAGCTTCTAATATTTTCCTCCCTTTCTTTTAAACTTCCCCCAATGGCCTCCTTGAAGGCTATCAGGCTTCAGCTAACAATGTCTTCAAGGCCCTTCTTACTTCCTTTCATCACTTGCTTCCAAAGTCACCACCACAGGTTTTGTTATGATGATAACCCACTTGCAGTTACCAAAATCTATTCTAGTTATATATTACTGCATAGTAAATCACCTCACATTTTAATGGCTTAAAACAATAATCATTTTATTATTACTAAATAATCATTTATTATAATTATTTTCTCATGGTTTAGGGTGTTGAATTAACTCAGGTGGGTCTCACTCAGGATCTCTCACACAGTGTTGAGGCTACAGTCCTCTCAAAGCCTTCCTCACTCATGTATTCAAGGGTTGATCCTTGCTGTTAGCCTTCAATATGTCCCTTTTCTATCCCTCTTAGTCCAGGCTGGTACTCATACAGATCTCTCAAAAGACTTGTCAGTGTTGCATGAAGTACACCAGAGTCCAAACCATCAAACAGTAAGACTTTCAACAGATCCTGAATAACTACATCTCCAATTCTGGCTTGCATGGAAATGGCTGACTGGTTCCATGTTCAGTTAAATGGAGATCTATTTCTGGAGATTCACTTTCTGGAAACTCGGAAACAAACCATCAATTTCTGGTATCTTTGTGCCCAGGAGTTCAGTCCTCACTTATCCCCATCCCTCTCAAATTTTACTATAAGCTGCCAGGAGAACCAGGCTGCACTTTTCATATTTAGCTTGGAAATCTCAGCTAAATATTCAAGCTCATCACTTTCAAATTCTGCATTCCATCCAACATCAGAACACAACTTTGCCAGGTTCTCTGCCATTTTAAAACAAGGATTGCCTTTCTTCCAGTTTCCAAAAACACAATCATTTTCTTCTAAGTCTTCTTCAGAAGTACCTTTAGTGTCCATATTTCTACAGTCCCTTCAAAGCAGTCTAGACCTTTTTCATCAAGCACCTAACAATTCTTCCAACCTCTACCTGTTACCCAATTCTAAAGCCATTTCCATATTTTTGGTATTTGCAATAGCAGCACCCCACTCTCCTGGTACCAAGTCTGTTTTAGTTTCCTAGGTTGCTTAAAGCAGATACCATGAAATGGGTTGGCTTAAATAATGAGAATTCATTAGCTTACAGATTGAGGCCAAGAAAACGTCAAAATCCAGGCATCATCAAGACAATGTTTTCTTCCTGAAGACCAACTGCCAACGATCCTTGGCTGTTCTGTCACATGGCAGTGTGTGGTGGTGTCTCCCTTCTCCTCCAAGTTTCCTTGCTTTCAGCTGCTTTCTTCTATGGCTTTCTCTGTTTATTCATTCCATTTATAAAGAACTCCAGTAATAGGATTAAGTCCCATCCTGAATGAAGTGGGTCACAGGTTAACCGAAGTAGCCTCATCAAAACATCCTACTTAACAATGGGTTCACACCCACAAGACTGGATTAGATTTAAGAACATGCATTTCTGAGGTACAAACAGCTTCAAACCACCACAGCCATAAACATGAGGGTTGATTTCTGAGCTCTTAATTTGATTCCATTGGTCTACACATCTGTCCTTGTGCCAGTACCACACTGTTTTGATTACTGTGGTAGTGAGTTTTAAGATTGGGAAGTGTAAGTCCTCCAACTTTGTTCTTTCTCAAGATGGCTTTAGCTATTTGGGGCCCTTTTACCCTTCCTTATAAATTTCTTTCCACTTCTGCAAAGAAGTTTGTTAGACTTTTTATTGGAATTGTGTTGAATATACAAATTGCTTTGGGTAGGACTGACATCTAAATGATATTTAGCCTTCTAATCCATGGACACAGAATATCCTTCTATTTATTTAGGTCTTCTTTGATTTCCTTCAGCAATATTTTGTAGTTCTCTGTGTACAAGTCCTTTAACTCCTTGGTTGATTTATTCCTAGATATTTGATTCTTTTACTTGCTATTATAAATGGGATTTTTTCTTTATTTCTTCTTCTAATTGTTCATTGCTTGTATATAGAAACACAACTGATTTTTTGGTGTTGATATTTTACCCTGCCACTTTGCTGAAATTTTTAGAGTTTTCTGTAATAGGATCATGTCATCTTGTAAATAGGGAAAATTTTACTTCTTCCTGTGCAATTTGGATGCCTTTTATTTATTTATTTTTTTGACTAACTGCTCTTGCAAGAACTTCCAATATAATGTAGAATAACAGTCATGACAGAGAGCATCCTTGTCTTGCTCCTGATATTGAGGGAAAGCTTTCAGTTTTCACTGTTAAGAAGGATATTAGCTGTTGTTTTTTCAAATATGCCATTTATCAAGTTGAGAATGTTTCCTTCTATTCCTAGTTTTCCAAAAGTTTTTATCAAGAAGGGCTGCTGCATCCCAAAGTAATTTTGGCAGAGAATAAAAATATATATGCTGCCGCCCCCCCCCCCCCCACACCGAGGAGCTGGGGGATAGTGCGGAAGTGCTGGACTTCCTCACCTGGATTGTTGCTGATGTTCTCACAAATATTGAGGACTGATGGTTTGGTATGATGAGCCATCTATCTCGGGGCTTGCCCATATGAAGCTTGTTACTGTAAAGGAGAGGCTAAACCTGCTTATAATTGTGTCTAAGAGTCTCCCCCTGAGTACCTCTTTCTTGCTCTGATGTGGCCCCTCTCTCTCTAGCTAACCCAACTCAGCAGGTGAACTCACACTGCCCTCCCCCCTACATGGGACCTGACTCCCAGGGGTGTAAATCTCCCTGGCAACGCAGGATATGACTCCCGGGGATGAACCCACATTGTGGGATTGAGAACATCTTCTTGACCAAAAGGGGGATGTGAAATAAAACAAAATAAAGTTTCGGTGGCTGAGAGATTTCAAATTGAGTTGAGAGGTCACCCTGGTGGGTATTCTTATGCACTATACAGATATCTCTTTTCAGGTTTTAGTGTACTGGAATAACTAGAAGGAAATACCTGAAACTATCAGACTCCAACCCCAGTAGCCTTGCTCTTGATGACGATTGTAAAACTATGTAGCTTACAAGGGGTGACAGTGTGATTGTGAAAACCTTGTAGATCACACTCCCTTTATCCAGTATATGGATGGATGAGTAGAAAAATGGGGACAAAAACTAAATGAAAAATAGGGTGGATGGGGGGGATGATTTCGGTATTCTTTTTTACTTTTATTTTTTATTCTTATTTTTATTCTTTCTTGTGTAAGGAAAATGTTCAAAAATAGATTTGGGTGATGAGTCCACAACTATATGATGGTACTCTGGTACTCCAAACTGTTGATTGTACACCATGGATGACTGTATGGTATGTGAATATATCTCAATAAAACTGAATTTAAAAAAAAGAAGGGGTGCTGGATTTTGTCAAATGTCTTTTCTGGATCAATTAAGATGATCATTTGGTTTTTTCCTTCACTGTATTAATGTGGTGTATTATATTAATTGATTTTCTTATGTTGAAACTCCCTTGTGTTTCAGGGATAAATCCTGGTATATAATTCTTTCAATATGCTGTTGGATTCAGTGTGTGAGTATTTATTTTTTTTTAGGAGTTTTGTATCTATATCCATAAGAGATATTGGTCTTGAGTTTTTTGTTTGTTTGTTTGTTTTTTTTTTTTCTTGTGGTACTTTTTATCTGACTTTGGTATGAGGATGATGTTGGCCTCATAGAATGAATTAGGGAGTGTTCCCTCCTTTTCAATTTTCTGGCAGAATTTGAACAGAATTGGATTTAAGTCTTCTTGGAGTGTTTGGTTGAATTCCCCTGTGAAGCTATCTGGTTCTGGATCTTTCTTTGTTGGGAGAGTTTTGGTGACTGATTCAAGCTATTTTTATTAGTAATTGGTTTGTTGAGATTTTTTATTTCTTCCTGAATGTGCCCATTTCATCTAGGTTATCTACTTTGTTGGTGTACATTTGTTCACATCATCCTCTCATAATCCTTTGCATTTCACCATGGCCTGCAGTAATGTCCCCCTTTTCATTTCTGATTTTTGTTATTTGTATCTTTTATCTATTTTTCTTCATCAGTCTAGCTAAAAGTTTGTCAATTTTATTGATCTTTTCAAATAATCATCATTGGTTTTGTTGATTCTATTGTTTTTTGTTTTTTTAAGATGAGTCTCTTTTAAACAGCATTCAGTCAGGTTGTATGTGTGCATTTTTTAATCCACACTGCCAATCTCTGCCTTTTAACTGGAGAATTCAATCCATTTGCATTTAAACTGACTACTAATAATGCATGACTTTCTTCTGCCATTTTACTATTTTGTCTTTATAAATTGTATGCCTATTTTGACCCTTAATTCTTCCATTAATGCCTGCATTCACATTTATTTGGTTCTTTGTATTGTACCATTTTGAGTACCTTCTCATTTTTTCTGTAAATATTTTTCATATATTTTCTTTGTGGTTACCATGGGGCTTTCATTTAACATTCTACATCTACAACAATCACATTTTAATTGATACTAATAACACACACAGTTCCTATACCCTGTGTCCTCACTTTTTATTATACTTGTTACAAATCACATTCTTATATATTGTATGTCCCAAACCATAGATTTATCATTATTTTTTAATGCATTTGCATTTTAGAACTTGTAGGGAGTCAGAAGTGGAGTTTTATACCAAAAAAAGAAAAAAAATACAATCGAATAGTGCTGGCATTTATAATTACCCATACGGTTATCTTTCCCAGAGGTCTATTTCTCTACGCAGCTTTTATCCACTCTTTAGTGTCCTTTCTTTCAGACTAAAGAAGTCCCATTAGCGTTGCTTGCAGGGTAGGTATAGGTATGACAAAGTCCCTCAGATTTTGTTTATCTGGGAATGTCTTAATCTCTCCTTCATGTTTGAAAGACAGCCTTACTCAATATAAAATTCTTGGTTGGCAATTATGTTCTTTCAACAATTTAAATATTCGTCCCATTGCCTTCTTGCCTCCATGGTTTTTGATGAGAGATTGGAATTTAATCTAATTGGGACTCCTTTGCACATAACACTTTGCTTTTCTCTTGCAGCTTTCAGAACATTCTCTTTGTTCTGGCATTCAACCATTTGACCACTCTGTGTCTGGGCATGGTTCTCTTCTAGTTTATCCTGTTAGAACTTTTTGGGCTTCTTGAATGTGCATATTCATGTCTTCCATAAAATTTGGGAAGTTTTCTGGCATTATTTCTTTGAGTATTTCTTCTGCCTCTTTATCTCTTTCATCTCCAACTAGGAGACCCATAATGCATATATTGGTAAGCTTGATGGTGTTCCATAGGTCTCTTAGGCTGTTTGCTTTATTAAAATTCTTTTTTCTTTATGTCCCTAGCCCAAATCATTTCAATTGCCTTGTGTTTGAGTTCACTGATTCTTTCTTCTGCCAGCACCGATATGCTGCTGAAACCATCTAGGAAATTTTTTCATTTCATTTATTGTGGTCTTGAATTCCAGTATTTCTGTTTGGTTCATTTTTAAAATTTCTTTCTCTACTGATACTTTTATATTGATCATGCATCATTTTCTTGATGTCCTTTACTTCCTTCTCCATGTTTTCCTTTATCTTTTGAGCATATTTTGGATCTTTTTTTTTTTTTAAATCTTTGTCCAGTATGTCCATAATATGGTCCTCTTCATTGACAGTTTCTGGATTTATATATTGTTCCTTTGGATGGGCCATCATTTCCTGTTTCTTTGTCTTCTAAATTTTTGTTGCACACTGTACATTTTAATATTTTAGAGTTAACTCTGGAATTTAGTCACTGAGCTGTCTCTTCCTTAAATTTGTATACACTATTTATACAACAGAGATTTCCTTGAGTGAAAGGCGCTAACATAAAGAAATAAGCCAAAGCAAAAAACATCTTTCACAATCTTTGCAAAATTGGCCCTGCTTTGGATAGTGGTTTCTTTCAGAGTTTAGACCTCCTAGGAAGATTAGTTCCCCCAAAATGTGAGTGTAGTGCAGGGGGCTCTCTTCTGAGCCTGAATGTTGTCCTGGGCTTTTGCTTGCTTGTGCCTTCAGGAACTCCCCCATTTATAGGAATCCTAATGCCTTCTCTACTCCCTATGAAATAGACTTTCTCCCCCTCCTGAGTGCTCTGTGTACTCCTTTGTTCCAGGCTGCTTTGGCTTAATCGTTTCCTACACTGCTTTGGCTGACCTCAAGGTGCTTCTGGCTTTTGGGCAAGTCCTGGGAGGGTGAGCCAGATAAGAGTTTCCAATTTCAGTCTGTCAGGCTTCCACCTGACAGAGTGGCATACAATCAACCCAGTATGCACACGGGGGTTACCCTGGTCCCTCTGGAACAGGGCCAGGGACCCACAATGAGAGTGCAGGCTTGCTTCACACCATGCCAGGAAGAGGTGGGAGAGGGGCAAGCAAGGGCACCTGGAGCTTCACCTACATTTTTGAAAGCTGCATTTTCTTGATTTAGCACTTGCCCAGTCACTGTAACTCTAATTATTCCCCAGAGTTTTGATAAATACATTGCTGCTAGCTTTTGCTAGATGTTCAAAGATTTTGTGGAAGAATGGCACCCTGGAGTATCTTATGCCACCGTCTTGGTCAGCTGGAACTTTGAATGGGATACTTTGATCAGTGTTCCAAAATGAAGTAACACCAAGGCCTTACTCTGAGGCTGGGTCTTACCAGATAGATCAGGGCCTGGCAAACTATGGCCTGAGGGTCAAAGCCAGCCCACCACCTGTTTTTGTAAATAAAAGTTTTATTGATACACAGCCACAACCTTTCATTTGAATACTGTTTCTTGCTGCTTTCATTCTACATTGGTAGAGTTGAGTAGTTGCAATAGAGACTATATGGCCTGTGAAGCCTAACATATTTACTAACTGGCTCTTTTTTTTTTTTTTTTTTTTTTTTTTGGCTTTTATAAAAAGGGGGTTTATTTGGCTATACAGTTACAGTCTTAAGGCCATAAAGTGTCCAAGGTAACACATCAGTAATCAGGTACCTTCACTGGAGGATGGCAAATGGCGTCCGGAAAACCTCTGTTAGCTGGGAAGGCACGTGGCTGGCGTCTGCTCCAAAGTTCTGGTTTCAAAATGGCTTTCTCCCAGGACGTTCCTCTCTAGCAAGCTTGCTCCTCTTCAAAACGTCACTCACAGCTGCACTCCCTTCAGTCTCTTTGAGTCAGCATGTTTTATATGGCTCCACTGATCCAGGCCCACCCTGAATGGGTGGGGTCACACCTCCATGGGAGTATCCCACCAAAGTCACCACCCACAGCTGGGTGGGGCACATCTCCATGCAAACAACCTAATTCAAACGTTCCAGCTTAATCCCCACTATTCTGTCTGCCCCACAAGATTGCATCAAAGAATATGGCTTTTTCTGGGGGACATAATACAGTCAAACCGGCACATTCCACCCCCTGGACCCCAGAAAAACATATTCTTTCCGAATACAAAATACATTCATCCCACAATACCACAGAAACTTAAATCATTTCAGTAACAATAGTTAAGTACAAGATCCCATCAAAATCAAATATAGGCGTGGTCAGTCCTAAGGCATACTTTTCCTTTAGCTTTGGATCTGTGGACTTAGAACAAGTTACATGCTTCCAGTATACAAAGGAGGGACATTCATAGGATAAACATTCCCATTGCCATAAGGAGAAACAGTAAGGAAAACAGGGTTAACAGGACCAAAACAGTTCCTAAAACCTGCAGGACAAACTCCATTAGATTTCAAAGTCTGAGAGTCATTAACAGAATAACGTTGCATCCTTGGGGCTTGAGACAGCGGGAGCCTAACCCTTCCTAAGGGCCTTTTTGGCAGCCCTTTCCTCTCCAAATGCTTGGGTGAGTGCTTCAACATATCCACACATTGGGGAGACCACCTTCTTGGCCCCACCCTCCTCAAACATTGGGGCAGCTCCCGGATTCCCTTCCATCTCCGGAGCACATGCTCAATCCCTTCAGAACAGTGTGGTGGCAGCCAGGCTCTCCCCAATTCCCTGGGAATGTGTTCCACCCTCTTTGGGACCTCCGGTGGAAAAACTCTTCCAGAGCATCGAGGTGGAATGCCCACCCTCAACCTCCAGGGCAAACTCACCCTTTCCATGTGTGTGGGCTGCTCCGCTCTCCCAGCCCGAGACCTCTTGACTCCAGACCTCAACCTCCATGGCTCTGTCTTTGAAGAAACTTTTCCTTCAATTTTTTCCTTGTCTGTCTCCTCCAGTCCAGACCGGCAATGGCTCTGCCTATAAAGATCTCACAAAAATTCTGTTGGCTTTGCATGAAGCACACAGGGGTCAAAGCCATTAGACAATAGGACTTTCCACAAATCCTTTCTGGATAATTCCATCTCCAATCATGGCTTGTACTGAAATGGCGGCTGAGTTCCATGTTTGGTTACATCCTCATGTTGGGCTGTAGCTTCTGGGATTCCACTCCCTGGAAGCCTGTAATTTTCCAAGCCATCAACTTCTGGTTTTTTTGAACCCAAGAGTTCAGTTCTAAGTTTATCTCTCTCTGCTCGCATTTTGCTATAAGCTGCAAGGAGAAGCCAGGATACATCCTCCACATGTAGTCTGGAGATCTCCTCAGCTAAGTATTCCAGGTTGTTGCTTCCAGATTCTTCCTTCCATCTGACACCAGGACTCAATTTTGCCAAATTCTCTGCCACTTTAAAACAAGGATCGCCTTTCTTCCAGTTCACAACAACACATTGATCATCTCTGTTCAAGACCTCGTCAGAAGTATCTTTAGAGTCCATATTTCCACAAACAGTCTCGTTAAAGCAGTTTTGGTCTTTTCTATCAAGCTCCTCACAATTCTTCCAGAAACTTCCCCTTATCCATTTAAAAAGCCGTTCCAACATGTTTGGTATCTGCAAACTCAGCAGCAAAAGCACCCCACTTCTCCGGTACCAAAATCTGTTCTAGTTTGCTAATGCTGCGGAATGCAAAACACCAGAGATGGATTGGCTTTTATAAAAAGGGGGTTTATTTGGCTATGCAGTTACGGTCTTAAGGCCATAAAGTGTCCAAGGTAACACATCAGTAATCAGGTACCTTCACTGGAGGATGGCAAATGGCGTCCGGAAAACCTCTGTTAGCTGGGAAGGCACGTGGCTGGCATCTGCTCCAAAGTTCTGGTTTCAAAATGGCTTTCTCCCAGGACGTTCCTCTCTAGCAAGCTTGCTCCTCTTCAAAACGTCACTCACAGCTGCACTCCCTCACTAACTGGCTCTTTATAGAAAAAGTTGATGATTCCTAAAATATTTTATTCTTATTTCACCATTGGAACAGGTGGATGTCTTTTCCCAGTCTCAGAATCATTTCTGTCTCAACTCTTTCATTAAGGTCCACTGGGTGAGGGCCTAATAGTGTGTTCTACCACTCAGAGGCAGAAGGGTGGTAGACATTGGCCACTCAGCTCACTGATAAAGCTAAACAGAGCACAGATCAGAGGTAGATGTTTATATAGATATTTCTTAAAAGGATCTCAGACTAGGTGGAGTCCCATCCACAGTCTCCAGATCACTTCCTGGCACATCTATTCAATTAAAAGTAGAGGCAAGAGTCAATGGGTCAGTCTTTAATGGAGATAGGATAGGCTGATACATGCATGAGTCAAAAGTTACCTCTGATGACTTTGTGGAGGTATTTGATGATTAGGTCTTCCCTATCACTGATCTTTAGGCAGAGCTATCCTCTGGTTTTCTTTCTTATGCTGATTACTTTTTTCTTCTCTTCCATAGGAGCTCTTTCAGTAGCATAAGCAGACCATCAGTTGTCATGGCCACTCTCATAATAACAGGAACCTGCTATTAACAGAAACTCTGTTTTTTGAAATTCATCTTCCATTTCTTAAATTCTATGCCTGTATAGTTTTGTTTTCTCTACATCTGACCATTTCTGTTCATTCCTTACATTCTCCCTAAATCATTTATTTTGAGGAACAACATCCATTTGCCTTCAGAGTGCTTTAAGAGCCTTTATTTTCTGTTAGAAGACTATGCATTCACTTTTTAGTTCTGCCAGTGTGTTGCAGTGATCAAAAGTCAAGTTGCAACTTTTTGCTGTTGTTTTTCTCCCCAGTTATGCCTAGCTAGCAGCCCATCACTCATTTTAGATTCTAGTTAATATAGTTTCTGCACGCAGGACATAAATCATCCTCTTTTCTAATCTTTTATCTCCTCATTCCAGTCATCTACAAGCTGCCTTTCATTTTCTCTTCCATTACATTGTATTTGCCCTCTGATTCAGAATGAATCAATGATTCAGCCTCTCAGTTTCATTTTCCTTGTAAACATGAGTTTGTCCTTGTCTTTCTGACACTTCTGAACTAATTGCATTTGATCTCTCAGTTCAGCACATTCCTTATCCCAGACTGCTGCTTGATCCTACATGCTCCTCTTCAATCTTGCATTTTCCTCTTTGGTAGGAAGTAGGAGTTTAAACTTTTACTTTTTCTTCACTGACTCTGCCTTAGTTAGGGATATTTTTATATTTTTGAAAGTTTTATATAATTACTAATAATTACTTTTAACATCTGTATAAATTTCTGGCTTTCCAATATCTTATTCCATGTCTTTATACAAGTCTACCTTGATTTTAACATGCGAAGCAGATATTTCACCATAGTTCGATTTCACCAAGCCCATGGATTGTATCTTTAATCCCAGTCCCTTCATTGTAGATATTTACATTTATTTTTGCTTATTAGTGTCTTCAAATATTTATTCTTAAAAATTTTTTATTAGAGAAGTTGCGATTTAATAAATTTATTCTTAATACCACATTTTTTTTTGGTCCTCCAGCACTTTAATTGAATCCCCCAGATCTTGACCTTCAAATATTATGGACTCCAGAATTGTCTTCACTACAACTAGCATGTGTGTCTTTAAAGAAATGAAGTTCTTGTCCAGGTTATTTTCCACATTATTGGTTAGACTCTACCTCTAAACCAAGTTTGACTTTGGCTCTATGGCATGTTCGTAGCATGACTTTAACCAGGAAGAATGTTGGGAACCAATATAATTTTTTAAATTGTAGAAACATATATATAACAAAATTTGCCACAAAATTTGCCACTTAAGTATAAATTCATTGGCATTACTTTTTCAATGTTGTGCTACCATCAGCACCTTCGATTACTACAACTTTCCAACATTCAAAATAGAAACTCTTTTACCCTTTACCCAACAACTCCTCCCCCCATATATTCTTGAACTGGCCTGCAGTCCATTTGTCAACATGAGATCTCATTATTGTAAGCAATTGTTTCACGGGATTACCATTTTATTTTTACCTCTGTGGAGGCAGAATAATCAGATTATATTTAAGTTTCTCTGAGTCTGTTGATTTTCTCTGTCTATAGATTTCTTGAAGCCCTTGTGACATGCTTGGTAGAGTTCTATTTTAGGCTCCTCAGTAAGGCTGAAGTTTTTATTTTGTTTTCTTTAGGGTTCTTATTGTTTACACTCTGAAATTCTTCAATTTAATTAGTAAATCTTTCTCTCTCTCTCTTTCTTCCAGGCAGAAAAGTAGTGAAGAGAGTCCCAGGCAGAAGAAAGACTGTAACCAAAGAAATGGGCATGAGAGAACTGTACTTACTTGTGGAAGAACCAGTGTGGGTATAATGGGAGAGGTGGAAGGAACTGATGTTGGAAAGGCAGAATGGAATCAACATAGGAGGCTCCAATATGACACCCTAAGGAGTCCGAACTCTATCATACAGTAGTGAACGGGGAACCATACAAGACTTTTAACAAGAAGACAGTACGTAATTTTTGGGCTGAAAAACATAATTCTGAAATTGTAGTCTTGCAAGGTGGATTGAAAGTAGGAAACTGATATTGGAAGCAAGGAGACCAATCCCGAGATAGCTAACATAAATAGTCTAGGGAGAAATGGGAAGGTTGGTTGTCTCTCAGATTAAGCAGCATCTTTAAAACATTGAAGGGGAACGCTCCAGTGACCAACATATGAATGGCCCAATTTAAAGACTACGAATAAGGTGGGGACGGGGAAGACATTAGAAAGAATTAAACATGGATTGAACTCTTGGTAGCCTAACTAGCGCTTGACTGTTCTTCAAGACCATGAGGAATGGATCAGATCTTTTGGACCTACACAGATCCGTAGCCCCTTTGATCTTGTTACTAGCCATTGCTACCACTCTGCACTCTGTTTCTTAAATCACGATTGCATTCCCCTTATGGATTAACTGGGACTGACTACAAACATGTTCTCAATTTTCCTTTGTGCAGCCCCTCCATTCCACCAGATATAAAAAGTGGTAATGGAGACACACAGGAAGAGACTGACTTGACACCCCTTCATTAATAGGATTGGTAGGATTTACTTAGCAACTAAATGGATGTAGGAGATCAACAAGAGGAAGAAGTCAAGAATGACTCTTAAACTATTAACTAAATTTAGAAAGTTTTTAAGATCACTGTAAGTGCAGTAAATATTACAAATATTGGATACAGTGGGATTTTCTGTTGATTTTACTTGAGTGTGGGTGAGTATAAAGCAACTTGCAGTCATTATTGTAATGACAAGAAAACTGCTAAAGTGTGAATCCGAAATATGCAGCTTTTAAATTTTAAAGCATTTGGTCAGCTATTGCTGAGGTTTTGTTGTTGTTGCCAATAGCGAACTGCTTTTCCATTAATGGAGAATTCATGCCTTTCAAGCATTTTAAATATGACAATATTTATAAATGTGTGGTTTGGAGGAAATGTTTAAATTCATTTTCTTAATTTTCTTTCCTTTCAGGATAGATTCTTTCAACAAGTACTTTGTAGTAATGACTGTGTTGACTTCAATTTTGGAGTGTAGTAGCTTTACGTTAAAGATGAATTATTTGGTCTTATTGAAGCCAACACAGAACTTGCTGCTGCGTTTTTTGTTTGTTTGTTTGTTTGTTTTTTTCCCAGTGCTAAATAAAATAACATACAGGAAAAAAAAAAAAAAAAGAATGACTCTTAAGTATCCAACTCAGACAACTGCATAATTAGCAAAGACTTGCAACAAAAGAGGGGGCTAGGATAAAAGATAGGTTATTTTTAACTTTTTGAGTTTGATATGCCTGCAGGATATCAAGGTATAGATGTCTAGCAGAGAACTGCAAGTACTGATATTGTCTTGTCCATTTGAAACTCCTTAAATGGAGCCAAAATTTACTTATGTCATGTCATAGATTGTATGTAAAAGCCTAGCCATTAGCTTCCTGTCTAAAATACTTACAGAGAGTTCTAGTGTGTTGTGCACTCTGTTCTCTATTCTGGCCTTTCCAGCATTTAACCCTTTGGCTTCATATTCCAGCTCTTGGTATCTCCTTCAGGCACTACTTGTTTTGTCAGCCAGTTGGTACTCTCTTTGATTTACAGGCTACCCTGCTCTATTGTCTAACTTCTCCTTATCTTCCCCTTAAAATGATAACTAAATTGTACCTTCCTTGCTTAAGTCAAAGGACTTGTGAGAATTAACTGAAATAGTAGATGTAAACAGTTTTGTTAACTGTATATTTCACATACATAAATAACTTTTTACTTTTTTTAATATAGACTGATGATGACCTTCCAGAAGATGTCTTAAGTCATAATGCCTTTGGCATAATATTGTATTATTATGTTTGTGTGCAATGCTATAAAAATGAAGTGGCCATGACTATATATTTTATTTACATTTATTTATACCCCATCTTAATGTTTGAACATGGCCCTAGGACAACATGGAGTTTAGTGGCCTAGTGTAACATGAATCCTTTAAAGTTTATGCTGGAAGTAATTAAGGAATATGGCTAGAGAAAGTATAATTATAAGCCCAGATAGAAAAGATAGAATTTTAACTTGCTGATCATCCTGAGAGGGCAGACAGTAGTATAGTAGGCTTCAGGTATCCCCTTTTCCAGAAAACCTCCCCTGGCCATTGCAAAGAGTACTGGTTGTGACTCTTTTGCAAGCTCATAGTACTAAGTTCACACTTCATTCTAACATGACTGCTTGTTAGCTTATCTATAACTGTGCTAGAGTATAAGCTTCTTCAGAGCAGGAACTATGTCTTTCAACTTTGTTTCCCTTATGCCTAGCTCATTGCCTAACTTATATAGATATCCCCAAAAAAGTCTATTCACTAAATGAACTAGAATGAAAGTAAGTGTGCATTACCAATCATAAAACTAACAACACAGAGCCTCAGAAAAGATTGAACGGCTGGATTCTGGAGAGCAAGAAAACACTAAGAAATGAAAACACCAGGATTATTAGAGAAAAATATGTGTAATGGGCTTTAGTTATTAAGATATAAAATATAAAATCAGTTTAATGCCTTCTTAAACTGTATCTATATTTTAAGGGGGAAAGGCTGTTATCTGTCTGAATTTTAGAGTAATCTTGTCTGAGTTACTTATTCTTTTAAAGGATACAGACATTTTATGAGAGATGAGAAACATTTTCCAGAGGATAACACTAAACAAAACCCAGTGAAGGAGAATTAGGGTGATATTAACAAGAGGGTTATACTAATAAGAGGAGAAGCTAACAGGTAGAAATGAATGAAGTCATTTAGAGGATAATAATAGCTAATATTTATTAATGATTCTAAATGCTTGTCACTAATAACTAAAAATTAATTGATTATAAATAAAATTGACCTGACTTGCATTCTTTAAAAAATAAACTGTTAATAGGAATTAAGGGAATCTCAGATTGAAAAGGATCTTCTAAGTCAAAAAGGAAATACACAACTTAATATTTACACATGGGAAAAGTAAGTGTACATTGGTTTTAATATGTTATTATCCTTTAATATGTTATGATCCTTTCTTTTTGGATTGTGGATAATACCACTGCTTGGATTTTCTCTTCCTACCTTCTTCAAATCTTTTTGCCTTTACCTGCATTCTTTTCTCCAACCCCTTTTAAGAACAGACTTGGATCACTCATTCTCCATGCATAGTAGGGCAGAGAACATTGCAGGAAAATATTTTGGCCAGTGTTGTCTTTGCAATAAGTCTAGCTGCTCATTACTTTGATGTTCCAAGTTGTTTGAGGACAAGTAAATTTACACTCATAGGTAAACAAATGATAATCTTTGATAACACTGCTTAGCAGCTGTCTGGAATAATAACCAAATTATATATACCAAAATTGTCATACAAATTAGATGTAGAGCAAATGTTGAGTGAAAGAACAAGCTGAATAAAAATTACTGACTAAAGAAAAAGTATTAATGCCAGGAGTAAAAAACATCAGTACTTTGCTAATCTTACGGCCTCTTAACACTTGCTTTTCATTTTTATTTTTTATGTATATCCATCATAAGTCCTTTATTAAATTGCCAACAAACCTGTCTTATTCATCCTCACATTTATTTAATGTTATACACAGGGAAGGCACTAAATAAATATGCAATGGGTTCAGGGCAAAGTGACTTATATTTTCAAGTCTCATTTTGAAATACTTTCAAACTTGCAGGACAGTTACAAAAATAATACAAACCCCATACAAAGAATTCTAACATACCCCTACCTGCCCCCAAATACCCAGATCCACCAATTTTAATATTTTGCCACATCTGCCATATCATTCTATCTATCTATCCATCCATCCATTTTCTGAACACTTGAGTTAAGGCTGTGTACATTATGTTCCTTGAAGACTCAATACTGCCATACACATTTCCTAAGAACAGGATATTCTTATGTACCTAGCTTAAGTGGTTTTCAAGTTCAAGAAATTTAACATTGATACAAAGCTCACAGTCTATAGTCCATTTTTTCACATTCTCATAACATCATTTTGAGCCTTTTCTCCTTTGTTAGATCCCATCTGGGATCATATATTGCCTTATTGCCTTTCATTGTCATTATCTCTTTAGTTGCTCCTTTTTTTTTTTTTAGTTGTGGAAACATATGACAAAGTGGCTTCTGAAAAAGAATATATACTGCAGAATCTTTTTATTGCTTGCCAGGTCAAATACAACCATCAGATCTTTGCCTTCATACTCCCCCACCTGATCATTTCGTTCTACCTTCCTGGTCTTATTCTTGCTTTACTGCCATCCTGACCCTCCACTGGCACAGAATGTGCATTTTTGTGGCTTTCTACACTCAGGCTCTTCATCTTCCAAAACTTTTTCTCAGCTGCTCATATCCATGGAATAACCTTTTCCTTCTCTGTCTTGACATACCATATATCCCCTTCCCTTTTTTGAATAACATTGCGAATCCTATTTCTTACTGGAAGCTCTTAAAATCAGTTCCAACTATCTTTCTAATTAGTACCAAAGGCCGGGAATCACAACTGCTTTTCTCTCTTCCTTGTCTCTCCTCTAGCTCATCTTCCTCCACTTTTTTTTTTTTTTAATCTTCATTTTATTGAGATATATTCACATACCACGCAGTCATACAAAACAAATCGTACTTTCAATTGTTTACAGTACCATTACATATAGTGGTACATTCATCACCCAAATCAATCCCTGACACCTTCATTAGCACACACACAAAAATAACAAGAATAATAATTAGAGTGAAAAAGAGCAATTGAAGTAAAATAGAACACTGGGTACCTTTGTCTGTTTGTTTCCTTCCCCTATTTTTCTACTCATCCATCCATAAACTAGATAAAGTGGAGTGTGGTCCTTATGGCTTTCCCAATCCTATGGTCACCCCTCATAAGCTACATTTTTATACAACTGTCTTCGAGATTCATGGGTTCTGGGTTGTAGTTTGATAGTTTCAGGTATCCACCACCAGCTACCCCAATTCTTTAGAACCTAAAAAGGGTTGTCTAAAGTGTGCATAAGAGTGCCCACCAGAGTGACCTCTCGGCTCCTTTTGGAATCTCTCTGCCACTGAAACTTATTTCATTTCCTTTCACATCCCCCTTTTGGTCAAGAAGATGTTCTCCGTCCCACGATGCCGGGTCTACATTCCTCCCCGGGAGTCATATTCCACGTTGCCAGGGAGATTCACTCCCCTGGGTGTCTGATCCCACGTAGGTGGGAGGGCAGTGATTTCACCTTTCAAGTTGGCTTAGCCAGAGAGAGAGAGCCGCATCTGAGCAACAAAGAGGCATTCGGGAGGAGGCTCTTAGGCACAACCATAGGGAGGCCTAGCCTCTCCTTTTCAGCAACCGTCTTCCCAAGGGTAAAACCTGTGGTAGAGGGCTCAACCCATCAAACCACCAGTCCCCTATGTCTGTGGCTTCCTCCACTTTTACTCCCACTTTGATGGATGGCCTCAAAGTTCTCAAATACTCCATGTCCTCTCTGGACTCCAGTTCTTGACACAAGCATCTTTTTTCTCTCTTAGAAGCTCTCTTAGAGAGACATTTTGGAGATGGCCTTTGAAAGGAGACTTTTGCTCCGGAGAAGCTAAGGCCAACTTGTATTCATCCTTCATGTATCAGACAGGGTTTAATTGCCAGCAAAAGTAAATTAACACAAATGAAAAGGGGAATTTACTGGCAGGATACAGGGATAGACAAACTCAATAGGAGGTTGGACTAGGCTTGAAAAATAAGCAGGGACAAAGGGTTTCCCTCCTCCTCAGGAGGGCAGGACAGCAGGACTAGACAGCTCTGCAGCTACAGTCTTGATTTTGACCTCCAACTGTCCCCAACTCCTTGAGACTTCATTTCCTCAAGATTCAGAGTCTCAGAAGAGATCATTCATTTGTCTGAGCCTAAATCACGTGCCTGTTCTCTGGCTGCACTGGGCCAGGAAACAGTAGATTTGGACCTTGAAGCTTCTGTATGGAAGACGACCACTATCTCCCACCAAGACAACACAACACAGCCAATTTCCTGAAGGAGATCCAGATGCTAATACAAAACATCCATTGCACTGAATTAACATTTTTGGACTCTGTGCTGGTTTGGACGTATTACGCCCCCCAAAATGCCATTATCTTTGATGCAGTCTTGTGTGGGCTGGAAAAGTACTGGTGTTGATTGGGTTGGAGACTTTTGATTGGGTGTTTCCGTGGAGATGTGATCACTCAACTGTGGGCGAGATCTTTCTTTGAGTAATTTCCATGGAGGTGTGGCCCTGCCCATTCAGCCTGGGCCTTGATTAGTTTACTGGAGCACCATATAAGCTCAGACAGAAGGAGCAGGCTTGCTACAGCCAAGAGGGACATTTTGAAGAATGCACAGGGGCAGAGAGAGGAACTGCAATTTACTGAGACATTTTGAAGATGGCCTTTGAAAGCAGACTTTTGCTCCGGAGAAGCTAAGAGATGACAAATGCCCTGAGAGTAACTGAGAGTGACGTTTTGGAGAGAAGCTGAAGCCTAGAGAGGAATGTCCTGGGAGAAAGCCATTTTGAAACCAGAATTTGGAGCAGACGCCAGCCATGTGCCTCCCAGCTAACAGAGGTTTTCCGGATACCATTGGCCATCCTCCAGTGAAGGTACCAAATTTTGATGCATTACCTTGGACATTTTATGGCCTTAAGACTGTAACTGTGTAACCAAATAAACCCCCTTTATAAAAGCCAATCCATTTCTGGTGTTTTGCAAAAAAGGCAGCATTAGAAAACTAGAACAGACTCCAAGCCTTGTTACTTCCATAGGGTCTCTAATCTTAAGCATCTCTGATCTTGTCATATGATACCACAGGACCCCATACTTTCCCCTTCATAAAATGCACTATTCCCTTAATTATTTATTTAATATCCATCTTTCCTCAGCAGACTGAAGCTCTTTGAGAGCAGGAACAATCCATCAAACAAACAAAGATAAACGTTGGATCTATCTTCAAAATATTTCTTAAATTTAACTGCTTCTACTAACTCCATTGCTATCACCCTCTATTAAAGTACTACTTACCTAGACTATGCACTACCCTGTTTTCCTCCTGGCTCCTACTCTTACCCCTTTGCAGTCTAGTCTCCACATACTTATCCTAATATGCAAATCCAATCACATCCCTCCTCTGCACAATGGTTTTCTACAACACAGAATAAAATTTAAAAAGACTTCAATAGACATTTCTTCAGAGAAGATATACAAATGACCAAAAAAGCACATGAAAAGATGCTCATTAGGAAAATGCAAACCAAAACCACCATGAAATACTATTTCACACCCACTAGAATGGCTTCCATTAAAAAAAAAAAACAGAAGATAATGAGTATTGGAGAGGATGTGGAGAAACAGGAACACTCACTGATTGTTGGTGGGAATGTAAAATGTTGCAGCTGCTGTGGAAGACAGTTTGGTGGTTCCTCAGGAAGCTATGTATAAAACTGCCTATGATCCAACAATCCCACTTCTAGGTATATATCCAAAAGAACTGAAATCAGGGATTTGAACAGATATTTGCACATCGATGTTCATAGTGGCATTATTCACAATTGCCAAAGATGGAAGCAAACCAAGTGTTCTAGTTTGCTAATGCTGCCATTATGCAAAATACCAGAAATGGATTGGCTTTTATAAAGGGAATTTATTAGGTTACAAACTTAAGAGTTCTAAGGCTTAAAAAGTGTCCATACTAAGCCATCAACAACAGGATACTTTCACTGAAGGAAGGCCATTGGTCTAGAACACCTCTGTCAGCTGAGAAGGCATGTGGCTGGCGTTTGCTGGTCCTTTGCTCCTGGGTTCTGGTTTCAAAATGGGTTTCTCTAAAATGTCTCTGGGCTTCTGTCTTTCTTAGCTTCTCTCTCTCAGCTCCTGTGCATCCTTGCCTATTCTCCCAGGGCGTTTCTCTCTAAGATCTGGGGGACCTCCCTTAGCTTCTCCGGGTCAAACTATGGGCTTCAACTTGTAGCTTAGCATCTCCAAACGTCCTTCTGTTTGTATCTCCAAGCATCTCTAAGTGTCTCTCTCAGCTCTGACTCCAGAGTTCTCTTAAGTACTCCAGTGAACTAATCAAGACTCACCCTGAATGGGTAGGAGTCACACCTCCATGGAAACAATTCAGTCAGAGGCTCCACCTTAATCAACAGACTAATCAGTCCACCCCCACAAGACTGCATTAAAGAATATGGCTTTTCTGGGGGACATAATATATCCAAACTGGCACACCAAGTGTCCATTAACCAATGAATGGATAAACAAAATGTGATTTATATGCACAATGGAATATTATTCAGCCATTAAAAGGAATGACGTTCTGATGCATGCAATGACATGGATGAACTCTGACGATACTATGTTGAGTGAAATAAGTCAGACGCAAAGGACAAATATTGTATGATTTCACATGAAATAATAAGAATATGCAAATTCAGGGTCAGAAACTTGAATAGCACTCAGATTACCAGGGGCCACATAGGGGTTAGGAATAAGGAATTAATGCTTAATTGGTACACAGATTCTGTTTTGGAGTGATAGAAGTCTTTTTAATGGATGATGGTGATGATGGCACAACACTGAGAATGCAATTAACACCACTGAATCGTATATTTGAACATGGATAAAATGGGAAATTTTAGATTGCTTGTGTGTATATATATACATATATATAAACAGAATAAAAAAAAATTTTAAATCCATAGGACTGTACAGCACAAAGAGTTAACTCTTAATATAAACTATGGACTATAGTTAATAGTACAATTATAATAATAGTGTTTCATTCATTGTAACAAAGGTACCTCACTAAAGCAAAATTTTAATAATAGGGAAAACTGTGTGTGTGGGGCAGATATATGGAAATGCTATACTTTCTGCATGATTTTTCTGTAAACCCACAACTGCTCTAATAATTAATAAACAAATAAATAAAAAGATTGGTACTTGAAAAATAACCACACATTCCATATATATTCAAAGCTTATATCCATTAGCAAGTAGACTTAATAAAAAGTGGAATTACAAAAGTTACGAGGGGATACTTGTACAAGTACTTATTAAAAATACTACCCTCACATCTGATCCCAAATCTAATCGTACTTAAGGAGTAAAGTTAAATTATAATAAATTGCTTTATGTCCTGCCAAGCGAATTCTCAAAATTACAGCATTAGGATATTAATATTATCTCATAAACTATAAAATGCTATTTCATTTCCTTCTTCATGTAAGTTAAACATAATGAGAATGCTGATCATGCCAAGAAACAATTTTGTTTGACAAAGTTGGTCTTCCTCTTTTTCAGTTTAAGATTCACTTAATATAAAACAACTTTATCTTTATAAATCATTTACATGTTATACAGATAAACTTTATGAAATATTTCTAAAACACAATCATTTCACTGTTACAGTATTGGCCATGCATTAGTTAAGATGTACTTGAGAAAACTTTAATTTCTACTTCCCTATGAAATATTTAAAGCGTTCATAATAAAACTTTTCAGAAAGCATGGGAAATGCCATATAGATCTCAAAGACATAAACACTCCTGAAGAGGTTTGAAGTATTTTTATTATTTTGAAAACAATGTTCCAAATCCAGTTTTAAAAATGTGATTTTCTGAAATGTGTGCAACACAAGTGCAAGGGAATCCTTTAGATTTTTCATTTTAAACACTTCAAGAAGTAAGTCTTTCTCTACAGCAATGAATTTCTCATCATCATTACATTATTAACTACATTCAGGTGATTGGTATTAATTTGCCTTTTCCTTCTTTTTGCATATTTATTTTAAAGTCTGGTTGGGATTTATTGGGATTGTTTGAGATTTTTACGTCTGCAAAAATATCAAAGAAATGATCCAGACCTTCTCCAGCTACTGCAAAAGTAGGATTTTGGTTGGAAACTTGAAAAGGAAAGCATCCAATGTTATTAAACATTTTCTTAATCTTGCCTAGTTCACTGACAATGATTCCTAGAACATAATACTAATACCATTTTACTCTAACATTTTCATTATTATTATGAAATCCCTCTTTACATAAGAACATTGAATCATTCAGGAGTCAAGAGCTGAGAACTATTTTAAGAGGCCATGATTTGCAAAAATTTGACCAAGAGAAAAAGTAGTTTGATGGGTGCTGTGTAAGCTTCTGAAGATCTGAAGAGTCCAAACAATTCTGTCAGCAAGAGAGGAGAGGAAGGAAACAGTGAAAAAGCAAGTTGCAGATCAATGCATGGAGTATGATTCCATTTATGTAAAACAAAAAAGAAACCTAATACATAAACTCTACCCTTCCAATATATACACATAAAATGAAAAAGGGGATTGAAGCAAGTTCATGAGAGGAACAGTTTCAAAAACAGTGGTGGAATTCACTTTATCTCTGTTCTTTGATTCTATAACCTTGAAAACATGTATAACCATTCATGGAATAAAAATATTTAGAGAAAAACATTTCACGTAACTATGGAAGAAAAGGAAAAATGGGTCAAACAATTCAGATAAAAACAAATTTTTGAAAGGAGTTCCAAGGAATTAGTTTAGAAAGCTAGGGAGTATAAATGTGGTTGGTAGAGCACTTTGAATTAGTCATTATGTTTTATGTAAATTATCTCATTTAACTCTTACTGCAAGAATGAGGCAAGTAATATTATTTCCTTTTTGAAGATGGGTAAACTGAAGCTGAGAAATCTTTCTGAATTCCAAAGATAACATAAATGTTAAGAGAGTCTGAATTTGAACTTAGTTCTTTCTACAGAATCGAAGCTCTTTCCACTGGATCAGATTCCCTCAAGTAATGTTGTCAATTTTCTTCTCTGATCAACTAAAAAGACATCTTTGGTTTTTAACTTTTTAAATTACTTTATTATTTTAATGCTATCATTTTATTACAAAAATATTTATATTATTGTGTTATCCTTTTAAATCAAAACAAATACATTTGAGGCTTCCAGTCAACAAAGATGGCAGCATAGGATGCTCCTGGGTGCCATTCCCCCACAGAATCTTTGAACAACTACCAAAAACTGGCAGAGAAACCTTCCTCAAAACTCTGGAAAACAGTTAAACAGCAACATAACTTACCAAGTGCCAAATCAAGAAAATGCAGCTTTAAATATGGTAGCTGATGCTAGTGGTGCCCTGGCTAAGCACTCCCACACCCTCCCTGGCTTAGTGAGGGCCAGCCTGCACTCCCATTGTGGGTCCCTGGTCCCCGCTTGAGAGGGGCAGTAAACCACTATGCGCATAACGGGGTGCCTGTATTCCGGTGCCAAAAGATCTAACAGCAGTCTGAAAGACTGAAACAGGAAACTTGTCTCTGATTTTCCCTCCCAGAACTTGCCCTGCAGGCAGAAGCAATTGAGGATACCCAGAGCAATGTGAGAAACAATGTGAGAGGGGCAGTAAACCACTATGTGCATAATGGGGTGCCTGTATTCCGGTGCCAAAAGATCTAACAGCAGTCTGAAAGACTGAAACAGGAAACTCGTCTCTGATTTTCCCTCCCAGAACTTGCCTTGCAGGCAGAAGCAATTGAGGATACCCAGAGCAATGTGAGAAACAATTAAGGCAAAGCAGCCTGGGACAAAGAAGTATTTGCATTAAGTCATAAAATAGAGCACCCAGGAGGGGGAGAAAGTCTATTTCATATGGACTAGAGGGGCATTCAAATTCCTATAAACAGGGGAATTCCCAAGACCACAAACCCAGGACAAGACTCAGGCTCAGAAGAGATGGAGAGGATCCTGAATTTAACATTTTCTTGCAAGTGTTCTTCCTGATAGGATGGCTAAACTCTGAAGGAGACCAACAGCATGCAAAAAAATCTGTGTCATATCACTTGCTGGATACAAACTTGAGGAACAGACATCTCGCGGACTAAATCCCAGCATTAACACTTTAAAATATTAAAATGGACAGTGTATAACAAAACATTACAAGACAAATAAAAAGCAGGAAATGATGGCCTTTCCAAAGAAGCAAGATATAAATTCAGAAACTGTCAATGCAGAGGACCAAACTATAAACATATCAGACAAAGACTTTAAAAAATAATCCTCAATACGTTCAAGAAGATAAAAGAAAACATGGAGAAAGAACTAAAGAATATCAGGAAAACAATAAATGAACAATATAAGAATCTCAATAAAGAGACAGAAACTTTAAAAAGGAACAAAACAGAAATAGTGGAGTAAAGACCACAATAACTGAAATGAAAAATTCCCTAGACAGTTTCAACAGCAGATTGGAGCAGGCAGAGGAAATAATCAGTGAACTTGAGGACAAGAGAGTTGAAATGATTCACACTGAGGATCAGAAAGAAAAAAGAATTTAAAAAGTGAACAGGACTTAAGAGACTTATGGGACACCATCATGTGTACCAATATAAACGTTACAGGAGGCCCAGAAGGAGTAGAAAGAGAAAAGGGGGCAGAAGAAATACTCAAAGAAATAATGGAAGAACTTCCCAAATTTAATGAAAGACATGGACATGTACATTCAAGAAACCCAACAAACCTCTAACAGGATAAACCCAAAGAGAACTATGCCCAGACACATTTTTGTTCAGTCAAAAGCCAAGGACAAGAATAGAGTTCTGAAAGGTGCAAGAGAAAAGCAACATGTTATTAACAAGGGAGACCCAAGAAGGTTAAGTTCTGATTTCACATTAGAAACCAAGGAAGCAAGATGGCAGTGGGACAAAATATTTCAAGTGCTGAATGAAAAAATTGCCAATCAAGACATTCAGATTGTATGGTTTAAAATGACTGAAGTAGAAGGAAAGAAAAAAATAAATTTCAAATTGAACATGGTGAACTCCAATTGAATAGTAAGAAGCCAGGTGTCATTTGATATAACATACTTGTAAATGCCTGCATGTCATTCCTCTGTATGTCATTATAGTTTGTTTCCAATTTTTCATGTAATACAGAACCTTAAATATTATAATGAAAACAGGGCATCTGAGGAAGTTTATGTGACTATCTCACAATCCTCTTCTTTCACAATGCAGTTTTCTGGTCCTTCTTGGTAGATGCAATTTCCCTTGTTTGGATCCCATATATTCATTTGCTTTTATCTCTCTTGTGGGATTTATATTTTTCCATGGGATTGTATATCATATACCTCAGTTTAAATTCCTATCCCACCACTTGTGGCCTTGGGAATTATAGAATTTCTTTATACTTTAGTCTCCCTACATGTAACCAAGAGGTGGTAATACCTACATCACTGAATTGTTGTGAGAGTCAAATTAAATGATACATGTAAAGAATTTAGAACAAATGGTGAAGATAATAAGAAAGTTGTGAAAGCAGCAAGGAAGAAGTGATTCACCACATACAAGGGAAACAACATAAGACTAACTATTGACTACTCAGTGAGCACCACAGAAGCGAGAAAGAAGTGGTATGACATATTTAAAATTCTGAAAGAGAAAAAATGCCAGCTAAGAATTCTTTATCCAGTAAAGTTCTCCTTCAAAACTGAGAGAGAGTTTAAAATTTTCACAGACAAATGCTGAGAGAATTTGTTTACAAAAGACCTGCCCTACAAGAAATACTAAAGGGAGCTCTATTGGCTGAGAAAAAAAGACAGAGGAGAGAGGCCTGGAGAAACACACAGAACTAAAGAATATTAGACAGAGGGAAAAAATACATCTGATAAATAAAAACCAAAGGATAAGATGGCTGATTCAAGAACTGCCTTCACAGTAATAATATTGAACAAATGGATTAAACTCCCCAATTAAAAGATAGATTGGCAGAATGGATTTAAAAATATGAACCATCAGTATGCTGTTTAGACTATAAATGCAAGGATGTTACAAGAGACAAAGAAGGTCACCATATACTAACAAAAGGGACAATTCACCAAGAAGCAACAGCAATGATAAATGTTTATGCACCCAATCAAGGTGCTCCAAAACACATAAGACAAACACTGGCAAAACTGAAGAAACAACAGATGTTTCCACAAAAATTATGGGAGACTTCAAGACACCACCCTCTCCTATAGATAGATCAACCAGTCAGAAGACCAATAAGGAAACTGAGAACCTAAAAATTGTGATAAACGAATTAGATACAACAGACATACATAGAGCATTACATCCTAAATTACCAGGATATACATTCTTTTCTAGTACTCATGGAACTTTCTCCAAGATAGATCATATGCTGGGGCATAAAACAAGCCTCAACAAATTTAAAAAGATGGAAATTATTCAAAGCATATTCTCTGACCACAATGGAATGCAACTAGAAGTCAATAACCATCAACAATCTAGAAGATTCACAAACACGTGGAGATTAAACAACACATTTCTAACCAATCAGTGGGTCAAAGAAGAAATTGCAAGAGAAATTGCTAAATACCTAGAGCCGAATGTAAATGAGAACACAACATATCAAAACTTGCGGGACGCAGCAAAGGCAGTATTGAAGGGGAAATTTATAGCTCTAAATGCATACATTAAAAAGGAAGAAACAGCTAAAATCAAAGAACTAATGGAACAACTGAAGAAGCTAGAAAATGATCAGCAAACTAATGCTAAAGCAAGTAGAAGAAATGAAATAACAAGGACTAAAGCAGAAATAAATGATATGGAGAACAAAAAAATAATGGAGAGAATAAATAAAACCAAAAGTTGGTTCTTTGAGGTCAAAAGATTGACAAACCCTTAGCTAGACTGACAAAGTCAAAAAGAAAGAAGACACAAATAAACAAAATAATAAATGAGAGGGTGGACTTTACTTAGGATCCAGAAGAAATTTAAAAAAATCATGAGGATACTATGAACAACTCCACAACAACAAACTAGACAATTTAGAGGATATGGATAATTTACTGGAAACACATGAACAACCTAGACTGACAAGAGAAGAAATAAAAGACCTCAACAAATCAATCACAAGTAAAGAGATCCAATGAGTCATCAAAAAGCTTCCTACAAATAAAAGCCCAGGGCCAGATGTTTCACAGGGGAATTCTACTAAACTTCCAAAAAGAATTGACACCATTCCTACTCAAACTCTTTCAAAAAATTGAAGAAAATGGAACACTACCTAACTCATTTTATGAAGCCAATCTCATCTTAATACCAAAACCAGATAAAGATGCCTGAAGAAAGGAAAACTACAGGCCAATCTCCCTCATGAATATAGATACAAAAATTTTCAACAAAATACTTGCAAATCAAATCCAAAGACACATTAAAAAAAATCATACACCTTGACCAAGTGGGGTTCATCCCAGGCATGCAAGGGTGGTTCAACATAAGAAAATCAATCAATGTAATACAACACATTAACAAATCAAAAGGGAAAAATCAAATGATCATCTCAATAGATGCTGAAAAAGCACCCAACAAAATTCAGAATTGTTTTTCGATAAAAACATTTCAAATTGTAGGAACTGAAGGAAACTCCTTTGATATGATAAAGGATATATATGAAAAACCCACAGCCAGCATAGTACTCAATGGTGAGAGTCTGAAAGCCTTCCCTCTAAGATCAGGAATGAGACAAGGATGCCCACTGTCACCTCTATTATCCAACATTGTGCTAGAAGTTCTAGTCAAAGTAATCCAGCAAGACAAAGAAATAAAAGGCATCAGATTGGAAAGAAGAAGTAAAACTGTCATTATTTGCAGATGATATGATTTTATATTTGGAAAACCCTGAGAAGTCCATGGCATACCTCCTTGAGCTAATAAATAAATACAGCAAAGTGGCAGGATACAAGATTAATGCACATAAGTCAGTAATGTTACTATACACTAGAAATGACCAAACTGAAGAGACACTGAAGAAAAGTTTACATTCTCAACAGCAACTAAAAAAATCAAATACCTAAAAATAAACTTAACCAAGGATGTAAAAGATCTCTACAAAGAAAATTACTTAACTTCAATAAAAGAAATAAAAATGGACCTAAGGAGATGGGAAAACATTCCATGTTCATGCATAGGAAGGCTAAACATCATTACGATGTCAATTCTATCCAAACTGATCTACAAATTCAACTCAATTCCAATCAAAATTCCAACAACCTACTTTGCAGAACTGGAAAATCTAGTTATCAAATTTATTTGGAAGGGGAAGATGCCTCAAATAGCTAAAAACTTTCTAAAAAAGAAAAACAAAGTGGGAGGACTTACACTTCCTAACATTGAAGCCTACTATAAAGCCACGGTAGTCACAACAGCATGGTATTGGCACAAAGATAGATATTGATCAATGGAATCAAATTGAGAATTCAGAAATAGACACCAAGAACTACGGTCAACTGATTTTTTATAAGGCCCCCAAATCCACTGAACTGAGACAGAACAGTGTCTTCAACAAATGGAGCTGGGAGAACTGGACATCGATATCCGAAAGAATGAAAGAGGACCCCTATCTTACAACCTATACAAAAATTAACTCAAAGTGGATCAAAGACCTCAATATAAGAAACGGTACCATAAAACTCCTAGAAGATAATGTAGGGAAACTTCTTCAAGACCTAGTATTAGAAGGTTGCTTTTTAGACGTTACACCCAAAGCACAAGCAACAAAAGAAAAAATAGATAAATGGGAACTCCTCAAAATCAAAAGCTTCTGTATCTCAGAGGAATTTGTCAAAAAATGAAGAGGCAGCCAATGCAATGGGGGAAAATATTTGGAAACTATGTATCTGATAAGAGACTGATACCTTGCAAATATAAAGAAATCCTACAATTCAATGACAATAGAACAAACAGCCAATTATAAAATGGGCAAAAGATATGAAAAGACATTTTTCCAAAAAGTAAATACAAATGGCTAAAAAACACATGAAAAAATGTTCACCTTCACTAGCTTGATGCAAATCAAGACCACAATGAGATATCATCTCACACCAATAAGAATGACTGCCATTAAACAAACAGGAAACTACAAATGCTGGAGATGATGTGGAGAAATCGGAACTCTTACTCATTGCTGGTAGGACTATATAATGGTACAGCCACTCTGGAAGGCAGTTCGGCAGTCTCTCAGAAAACTAGATATTGAGTTACCCTATGATCCATCAATTTCACTTCTTAGTATATACCCAGAAGATCTGAAAGCAGTGACATGAACAGATACTTGCACACCGATGTTCACAGCAGCACTGATCCTAATTGCCAAGAGACGGGAATAATCCAAGTGTCCGTCAACAGACAAGAGGATAAACAAAATGTGTTATATACACATGATGGAATACTATGCAGCAGTAAGAAGGAATGAGGTCATGAAAGATATGACAATATGGATGAACCTTGAAGACATAATGCTGAGTGAAATGAGCCAGAGACAAAAGGAGAGATATTGTATGTTACCACTAATGTGAACTCTGCGAAAAATGTAAATAAGTTTCTTATAATGTAGGATATAGGGGACCTAGAGATAGACAGAAGCTAGTGAAGGGGTAATGATAATATAATATGTTCAGATATGATAATGAGTGTGAACTTAATGGTATGGAAATGGTCAGGTGTGACTATGGTTCATTAATGGATTATAAGTATCAGTGATGCATTGAAGGTAAACATGTTCATAAATGAATGTTTAAAAGCATGTAACCCACAGAGTAGCACCACAAACCTAAATAAGTGTTAGCATGATATATTTAAAAGGTATGACTCTGGTGCACAAGGTTAACAACAGAGTGGCATGGAAAAACTACCCATTACATATTAAACACTGTATTTAATCGGAATATCTTGCCAACACTACAGTAACACTAGGGATGAATAATTAGCTGCTGATAAGAGCTCTGGGATGATTATGTTATGATAATTGTTTAAATTGAGAGTGATGATGATAGTACAAGTGAAGAAAACGTAAGAAAATGTTTATCTTGGGATAGAATATATATTAAGCTAAATTAGGAACCCACTACTTAATAAATCAAGACCCCAACTTGAAGCTTGCTCTTGTGAAATTTAGGGTTGTAAATGGGAGGTTGAGCCCTCCAATACTTATGTCTAAGAAGCAACTGCAGGGAACCTCTTTTGTTGCTTAGATGCGTCCTTTCTCTCTCTAAGCCCAACTCGGCAAATAAATTTTAATGAGCCTGGCCCTGGTAGCAAGGGACTGAAAATGCCTACTTGACCAAAAGGGGGAAAAAAGAAAGGTAACAAGCTTAGGTCACAGTGGCTGAGAGATCCCATACAGAGTTAAGAGGCTATCTTTCAGGTTTCTCTCATGCAAGCTCCAGCTAGACATCCCAAATGGACACAGCATGCCATGCCCTTACCAAAAGTAGTCCCCAAATACCTAGGTCCCTACCTGAGACTCTATAAAAAATTCACTAAGTTTTACCTTTAAGAAACTTAAATCCACCAGAGTGTTCCTATGCCAGACAAGTCTAAAACCCAGAGGCAACAGCCTGTTTAAGACCAATAATTAGATACAGCCCCCTTCCCCATACTGTTGACACCCTTTTTAATATGAACAAGTTAGGGTGCTCACTGCTTAAACACCCCTGAAGATGAAGAAAGAGATTAAGTGAAAGGAAGGGGTAACAACAAACAACATAAGATTTAACAAAGGTCTATGAATACTGAAACTTTATATAAATTTATATATATATATATATATTTAGATGTTGGGGTGTTGGAATAGCTGGAAGGAGGTAAATGACATAGCGGAACTGTAACCTATAATATCCTTTGAAATTTGCTCTATAGCTACTCATTCAATTGAGCTTTGAAAGTCTTCACCTATCTGTATACCTTATATTGCATAATAAGGAAAAATTGAAACTGTGGAAGTGGAACCCATAACAATTTTTGAAATTACCTATATAACTGCTTGTTGAGCAGTAACATTGAAAGTTAACACCTTTCTCTATGTATATTTTACAATAGGTGAAGTTGTGGAATTGTGACCCATGACATTCCTTGAAATTTGCTAACTACTTGTTAAATTGTACTTTGAAAGTTATCAATTTTATGTATATATATTACAGTTCACAATAAAAAATGCATTAAAAATGCCTTTAAAACAGTATTTTGACTGTCCATCCCTAATGGAATATATTCCATAGACAAAAAGAAATGCAAAATTTCAGTGGAGTCAGTAGTAATGTCCTCCTTTTCATTTCTGATTTTAGTTATTTGTGCCCTCTCTCTATTTTTCTTCATCAGTCTAGCTAAAAGTTTGTCAATTTTATTGATCTTTTCAAAGAATCAGCTTTTGGTTTTGTTTATACTAACGTTTTTATTCTCTATTTCATTTACCTCAGCTCTAACCTTTGTTATTTCTTTCCTTCTGCTCACTTTGGATTCAGTTTGCTTGTCTTTTTCTAGATCTTCCAGTTTTGAGGTTAGGTCTTTGATGAGAAATAGTTCTTCTTTTTAAATGTAAGCATTTAAAGCTATAAATTTCCCTCTTAGCACTGCCTAGCTGCACCTCATATGGCAGTATGTTGTATTTTCATTTTCATTAGCCTCAAGATATTTTCTAAGTTTCCTCGTGATTTCCTCTTTAACCCACTTGGTTGTTTAAGAGTACATTGTTGAATGTCCACATATTTTTGAATTTTCCATTTCTCCCTCTGTTATTGATTTCTAGCTTCATTCCATTGTGGTTGGAGAAGGTATATCGTATGATTTCAATATTTTTTAATTTACTAAGGCTTGTTTTGTGACCTAAGTTATGGTCTGTCCTGAAAAATGACCCATGGGCACTAGAGAAGGATATGTATTATGCTGTTGTTGGGAAAAGTATTCTATATATGTCTGTTAGGTCTAGTTGGTTTTGAGCATCATTCATGTCCCGTATTTCCTTATTGATCTTCTGTCTAGATGTTCTATCCATTGTTGAAAATGGTGTTTAAAGTCTCATACTATTAATGGAGAACCATCTATTTCTCCCTTCAAATCTGTTACTATTTGCTTAGATATGTTGGGACTCTGCTGTTAGGGGCATATATACCTATAATCATTAGCTGTCTTGTTAAACTGACCGCTTTATCAGTATATAATGACCGTCTTTGCCCTTCATAACAGTCTTTTACTTAAAGTCTATTTTGTCTGATATTAGTATAGCTACTCCAGCTCTCTCTTGGTTGCTACTTGCATGGTATATTTTATCCATCCTTTCACTTTCAACTGACTTATATCTTTGAATTTAAGGCGAATCTGTTATAAACAACATATAGTTGGGTCATGCTTTTTATCATTCTGCCAATCTCTGCCTTTTGACTGGAGAGTCTAATCTATTTACAATTAAAGTTTCTACTGATAATGCAGAACTTTCTTCTATCATTTTGCTATTTAGTCTTTTTCAGTCTGAAAACATTTTTGTCCCTCAATTCTTCTGTTAATGCCTATTTTCAAATTCAGTTGATTTTCTGTATTGTCCTTATTGAGTCCCTTTTCATTTCTATCTGGATATATTTTTCAGATATTTTCCATGTGATTACCATGGGATTAAAATTTAACATCCTAAATATACAACAACCATATTTGATACCAACTGTACTTCAATAGCACACACATACACTGTTCCTCTACCTCTCTGCCCACCAACCTTTTTTTGTACTTGTACAAATTATATCTTTGTACACTGGATATCCAAAAGCCATAGATTTATGATTACTTCAATGCATTTGCATTTTAGCACCTGTAAGAAGAAGTGGAGTTACATATTAAAAAAAATAAAGTTCAATAATATTGACATTTATAGTTACCCAAACGGTTACCTTTACCAGACATCTTTATTTCTTTACAGGTTTGAATCACTGTCTAGTGTCCTTTCTTTTTAGTCTGAAGAATTACCTTTAGCATTGCTTGCAGGGCAGGTATAAGGCTGATGAACTCTCTCAGCTTTTGTTTATCTGGGAAATCAAGAAAAAAAAATCCACTCACAATAGCAACTATAAGAATCAAATATATAGCAATAAATCTAGCCAAGTATGTAAAAGACTTATACACAGAAAAGTACAAAACATTGCTACAAGGAATCAAAGGAGACCTAAGTAAATGGAAGGACATTCTGTGTTTTTTGATTGGAAGACTAAACATTGTTAAGATATTAATATCACCTTCACGTTTGAAAAAAAAGTCTTGTCAGATATAAAATTCTTGATGGGCAATTGTATTCTTTCAGCACTTTAAGTATTTCAACCCACTGCCTTCTTGCTTTCATGGTTTCTGATGAAAAACTGATTGGGATAATTAATATTAAGATGTCAATTTACCCAAAGAGATGTACAATTCAACACAACCCCAATCAAAATTCCAACAACCTTCTTTGCAGAAATGTGAAAGCCAATTATGAAATTTATATGGAATGTAAGGGGCACCGAATAACCAAAGCTACCCTGAAGAAGAATGAAGTTGGAGGACTCATACTTCCCAATCCTAAAACTTATTACAAAGCCATAACAATCAAAACAGCATGATACTGGCATCAGGACAGACATACAGACCAATGGAATAAAATTGAGAATTCAGAAATCAACCTTCACATTTATGGTTAACTGACTTTGAACAAGAAGGCAATGACCACTCAATTGGGAAAGAATAGTCTCTTTAACAAATGGTGCTGTGAAAACTGGATCTTCATAAGCAAAAGAATGAAGGTGGAGCCCCCACCAACACCATATACAAAAATCAACTCAAAATGGACCAAAGATCTTGTTCCAGTTTGCTAATGCTGCCATTACGCAAAATTCCAGAAATGGATTGGCTTTTATAAAGGAGATTTATTAAGTTACAAATTTACAGTTCTAAGGCCATAAAAGTGTCCAAACTAAGGCATCAACAAGATGATACCTTCACTGAAGGATGGCCCATGGCATCTGGAAAACCTCTGTCAGCTGAGAAAGCACATGGCTGGCATCTGCTGATCCCAGTTTGTGTTCCAGTCCCTCTCTCAGCTCCTGTGCATTCTTGGTTCTTTCTCCCAGGATGTTTCTCTTTAAGTGCCTGGGGGTCCTGTCTTAGCACATCCTGGGGCAAACTCTGGGTTTCATCTCGTAGCTAAATGTTCCTCTGTCTGCATCTCCAAGCATCAGCTTTCAATGGCCTTCTCCAAAATATATCTCTGCTGCTCTCCAAAATGTCCCTCTCTTACAGGAGTCCAGAGATGTAATTAAGACCCACCCTGAATGGGCATGGTCCATATCTCCATGGAGATAATTTAACCAAAGGTCTGGTCCATAGCTGATTGAGTCGCATCTCAATCAAAAGATTACTGTCTGCCCTCACAAGATTGCATCAAAGAATATGGCTTTTGGGGGGACATAATGTATCCAAACTGGCACAGGCTTATATATAAGAGCAAGAACTATTAAACTCCTAGAAGAAAACACAGGGAAACATCTTCAAGACCTTATGTTAGGCAATGGTTTCTTAGACTTTACACCAAAAGTACGAGCAACAAAGAAAAAATAGATAAATGTGACCTCATTGAAATTAAAACCTTTTGGGCATCAAAGAAATTCATCATAACAGCCTACATAATGGGAGAAAATATTTGGAAACCACTTATCTGGATAATGGTTTAATATCCAAAATATATAAAGAAATCCTTCATCGCACCAATTAAAGACAACTCAATTAAAAATGGGCAGACATATAAAAGCAAGTTGCAGGTAAAAAGCCAGGAACTGCGTGGACTGGACACCACAGAGCAATCTGTCTTTGGGCATACTTCATACAACACTCATGAAAACGTGGAACTGCTGAGATCAGCGAAATCTGTAAGTTTTTGTGGCCAGGGGACCCGCGCCCCTCCCTGCCAGGCTCAGTCCCGGGGGAGGAGGGGCTGTCAGCTCCAGGAAGGAGAAGGGAGAATTGCAGTGGCTGCTCTTATCGGAAACTCATTCTACTGATTCAAACTCCAACCATAGATAGACTGAGGCCAGACACCAGAGACTCTGAGAGCAGCCAGCCCAGCAGAGAGGAGACGGGCATAGAAGGAAAACAACACGAGAAGCTCCAAAGTAAAAGCAGAGGATTTTTGGAGTTCTGGTGAACACAGAAAGGGGAAGGGCGGAGATCAGGCCTTGAGGCGCATATGCAAATCCCGAAGCAAGGCTGATCTCTCTGCCCTGTGCACCTTTCCTTAATGGCTCTGGTTGCTTTGTCTATTAGCATTTCAATAACCCATTAGATCTCTGAGGAGGGCCGTTTTTTTTTGTTGTTTTTTTTTTTTTTTTTTTTTTTTAAATCCTTTTTGCTTTTTCTAAAACAATTACTCTAAGAAGCTCAATACAGAAAGCTTCAAAGAATTGAAATTTGGGAACGTCAAGTCAAGAGCAGAACTAAGAGAGCTCTGAGACAAAAGGCAATAATCCAGTGGCTGAGAAAATTCACTAAACAACACAACTTCCCAAGAAAACGGGGGTGTCCGCTCACAGCCACCATCCTGGTGGACAGGAAACACTCCTGCCCATCGCCAGCCCCATAGCCCAGAGCTGCCCCAGACAACCCAGTGTGACGGAAGTGCTTCAAATAACAGGCACACACCACAAAACTGGGCGTGGACATTAGCCTTCCCTGCAACCTCAGCTGAATGTCCCAGAGCTGGGAAGGGGGAGCAGTGTGAATTAACAGAGCCCCATTCAGCCATCATTTGAGCAGACTGGGAGCCTCCCAACACAGCCCAGCAGCCCAGAACTGCCCTGGGGGGACGGCACTCACCTGTGACATAGCACAGTCATCCCTCAACAGAGGACCCGGGGTGCACAGCCTGGAAGAGGGGCCCACTTGCAAGTCTCAGGAGCCATACGCCAATACCAAAGACTTGTGGGTCAGTGGCAGAGACAAACTGTGGCAGGACTGAACTGAAGGATTAGACTATTGCAGTAGCTTTAAAACTCTAGGATCATCAGGGAGATTTGATTGTTAGGGCCACCCCCCCCTCCCCGACTGCCCAGAAACACGCCCCACATACAGGGCAGACAACACCAACTACACACGCAAGCTTGGGACACCAATTGGGCCCCACAAGACTCACTCCCCCACTCACCAAAAAGGCTAAGCAGGGGAGATCTGGCTTGTGGAGAACAGGTGGCTCGTGGACGCCACCTGCTGGTTAGTTAGAGAAAGTGTACTCCACGAAGCTGTAGATCTGATAAATTAGAGATAAGGACTTCAACTGGTCTACAAACCCTAAAAGAACCCTATCAAGGTCAGCAAATGCCACGAGGCCAAAAACAACAGAAAATTATAAAGCATATGAAAAAACCAGACGATATGGATAACCCAAGCCCAAGCACCCAAATCAAAAGACCAGAAGAGACACACCTAGAGCAGCTACTCAAAGAACTAAAGATGAACAATGAGACCCTAGTACGGGATATGAAGGAAATCAAGAAGACCCTAGAAGAGCATAAAGAAGACATTGCAAGACTAAATAAAAAAATGGATGATCTTATGGAAATTAAAGAAACTGTTGACCAAATTAAAAAGATTCTGGACACTCATAGTACAAGACTAGAGGAAGTTGAACAACGAATCAGTGACCTGGAAGATGACAGAATGGAAAATGAAAGCATAAAAGAAAGAATGGGGAAAAAAATTGAAAAACTCGAAATGGACCTCAGGGATATGATAGATAATATGAAACGTCCGAATATAAGACTCATTGGTGTCCCAGAAGGGGAAGAAAAGGGTAAAGGTCTAGGAAGAGTATTCAAAGAAATTGTTGGGGAAAACTTCCCAAATCTTCTAAACAACATAAATACACAAATCATAAATGCTCAGCGAACTCCAAATAGAATAAATCCAAAAAAACCCACTCCGAGACATATACTGATCACACTGTCAAACATAGAAGAGAAGGAGCAAGTTCTGAAAGCAGCAAGAGAAAAGCAATTCACCACATACAAAGGAAACAGCATAAGACTAAGTAGTGACTACTCAGCAGCCACCATGGAGGCGAGAAGGCAGTGGCACGATATATTTAAAATTCTGAGAGAGAGGAATTTCCAGCCAAGAATACTTTATCCAGCAAAGCTCTCCTTCAAATTTGAGGGAGAGCTTAAATTTTTCACAGACAAAGAAATGCTGAGAGAATTTGCTAACAAGAGACCTGCCCTACTGGAGATAATAAAGGGAGCCCTACAGACAGAGAAACAAAGACAGGACAGAGAGACTTGGAGAAAGGTTCAGTACTAAAGAGATTCGATATGGGTACAATAAAGGATATTAATAGAGAGAGGGAAAAATATGGCAAACATAATCCAAAGGATAAGATGGCCGATTCAAGAAATGCCTTCACGGTTTTAACGTTGAATGTAAATGGATTAAACTCCCCAATTAAAAGATATAGATTCGCAGAATGGATCAAAAAAAATGAACCATCAATATGTTGCATACAAGAGACTCATCTTAGACACAGGGACACAAAGAAATTGAAAGTGAAAGGATGGAAAAAAAATATTTCATGCAAGCTACAGCCAAAAGAAAGCAGGTGTAGCAATATTAATCTCAGATAAAATAGACTTCAAATGCAGGGATGTTTTGAGAGACAAAGAAGGCCACTACATACTAATAAAAGGGGCAATTCAGCAAGAAGAAATAACAATCGTAAATGTCTATGCACCCAATCAAGGTGCCACAAAATACATGAGAGAAACATTGGCAAAACTAAAGGAAGCAATGGATGTTTCCACAATAATTGTGGGAGACTTCAACACATCACTCTCTCCTATAGATAGATCAACCAGACAGAAGACC
This sequence comes from Choloepus didactylus, assembly GCF_015220235.1. Taxonomy (NCBI): domain Eukaryota; kingdom Metazoa; phylum Chordata; class Mammalia; order Pilosa; family Megalonychidae; genus Choloepus; species Choloepus didactylus. The sequence continues at coordinate 15,802,588 of NC_051308.1, read as the reverse complement.
AATAAGGATATTGAAAACCTAAACAATCTGATAAATGAATTAGATTTAACAGACATCTACAGGACATTACATCCCAAATCACCAGGATACACATACTTTTCTAGTGCTCACGGAACTTTCTCCAGAATAGATCATATGCTGGGACATAAAACAAGCCTCAATAAATTTAAAAAGATTGAAATTATTCAAAGCACATTCTCTGACCACAATGGAATACAATTAGAAGTCAATAACCATCAGAGACTTAGAAAATTCACAAATACCTGGAGGTTAAACAACACACTCCTAAACAATCAGTGGGTTAAGAAGAAATAGCAAGAGAAATTGCTAAATATATAGAGACGAATGAAAATGAGAACACAACATACCAAAACCTATGGGATGCAGCAAAAGCAGTGCTAAGGGGGAAATTTATAGCACTAAACGCATATATTAAAAAGGAAGAAAGAGCCAAAATCAAAGAACTAATGGATCAACTGAAGAAGCTAGAAAATGAACAGCAAACCAATCCTAAACCAAATAGAAGAAAAGAAATAACAAGGATTAAAGCAGAAATAAATGACATAGAGAACAAAAAAACAATAGAAAGGATAAATATCACCAAAAGTTGGTTCTTTGAGAAGATCAACAAGATTGACAAGCCCCTAGCTAGACTGACAAAATCAAAAAGAGAGAAGACCCATATAAACAAAATAATGAATGAAAAAGGTGACATAACTGCAGATCCTGAAGAAATTAAAAAAATTATAAGAGGATATTATGAACAACTGTATGGCAACAAACTGGATAATGTAGAAGAAATGGACAATTTCCTGGAAACATATGAACAACCTAGACTGACCAGAGAAGAAATAGAAGACCTCAACCAACCCATCACAAGCAAAGAGATCCAATCAGTCATCAAAAATCTTCCCACAAATAAATGCCCAGGGCCAGATGGCTTCACAGGGGAATTCTACCAAACTTTCCAGAAAGAACTGACACCAATCTTACTCAAACTCTTTCAAAACATTGAAAAAAATGGAACACTACCTAATTCATTTTATGAAGCTAACATCAATCTAATACCAAAACCAGGCAAAGATGCTACAAAAAAGGAAAACTACCGGCCAATCTCCCTAATGAATATAGATGCAAAAATCCTCAACAAAATACTTGCAAATCGAATCCAAAGACACATTAAAAAAATCATACACCATGACCAAGTGGGGTTCATTCCAGGCATGCAAGGATGGTTCAACATAAGAAAAACAATCAATGTATTACAACACATTAAAAACTCGAAAGGGAAAAATCAATTGATCATCTCAATAGATGCTGAAAAAGCATTTGACAAAATCCAACATCCCTTTTTGATAAAAACACTTCAAAAGGTAGGAATTGAAGGAAACTTCCTCAACATGATAAAGAGCATATATGAAAAACCCACAGCCAGCATAGTACTCAATGGTGAGAGACTGAAAGCCTTCCCTCTAAGATCAGGAACAAGACAAGGATGCCCGCTGTCACCACTGTTATTCAACATTGTGCTGGAAGTGCTAGCCAGGGCAATCCGGCAAGACAAAGAAATAAAAGGCATCCAAATTGGAAAAGAAGAAGTAAAACTGTCATTGTTTGCAGATGATATGATCTTATATCTAGAAAACCCTGAGAAATCAACGATACACCTACTAGAGCTAATAAACAAATTTAGCAAAGTAGCGGGATACAAGATTAATACACATAAGTCAGTAATGTTCCTATATGCTAGAAATGAACAAACTGAAGAGACACTCAAGAAAAAGATACCATTTTCAATAGCAACTAAAAAAATCAAGTACCTAGGAATAAACTTAACCAAAGATGTCAAAGACCTATACAAAGAAAACTACATAACTCTACTAAAAGAAATAGAAGGGGACCTTAAAAGATGGAAAAATATTCCATGTTCATGGATAGGAAGGCTAAATGTCATTAAGATGTCAATTCTACCCAAACTCATCTACAGATTCAATGCAATCCCAATCAAAATTCCAACAACCTACTTTGCAGACTTGGAAAAGCTAGTTATCAAATTTATTTGGAAAGGGAAGATGCCTCGAATTGCTAAAGACACTCTAAAAAAGAAAAACGAAGTGGGAGGACTTACACTCCCTGACTTTGAAGCTTATTATAAAGCCACAGTTGCCAAAACAGCATGGTACTGGCACAAAGATAGACATATAGATCAATGGAATCGAATTGAGAATTCAGAGATAGACCCTCAGATCTATGGCCGACTGATCTTTGATAAGGCCCCCAAAGTCACCGAACTGAGCCATAATGGTCTTTTCAACAAATGGGGCTGGGAGAGTTGGATATCCATATCCAAAAGAATGAAAGAGGACCCCTACCTCACCCCCTACACAAAAATTAACTCAAAATGGACCAAAGATCTCAATATAAAAGAAAGTACCATAAAACTCCTAGAAGATAATGTAGGAAAACATCTTCAAGACCTTGTATTAGGAGGCCACTTCCTAGACTTTACACCCAAAGCACAAGCAACAAAAGAGAAAATAGATAAATGGGAACTCCTCAAGCTTAGAAGTTTCTGCACCTCAAAGGAATTTCTCAAAAAGGTAAAGAGGCAGCCAACTCAATGGGAAAAAATTTTTGGAAACCATGTATCTGACAAAAGACTGATATCTTGCATATACAAAGAAATCCTACAACTCAATGACAATAGTACAGACAGCCCAATTATAAAATGGGCAAAAGATATGAAAAGACAGTTCTCTGAAGAGGAAATACAAATGGCCAAGAAACACATGAAAAAATGTTCAGCTTCACTAGCTATTAGAGAGATGCAAATTAAGACCACAATGAGATACCATCTAACACCGGTTAGAATGGCTGCCATTAAACAAACAGGAAACTACAAATGCTGGAGGGGATGTGGAGAAATTGGAACTCTTATTCATTGTTGGTGGGACTGTATAATGGTTCAGCCACTCTGGAAGTCAGTCTGGCAGTTCCTTAGAAAACTAGATATAGAGCTACCATTCGATCCAGCGATTGCACTCCTCGGTATATACCCGGAAGATCGGAAAGCAGTGACACGAACAGATATCTGCACGCCAATGTTCATAGCAGCATTATTCACAATTGCCAAGAGATGGAAACAACCCAAATGTCCTTCAACAGATGAGTGGATAAATAAAATGTGGTATATACACACGATGGAATACTACGCGGCAGTAAGAAGGAACGATCTGGTGAAACATATGACAACATGGATGAACCTTGAAGACATAATGCTGAGCGAAATAAGCCAGGCACAAAAAGAGAAATATTATATGGTACCACTAATGTGAACTTTGAAAAATGTAAAACAAATGGTTTATAATGTAGAATGTAGGGGAACTAGCAGTAGAGAGCAATTAAGGAAGGGGGAACAATAATCCAAGAAGAACAGATAAGCTATTTAACGTTCTGGGGATGCCCAGAAATGACTATGGTCTGTTAATTTCTGATGGTTGTAGTAGGAACAAGTTCACTGAAATGTTGCTATATTATGTAACTTTCTTGGGGTAAAGTAGGAACATGTTAGAAGTTAAGCAGTTATCTTAGGTTAGTTGTCTTTTTCTTACTCCCTTGCTATGGTCTCTTTGAAATGTTCTTTTATTGTATGTTTGTTTTCTTTTTAACTTTTTTTTTCATACAGGTGATTTGAAAAAAGAAGGGAAAGTTAAAAAAAAAAAAAAAAAAAGAAAAGAAAAAAGACAAACAAGGGAAAAAAAAAAAAAAGATGTAGTGCCCCCTTGAGGAGCCTGTGGAGAATGCAGGGGTATTCGCCTACCCCACCTCCATGGTTGCTAACATGACCACAGACATAGGGGACTGGTGGTTTGATGGGTTGAGCCCTCTACCATAAGTTTTACCCTTGGGAAGACGGTTGCTGCAAAGGAGAGGCTAGGCCTCCCTGTATTTGTGCCTAAGAGTCTCCTCCTGAATGCCTCTTTGTTGCTCAGATGTGGCCCTCTCTCTCTGGCTAAGCCAACTTGAAAGGTGAAATCACTGCCCTCCCCCCTACGTGGGATCAGACACCCAGGGAAGTGAATCTCCCTGGCAACGTGGAATATGACTCCCAGGGAGGAATGTAGACCTGGCACCGTGGGATGGAGAACATCTTCTTGACCAAAAGGGGGATGTGAAAGGAAATGAAATAAGCTTCAGTGGCAGAGAGATTCCAAAAGGAGCCGAGAGGTCACTCTGGTGGGTACTCTTATGCACAGTTTAGACAACCCTTTTTAGGTTCTAAAGAATTGGGGTAGCTGGTGGTGGATACCTGAAACTATCAAACTACAACCCAGAACCCATGAATCTCGAAGACAGTTGTATAAAAATGTAGCTTATGAGGGGTGACAATGGGATTGGGAAAGCCATAAGGACCAAACACCACTTTGTCTAGTTTATGGATGGATGTGTAGAAAAGTAGGGGAAGGAAACAAACAGACAAAGGTACCCAGTGTTCTTTTTTACTTCAATTGCTCTTTTTCACTCTAATTATTATTCTTGTTATTTTTGTGTGTGTGCTAATGAAGGTGTCAGGGATTGATTTAGGTGATGAATGTACAACTATGTAATGGTACTGTAAACAATCGAAAGTACAATTTGTTTTGTATGACTGCGTGGTATGTGAATATATCTCAATAAAATGATGATTAAAAAAAAAAAAAATGGGCAAAAGACTTGAATAGAAATTTATCCAAAGAAGATATACAAAATGGCCAAAAAGCACATGAAAGATGCTCAACATCATTAGCCATCAGGGAAATGCAAATTGAAACCACAATGAGATGCCATTTTACACCCACTAGAATGGCTGCTGTCTAAAAAATGGAAAATAGCTAGTGTTGACAAGGATGCAGAGAAACAGGAACACTTGCACATTTTTTGGTGGGAATGTAAAATATTGCAGCCATTGTGGAAGGCAGCTGGCAGTTCCTCAGAAAGTTAAATACAGAATTATCATATGAACTGGCAATCCCATTTTTAGGTATATACCCCAAAGAACTGAAAGCAGGGGCTTGAACAGATATTCACACAATGGTGTTCATAATGGCATTATTCACAATTGCCAAAAGATGGAAGGAACCCAAATGTCCACCAGCTGAGGAATGGATAAACAAAATGTGCTGTATACATACAATGGAATATTATTCAGCCATAAAAAGGAATGACGTTCTGATACATGTGACAGCATGGATGAACCTAGAAGACATCATTTTGAGTGAAATAAGCCAGACACAAAAGGACAAATATTGTATGATCTCACTGATATGAAATAATTAGAATAAATAAACCCACAGAGTCAGAATGCAGAATACAAATTACCAGAGAACATGTTGGGGGTAAGAAATATGGAGTTAAGGCTTAAAATGTACAGAGTTTCTAGTTAGGATGTTGGAAAAGTTTTGCTAAGGATGGTAGTGATGATAACACAACATTGTGAACGATAATTAACAGCACTGAAATATATATTTGAATGTGGTTAAAAGGGGAAATGTTTGTGTATATATACAGATGTTAATAAATAAATATTTTTAAAAAAACATAGGACTGTACTACATGAAGAGTGAAACCTAAGTTAAACCATGGACTATACTTAATACAGAACTATAAAAATGTGCTTTCATCAATTTTAACAAATGTACCATACCAATGGAAGTTGTTAATAAATAGGGTGGTGTATAAGAACCCTGTATTTTATTCATGATTTTTCTGTACATTCCAACTTCTCTAATAAAAAGAAAATAACTGCAATAAACTGCATTCAGTAGCCTTATTGGTCATAATAACATTGGTATTATTATTCTGAAACCATTACAGGTATTCTGCAGGATAAAGCAGATCAACAGTATGTAAATGTCATTAGAAACCAAGAATTTAGTGTAAGAGAAAAAAGACAAATTTAAAATCAAGGAGATTAAATTCAAACTCTGTAATCTTAAATTTGAACTGGAATATCAGCACGGCTTCAAGTTTTTTTCTCTGAAAAAATTACTTATTTCCTATCTCTAGAAGCAATGCCAATGCAGTGGCAATGAGTACTCCTAATTGTGGTCTCTAACTAGTAGTTCCTACTAAAAGGAACAAGGACTCTTCAGACAAATGACTGATTCCAGGTCAGAGAAAGGAAATGTACAAGATAAGCCTGGGTCACCTTGTACCCGAAAGCAAGAGAACTATCAAAGACTAATGTGATCACATCTAAAATACATAGAAACTAATATGAAGAAGTTCTTACTGACCAAAGATATTGAGCATCAAAGATTTTTAAAATGACACTGTGCTGGTTTGAATGTATTATGTCCCGCAAAATGCCATTATCTTTGACGTAATCTTGTGTGGGCAGACGTGTAAGTGTTGATTAGACTGTAATTCTTTGAGTGTTTCCATGGAGATGTGCCTCACCCAACTGTAGGTGATGACTTTGGTTGGATAATTTCCATGGAAGTGTTGCCCTGCCCATTCAGGGTGGGTCTGAATTAAATTATTGGAGCACTATATAAGCTCAGACAGAAGAGGCAAGCTTGCTATAGCCAAGAGGGACACTTTGAAGAATGCATAGAAGCAGAGAGGGTAGCTGCAGATGAGAGACAGTTTGAAGATGGCCGTTGAAAGCAGACTCTTGCTCCAGAGAAGCTAAGAGAGGACAAATACCCCAAGAGCAACTGCGAGTGACATTTTGGAGAGAAGCTGAAGCCTAAAGAGGAACATCTTGGGAAAAAGCCATTTTGAAACCAGAACTCCGGAGCAGATGCCAGCCATGTGCTTTCCCAGCTAACAGAGATTTTCCGGATGCCATTGGCCATCCTCCAGTGAAGGTACCCTATTATTGATATGTTACCTTGGACACTTGATGGCCTTAAGACTGTAACTGTGTAACGAAATAAACCCCCTTCATAAAAGCCAGTCCATTTCTGGTGTTTTGCATTCCAGCAGCATTAGCGAACTAGAACAGACACTGATGAGAGACTGAAAGCATTTTCCCATAAGATCAGAAACAAGACAAGGATGCCTACTTTCACCGATGCTATTCAACATTGCACTGGATGTTGTAGCTAGAGTGATTATACAAAAAAAAGAAAGAAAAGGTATCCAAATTAGAAAGAAAGAAGTAAAGATATCTCTATTCATAGATAACATTACCCTATATAAATAAAATCTCAAAGAAACCATAAGAAAGCTGCTAGAGCTAATAAATGAATTCAATAAAGTTGTGGGGTATAAGATCAACAAGCAAAAATCAGTTATAAATCTATACACAAACAATAAACAATCCAAAAAAAGGAAATCAAGAAAAAAATCCCATTTACAATGCACTTAAAATAAAATACCTAGAAATAAGTTTAACCAAGGATGTAAAAGACTTGCACACAAAAAGCTACAAAATATTGATAAAGAAATTAAAGACCTAAATAAATTGGAAAGACAGCCCATGTTCATGGATTGGAAGACTTTATATTTTAAGATATCAATATTACCCAAAGCGATGTACAGACTTAACATAATTCTGATCAAAATTCCATCAACCTTTTTGGAAGAAATGAAAAAGCCAATAATCAAATTAATATGGAATGGCAAGGGGCTCCAAATAGCCAAAACCATCTTGATAAAGAAGAAAAAAGTTGGTGGACTCACACTTCCTGATTTCAAAATTTACTACAAACTAATAATTAAAACAGTGTGGTGACTAGCATAAGGCCTGACAATAGACCAATGGAATAAAACTGAGAGTTGAGAAATAAATCCATCCATCCATGGCCAATTGATTTTCAACAAGTGTGCCAAATCTACTCAATGGGAAAAGAACATTCTCTTCAACAAATGATGCTTGGAAATTGGAAATGCACATAAAAAAGAATCAAATTAGACCTGTACCTTACACCATATATAGAAACTAACTCAAAATGGATCAATGAGCTAAATATGAGCTAAAACCATAAACTGTGGAAAAAAAACATAGGGGGAAATCTGCAGAGCCTTGTACTGGGCAATGGATTCTTCTTAGATACAATACCAAAAGCATGAGCAACAAAAGAAAAATATAAACAGGACTTCATCAAAATTAAAAAGTTTTATACAACAAATGACATTATCAAGAAAGTGAAAAGGCAACCTACAAAATGAAAGAAAATATTTGGAAACCGTATTTCTGATAAGGGTTTAATATCCAGGATATATAAAGAACTCTGTACAACTCAGTAACTAAAAGACAGACAACCCAATTTAAAAATAGAAGACATTTCTCTAAAGAAGATATACAATGGCCAATCAGCACCTGAAAAGATGCTAAACATCACTGATCCTTAGGGAAATGCAAATCAAAGCAACAATGAGATAACCACTTCATACCATGATGGTTGTTATTAAAAAAAAAAAAAAAGGAAAAGGACAGGAGGGTGAGAATGTGGAAAACAAGTAACCCTCATACATTGCTGGTGGGAATGTAAAATGATACAGCCTCTGTGGAAGACGGTTTGATGGTTCCTCAGAAAGTTAAGCATAGAACCACCACATGACCCAGCAATTTCACTTCTAGGTATATAACACCCCCTCCCCCCCAAAAAACAGGACTCAGACAGATACCTGCACAATTTGTTCATAGCATCATATTCATAATAGCAAAAGGTATAAGCAACCCAAGTGTCCATCAACAGATGAATGGATAAACAAATGTGGTGTATACATACAGTGGACTATTATCCAGCGGCAAAAATAAAGTTCTGATAAATCCTACAACATGGATGAACCTTGATGAAATTATATTGAGTGAAGTCAGACACAAAGGGCAAATATTGTATGATTTCACTTACATGAAATACCTAGAATAAGCTAATTCATAGAGACAGAAAATAGATTAGAGGTTACTAAGGGCTGGGTTGAGGGTGGAGGAATGGGAAGTTACTGCTTAATGGGTACAGAGTTTCTGTTTAGGGTGATGAAAATGTCCGAGTAATGGATGGTGGAGACAGTAACACAATTTTGTGAATGTAATGAGTATCACTAAATTTTACTCATGAAAGTGGTTGAAAATGGTAAATGTGTTGTATGTATGTTACTACAATAAAAATGAGTAATGAGTATGATGTGTTAAAACACTTCAAATATATGAAAATCCATGCATTCACATTATTTTTTTTTAAAATCTCATTGCTCACAACTGGAGACTGCTAGGTCACCAAGTCATTCTGAAAATTGATATAGAAAAATATACAAATGTTTCTACCTTTCATCTCTAAATTTTATTTCAGCGTAACCAAAGAGTTGATGAAATAGAAGTTCTCTATAGAAATTCCGGCTTATAAATCCAGAAGGAATGATCAAATTAAGAATTCATCATTTTGCAAGCTCTAACAAAATATTGGATCTGGTCACAAACATAGAGAATGCCAAAACAATGGGTGAAATGTTAAAGAGAACTTTATATTTCTATAATACAGGAATCTGACTGGCACTACCTGAACCTATGAACATTTCATCATTAAAAATGAAGCTACCAAACTTTATGTGTCTCACGATAAAATGTCGTAAGTACACTGCAGATACTTATGAAGTATTCTTACCTGAAAAATAGAATGTGAGGTTGCTTATACTATTACCTCTTTTTTTCTGTGTATGTAAAGTTTTCCACTAATTATAGAAAAAAAATGATTTAGCTGTCTCCAACCTGGGTTGTTATAAGTTACTGATTGCGACTACTCTAAAAGTTGGTTCAATGTTGAGGGAATGTTTGGTTTCTTTGTTTTTATTTCTTTTTTAAAAAGTTTTTATATAATTATAGTACCACATAATAGAGTATCCCATGTCTGCCAGTAATTTAAAAAATTCACTATAATGAGTGCTGGTTGTCAAGTTTTATATTTCTTGAGGTGAAATGATCAATTTTTAACTGGATTGAGGGGTAATTTTAAAATCATGAACTAATGGAGTTGGGTGAGAGATAAATTTTCTTGGATACATGGAAAACTTATTTCATTATTTTCTTTTCCTAAGGAAACAACCTTAGTAGAAAGTAAAGCTGTCTCCATGTACACGTCTGCATCTGGCAGAACCCCCAGTTCAAAAAGAGCAGGTGCTATTTCCCAATGATACCTACTTGTGTGTGTCCCACACTATAGTTAGAAAATGGCTCAGATTTTTAGTTGCTTTTCCCAGAACTCAAAGATTGTCTTCCTGTTTATCTTGGTGGAATGCCTATGTTATACTTGTAATTTTTCTGTGCTCTGTAGTATTAAAACAAGATTGTCACAGATGGGGAAACATGGGGTCATTAGTTAACAATCAGAAGTTTGATTTCCTGAGTAGAAAAGATATTCCATTGTGAAATTTTGAAAACATATTTTTAAAAGAGGAATAGAGCTAGTCTCTAGTAGGTCAGTTCTGCTTAGTGGGCTTTCCTCAAGAGCTGGCACAGTTATTTCTAAACTATTTTCCTCATTTAACTCTGTCCTTTGCATTTCTCTATTGTCTAGTGAGTCTTTTATCAGTTGATAGTGGCTGCTGCTTTATAACTTAAGTAAATACTGCCAGAGAAGCAAAGGGAAGCCAAACAGGGGGCAAATTAGCTTTGGTTAAACTTGGTATGATACAGAGATGATACAATAGCACCTTTTACTTTAATTAATCCTTCAGTTTCTGGAATAGTTTATCTTGATTAGATTGGGGCCAGGAAAATAAAAATTGTAACAATTCCTGTCTTTGGAAGTCACAAGCCTTTGTTCACCCCCAGAGTATTAAGTAACCCACCTAGTGGTACTAATCATATAATTTTAAGGATTGGAAGGGATATTCATTGTCTCTCTATATAGTTCAGTTTCATTTTCTGTAAAATGGGCATAATAATAGTACCTACTTCATACCATTGTTATGAGGTTAAATGAGCTAATAGTTGTAGAATACTTTGAACAGGGATTGGCACATAATAGCAAGCACCATATGAGTTTTATTAAATAAATTCCTGCATTACAGAGTGAATCTTCTCTATAACATTTGAATAAATGGTGACTGTGACAATGCTGATAGAGTTCCAGAATCTAGTTAGGCAACTTATCTTATTGTTAGCTTTTGCATTACCAGCAGAAAGTATGGTGAAACTTCACTAAATTAGAATTAGTTCACAAATTGTTGGGCCCAAATAAGTGAAAATTCTAAAATTATGGTTCTTCAGAGGTACCATAAATCAGTATTTTATACTTGTTCCATTCATGAAAACTTTGGAGTGTCAAATAAATCTTAAATATTTTTATTTAAATATTTTCAGGATCTACATGTTTAATTTGTGATTTTGTATACTTACTTGAAAAAAATGAAAGCTAATAAAGGTTTTTATATGGGCATATATTTTATTCTTTTAAATAAACTTCAATGAATATATGAGAACATTAGACATGGCAATACATTTGTTTGCATGCCACAGACCTAAACAGTACTTTTAAAAGAAATTGTAGGACTATTTCTAATATCTACTAATAACTAAATTGAGAAGAATCAAGTGTACTTGTGGAATGCGTGTTCCTTTGTTGCCCCCGTGAATAGTGAAGAATCACTTACAATTAATGTAGCAAAGGGAGGTCTAAGAAGCATTAGATTTTACTTGTATTTAAATTATATTTTATATAATTTGTCTACGTCAAATATGTTTATACAGTTTGCTTTCTTAAGGCATTAAATAGCTCCTTTACATTTTTAAGAATGTCTGAATGAATTTGCTTGGAATTTTGATTAGTGCAAAGGGCAGAGTTAGCAATTCCTTTATCTGTGTTCCTATCCCATCCTGTCAATCCTCTTTTAGGGTGCTGGACACTCGGGGTTGTAATTACTATTTCTCTATACGTCTTCCTCTTGCACTAGACTGTGTGCCTTCTGGGTATGGTTTAACTAATTCACCCACGTGCTAAGGATAGTCTGGCAACACAGTATGCTCTTAATTCACTTGTTGAACCACCAAATTAGTATTGTCCGAAGAAAATGGCATTTTCTTGTATTTAATAAAGCTCTGGAAAAGCTGGATACACATCTGAGATACATCCAGGTCTTGCTTCTTTACAGAAAGTTGGATTTTCAGTTTGTTTTGGAATTTGAAACTGTGGTGAGTATAATACCTATTTCAGTTTCCCAAAGGACAAGCTATCCTGTATCACCAGACTAGATCCTCAAGGATGCTGCTGTTTATGTAGAATTTAATGACAGCTTAAAATTCCATACACCTTATAAAAATGTAGCTTATGAGGGGTGACAATGGGGTTGGGAAAGCCATAAGGACCAAACTCCACTTTGTCTAGTTTATGGATGGATGTGTAGAAAAGTAGGGGAAGGAAACAAACAGACAAAGGTACCCAGTGTTCTTTTTTACTTCAATTGCTCTTTTTCACTCTAATTATTATTCTTGTTATTTTTGTGTGTGTGCTAATGAAGGTGTCAGGGATTGATTTAGGTGATGAATGTACAACTATGTAATGGTACTGTAAACAATCGAAAGTACAATTTGTTTTGTATGACTGCGTGGTATGTGAATATATCTCAATAAAATGATGATTAAAAAAAAAAATTCCATACACTTGATGAAAAGATTTTGTTTTTGAATTCAGGCTGGCTTTTTAAAAAAATTTGTCTACAAAGTGCCTTATAATCCATTCCCTATATTCTTCTGCTTTTGACCTACACATTTTAGTTCTTGAGTGGCAAGTCTGGAAGGCTATTATCTGTAAGGCTGCTGATTTTATTTGCAGTCTTTGCAGATGATACAACGCTAGCACAGCATCTTCCACATTAGTAGGTGCTCAATAAAGACTGTGAAAATCTAAATCACACCCCTTTTCATTAAGATAAATGGCAAGCGGAAAGAAACCTCCTTGGCTTATTTCTGGTTATGTTTTTATGTTTGATCAAATATATTTATTGAGGTAGCCTACATTCTATTGAGAGGTTTTTTTTTTAAATTTTAAAAAGTTGTTAATCTAGTAATGCTCATTTAACACGAAAATTCACTTCTCAGGAGCAGATGTGACAGGCTGAATTTAAGTGCCTGAATATGGTAACTGAAATGAGTCTTGATTACTTTAACTTAGTAGCTAAAAAATTATTCTTGGGGGTTTATATTTGGCAGGATTTCACAGAACTTAAAAACAGTAAAATTAAATTAAATTAAATTAAATTTTAGTACCTTCAGTTTAGGGGCTTGGATTAATTTATTTTTGTTTTTAACCATTTCGAGCCTTCTTGAAACAGAGGCTATATGGTGTAATGGAAAAGGCAGCCTCGGAATCTGACGGAGTCTGATTCCTGGATTCAATCCCAGTTCTGCATGACCTTGGGCAAGTTACTTTACTTCTCTGAATTTCCGTTTCCTCATGAAAAATGAGGATTGCAAAAGCCACCTTGCAACCTTGTCTAGAAATGCGCCTAGAACCTACCCAAGAAGTCCGAAACAAATAGCAGCCATTATTATCACTCGGCCTCGCTCCGCAACCATTTCGCTGCCGGCGCTCTTCCCCGGAGCAGGTGTAGGCACCGTCTGGGTGGCAGGGCCGGTGGCCCAGCTTTTCTGGCTCTCGCCGGCCTGCCCCTCCGCGCGTCCCGCGCAAAGCTCGCAGCACCAGGGAGTCTCGGCCACCCGGCCTCGCCCGAGGCGGGGCCGCGGAGGGGGGCGAGGAGGGGCGCGAGTGCCCCGGGTTCTGAGGCCCAGCCCCGTGGCGCTGGCCAGCGAGCGGAGGCGGCGGCTTGCGCCCGCAGCCAGGGCGTGTGCGCGCGCGCGACGCCCTCCTCCACTTCTTCCCCTCCCCTCTTCCCTCCCTCCGCCTCCCTCCGCCCTCTGGCGCGCCCGCCCGCCCGCCGGGTCGCGGCGGGGCCGTGGTGTACGTGCAAAGCGCGCAGAGCGAGTGGCGCCCGCACGCCCTCCGCTCTCCTGAACAGGCTGGGCCGGGTCGGCAGGGACACAGAGGCGGCGGCGACCGTGCAGCGACTAGGGCCTGTCTCGCGCGCCCGGGGTCCACGCTCCGCCGCAGCCAAGATAACCCTCCGCCGCCCAGGCCGCACTCCCTCAGCCCGCAGCAGCGGAGATGAGGTTCTGAGGCGACGGCTGCAGGCTCGGCGCGGCTCGGTGCGGCGTGGCCCGGACCGGGAGAACGAGGAAGCGGCCCGGGCCGAGGTGCAGCGGGGTACACTGGTCTCCCTGAGGCGAGGGGCGAACGGGTGCATGGCGCAGTAACAACCTTAGCCGTTCGCCTCCACTCCCTTGACTCTGGGCGAGGCCGTCTGACCGCCACCCTCTCCTGTTCAGCAGTCGCCGCCGCTGCCGCCGCCATGGCCAATGACAGCGGCGGGCCCGGCGGGCTGAGCCCGAGCGAGAGAGACCGACAGTACTGCGAGCTATGTGGGAAGATGGAGAACCTGCTGCGCTGCAGCCGCTGCCGCAGCTCTTTCTACTGCAGCAAGGAGCACCAACGCCAGGACTGGAAGAAGCACAAGCTCGTCTGCCAGGGCAGCGAGGGCACCGCGGAGCCCCGGGGCGCCCGCGGCCACGGCGCGGGTCACCACCATCACCATCTCAACTCCGCGCAGCCCGCGGCCCCGACGCCGCCCAGGTCCGGCGGGGCCAAGGAGGCCAAGAAGGCACAGCCGCGCAGGGACGCGAAGGCCGGGGAGGCCCCAGGCCGATCCGCGGTTGGGGACGCGCCGGCGGCCAAGGCAAAGGCAAAGCCTGCGGCGGATCCGGCGGCGGCGATGCCGGCGCCCTTGCCTCACATTGCCACTGGCAGCCAGGGCTTGGCGGCGACCGAGGCGGAGCCCGGGAAGGAAGAGCCGCTGGCCCGCTCGCAGTTGTTCCCAGAGAAGTCGAACATGTACCCGCCGAGCAACACCCCTGGCGAGGGACTGAGCCACAGCGGCGGCCTGCGGCCCAACGGGCAGACGAAGCCGCTGCCGGCGCTGAAGCTGGCGCTGGAGTACATTGTGCCGTGCATGAACAAGCACGGCATCTGTGTAGTGGACGACTTCCTGGGCAAGGAGACGGGGCAGCAGATCGGCGAGGAGGTGCGGGCCCTGCACGACACCGGCAAGTTCACCGATGGGCAGCTGGTCAGCCAGAAGAGCGACTCGTCCAAGGACATCCGAGGCGATAAGATCACCTGGATCGAGGGCAAGGAGCCCGGCTGCGAAACCATAGGGCTGCTCATGAGCAGCATGGACGACCTGATCCGCCACTGTAACGGGAAGCTGGGCAACTACAAAATCAATGGCCGGACGAAAGTAAGTGTATGTGTGTGTGGTTTGCGCTGGACATCCCTTCCTCGGCCGGCAGTCCCCCTTCCCGCGACGCGAGCCACTTAGGGGGTGGAACATGGATTGCTCTGGTTTCTCTGAACAAAAGTGATTTCCTTCTTGTGTGGCAGGAACCCATAAAGAAAATGGATCTGGTCCGTAGATAAGTGCTCGTCTAGTTCGTCCCCCGCTCTGTGCCTACTAGTTTTCACTTATGGTGCTTACAAACTTCCCTTTCTGGCTAAACTTAGACACTAACTCTCCCTTTTACTTTGCCCATTTTCTTATCTCCATAGCACTGTGAATCACAATTTAAATCTTAGTGGAGTTTTAGCCACCTACTGCGAGGTATTAGAGTACTACCCAGAGCAAGTGCAGTACTGGGTTTGCGTCTGCCTTGTGTTTGCTTACGCTCTTAAATTCCCTATGGTGTTCGAACCCTTCATCAGATCCTGATGTACAGAGTGGTTAAGACTCGGCCAGCTGACCACAAAAAGGTAAATTTAAAATAAGCATTTAGTCAAAAGAAAATTAGGGAAGAGCTTGGCCGGTCCCCTCCCCCTCTTACAGTTGTTTCCCTTGCCTTGTCCCTTCTGTTTTGAAACCCATTACAAAACGGGGAAAGAAGTATTTCCGTTTCTAGATCTCTCAGAGTAGGTAGGTTACATTTTTAGCATAGGTTTCCTTTATTTGCTTTGTTAATATAGTCCCTGGTTGAAAAACTGGTCTGTAGCTTCCTGGGCAAAGTACACGGAATTGGAGTAGGAGGGGAGCAGGAGGGCTCATTTTAAAGGGTCAATTTGGTGAGATCTTTTTGTTTTCTCCTCACTATTGCTGTTTTTCCCCCAACAGATTCTTCAGTTCATACCTAATCAAGTCCTTCTTTCTCCCTGAGTCTGGTAAACAGTAGACTCTTTACTCCCTAATATTCTCTTGCAGCCCTTTTTTACTTTGCTTCCCAGATCTTAATCTTTTCTTTGTAACCAGCTCCTCCCAACCCCACCCTGCTCCACCCTTCTCCATCATCAATCTCGGTCTGATTTTGTGAGGTCTGAAAGATTGTCTTTCAAGATCATTGCACGTACGTGTTTGTACACACACACAAACTCTTCCCATTAGTTCTTTTGGGTGTATTTTAACAGTCATTATGTCTGACTCTCAGACTGCAGGAAAGACCGAGCAGAGGCAATGAGGAAAGTTCTAAACATGAAAATTTTGTGGGGGGAAAATACAGCTTGAAGTCTTAACTTACATACTGCCACTTCAATGCAGGATGAAGGCACATGTCTTAATATTATGTAGTCTAAAAAACTGAACAGTTGTTTAATATTAAATTGGAAGAATTGGCCTTTACTGAACTTTTTATTTATATAAAAATACCTTTTAATGGGTCAAATCTGAATATAGTCATCAACCCTAGAGCAGGAAAGGAGCTAGCTTGAGGGAAGATTAATACAGGGTTATAAAGATTGACCAAAAGTATATAGTTGGAGCTTAAGCTTAAGGTGAAGCCATGAAGATAATTTCCTAAATCTTCCTTGATGTTCTTAGTTAATTTAGCTATCCAAATTAAGCTGAGCTCTCTTCTCACCTATCTTCTTGTTTCCACCTGCCCTTCTCAGGGAAGTGATAGCAGTCAGCCTTGCTCTTAGAGCTGTTGCTTCTCCTGGGGAGGCTGTCAGAAAATAGCCACCTCCTTCCTCAGGAGTCCTAGTGGCTCAAGAGCACAGCAGTTGAGATTTTAAGTCACCCAACTACACATATCATTGGTAAGGGACTGATTTAAAGGAAGGATGAATTTTAAAATCTTTAGATGTGCTCTTAGGCTTACCTTAATTTTAGGGGCACAGTATCAAGCTCTAATTCATTTCATTGTATATCTTGGCTGGAAGAGTTTTTGGTAATCATGCTTGGTCCTGTAATTTAAGCATTCCTGAAGAGACTCAGGGTGCTTGTTTTCGGGAAGTGGGAAGGCAAAATACCAGCCCACCTTACACTGAATAACCACAGTGTGCCAGGCACCAGATTAGGCTCAATACAGACATGATGACAGTAATCTGACTCTTCCAGTGAAGTAGGTAGTATATTCCTAATTCACATTTGAGGAAATTTCAATTTAGATTTGACTAAGGCCCACCACTTATAATAACCTAGCTGGGATTCAAACAGGCCATTCAGATATCAAGCCCTATGCTTTTTCTACTATGCTAGATATAGGTAGTATAAATGAGAAGATGTAAATTATTTAGCATACTATGTTGTCTGTTGATAGTGGGTTAATAGCATTATTTTTTATGCGAATAATTACATTCTATGGTCAGGCTGTATAAACTTTTTTATGAGGCAGCTATGCAATGTTTATTTCAGATAGTGGCTTAAAAAACTACTTTGTATTTGTATTCCACCTGAATCATGTCCATTTAAGTATAACTCTTAAGAGATGGCAGAATATGGGTATTATGTGTGATTGCAGAGAGGGTCTTTAATTAAGAATTTTATTCAGAGCATAGTGATTTAAAAAGTTACTTGCCTCAAATGTGTAGCATTTTTCTCACTTAGACTTTCACAGCCAACTCTGGGACTAAATAGGTAGGTAGTTTCTGTATTATGCCTGTTTATTTATAGGTTAGGAGAGTGAGGCTGAGGAAAGTTAGTTCACTTGTTGGAAATAATGCAGGATAACCAGGATTTAAATTCACATTTTCTGACCAAGAATCTAATGTTCTTTTTCATCTACATTATATATATTTTATGGTCTTTGTGTATGTCAGGGCCTGATAATCAGGTAATGTATAATTAATTGGATTTTAAAATTCATTCAGTATAGGCATTGGTTTCCCCCAAGTTTCTCCTTCAGACTTGCTTATCCAGCCACTGTTTCTCCAGGTACTTTAAAGGAGGAACTGCTAGAGGAGAATGAAACAATACAGGAGAAAAGGGGGAACACGATTGCAGCCACTGATGTAATTTAGCTTTGGTTTCCAACTTCTCTTGTTTTTGGGGGGGAATTTTATTCCCCCTCTTTTGCCCTCAAACTGCCCCTGGAGCCTTTATCCTTTCTCACACCCTTTTTTTCCATCAAGAAGATTTGCAATGATGTAAGTAAAAAGGAATGATGGTCTGCTGTTTTGAAAGACTAATGATGTGCAGACTGTAAGAAATCATAGTTGCATTGACTTGGGAGGTAGAGGAAGAAATGCAGAGGTATGAAGATTATGGAAAAATGTTTACATTTTCTATTCAAATTTCTTAGCCACTCTGAAGCAAAAAAAAATGTCCTTTAAAATAAAAGTACTAGAATCATATGTATATCGTTTTTGGAATTTAATCCAAAATTTAATCTGTTCAGTTAAAAGGAACATAAAGTAAAGGAGTAATAAAACAGGTTGAGATCAAGAAGCAGCAGATTATATTTTAAGATTTGTCACTAGTACTGCAGTTACTTAGCTCTGGCTCATTATGCTTTTGGAGCAGACTGGTATGAGGAAAATCCTGTTGTTTTATTATCATTATCATAGAAATATGAAGACAGTCTTCTTAGATGTTAAAAACAAAACCAAACAAAAAATCCCTTCTCTTACTACCTCTGCCATTTTTTCCTATGCTCTTGGCATCCAAGATATACAAATTGAAGCAGCTTGTTTAGTGGTTTAATATTACATCAGAATTCAAGATCAAAGTCAGTTATTCTGTCTACAAAAGGACTGGAACTATTGCAACTGCAGTAGCTCTCAACTGTAAAGGAGATACATGTAGGTTGAAAGGGTCTTAATAGATTGCAAAGGAACCAAGTTCAACTTTGTAGGAAAACATTTTGTATAGTGAGTTAGTAAACTAACTCCTTTAATTTTAAAGGAATTTTATTTTAAATGAAAAGATTCTGTGTATATTTTAGATTTATAACTCTTCACTTATTTACTGCCTAACAAGCCACAAAAATACCTTGTAGAAATTTAATCGCACAGGAGGAGGGCATCTTCAAGTAGAAGGATAACACACCCTGTGATGCTATTAGATCTGAGTTAGATCCTGCATCTGCCACTGTTTCTGTGTCCTTGGGCTGGTAGCTTAATCTTTTTGAGCCTCAGTTGCTCCATTTGTAAAATAGTGTTAAATGATACCTGTCTGCCCTGCCTCTCAGGCTTGTTTTAAGGAGTACGTATAATCGTGCATGTGAAAGCATTTTTTAAATTGTAAAGCACTTTGTAAAAATGTTGTTACTGTTAAGCTTTTCATTTTTTAGCTTTCTGTTTTTCTGATTCTTTCTTTAAGTGGACTGCTTTCCCCCTCTTTTTCCCCCTTTTACAAGCTAGGAAAAAAAAGACTTAGAACAATTATCTCTTTTTTTGTTCTAACCAACATTGTCTGTGACTGCAAGATTGCATTCATGTAATTTATTGAGCCATGTCAGTAACTTGTCTTTAACTCTTATTCCAGCTAAACCTCATGTTTTAAAAAACAAAACAAACAAAAAAATCTGATAGTTAACAAAAATCTTCTCTGACCAGTTTATTTCACGTGTGTTTCCTAGTCCAAACTCTTGAACTTTTCTGCAGCTTTCATTGGAATGTTTTGTACTTCATTATCACATTTTTTCAGAACCAAATCACAATCAGTTTTATTTTTGAAGAGCATGGATGATATCTATAGTCCGTTTGCTCATTGAAATCACAATAAAATTTCCATGAGTTTTGCTCTCATTCTCCTTATGCAATATCCCAGATCCAGTTTCTTTACCGAAACATCGTATATGTTTTCTTGGTTCCTCCTTGTTTTATTATCTGATTCTGATTTTGGTAATCTTTTAATTCATTTATTCATTCCTCAAATATTAAATGAGTACTTTCCGTGTTTCAGATACTGTGTACAGGTACCTAAACAACAAAAACAAAAAGCCTTTGTTCTCATAAAGCTTAAATTCTGCTTTGGAGTAGGTGAGGGGTGGAGAGAGACAATAAAATATCAGAAAATACATGTTAGGTGGTAAATATTAGGACAAAAAATTAAGCAAGGTAAGGTGGCAGAGTGACCAGAGAATGTTCTTTTGGGTAGGATTGATAAGATAGTGATATTTAGAGGCTTAAGTGAGAGGGTGAGTTATGGACTTGTGGAAGAAGTTGTATTCTAAGTGGAGATATAAAATAATAAATCCAAGTCCCTGATGTGAGTGTGTGTTCAAAAAATAGTGAGATGGCCATTGTCATTAATGGTGAAGTGAGTAAGGAGCATGATAGGAGATGTAATCAGTAAAGTAGTGGGATAGTAAATGAAATCAGATCATGTAAGGTTTTGGAAGCCATGGCAAGGACTCAGGGTTTTATCCTGGGTAATAGAGAAAACTATTGAAGAGTTTGTTTTAAAAGACCTCTGTAGCTGCTTTGTAGGAATAAACTATAAGGGAGCAAGGATGGAAGTAGGAAAACTTCTTGGCAATAGTGTAGGCATTAGATGATGGGGGCTTAAGTTAGAGTAGTAGCTGTGAAGGTGGTGAGAATTAGTTGAATCGTAGCTGTATTTTTTTAGAGTCAAGTCAGTGAGATTTGCTGATGGATTAGTCGCGCGATATAAGAGAAAGGGAGGAATCAAGAGTGACTCCAAGGTTTTGGGCTTGAGCAATTGGAAGGATATAATTATTATTTTATCTTGCCCTAACTCTTATGCTATTTGTCTTTTAGCCCACTTTTTCAGAGTTTTCATTTATAGTAGATTGCCAATGCTTATTTCCTAGCCAAAGCCACAGGAAAAAAAATTCTATGCTCTGCATTTCCACATTCCTTCAGATTGGGTGTTCTTGCTGCCACAGCTATTGACCTTTCAGCCCCTTCCTTTTTTCTCCAAAGGCTTTATGGCTTCTTTGCACAATATGCTCTCATCAGCTCTACCATTTGGTCTGCTTACAGGAATTACTGCAGGAAATCTTGAAGCACTGGCGTTGTCAACAAGTATGTCTGTGCCTTCTTGTGTGAACTACTATTCTCTTAAGAGTGTTTATAAATTTAAATCCATGTAAAAAGAAAATGCAGATTGTGAAATTTAGGGAAACATTGGAGAAAAGTGAATGGCTCAGTGTGAAGCAAGCATAGATTTATATCCAATGTCAAAATAAAGTCAGAAATAAAACATCTTCATTTAAACATGCAGTTGAAAATAAAACTAATACAGAAAATTGGGAGGACCACAAAATATCATAAATAGTTCCATTAACTTACGGATACAAATGACTATGTGATAGCTTTCTGAAGTAGTACGTAAAGGAGGGGAATGTTCAAGAATCATATTTGATGTCTGAGAAGATTTCACAGAAAAGATACTTTCATTCCCTTGATGCGGAGCCTGAAACTGGAATTATAAGTATCAAATAAGAACTGATAATAATAAAATTAGAATATAGTATTCAGGACTTTTAGCATAGAAGTCATGCTTTTGACTACAAGGTGAGGGAGGGGCACAGAAGTATGGGTAAACACTTAAGTTATTATGTGAAATGATTTTTAAAAATTAAAGCCTGAAATATCAAACACAAGCAATGGAATCCAGGAATCTGTAATCTTAATTCAAACAACCTCAGTTTAAGACTGATTATTGTATCATAAAACCTAGATAGGAAACATTGATCTAACCAGTAAATTGAAGGAGTGGGGAATTAAAATATTGAATCTTTTCTCATTAATATTGATGCTTCAACTATCATCTATAAATGGTGGCAAGAAGCTTTGATTATATAGTTTTGTCATATAATTATCCTCATTTTTTACCTTCTTTTATTTCTTTTGTGGACTTCTCTTAGCACTACTCCTTTGAAATAGATGTCTTGAAAATTACTTTTTAATTACAAACTTTAGGGATATTTTTTCCTTAGACTAGGTCTTTTTTGCTGCCTCAGCACCACTATTGACCACCCCACCTCTAAAATCTTTGGCTCCTCGTTTACTACCTTATGTTATAGGCTTTCAATTATTTTTCCTCATTATATTTTTCAGAGTTTTCCTTCTTTTCTCAGCTTCTGACTATTTATTTCTTAAAGCTCAGTTTTTTAGCTTTCTGCTTATCACTGTCAGAAGATACATCCACAAAGGGAGAACTTGAAAAATCTATATTTCTAGATTTTTCTCAGCTTGTAATAGTTATTGCTGTGTAACAAAGTATCACAAAATGTAGTGGCTTAAAACAAAACATATTTATTATCTCACTGTTCTGTGGACCAGGAATCTGGGCACAGTTTAGCTGGGTCCTCTGCCTCACAGTCTCTTGTGAAGGGGTTGTCAGGGTCTGTGGTCTCATCTGAGGGCTCGATTGGGGAAGGATCTGCTTCCAAGTGTACTCAGGGGTTATGGGCAGCATTCAGTTCCTTGTGGGTTGTTGGACAGGATTGAGGATCTTAGTTACTTACCATGTGAGCCTTTCTGTGGCAGCTTGCTTCATCAAAGTGTGCAAGCCAAGAAGGCAATAGGGAGTTTGCTAGCAAGACAGAATTCCCAATCTTTTGTAACTTAATCACAGAAGTGACATCCTATCACCTCTGCTGTATTCTTGGCTTAGAAAAAGTCACTAGGCTCAGCCCATACTCGAGGGGAGGGGATTACATACACAAGGGCATGAATAGCAGGAGACAGGATCATTGGGGAGCGTCTTAGAAGTCTGCCAGCCACACAGTTCAAATGCTACATTTTCATTCCTTACTCAATTCTTCCAAGTCCTTGTCTTGCTTTATATTCAACCTGTCCACAGCAATGCTACATAATAGAACTTTTTGTGATAATGGAAATTTTGTTTCCTCACAATCTAATACTCCTATTAGTCTCATGGCTATTGAGTCTTTGAAATCTGGCCAGTGTGACTTGAGGAACTGAATATATCTTATTTAATTTTAATTAATTGAAGTGAAACTGAAATAGCCACACTTGAAGAGGGAGGGTAGGAGTTGCACACACATGCTTGGACAGCACACGTCTAGAATAGTGAATCCATAAAGACTCCCTGTTTCTCACTTTTTTCCCATAAAAGGCTTGCTTCCTTTACCATCACTTTCTGCAGTCATTCATTCTCTCAAACACTTGCACTTGGAACCTGGTAGTTGACTCTATTATTTTTATTGTCTCAGTTCTTAAATTGGTTCTTCCTTTGCAGTGTCTGCCCCTTAAAAGTTACTATTCCTTATGGTCTGTGGTTTCTCTTCTCTTTCTAGTTTCATCTATGTTTTTTTACCCCTGGGTAACCTCATGTACTTGTGGAAGCACAGGTTCTTAAATTAGTTTGCCTGTGTTCAAGCCCTTGTTCTATTACTAAATTGTTCTATAATTCTGAACACATTTTCTAACAATTAAAGTATCAGCCTCCTCATCAGTAATAGTCCCTATCTCAATAAGGTTTGTTTGAAGATTAGTGGGATACTACAAGAGCAGGGCTCAGCAGATAATTAGTGTTTAGTCAATATTAGCCGTAGCTATACTCCTAGTAGTAGTCATAGTAAGTGCAGCCATGACCTTGGCTCTTAGGATTTGTTGATGCCTCCTTGATCTGTCTCTCTTACCTTGGCATCTGTAGAGGACTTATGGACCCCTCCACCTGGATGTCCTGGAAGTTCTGCAAACTCAAGACTGTTAAGGCTGAAGTTTCCCCTTGGTGGGGGTTCTGAGAGTTGGGACGGTTGTCTGGTGAGGAGGTGAGGGAACAGGTTTTAAATTGATCCTTCACCTGTCTGTGAACTTTATTTATTCAACAGCTATTTACAGTGTGCCAGGGTCTGTGCGTATTGAGGATACCACAGCGCCCAAGTCAGACGAGTTAATTCTCTCTGCCCTTCTGGAGTCTTACTGTCTGAGGGGAAAACCAATGAGCCTGTAATTACAAGTGTGATGAATGTTTATAAGATATTCAGGATGCTATTTGAGAAATTAGAGGAGACCTAACTCAGTCTGCAGGTCAGGAAAGATTTCCTTGAAGCAGCAGTTATTTAGGCTGAGACTCCTGAAGGATGAATTGGAGTAAGTCCATTGAAAGTCTCCAAATCTGAAAAGAGCATGGTATTTTAGAGGAACAAATACTTCAAGAGGTTTTGTAAATTTTACTCATTTAAAAAGTATTTCATACCTGTTTCTTGTTCCTCCTACCCATTTATACTCTTCTCTCGAAGCCCGTGTTCATCTCTGACCTGGATTATTACAAAAGCCCCATTTTTTTTTTCTTTTTGTATCATTCCTTTTCAGTCCATTTTACTCATTGTCCCTGGTGTTAACTTTCGAACATACAAATCTGATCATGTCATTCTCCTGATTAGAAATGTTTGTTACCTGCAAAGCCATGGTATGAAATACAAGCTTTTTTTAAAGAACACTTCACCTCCTGTCATGTACTTTTACTTCAGCCTGATGAGCCCACTTGCAGGTTCTTGAAACCTGCATTAATTGTCTCTCTCTCTGCATTTCCCTGGTTCTTTCTGTGTGGGAAGGTGGTAGGAAGGTTTCTCTGACTTTCTTCTTGCCCCAGTCCCTCTAAGCAGAATTACAACTCTAACCTTACTCTGTTGCTATGGCACTTCTTGTCATTGATAGAACACCTTTCACAATGGTGGTTTTTCTCCTTCATTTCTGCTGCTAATTGTGAGCCACTTTAGGGTTGGAAATCTGTCTTACTCATGTTGGTGTACTCAGTTTCTTGTATAGGGCACTCAGTAAGTATTATATTTGATTTTCTACCACACCACCCTAATTGAAATTTTAATCAACTTTAAATCTGGACTGTTACATAATATTTTTTTTAATTCATTCTTTATGTACCACCCATATGCATCTTAATATAAATTTACCAACATTTAAAGATTTTGTTCAGAACTTCACAGATTTATTTAAAGGATGCAATATGATTCTTATGCATTTAATGCTTGCCAACTGGATAGGCCTACACCACATATCCATTCTTATTTGCTACCACTCTTTGAAATTCAACTACTATTTCAGCCAGACTATTTTCCTCCTTACTGCTCCTCTCTCCCTACTCTCCTCTGAACACATCTGTGAATTCTTGGCCTAGTTTACCTCTCCTACACACCTGCCCCAGCAATTCAAATCTTACACATCCTTGAGGATCTAACTTAAATCCTATTTCCACATACTCCCCAAATTCTGAACCTCCATTGATCTCTTTTCTCAAAGACTTTATACCTTTTATTCCTGAGGTGTCTTCCCAAGGAAGTTATAAGGGCGGGAGTAATGCTTTGCCATTCTGTCTTGTGCAAAGACTCTTTGGTGGTTGTTATGTATTATTCATATATAACATTTGTTGAATTGCCCTCAGCTGATCTGCCCTGTACTTCACCTCTGCTTGACCACCTTCCATCCGGCAATTTCTAAAGCTACAGTAAAACTTTTTCAAAAGTCTGTGAGGATTTTTGTCCTATTGTGGGCAACCCTTCTTTCTATGCTTCCTAGGCTGTTCCTAGTCCATATTTTCCAGATAAAAATAACCCCAGGCCAACATGGCCTAAGCTATTTTTAACTCCAAGTACTGGGAGAAAGGTCTTCTCTGAAGGTGGAATGAAGTTTTATGCTATTACCTAGTTCAAAAGTCAGTTGATCAGCTTATGAATTGTGGTAGAACCTGCACATTCATGAATCTCAAGGGGAGGCACCTCACCCCCACCAATGATTTGAGAATCCACACAAAGCACCATAGTAGACATGATATTGAAAGTGACCTCTTACAGACTTCTACATGACCTAGAAGAGAAAAGCTGTGCCTGGCAAGCACACACAAACCTGAACTGGGGTACAAAGTAAAATTTTCAAGATCAAAATTTAAAATTTAAAATTATAGTTTAGATTTTGTTCTAGAAATGTAATTTATTTGAAATTTCAAATAACAAAAAGGGTTCAAGAGGTTTAGCAAAAGAGTATGGATTTAAAAAGATGAGAAATACTTCTTTTTATGATCAGAAGAATCTTTTGGCTTTAACCACATTTCTGGATTCAGGCATTTAATCATCTTGGGGGATGTGGGAGAACCAGTTGATTTAACTAAATTAAAAGAGGGACTTTAGTAGTGCAGATGATAGAAAACTGACCAGTGTGAAGGTAATCTGAATTTGGCCTTGGAATGCATTCAGATATTTTAATCCTTAAAAAAAAAAAAAATTCACTCTCTCAGTTTTGATATTTATAATGTTTTCATTCCCTGAGTACAGAGCTTTTTAGTTGGTAGGGAAAGTGACTTGAGATTTAAAATTTACCACAGATGATTCATGTGTAAGAATTGTTGGGGTTTTGGGTAGTTATAACTCATAGTATTTTGGAATTAAATTTCTTGAATATAGGGAGTCATTTTGCTAAAATTAGCCATTTTTGGCTAAAAATTATATGTGGTAATAAAATAGTAACCCCCTGCCTCTCACAGCTTCTAAGTTTGTTTTCAAGGCAATATGAGCTAGTGGTTCTGAAGGGTTTTTTTTTGTTTGTTTTGTTTTGTTTTGTTTTTTGGCTTAGAATAAAGCCAATCCATAGACCCTAGCTTAAAAAAAAACCATTTTTAGAGTTCTTCTAAGAAACAAAAACAAAAAACATTTTTAATCATTTCTTATCAGCTTATTGTAGAGTGAGATTCATGCATATATTCTGTTGCTATTCTTGCCTCATGTCTGTAGAATGCTTTTAGTTTTTTTTTTCCTCCATAGTGGTAGTCAATTTAAGTTATAAAGACTCAGTCAAAAGGATATAAATTTTAACTTATAGCTAGTGATATATATGTACAGACCTCTCAAAGATGTTTGCCGTGTATATCTAGTTACTGAACAAAACAAAATTAAGTCATATGTACCAGGATGGAAACCATGACCTTAGTGATAACGTCTTTCTTCTAGGTATACCTCTTTAAACACATTTGCTAGGATAAACTTTGCTTTAGAATTCTAGATATGCAGTTTTACCATAAAAGATTGAGAGCCTTTATCACTAAAATTAAATTGACTCTTTCTGTTTTTCCTCTTGTTCTCTACACTGTCCAGGCCCCTGATCCCATTGCATTTGTGTGTGTGTATTTTTTTTTTTCTTCTTGTAACTGGCATTTCAGTAAGATTAACCTGAATTTTGAAAATAAAAGCCTTAGTAATGATATTGTGCACCAGGGTGGTGGGGAGGGTTACCTTTATTAACAGAAATGAAACTAGAATTCATATTGGTTTGGTTGATTTTGTTTATATTAAAAATAGTTCCTATAATTGTTAAGTTGGAAGCATCTCTTAGTAGTTTTGGTAGAAAGTGTCATTGATATAAATAAGAACAATTTGTTCAGATTGCCAGTTTTCAGGAAACGATTGTGCTTTGGCTTTACATAACTCTTGGGGTTTTCTTTAGTGTGTACCTTCTCTAAAAATTCTTACAAGTGTTTCTATACCTTGGAATTGTCTGTGGAAATGGAGAACAGTGGTGGGTGATTATTGACAGAAGCCGGGCATGAGAACAGGGCCTGCTGGTACTGGTTTGGGTTCCTGTCATCTGGCTCTCTTAGCACTGAGCAAATCACTCAGGACCCGCTCCAGTCTCTCCATCTATGAAATGGATATATTGTGCTGATGTAATTAACAGAAGAAATGTTGAATAAATGATTATTGTAAGAAATCTAGGGGAAAAGTGAGTATGTTTTTAGCTCTCAGCAGATGCCTTTTCAGATAAATTAGGACTCAAGCCACTAAAAACTAAACATTTCCCTCCTGTTCATGATGTTGGTGAATACTGGCATCAGAAGTTTAAATTCAGTTTTAGATTCATATTTCTTGGCTTTTTTCTACTGGGGTATTAGAACCTTATTTTTAATTAAAACCAATCTATTATTGTTTAGGCAGTTGGCACATTAGCTTTGGCACTGCGAGAAAGGAAACTGGTCAGTTGATAAGGGCATCTTGCATTGAGTTTCAGATAGTTCTGTTACATTATGGGTAATGAAATAACTCAAACTGAGCAACACCTTGATCAAAGGACCTTTCTTTTTGTGCCTGCCTCCTTAGCAAAATGAAGTCATATGGCAATAAATATTTGATTTATAATCATTAATTTAAATACTCTGCATTTAAAAATTAAAACCCTTAGATGTTAATTAATTTTAAAAGCTAGCCATGCATACAAATAAGCTAGTACCTGTGACATGATTGGGATCAAATCTCACACAAAGGAGTTTATACTTATAATTCTTATTGATGTAAGCATAGATTATATTGTTTTATAATTTGTTATTATTTAGTATATCTTTTACTTTACCATTAGTCTAGAACCCAATAGGTGACTTTTAAAACAAAATTCCAAGTTACTTTTTTTCCTAAAAAAAGAAGGGGGACTTGGGGACTTTCTCTGTTTTTCAGTAATTCTTTATGGTTTCTGTTCTGGTTTGCTAAAGCTGCTGGAATGCAAATTACCAGAAATGGTTTGGCTGTTTTCAATGGAGATTCAGTAGGTTGCAAATTTACAGTCCTACGGCCATGAAAGCGTCGGAGTCAAGAAGTAGATACCGTCTGTGAAGAAAGGCTGATGGCCTCCGGAGTTCCTCTCTCACATGGGAAGGCACATGGCAACATCTGCTGTTCAGTGTCTCTCTCTCAGCTCCTGTGCGTCCTTGCTTGTTTCTCCCTGGACCTTTCTCTCTAAGCGTCTGGGAGTCTTTTATTAGCTTCTACGGGGCAAACTCGAGATTTCATCTCTTAGCTTTTCTCCCGGTTCTGGTTTCATTTCTCTAAGATGTCTCTGGGTGTTTTCTTTCTTAAGCGTCTCTGAGCACTCTTCAAAATGTCTGCCTTTTATCATTTCATAGAACACACCAGTAAAAGACGATTAAGACCCACCTTGAGGGGAGGCCCCGCAGGCGCGCCATTGCAACGGTGGCCGGGATAGCCGGGACCTGGCGCTAAATTCAAAACCCGGGCGGGGCCCGGCTGCGCGCAGCCGTCGGGCTGGCCCCAAAAGCAGAACGCCGCGGGCGCAGTGGGCCCCACGCGCCGTCCCCGTCGGCGCCAGGAGTAGGCCCTTCTCACGTCATTGGCGGCTCCCAGCCGGGGCCCCAGGGCCTCAGGGCCCCGGGAGCAACGCGTGGCATAGCGGCCAGCAGGGGGCGCGGGGGCGCGGGGCGCGTCCGCCAGCCAGTACGCCAGTATGTGTTCCCGTTCGCAGAACGTTTGAAAGATGCTCCTAAGAAGATCAAAAGCGGGCTAATGTTTGTAAAATTGGCTAACCCATGTTCACGGGAAAGAGCCATGTACTTGTTCAAAATGTGTCTGCGGCAGCTTTTTGAAATAAAAGTTTTCAAGGAAAAATGCCACTCTTGGTTTATAAATCAGTCAGTTCAATCAGAAGGGCAACTCCACTTTGCCACACCAATGGATCTTTTATTAACCTGGTTCTCCACTATCTCAGAAAGGCTGATAATGAGGGAAAGTTTCGAGTGGTAGTGGGTGACGTATTCCCGAATTGCGTCTTGTTGCTGCAATTTCCTGAGCTAGAGAAGTTACTTCGCCATGTGACCAAGGAAAAAGAAATGGATGTTAAGAAATATTACAAATACAGCAAACAGAAGACGTTAAAGTGGCTGGAAAAAAGGTTAATCAGACTACAGCAGCATTAAAAGCCAGTAACATCAGTGTTTGGAGGCCGGGTACAGTCAGCTGCCTTTTTACCTGGTGACCACGTGTCCAGCGATAGGGAAGAAGATTATATTCGTTATGCCCAGGGTCTGATATCTGAATACATTTCTGAAGAATTAAGTGATGCCTTATCTAAATACTTAAAGCTTCCAGAACTTTTGCCTTCATTGCCAAACCCTCTATGAAAGAAAGTAAAGTTAACAGATAAGCCTGTAGAAGCAAAAGAAGATTAAATTTAACACTAACGATTTGAATACTGAAAAGAAAAGTAGCAAAATGATTGTAGCTTAGAAGGTTTTGGCTAAAGTTGACAAGCATGGAATGAAAAGTATCGAAACCTTTTTTGGTCCAAAACTTAAAAAAAAAACTTTGAAAATGAAATCTAGAAAAAATTTGTTTTTTACATACTTCGTTTTCGTCTTTCTTCTCTGCCACTGTACTTCCTGATCCTTAATTGGGGAGAAAAAAATGACCAACAAAGATACATAAGGACATTTTTAAATTCACGTCAACTTTCTTTTTTTTTAATTTTTGTGTCCCGAACAAAATAGGGAAAAGTGATTGTATAAATTCATAGCTGCTGGCCTTTGGAGACACATTTGACATAATGGAAAGTAGTCAAGTGAGTTGAGTTAACATATAGCAGCATAATTTCCTCAAACTGACATGGGACAATATTTGAATGTATTCCTGTTATTTTATGCAACTTTGTCACATAGTAGCTGTAGCAATATTGTTTTCAGTATACTGACAGAAACCGTATAACAAAGCGCTGAGGTAGTCTGTGACCTTTCAAAAGGCTTTGGTTTTTGGTAAAGCTTTTGTTTGATGTTATTTTTCTGTTTTTATGAGTGTATGTTCATTGTAGAAAATTCAACAAGTAGAAAACAAAAATTGTATCTCTCAACTTTTTATTACTCAGAGATAAAATGGTGCATTTTCTTGGAATACTAATTTTTAAAAAGTAATAGTATTAGTAATTTTACGATTTTATTTGTATTTATATTTTTTAGACATTATTTTATGAGCATTTCCCCAGGCTACTAAATATTCTTCCTAAAATGCTGTTTTAATGACAGTATAATTTTCCGTTATTTGGATATTTGATAACCTTGATAACCATGACACAATTTTGAACATTTGGATTATTTCCACATGTTCATGATTATAAATAATGTTGTGAAGAATCAGATTATATGTAAATGTTTACCCACATCTTTTATTGTTTCCTTAGACTTTTTTTTTAGATGTGGGCTTACCTGGGTAAGAAATATGAAGTTTTTCCAATTTTTGGTAATATATGACACAGAAAGCCTTTAGAATATTGCATTCTAACAAATTGTGTGTGTTCTTATCTTATTCAGTGTCACTGTTAGCTTTGTTATATTTGTCAAATAAACAAAAAATGCAAAACAAAATACCCACCTTGAATGGGCGGGGCCATATCTCCATGGATATAATCTAACCAAAAGGTCCTGCCCACAATTGGGTGGGTCACATCTTCACGGAAACAACCTAATCAAAAGATCCTTTCCACAATAGGTCTGCACCCACAAGATTGGAGTAAAATAACATGGCTTTCTGGGGAACATAATAGATTCAAACCAGCCAGTTTCTTTACCTTTAATATCTTCTTGTGGCTTTTATAAATTTGTAGAATTACTTTAGTGTCTGCACTTCTGAATTTGACTCTTGTCAGCTGTGTTCAGAGTGAAAAATGCATTTTGTAAAGCCCGTATTGCCCTTGATTTAAGAAATTGCTTGTAGGTTCCACATTTTTTCCCTAAACTGGTCCTTAATATTTTTAACAGTTGAACCATAAAACCCTTAAGATGTGAACAATGCAACTTATATATTGTAGGAAGTTGCTTTTTTAGTATTGACACTGAATAAAATTATTTTGGTCATTTACGACGAAAATAAAGCTTATCATTTGAAAATAAGGAATTGAGTGGAAAACTGTGCCCATACCTGTGTTTATCTTACAGAGATATATGCTACAGATTTAAAAAAATTGCTTGAATTATATGACACTTTGAATGATAATTTAATACAACTTATATAGTTGGTAATTTTAACAATTTGCTGTCTTTTTTAGTTGCATGTATATTTTGACTGTAAAAATCTTGTGTATCAAGGAAAAGAGGTTGCTGCCTTTTTGTTTTCTGATTATAACAATAATACAGTGCTCCAAAATACGTGGAGCAAAAACTGGAAATTAAACAATTCATTTTTAAATGACCTATGGGTCGGCATCATGGGATTGAGAACATCTTCTTGAACAAAAGGGGAAGCTAAATGAAACAAAATAAGGTTTCAGTGACTGAGAGATTTCAAATGGAGCCGAGAGGTCACTCTGGAGGCCATTCTTAGGCATTATATAGATATCCCTTTTTAGGTTTTAGTGTATTGGAATCGCTAGAAGAAAATACCTGAAACTATCGAATTGCAACCTAGTAACTGATTCTTGAAGATGATTGTGTGACTGTGTAGCTTACATGGGGGTGACAGTGTGATTGTGAAGACCATGTGGCTCGTACTCCATTTATTCAGTGTATGGATGGATGAGTAGAAAAATAGGGACAAAAACTAAATGAAACATAGGGTGGGATGACGGGGGGTGATTTGGGTGTTCTTTCCTACTTTCATTTTTTATTTTTTTTTTTCTTACTGGTGTAAGGAAAATGTTCAAAAATTGATTGGGGTGAAGAATGCCCAACTATAGGATGGTACTGTGAATAGTTGGTTGATTGTATGGTATGTGAATGTATCTCAATAAAACGGAATTTAAAAAAATAACCTATGGGTCAAAGAAGAAAGATACAGGTATATAAATACATGGAACAGAAATGAAAGTCCAGAAATAGACCCACACTCACAAGATCAGTTGATTAAAAAAACAAACAAACAAACAAAAAACAAAGGTGCCAAGGTATTCAGGGGGAAAGGAAAGTCTTGTTCAATAAATGGTACTGGACTACATGGGGAAAATAAAACCTTGATCCTTACCTCATACCATATACAAAATTAATTCAAAATGGATCATAGACCTAAATGTAGGCACTAAAACCCATCAAACTTTTAGAAGAAAACATAGGAAAAAATATTTGTGACCTTGGTATAGGCAGAGACTTCTTAGGACACAAAAAGTATGACCCATAAAAGAAAAAAATTGATAATTGGACTTTGGCAAAATTAAAACCTTTTGCTAATCAAAAGGCAATTAAGAAAATGAAAAGACAGCATGGATTGGAAGAACATATTCAAAACACATGTCTGACAAAAGACTTTGTGCACAGAATATATAAAGAATTCTCAAAACTCAATAATAAGAGAAGGAACAAAAACAAACAAACAAAAACACAAATGGGCAAAGGTTTGAACAGCTATGTCAAAAAAAGAAGATACACAAATGGCCAAAAGGTGCCTGTAAAGATTCTCGATATCGTTGGTTATTGGGGAAATGCAAATTAAAACCACAGTGGTGTAACACTACACATACACTAGAATGACTAAAATTATAAATATTGACAATACTGAGTTTTGGCAAGGATGTGGAGCAACTGGAATCCTCATTCTTTGCTTCTGGGAATGCAAAATTGTACAGCCACTTTGGAAAACAGGCTGGTTCTTTATCAAAAAGTTAAATATAGACATCATATGACCCAGCAATTCCAGTACTAACTATCTGTCCAAGAGAAATGAAAACATGTGCACATACAGACTTGTGTATGAATATTCTTAGCATCATTATTCATAATAGCCGAAAATAGGAAACAACCCAAATGTCCATTATCTGGTGAATAGATAAAATGTGGTACATTTATACAATGGGATACTATTCAGAAAAACTCCATGCCAAGAACTTCAACACCTCTCCCCAACCCCAGATACCTAGATCCATCAATTTACACATTTCGCCACATTTACCATATTGTTCCATCTCTCAATCCATTTTCTGAACATTTGCTTGTAGGTTGTATACATCATGCCCCCTGAATACTTAATATTGCTGTGTATATTTCTTAAGAACAAGGATATTTTCTTATGTAACCAGCTTAAGGTACAGTTATCAAGTTTGAGAAAATTAACATTGATATAAAGTTGGCAGTCTATATTCCAGTTCTTTTCTTATGTCCCAATGAAGCACCTGTAAGCCTTTTCTCCTCCTGTGCTAGATCCTATCCAGGATCATTTATTACCTTTCATTTTGTTGCTCTTTTTTTTTATTTTGTAAATTGTGGAAATATGTATACAAAATAAACTTTACTATCCCATCCTCTCCCAAGCATACCATTCAGTGGAATTAATCACATTCACAGTATTGCAGTACCCTCACTACATTCCAGTATTAAAACTTTCCCATTTCCCCAAACAGAAGCCCTAGCCCCATTATGCATTAATTTCTCTTTGCCCCCCCCCCCTCTCTCTCTCTCTTTCTCTTTCTCTCTCTCTCTCTCTCTGATTTCTGTCTCTGTGAGCTTGCATATTCTCCAGTATTTTCTTTGTAGTTACTGTGGTGCTTAAATTTAACAATTCTGTTTGCTTTAATACCAACTTAAATTCAATAGTATTCAAAAATTCTGCCCCCCTGCCTTTGTGCACTTTACATATTTATACATTATGAGTCCAAGCCATTCATTTATCATTACATTTTATGCATTTGCCTTTTAGGTCCTTTAGAAAGTAAAAAATACAGTTAAAAAAACAAAAACAAAATAGTATTGGCATTTATATTTACCCATGTGGTTACCCTTACTGAAGATCTGTATTTCTTCAAGCGGCTTTGATCTCTTGCCTATTGTCCTTTCCTTTCAACCTGCAGAATTCTCTTTAGCATCTCTTGTAGGGCCTGTCTAGTGGTGATAACATCTCTCAGCTTTTGTTTATCTTGGAATGTCTTAATCTCTCCCTCATTTTTGAAAGATAGCTTTGTCAAGTACAGAATTTTTGGTTGGCAACCTTTTGTTTTCCTCACTCTAAATATGTTATCCCACTGCCTTCTTGCCTCCAGGGTATCCCATGAAAAATTGGCACTTAATCTTATTGAGGCTTCCTTGTATCTGACACATTGAGTCTCTTTTAAGGCTTTCAGAATTCTCTCTTTATCTTTGATATTTGACAGTTTGATTATGATATATTTTGGTGTGGGTCTATTTGGGTTTATCCTGATTGGAGTTAGTTGAGTATCTTGGATGCATATATTCATGTCTTTTGTTAAATTTGGGAAGTTTTCAGCCATTATTCTTTGGATATTCTCTCTACTTCTTTCTTTCTTCTGGAATTCCCACAGTGATACACTTGGCACACTTGGTGATGTGTCCCACAGGTTCTTCAAAGCTCAGTTCACTCTTCTTCGTTCTTTCTTCTTTCTTTTCCTCAGACTGAATGATTTCCATTGTCTTATCTTCAAGTTCTCTGGTTCTCTCTTCTCCCAGCTCCAATCTGCTGTTGAACCCCACTAGGGAATTTTTAATTTCTGTTACTGTGGTCTTCAACTCTGTTGGGTTCCTTTTCATAATTTCCATCTCTATATTGATACTCTCTTTGTGTTCATCTGTCATTTTCTTGATTTCCTTCAATTCTTTGTCCATGTTTTTCTTTAGCTCTTTGAACATATTTAGGACCACTTTTTTATATCTTTCTCTGGTATGTCCCAGGTCTTGTCCTCCTAATTGATGACTTCTAATGCTTTAAATTTCTCCTTTGCCTGGGCCATCGCTTCCTGTTTCCTTGTGTGTTTTGTAACCTCTTTTGAAATCTGGGCATTTTGATATTTTAATGTGTTATTGCTGGAATTTAGACTGAGGCATCTGTTCCTTAAGCTTGCATCCAGCTAGTATTATGAGAGAGCTTTCATTGAATGCCTTGAGCTAGCAAAAAAAAAAAAAAAGAAAGAAAACACCTTTACCAGTTTTTGCAGATTAACTTGTGCAAGTGCCTTCCTTCAGGGCTTATCTGTACGATGGTTTGGAGAATAGCTCAAGGCCAAAGTGTAGAGGCCTCCCTGATCCTTTCTGTGCATGCGTCCTGTCTTAGACATGCACGTGTGATCCTAGGAATTCCCCCGTTTACAGGGTTCTGAAACAATTTCCTCACGGTTCACAGCACTGGAATGTATGTCCTACGGCCAGCAATCCCTTGCCCCAGGCAGCACAACGCTGTTGCTCTCCCACAGCATTCTGTGCAGAGTCAGTAAGCCACCTTCTACGCACAGGACAAGTTCTGGGATGGTGAGTCCCTCAGGCCGCCACCAGCCATCCTGGGCCAGACATACATGCTCCCAGTATGTACATAAGGGTTACTCTGCTCCCTCTGGAACTGGGACCAGAAACCTGCACTGGAAGAGCAGACTGGACTCCATGCTGAGCTGGTGAAGGGTAGGGGAAGGGTCAACCAGTGCACCACAAGAACCTATCACTTTTAAGTGGCCTTTTTCTTGGTTTGGTGCTCTCCCTGTTACTGTAGTCCTTTAACTGTTTTCTGGAGCTGTGAGAAAGATGTTTCTGCCAGTTCTTGCTTGTTGCACAACATTTTGTAAGGGGACAAAGCCCCTGAAGCATTTCAAGTAGCCATCTTGATCAGAGCTCTCCCTTATTTTTTAAGTTTGTCTAATATTCAGCTGTGTGAGTGATTTGTATCATAAATTATTTAACCTGTTCTTTGTGGTGGAAGTTTGGGTTATTTCTAATTTTTTGCTTTACAAATAATTCTGCATTATATATTCTTGAAGATAGATCTTTGTGCACTTTAACAAGTGTTTTATAAGAAAAATTTCTAGAATTACAATTACTGTTTTAAAGACGTTTTTATACACCTATATTGCTAACATTTATTAAATGCTTAGTGTGTACCAAGCACTATTATAAGTGTTCTTTCTTATTTAATTTCACAACAGTCATATGGGGTGTGTAGGTACTGTTACTTTGCTCATTCCATAGTTGAGGAAATTAAGGCACAAAGAGGTTAAGTAATTTTGTCCCAAATCACATGGCTAGAAGGTTACAGAGTATGACACAATCCATATAGTCTGATTCCAGAGTATGATCTCTTTGTTACAGCATCTGTATTTCTATATACATGTTTGGGCATTGTTTTATTTATTTTCAGTTCTCCTATTTGATGCTGCTGTATGTGTTGAAGGTGTTTCTTAATTTTGAAAAGTGTATTTATCAAAGGAGTCTTTATTTTCCTTACTGAAACAGTTCCAGAAACATACCATGAGAATGTTGCTTAATGTCAACATGGACTAAAACATACTCAAGAAAAACTAAACATTCACTTAAAGGAGAATTCTTCTTTTCATAGAATACAGTCTTTGAGCAGGTTAGTTTTTTTCACTTAAATCCTAGAAGGTATTGGTCAAATATTAGCTGTATGGCCTTGGAATTTAACTGGAATCCTTTCCAAGTTCAGATTTCTGATCTGTAACAGAAGAATAATTTCTTTATTGCAAGATTGTTGGGAGGATTAGAGATGACATGAAGTGCCTAGTGCAGGGTCTGATACAGTGTAGTATCGGAGGAAATGGGATCTGCTACTCCTGCTGTTATTTATAGCTTGTTGATCTCATCCACTTCTGTGTCTTCATGTACCATCACTGAAGTGTTGATTCTTAACTCGATTTTTCTTGCTGGAGTTGCTTCTCGCACTCTTAAGGTGTATTTTAAACTGCCATTAGATGTTGTCTATATGCCTTGTTGGCATTTTAGAATTTTCATATCTGATACCAAACTAAACATCCCGTATCCTCTTCCCTATAAAACCTGCTGTTTATCAGGTGTTCCATATTATTATTAATGTTCTTGACATCCTTTCAGTCATGATACTTTAGCATTTTGTTGGTTCATTTACACTCTTGTTTCAGTCTGTCTCTGGTTTCCCTCTACATTCTCACCTGCATCAAGGCTCAAACAGCCATTTTTTACTTTTCGTTCTTATTCTGCAGTTTAGAACCTCATCAACTTATTGTGTGTTTTTCCCCAGTAGCCATGAATGTCATTTCCCTGTCTCCAGTATTCCTGGTCCTCCCTAATACATCCTTTAGAACCATCTTTCTCTTATCAGATTCATCCTCCTAAAGTATACGGGTCAGCAAGGCCAGATAGTAAATATTTTAGGCTTTGCAGACCATATAGTCTCTATTGCAGCTATTCAGCTCTGCTGTTGCAGTGTGAAAGTAGCCATGGACAATATGTAAGTGCATGAGTGTGGCTGTGTTCCAGTAAAACTTTTTTACAAAAGCAGGTGGTAGGCCAGATTTGGCCCACAGGCCATAGTTTGCTGACCCTTATCCTAAGGGAGTGCTCAGATTGTATCAGTTACCTGCTTACATGACTTCAGCCATTCCAGAGCTTGAAAAATGGAATCTAAATTCCTTAACATAGCTTTTCATATCTTTTGTTATGCAGCCTCAATTTACCATTCCAGTTTTGTCTCCCTTTACTTCTCATCATGCATTCTGTACTTTAACATGTGGAACTACCTCCATTACCTAGAACAGTTGCCTTTCTTTATTAGGGGATCTCATGGATCTTTTATTGTTTAAGGTCTTAGAGTAAACAGGGTTTATATATTAGTTTAAATTTTCTTCTCCCTCCCTCCTTCCCTTCCTTCCTTTCTTTTCATTACCACTCTATACAGTATTTCTTGAAATAATTCTCTATTTCAAAATAGACTGTAAAGTAGGACAGCCTTCCTAGCTCCTTGCTTCTCTACTGTTAACTAAAATCTTTTGGTTTTAAGTGGTTTGCTTCTCATCATCTGGAGAAGTACAGGTATGATGTAGTTACAAATGTTCCGGAAGTACTAATTCTCATAGTAATTGCCCTGAATGGTATTTCCTTTCTTAGGTACGACTAAATGCTTTTGTTTGTGATATAGTGCCGTACTGAGGTCTTTGGGGAAGGCAGCTTTAGTTCTGATGGGCTTATCAGTTTCTTTAGATCCTGTTTTTAACAAATGTATAGTAGTATACCATATGACCTATCACATCTCAACCTTTCAGATTTCACTGAGTGGTAAAGGAATATCTCTATTTGGCCTTCATATAGTCTTCTTTAGAGTTTAGGGCATTCTGTATGCATTATGTTCCCTAGGAGATCTTCTAGCACAACTCAAATTCATTAAATATTTTTGAGTGTCTTCTCCAGGTCTATGCTGAGGACTTAAACAGAAGTAAAACACAGTTCAACCATATCAGTCTTCATGGTCTGGTGCAGGGATCAGCAGACCTTTTACTAAAAGACCAGATAGTAAATATTTTAGGCTTTCTGGGCTACACGGTATCTGTTGCAACTGCTGAACTCTGCCATTGTAATGTCAGAGCAGCCATAGACATTCCTTAAATGATACAGCATTGCCCTGCTCCAACAAAACTTTATTTACAAAAACTGGTCACAGTACAACTCATCAACAAAAAAAGAAAACAACCCAATTAAAAAATGGGAAAGGATTTGAATAGACATTTTTTCAAAGAAGATATTCAAGTAACTATTAATATAGATGGCTATATTCCTTTCCATGATGCCATAACTTTATGAAACTGGGTTTTCAGTGCTTACACTGAAAACTGCCTGAAAATCAGTGGAATAGGAAATCAGAGTGTCCTTCCCATCTGATTCTAAGTTTGAAAACTTAGGTGTGCAGTTCCCAGTAGCCACTAAGTTGTTAGGACCTAATACTGACCAAATGGTATTTCAAGGCCTGGGAGTGCCATGAAAAAATTACTGAGACTTTAAGGGCTCTGTGAAAAAAGCAATTTTGACATACCTATTCTTTATAGGACTTTGGCTATGGAGCTAAGGAGCTACGAAGACTGGGTGATATCGAAAAGAGGAACCAAAAAGAGGGTTTATTTTAAAATAGAAGAGAGAGGTATTATGTGTGATGCAGGGGCAGCTGATAGAGAAGCAGATACAGGAAGATACAGAAGGTAAAGGTGTAGAGTAAAAGGTCTCTGAGGAGACCTTTTTGGTGCCTATTTGTGTGTCCATACAAGTGAAATGTGGAACTATTTCCTCGATGAAGAATCGGAGATAATGTCTGCCACTCCCCCTTCCCTAATTTTCCCCAAAAGGCAGTAGATTCCTGAAGCTCTTCATCCCAGATTAGTATCACTACTATTTGTACTATCAGCAAAAATCAAATCAATACTTATCTTTACTATCTCTGTGCTAAATGCTGAATAGATCATAGAGAAGGTGCAAATATTTATCTTCAAGTAATTTTTCAGTCTCGATGGGAAGATAAGAATTAAATGATTGCACTCAAATCATAGGAAGTTTATGTAATTACTTTTTAAACAGTGGAAATGTTAACTAAAGGCCTACTTAATTGTCTACCATGTTTATTGTCTGTATAGTTCTAAAAAGTTTAGAGCAATAGAATCACCCAGGCCAGTTGAGAAAGTACATTAGAAACTGGGGATGAGTGATGTAAATAAAGGTTGATGAAGGAAATTAGGTTTAAACTGGGAATTTTAGAGGAATTTTAGTGAAGAGGTTTTCTAAGTCCTGAGCAAAATTGGGGAACAAAAGATAAGACTTATTTGACTAATAACTAGTTTGGTAGAATAGAAAATTTAAGAAATTAAGTTGAAGTGGTAGCCTGGACCCAAATATTACAGACTTGAAATTCTAGGTTAGAGTTTGGATTTTAACCTGTGGATGGATCATGGCAGCTTTGCTTTTGAGCAGAATAGTAATATGCTAAATGCTGAAGATAGCATGCAGAGTGGATTGGAGGGTAAAAGACAAGAAGCAAAGAAATGTTAGACATTTGAGTAGTCACAACAGGGAGAGTTTAAATTAACTTGTTTGTAAGAGTCAAAAAGAATGGACAGTGGTGAAGGAATTAGATGTGAGAACCAGAGAAAAGGATAAAGATGACTGTGGATGTGAGCCCTGAAGATTGGTGCTACATTTAGAAAAATGAGAGGTAGAATTTTAGATGAAAACCTCCTCACAATCCTCCAAACCTACTGATTTCTTGAGTCAACTCCTGGAACATTTATATTCTGCACTTTTCCAAACTAGAGTTCTACAAATAAACTTGTACTCTTACAAAATTTGTGACTTTGAATCTGTCAGTTATGCCACAAAAACGTTTCAGAAGTGGTTGGTTATCTGCCTACAAAAGAAGTTACATTGTTACTTTTAAAAAGTAGCAGCTTCTTATTGGTGTTACTCATTTGTTGAGGGTCTGAATTACATGTTTTATGACCAGTCTTATCAACCAAGGAGTGCTGATCTATTAAGTCTTAAGTTAAAATGTTCCATTCAATAAAATTTTAGTGATTACTGAATATCCCTCTAAGCATTAAAGCTGGAGCCAAAGTTAAACTTTTAAGTATGATATTCATGAGTGAAATGATTTGAGTCCATTCATTTTGGGAATTTTTTTTTAAAACACCCCCTTTTTTCACATTGGTTTTGCATCAAGAAAATTAAATTCATACAAATCTTTTATCCCTTTAAACAGTAACACAAAAGAGAAATTAGATAGTTCTTTACCAGCTATAATAAAAAAAGCAGACTCATTACTTTAAAAATGGTGCCACTTAATCTGATTATCTACTCAAATGATTATAAACTTACAGATTTGACTGTATTACTTCCTTGCTCATAAGTCTTCAGTGGCACTCTGTTACTCACAAGATAAAGTCCAAGTTTATTATCAGAGCATACTGTTATCAGGGCATACTTCCAGAATGGGGCCTTAGTTATGTCCACCCTTATTTGTTACCACTCTTTGCCTCATACCTTAAGCTCCCCATTGTTTGCAGTTTACACACAGCACACAACTGCACACACATACCATGTTGTTTCTTGTCTTTGTTTATAATCTTCCCTCTTCCTGAAACATGCTCACCTCTTTCTTTGCCTGGCTAATTCTTATTCTTCCTTCAAGACCCATTTTCAGGAAGCCTCCTCTGACCCCAAATTCTTCCCAATGGAATAATACCCTCTTAGGGTATAGTCTGGTCATTTTAATTGCCATGCTGTCCTGAAATAATTACTTTTCCCTTCTGTTTCAGTGGAACCTAAGTTCTTTAAGAGCAGGAACTGTCTTCCTAGCACTGTGCCTTACACAAACCCTAACAGAACATGCAAAACTGAACTCCTGATTTCTCCTGCTTTCCCCCACACCTAGGTTATATTGCCTGCTGTTTTTGCCTGTCTGTGATAATTACATTTTTCCAGTTGCTCAGGCCAAAAACCTTGGAGCCATCTTTTCTCTCAAACCCCATATCATTCCTTCGGAAAATCCTGATTATTTTGCTTAAAAACAGAATGATTGCCCTACCACTTCCATCCACCTCAGTTAACACCACCATGGTCCAAGCAGTCATCGCATCCCACCTGTTTTACTGAATAACTTTCTAAGTAGTCTTCTCTCTTCCACCTTTGCCTGTCTTTTTTTCCATATAAGTGGTTGGCAAACTTTCTGTAAAGGGCCAGATAGTAAAAATGTTAAACTTTGTGATCCAAATAGACTCTGTCACAGCTCTCCATCTCTGTTGTTGTGCAAGAGCAACCATAGACAATATGTAAATGATGAGTGTGGCTATGTTCCAGTCCAACTTTATTTACAAAAGCAGGCATGTGGGCTGTGGTTTGGCAACCCTTGCTCTGCATGGCAGCCAGACTACTCAAAACCCTTCAGTGACTTGTCTTAAACCCTCTTACTTAGTCTTTACAGCAATCTTTAAAGCCCTGCATTATTCGTGCCCTTCTGACCCCATCTTCTACTATTCCCTGCTTTGCTCTCTCCTCTCCAGCCATGCTGACCCTCTTTTCCTCAGACCTGCCTGACATACACTTCCACCTGAGAGTCTTTGTACTGCCTGGAACATTTGCATCTTCTTTTCTTTCAGGTTTGTTCAGATATCCATTTCTCAGTGAGGTACCCTGATCACCTTTTTATAATTACATCCCCAGCACTGTATTCACTATTTCCTGGTTTATTTTTTTCTTTTTATCTTCTAACATACTATATAGTTGACATAATTGTTTTGTTTGTCCTTTCTCCTACTACTTGAATATATGTTCCCTGAAGGCATATATCTAGAACAGTGCCTGACATATATAGTAGGTCCTTAGTAAATATGTGTTGAATGAATGAACCTATAGTGGATGATCGTTAAGGTTTATTTAAAAAAAAAGAAAAAAAAAACTAATTTTTCCTTCTCTCCCACCACCACCAAATTCTATCGATTTTGCTTTCTTATTTTTGCTTTAAACCATCCTGTCCTCTCCATTCCTACTGCCTTTCCTCCAGGCTGTCATCTTTTACCTGTGTGTCAATCATCTCTAATCCTGTGTCATCCACTCCATCCTCTACAAGTAGCCTGAGTGATGTTTATAAAATTGGAATATGATTATTTTACTGCTGTTATTCAAAACCTTTTACTTATGGTTTTTTTGTTGTTGTTTTTTTTTTAATCTCTAGATTACACTGCCTGTTGGGAACGTTACCCTTAAGCAAGTTAATTTTTAAATGTGTATTTAAGTTTTTCTCTTGGGCTAGAATTAAAGCACAATAAAAATTATTGTCAATCTTAATTTAAAGAAAGTAAGTTTATCTGATCTTATATTAAACAGTCTGTCATTCTTGGTTCATTTGGGGAGTGTTTGGGAGCAATGCTATTTATTATCTTTCCTTTCTTCTTTCTGCATTTTTCACATTCCTGTAAATACGGACAGAAGAAATTCTTGGACGTTTAAAACTTTATATTGGTAATTGACATGGTTATACTGTGCTTTCTCACACTAATAAGTGACTTGTAATAAAACATTTTATAGGAGCA
Source organism: Choloepus didactylus (assembly GCF_015220235.1). Taxonomy (NCBI): domain Eukaryota; kingdom Metazoa; phylum Chordata; class Mammalia; order Pilosa; family Megalonychidae; genus Choloepus; species Choloepus didactylus. The sequence continues at coordinate 15,758,873 of NC_051308.1, read as the reverse complement.
AAGTAAAAATGTTGAAATTGTGTCATGTGATAGGTTAATAGTGGAAGAGCTCTTAAAAATCAATAAAGGATGAACAACCCAGTTAGAAAGTGGAATAAAGGTAATGAATAAGCAGTTAACAAAAGGAGAATTAAATGGCCATATTTCACAAATATGAGATGTAAATTTAAAAATTACATCATTGAGCAATTTTTTTTTTAATTCAGTTTTATTGAAATATATTCACAAACCATACAGTCATCCATGGTATACAATCAACCGTTCACAGTATGATCATATAGTTATGCGTTCATCACCACAATCTATTTCTGAACATTTTCCTTACATCAGAAAGAATCAGAATAAGAATAAAAAATAAAAGTGAAAAGAGAATACCCAAACCATCCCCCCATCCCACCCTATTTGTCATTTAGTTTTTACTCCCATTTTTCTACTGATTTTTTTTTCAATTTTTTAACTTTGTTTATCAAAAAATTAAAAACAAACAGGCAAACAACAACCAAAAAAACCCCACAACATTTCAAACAAAGCAATGGATTAAGGAAAACAAATAACCTAAAATAACTACTTGGCTTCCAATATGTTCCTACCATACCCCAAGAAAATTAATAAACCATGATTGAGCAATTTTTTAAATATAAAATTTAATACCCAGGATTGGCATATGATTGGAAATCTGTGTGCATCTGTACAAAGCTGGAGAGCATATGAGCTAAAAGCATTCTGGAGAACATTTTGGTAACAAAAATTTTTTTAAAGCTTTATACTTCTGCTAATAGGAATTTAATTTTAGGACGGTATCAAGGATGTTTCCAAAAATAGAGCTCAAAACTCTTGTTGGTCATGATATTATAATGGCAAATATTTTCTCAGAAAATTAGATTTAAAAAAAAATAATAACCTAAATGCCTTTGTAAGTGTGGTTTTTATATGTGTTTATCATTTACAATTAGTCAACTTTTGACCACTTATGCATTTTTCCTCTGATCAGGAAAGCAGCAAAGTTTAATGAATTCTTACTCTACATTAGTTTATTCCATAAGAATCTGTCCTTTGTTCTCTTCTTTTCTCCCATACTCTCTTTCTTGGCAATCTCTCAGTCATTTGGCTTCAGTTGTCACCTAGGAAGATGACTCCTAAATCTCCATCTGCAGCCATGACCCGTTCTTGGAGTTCCAAACACATTTCCAACTACCTTTTGAACATCTTCACCTGGATGGCCTACCAGCATGGCAAACTCAGAATGTCCACTCAGAATGAACCCATCTCTCTCAAACCTGTGTTTCCTATTTCTTTTGATGGTTGTTAACCTCAAAGTCAGGTAGACACACAACCATTCATCCTTGTACCTTAAGCTGTGATAGCACATACCAATTCCTTTCACTTCTATATTTCTCATTCATTCCCTTCCTCATGCCACTCTGCCTCTGTTCCCCCATTCCCCTCACCCTTCCAAAAACCCCTCCTCTATATTGGACTTTTAATTTCTTTTCTTTGTCTACTGCAATTATGTTCTGTCATAACCAGTGTCATTCTTTTTCTTATACCTTTCTCAAATTCATCTTATATTCCACTTGTGTTTCAGAAGCACAGTTCTGATCATGTTGCTCCACTGCTGAAAACCTATGGCTTCCCTCTGCCTATAGAATAAAGGTCATACAGATTCTTCCACAGTCTGGCCCCACTTACCTTTTCTGTTTTCATCCCCTTCTTAAGAACTCTTTGCTTTAGTAAATGTGAATATTCCTTGTCATCCCATATATTCTGAATTTTCTTGCCTTTGGAACTTAGTGTTTGCAGTTCACTCTGAAATGTTCTAATTTCCAACTTAACATATTTCCTTTAAGCTTAACTCAGATACTACTTCTTCCGTCAAGTCTGCCATGACCTCTCATAGCACTCTCGGTATCCCTTGTGTTCTTCTCTTTCTACTTGGATTTAGGTGAGTACTTATTCAATACTGATATTCTGAATTGTCTTTATTGCCCCTCATGGACTAGAAAGGACTTCTGCCAAAGGACATTGCATTTTTCCTTATTGCTGCATCCTTTTTTGTTTTGTTTTTTTTTTCAGTACTAGTTTAATTTTCACCTTGATACCAAAGTTTTGAAAATTTTGCTTATTAAGAACATAAAGTCTGAGTTTATGTACTGCAGGGCAGGTTAGACATTGAAGGTTTAGCAGATAGGTAAAGAGATTTAAAGTGAAAAATGCATGCAGAACGCTGTTCTAGTTTGCTAATGCTGCCGGAATGTGAAACACCAGAAATGGATTGGCTTTTATAAAAGGGGGTTTATTTAGTTACACAGTTACAGTCTTAAGGCCATAAAGTGTCCAAAGTAACACATCAGTAATTGGGTACCTTCATTAGAGGATGGCCAATGGTGTCCGGAAAACCTCTGTTAGCTGGGAAGGCATGTGGCTGGCGTCTGCTCCAAAATTCTGGTTTCAAAATGGCTTTCTCCCAGGACGTCCCTCTCTAGGCCGCAGTTCCTCAAAAATGTCACTCTTAGTTGCACTTGGGATATTTGTCTTCTCTCAGCTTCTCTGGAGCAAGAGTCTGCTTTCAACAGCTGTCTTCAAACTGTCTCTCTCATCTGCAGCTCCTGTGCTTTCTTCAAAGCATCCCTCTTGGCTGTAGCTCCTCTTCAAAATGTTACTCTCAGCTGCACTGAGTTCCCTCTGCCCATCAGCTCATTTATATGGCTCCACTGATCAAGGCCCACCCTGAATGGGTGGGCCCATGCCTCTGTGGAAAGATCTTATCAGTTATCACCTACAGTTGGGTGGGGCGCATTTCCATGCAAACAGCCTAATCCAAACGTTCCAGCTTAATCCCCACTAATATGTCTGCCCCACAAGATTGCATCAAAGAATATGGCTTTTTCTGGGGGACATAATACATTCAAACTGGCACAAACGCCCTCCCTCATTATCTCCATTTAATATGCTAGTGCGTTGAACAACATATATCTTTTTCAAAAGTTCTTTTTCTAATTGGAAGTGAGATTTACCTAAGCTAAGCAAGTGTAATTAAAACCTATATTTTAAAAATTAGATTATTTTTATAGTAGATACCAAATTGGCTCTTTTAGTCTAGGTCTTTTGATGGTCTCCCCCCCATATTTGAGATAAACTGTATAAATCTCAGAGGCTAAGTCGTCTTGAGTTAGTGATAGTAGTAGGTATGTGTGCTTTGGAAGTGGAGACTTAACAAGTGTAACTGTAGAGTTGGAAAACATGTTATGGAAAAATTGAACATCATTATGTGTGTGTGTCACTATAGCAGGGAGTGGGTCACTTAGCCTGTTCCCAAATTCATCTGAATTCTTCAGTCAGACTAAACTCAAGCCTTACTTGGAGGGATTGAGGAAAAATACAGGAGGATATTTTTCCCTCTCAACTATCTCAATTCATTTCTCATCTCTGCCACTTAGAGTGTCTTTGACCCTTGGCAAGTTTTTTATTCTCACCATAGTTCAGTTTTATCATCTTTAAAATGGGGAGATTAATAGGACCTACCCCACAGGTTTGCTGTGAAGACTAAATGAGAGAATCCAAGCCTGGTTTGTAATAAGTGCTTGGTAAATGTTTGCTGTCAGTATGTACAAAGGGCATGGTGCCCAGAGGTAGTATATTATAATAGGATCAATTTTAAGATAGTAAAACTTTCCTCCTAAATAGTGCTTTGATAGCCCATACGATTTTTGTTTTCTTAGCTTTGAGTCTCTTTTAAAATAATTCAGTTCAAAAAGGGGAAAAAATAAAAAACATTTCCTAGTTCAACTTCATGTGATACAAGCCTTCCAATGGCAGAAATAAATTTCTTCAGATGCCAAAGAGGTATCACAGACCTCTTCCTTCATTTTATTATCAGAGTGAAAAGCAAATTTATGGTGTTTTTAATCTTAAGAACATCTTCAATGATGTGTATTTTCATATCAAAAAGGAAAAAATATTTGTTTTGCTTATGTATAGACACGTTTTTCCTTAATGGAAAATTGAAATATTTAAAGTTGTTTCTATGAGATGGCGAAATAGGAAATATACCTCAAAATTATATAATGAGGTGATTGCATTAACAATGTCATATTGACCCTTTTTTACTGTTATGGTGGGTATTCCATAAATATTTGTTAAGGCTAACTAATGACTTACATACTAATAGGGCGATCAAGCTGGTGAATCAGGTATAGAATGAATTGAGTTATTAGTTGCTTAACCAAGAGATTAAGAGAAAAACTGTATTTACTAAAATTATTGTGAACAAGGATAGGTAAGAGTCTTCTACATATTTAAAACAAGAACAGCAATTTTGGAGTCTTTTTACAGAAATATATACAAAATGCACCAGGAAAACAAATTTACCAAGTAAGTAATAGTGCATGAATAATATTTCAAAACTGTTAAAGCTGTGTCACACTTGAGGAATTTTAAATTTTGATAATCCAAATCATAGCTGAAGATAACTTTGTTTAAATACAAATACTGGATTTAAAAATAGTAGTTTCCAGATTTCATGACTTACATAAACACCTTTATATGTTTTCCAAAATCCAAATGAGGAAGGTTTTCTCAGTGCATAACATTAATAACTACATGCAGTTTCACTGTATTATTATTTTTAAGGCACACAGTTACTGGAATGAGTTAATGGCCGTTCCAAACTTTGCAAGTTTCCAACAAAACTTCTTATAGGGGTTTGGATCTTTTCGGTCTTGGATTTTCTGTAGCAACTCTATTCTTTCTGGGTCTCCTTGGGGTCTCCCTTCTCCTCTTAAGATCTACAGTTACAAGAGATAGAGAGGCTTCTCTGTTTTCTGGGACTCTTATTCCTGCCAAAGCAGTATTACCTTGCTTCTTTCTAATTTATATATCACTATTATTTTGTAGCCACCAACATTCAGCTGCCATTATTGATAGGCTTTCCAGTTTGCTGGGTTACACTGATGTTTTTCATTTGATCATTTTTACAATTATAATAATGTACTGTTGCAAGTTAATTGAGTTGGCAGATTAAATACAGGCACTGTTTAGGACTCATCCTTCTCTTCTTTCTTCCTTTCTCTTCATTTTTCAGTGTCCCTATCACCAGAGCAGAGTTAAATGGTCCTAGGGGACATCAGATAAGACTAAAATGGTAGTGCCCACTCTTAAATAACATATTTAAATGGAAGTAATTGAGCTATATCAGCGATATACAACTTAATTAACACAACTGTTAAAGACTTTTTAAGTTATATCTTTCATTTTTTTCAAAAAGTTCACTTGGAATTCAAATACAGGAAACAAACAAAAGCTGTCTCTAGTTGAAAGTTGGGGTAAAACCTCCTTATTTGGCATCTTCTCATTTCCTCATTCATCTTCCTCCACCCCAACCCTAGGACTCCAAGGAAAGCAGTTCAGAAATGACCAATGCAAACAGATCCCATAATGCGGCAAAATGCTGGTGTCCTCAATTTTTTTCTATTCTGAGACCTTTGGCTTATCATGACCATTGCTGAGAAACTCCTTTCCTACCCTATGTATATTTTTAAGACTGTACTTTCACCTAGTAAATGGCAACTTCTTCATTTGATTACATAGCCTGAAAACCTTTGAGTTATCCTTGACTCTCTTACTCTCTCCACTTCCAGTCCATCCACTTCCAATCCATTAGCAAACCCTATGGTTTCTACCTTCAAAATACATCCCTAGTCCCAGCTTCCCTTGTTTCTCTCCTACTGAGTACAATAACCAACTGTCTTTTTTTTTCAGTCTTTCCCCTGCAGTCTAGTAGAGAGGTTAATTAATGGGTTCTGGAGCCATACCTGGGTTCATACCTGGTTCTGAAAACATTAATTAATCTTTCTGACCCTCAGTCTCCTTAACTGAGGATGAGTTTGATGATATTATTTACTTCACCAGGTTGTATCAGATGAAATAGTACACATAAATTACTTAATAGTACTTGGCAAATAGTAAATATCCAATAAATGTTAAGTGCTAAGTGATACTGAGGTTATTGCAGTGTTGTTATTTCTAACTTTTATTTTGAAACACTTTCAAATTTACAGGACAGTTACAAAAATAATCCAAATCCATACCAAAACTCCGTATACCATCCACCCAGCTATCCATATCCATCACCTTTTAATGTTTTGCCACATTTGCAAATATCTATTTTCTGTCTCTCTGTCTAAACATTTGAGAATAAGTTGTATATGCCATGCTCCTTGAACAGTTGGTAATTCCATGTACATTCCTAATGTACATGGAATTGTAAGAACAAGGACATTCACTTATGTAACCACCTTAAGTATAGTTAATTAAATTCAAGAAATTTAACATACAGTGTTTACAGTTTGTGGTAGTTTGGAGGCTGTATGTATCCCAGAAAGGATCTTGTTCTTTTAATCCATTTGCATGGATGTATACCTATTGTGGGTGGGACCTATTGGTTAGGTTATTTCAATAGAGATGTGACTCACCTCATTCAAGGTGGGTCTTAATCCTTTTAGTAGAATCCTTTGTAAGAAGATAAGACCCATACAGAAGCTAAGAGAAGAAATAGAGAGAAACACCCAGAGAAGTTTAGAGAAAAAGCCACAGATGGAGAAGCCAGAAGCTGAAGCAAGGAAACCTGGGAGAGAAGGACCAGCAGACGTTGCCATGTGCCCTGCTATCTGTCAGAAGAGCCCAAGCTTGCTAGTAATGGGTCTTCAGAGAAGGCATCATCCTGTTGATACCTAAATTGGGACATATTCACAGGCTTAGAACTGTAAATTTTTAAGCTAATAAATCCCCATTGTTAACAAAGCCAGTCCATTTCTGGTATATTGCATTTCATCAGCTTTTGCAAACCAAAACACGGTCTATATTCCAATTTTTTCATATGTCCCAAAAATGTCTCTTGAGGCTTTCCCCTCCATTATTAGATCCCATCCAGTATCACTTAATTACGTTTTTTTAAATTTTATTTTGAAATAAACTCAAACTTACAGGAACAGTTGCAAAAACAATACAAACCCCATATGCAGAACTTCAGCATACCCCGACCCCCCTCCCCTGATACCCCGATCCACCCACTTTAACATCCTGTCACACCACCATTTCTTTCTTTCCCTCTCTCCCTCCCTATCATCCATCATCTATTGCTCTGTCTTCTGAACATATGAGAGCAAGCTGCACACATCTTTGAACAAACAATGTAATTCACATATACATGTCCCATGAACAAGAAAATTCTTTTATGCAGTTCCATTAAGCGCAGCTAAGAACAAATTTATGTTTTTCTCTTGGAGCAGGTTTATTTGGATTTATTCTATTTGGAGTTTGCTGGGCATTTATGCTTCATGTATTTATATTGTGTAGAAGGTTTGGGAAGTTTTCCCCAACAATTTCTTTGAATACTCTTTCTAGACCTTTACCCTTCTCTTCCCCTTCTGGGACACCAGTGAGTCTTAAATTTGGACATTTTATTTTATCTATCATATCCCTGAGATCCATTTTGATTTTTTCAATTTTTTTCCCCATTCTTTCTTTTGTTCTTTCATTTTCTCTTCTGTGGTCCTTGAGGATGCTGAGTCATTGTTCAACTTCGTCTAATCTTGTATTATGAGTATCCTGAGTCTTTTTAATTTGGCCAAGTTTCTTTTATTTCCATAAGATCTTCTATTTTTTTATTTACTCTTACAATTTCTTCTTTATGCTCTTCCAGGGTCTTTTTTATGTCCTTTTTATCCTGTGCCGTGCTCTTCTTCATGTCCTTTATATCCTGTGCCATGCTCTCGTTGCCTGTCTGTAGTTCTTTGATTAACTGCGCCAAGTACTGTGTCTCTTCTGATCTTTTGATTTGGCTGTTTGGGTTTGGGTTCTCCATATCGTCTGGTTTTATCATATGCTGTAAGATTTTTCTGTTGTTTTTGGCCTCTTAGCATTTGCCTTACTTGCTGGGTTCTTTCTGGATATAAAAGATACCAATCTCTAATTTGTCAGATCTACAACTTGGTGGCATACACTTTCTCTGACTAGCCAGCAGATGGCATCCATGAGTCACCTATTCCCCTCAAGTCAGTTCTCCCCAACTTTGTGGTGTGTGGGGATCTGATTCTTGTGGGGTTCAGTTGGTGCACTAAGTTTGGGTGTGTTGTTGGTACTGTCCGCCCTGAATGTGGGGCGTGTGTCTGGGTGGTTAGGGAGGCAGGGCAGCTTTAATAATCAAACCTCCCAGGTGTTCCAAGAGATTTAAGGCTGTTGCAAGAGTCTAAGCCTTCATTTCAGTCTTGCCACAGATTGTCTCTGATGCTGACCCACAAGTCCTTGGTATTGGCGTAGGGTCCCTGAGGTTTCCAAGTGGGTCCCCCTTCCCAGCTGTGGTCTTCCAGGACCTCTGCTGAGGGAAGGGTGCACCATGTCACAAGTGCACACTGGCCCTCCAGGGAAGCCCTGGGCCACCGGGCCATGCAGGGGCGTTCCCAGCCTGCTGTAAAGATGGTTGAATGGGGCATGTTAATTTCTCTCCCTTTTCGCGCAGCTCCACCTTCCCAGCTCCGGGACAATTAGCTGTGGGTGCACTAAAGGCCACTGTCCACAGCCGATATTGTGGCGTGTGCGCGGTGCTGCAGGAAACACTCCCCGTCACACTGGGTTTCTTGGCGTGGCTCTGGGCTACAGCTCCGATCCTGGGCAGGAGCGTTCCCAGCCCGCTGGGGAGATGGCTGCAACAGGCACGGTTTCTTTCTCCTTTTTGCCCCCCTGGCCCTGAGACAATCAGCAGTGGGCTATCCTCCACATCAGACACCGAGAGGTTGGTACAGCCTGCTCTTGCCGTGCTTCACTGCGTGGTTCTCACCGTCGTAACCGTAGCCGCTGCTGGGTTTTTTTTTGTTTTTTTTTTTTTTTTAAAGAACTAGTCCATCTCCAAACGCCAACCCACGGCTTCCCACACCGCAGCGCAGCCACCGGACTTTCAGCCAGCTCACTCACTCATTTCGGAATGCAGATTCCCAGTTTCACCAAATGCATGGTCCCTGTGGATTTAGCAGACCTTGTCCGGCTGATGCATCGCTGGAACTGGTGTTCTGGGTCACTTTCTGGCTTTTATCTAGTATTTTTCACGGAGGTGTTTTTTTGCCCTGTCTCACCTAGCCACCATCTTAGGTTCCTCACTTAATTACATTTAAATGTCATTGTCTCTTTAGTCTTTATTTGCTCATTCTTTTTTTTTTTTAATTGTGGAAACATATTCAACATGAACTTGTCCTTCTCAGCCACTCCCAAGCATACCATTCAATGGGATTAATCACGTTCACAATATTGTGGCACCCTCTTCACCTTCCATTACTTAATACTTTCCCATCTCCACAAACAGAAACCCTATACCTATTACGCACTCACTCCCCATTCCACCTGACTCCTCACCCCTGACAACCTGTACTCTTAATTTCTGCCTCAGTGAGCCTGCATATTCTCTGATATTTTCTTTATATTTACTGTGGGCCTTAAATTTAACATCATAAATAACTTCAGTACATATAAAAGCTATTTTCCTGTGCCCCGCCAATCCCCCACCTTTATGTAGTTTTTGTCACAAATTACATGTTTATACATTATGAGTCCAAACCATTGATTCATCACTACATTTTAAGCACTTGCCTTTTTGATCCTGTAGAAAGTAAAAAGTGGAATTAAAAACCAAAAATAAAGTAGTATTGGCATTTATATTTACCCATGTGGTTACTCTTACTGGAGATTTTTATTTGTTCATGTGGCTTTGATCTCTTGTCTGTTGACCTTTCCTTTCAACCTGCAGAACTCTCTTTAGCATCTCTTGTAGGGCCAGTCTAGTGGTGACAACATTCCTCAGCTTTTGTTTATCTTGGAATGTCTTAATCTCTCCCTCATTTTTGAAAGATAGTTTTACCAAACACACAGTTCTTGGCTGGCAGTTTTTTGCTTTCAGCACCTTAAATGTTTCACTGACTTCTTTCCTCCATGGTTCCAATGAGAAATTAGCACTTAATCTTATTGAGACTCCTTTGTATGTGACACGTTGCTTCTCTCTTGTGGCTTTCAGAATTCTCTCCTTATGTTTGGTATTTGACAATTTGATTATGATATGTCTCATTGTATTTCCATTTGGGTTTATCCTGTTTGGAGTTCATTGAGCATCTTGAATGACATATTCATATCTTTCATTATATTTGAGAAGTTTTCAGCCATTCTTTCTTTGAATATTCTCTCTACTCCTTTCTTTCTTTTCCTTATGGGATTCCCATAATGCATATATTGGTATGCTTGATCGTGTCTCACAGGTTCCTCAGGCTTAGTTCATTTTTCTTTATTTTTTTCTTCTTTTGTTCCTCAGACAGGAGGATTTCAATTGTCTTATCTTCAAGTTCTCTGAGTCCTTATTCTGCTAGCTCCAATCTGCTATTTTGCCCCTCTAAGGAATTTTAAATATCTTTTACTGTGATCTTCAGCTCTGTTTGTTTCCTTTACATAATTTCCATCTCTCTTTTGATACTGTCTTTGTGTTCATCTGTCATATTCCTGATTTCCATTAGTTCTCTGTCCATGTTTTCCTTTATCTCTTTAGATATGATTAGGATGTTTTGTTTTTTTTTTTAAGTCTTTGATATGTCCCGGGTATGTTTTCTCATTTTTGGTTTCTAATGCTTTAATTTTCTCCCTTGCCTGGGCCATCACTTCCTGTTTTGTTGTTTGCTTTGTAGTATTTTGTTGAAATCTGGACATTTTGATGTTTTAATCTGTTATTGCTGTCATTTATTATGAGATGGGAGTTCCTTAAGCTTGTATCTAACTATTGCTATGACAGAGCTTTCTTTGAATGCCAGGAGCTAATCAAATAAAAAGAAGGAAGAGAAAAAATAATTTCTCATTCTTTTCTGATTGACCTGTATACATACTCTCCTTCAGGGCTTATCCATACACTGAGTTTAGAGAATAGCTCAAGGCCAAAGTATAGGAGCCTCTGTGATCGTTTCTGCCCATGGGTCTTGTCTTGGGTATGTGCACAGGGCACTAGGAATTACACAGCTTACACAGTTCCAAATGTTCCCTTGCCCCAGGCAACATGACTGCTCTCCCACAGCACTCTGTAGAAGAGTGCTGTGAACTGTCTACTACACACACAGTAGGTTCTGAGACAGCGAATCACTTAAGCCACCACCAGACAGATTGGGCCAGACTGTGTGCTCCCAGTACATCCACAAGAGTTACTCTTTTCCCCCTGGAACCAGGACCAAGGATTCACACTGGGAGTGGAGCTGGCTTTGCACAGAGCTGGTGAGGGGTAGAGGGTGGACTTCCAGAGCTGCCCAATATCCTACTGCTTTTAAGTATCCTTTTTCTTGATTCAGGGCTCAGTCTGTTACATAGTCCTTTAACTGTTTTCTGGAGCTTTGAGAAACACGTTTCTGCCAGTTCTTGCTGATTAAAGTTTCTGTGGAAGGACAGGCATGAGATGTCTCACTGCTGTCTTGATCAGGGTGGGGCCAGTTTTTTTTAATACAGAATAAAAACTAATCTTCTAAACTATTAATCATATGGATTCTTCAATAGCTTCCCATCATTTTTAGAGAAATATCCAAAGTCCTTATTGTGCCTTATATTAGTTGGTACCTCTCTGATCTTTTTTTTTTTTTAATGTTTTGTAATAGCATATACATGATATAGAATTTACCTTTTTAACCATTTTCAAGTATACAGTTCAGTGGCATTAATCATCTCAAACAGAAACTCTGTACCCATTAAGTTAGTAGTGCTCCATTCCCCCGTGTCCCTAACCCCAGTATTCTGTCTCTATGAATTGCTTATTCTAAATATGTCATTTAAATGGAGTCATACAATGTTTGTTATCAGAGGCCCTATTTTCATTTCTTTCGGATAAATATTTAGAAGTGGAATTGCTGGGTCATATGGTAATTCTGTACTTAATTTTTTGAAGACCTGTCAAACTGATGTATTATTTTTGCCCTTGCTCATTCTATTCCAGCTCTACTGACCTGCTTGTTATATTCCAACCTGCCAAGCTTATTTCTGCTTTTGCACTCATTTTTCCCTCTGCTTGGTATGCTCTTCCCTCATCCATTTGCATTATTTGCCAGACCCTTCAATCAAGTCTCTGCTCCTATGTTAATCCTTAGAGAGGACTTATCTGACCACTTTTCTAGAATATCATCCATCATTTTCTGTATCCTTACTCAACTTAATTTTTTTCATAACACTTTTCACTACCTAACATTATATTATACATCTATTTGTTTATTGGCTATTTACCTTAATAAACTATATTCCATGATAAGTGAAAGCAAGGGGCTTTCTCTATTTTGTTTATTGTTTTAGCCCCACTGCCTTTCATATACATAATAAGTGCTCAATAAGTATCTGTTAAATGAGTGGCACAGCATGGGAGAGCGAAATGGAGAAAGAATTTCTCCTTCATTCTTTGCACAAAAAATTCTGAGGTTACCAGATTATTGAAGAGGCCTGAATTAACTTTTTTGGAAATGAGATTATTTTAGGGAAGAGTTCAGAGGGTTTTTGTTTGTTTGTTTTCATTCTTATCCTTAAATAAGAATGTGTCATGTAATTCACCATAATTGTCTCAAATAACCACAAATGGATTAATTGCATTGTTAAATTAGTACCTTCTTACAGGTTATTGTTGAAGGTTGTTATATAAGCCTTTCCTTGGCAGCTAGTGGCAAGGAAATTGTTTTGGTTTATCTTGTACGGAGAATTCTTAAACCCAAGCCAAATCCCCATTAACTACCAACTTCAAGTCCCCAAAGAAGGAATTTTTTAAGTCTGTCTGGTGTTAGGAAGAATAGAAACACATGTGATGTTCACCAAAAATTTTGTTTCTTATAAAGAGGAATGGGTCCTAGGTGTCTAAGAAAATGTGATTTTTTTTTTAAGGGGTTAGATTTTTAAATGTTTTCTAGTCCCTCAGAAAAGAAACCTTTGAATTACTTTTTCGTTAGTTAATTGAATGCAAATTTTAAAAATTAGCGTGTCACAAATCTTAAATAATGTTGGTAGAGCTATTTAATTATTGTTTGATAACTTAATACTGATCCATTGACTTTAATACATTAAGAAATTGGTGAAATAAAGGATTTCAAGACTCACTGGTAATCTTAGCATTTTGTATATCCAAAACTTTATCTTTGTTTTCTTCATAAATCCTGTGATTTTTTTTTTTAATTACCCTCAACGTATTTCATTTATTGTGTACTACATTCCTAGAGGATGTAAGTTATTTGGTGCTTTTTATTTTGGAACTCTCTTCTACCTTCAAACTTGCTAACACCAGTTGTTTGGGGTTGGAATGGAGTCATATTAGGCAACCAAATAATCTTCTAAATTATATCTTGTTATAATCTGAGGGAAAAATGACTTTCTGTCATAGTTTGCCAGGGCTGCTGTGACAGATACCACAGACTGGGTGGCTTAAGTAATAGAAATTTATTGTCTCACAGTTTTGGAGGCTGGAAGTCCAAAATCAAGGTGTCATCAGGCCATGCTTTCTCCAAAGTCTGCCTCAGTCATATGTTGATCTTTCTCCTTTTGTCTCCTTTTCTCTCCTACCACCTTGTGCAAATGTCCTTTGCTTATAAGGACTCCAGTAATATTGATTAAGGCCTACCCTGATTCAGTTTGGTCTCATTTTAATAGGATCTTCAAAGATAGAGTTTACAGATGTTTTTTTTTCACATCTACAGAACAGGGATTAGAACTTGAACATTTCTTTGTGGGTGACATGATTCAATCTATAACACTTTCCTTCTGATTTGAAAAGTTAGTCGGGCTAATTTTTTTACTTACCCTTTTTAAAATTTAAATCACTGCCATTAAATGACATTCTAAATTATGCCTATCCACATTGGTATCATTCAGAGATAGTATTAGATGGGGTTTGGGACTCAGGCAGTCAGTTTACCTGCCTCACAATAAAGTTGATGTTCTAAGATGAGCTCAGGGGATGGAAATCTATAGAGCAGAAGAAAAACTGACTTGGTCTTGATTATCAGTATGAATTAAGATCATGAATATGGGGACTCACGATTCTTTTGACTTTGTGGTTTGAAGCAGAGGCTTGCGACAGCCAAATGTTCATAGCAAGATTGCTTTTTGATCCTTCCATGTTGGCTTTTCCTGTCTTTGTGAAGCAGAATTACCAGGCCTTGGATTATTCACCCACTCACCCTTGTTGCCATATATTCTTATTAACATGGAATGTTTTTACCTCTTATCTACAAAATTTTACTTTTATTAGAATAATTTAAGTATAAGCCAGAGTAGTCAAAAATCAGAGATCTGTTTTTTAAGCTGCTTGATTCGTACCTGGACTTAAAAAATTATTTATTTTTATTACAGGCCATGGTTGCTTGTTATCCAGGCAATGGAACAGGCTATGTGCGTCATGTTGATAATCCGAATGGAGATGGAAGATGTGTGACATGTATATATTATCTTAATAAAGACTGGGATGCCAAGGTATGCAACTTAATTGAGCATTTATTTTTTTCTCTAACAGTTATTTGAGATATTTATCACAGGTATTTTTCTCGCAAGTATTAAGACTCATACTCCTTGTAGGAGAGAGTGTCCTTAACATGTAGAACAGTTAAAAATTTCTCTGTTAGATTTGTTACCCGAGATTTGTCTCCAGTATTAAGACTGGATCTTTGTAAAGTAAAATAAATATTAATATATCTCAAAAAGTGGTTTCCCTTATTTTCAGATACTGACATCTGTATCCAAAATTTAACTTTTATGAAAAGTGAACTTTATTAAAACAGGTCTTTTCAAAGTATTTTTTTAACACATCTGAGAACCAATTATTTTATAATGGCTTTGGGGGAAAATTGTGTATATAAAAATTTTCATGGATTATTGCTACTTACTCCTACATTTTATCTTTGCATTGTTGAAGAGATGTTATCTGGCATTGTGTTGCAGGATTGAAGATTAGAGGCAAGATTCCTTCTTTTCTTGACTATAAAAAAACAGAAGTTTATCAACACTGACAAATTCTGTAAAATCAATCAGAATATATAGTATATTTAGCTTATGTATATAATATATAAATATATTTAAATTTATGTATATATAAATATTACGGGTATAAAGTATTTCACTTAACTTTAAATGATTTTTTACAATATATCATCTGTTACATTGGAGGTTGTATTGGCTGATTTTTTTGGTTGATTTTTAAAAAAAACTTTATATACTTTTTATTGAAGTAGAACATGCAAATAGAAAAGTGAACAACTCAGTGAATTTTCATAATGTGAACACACCTGTGTAACCAGAGTGATTCTTAAAAAATCAAATAACCTTTAAAACACTACCTACCCTCCATTACATACACAAACAGAAACCATCCAACTCTTCAATATGCAAAAACCTAGCCCTACACTAGAAGTTGTTTTAAATTTAGGCTATGCTCACAATGTTCCAGTAGTCTTTCAATACAATGCTGATTTAAAGAATTTCCTCTATTCTAGTCCAGGTTCAAAAGGAGGTAAGTTTTATTGCAAAGTAGATTTTGAGACATTGTATCAATCGACAAGCATGGTTTTTCTGTATGGCTTTCAGAGTTTGAAATAGAGAAATAAATTCAGTGATTCACCTTAAGCCCAAGGCACAGAACAGATTGGTATGACTCTGGTTAAAACTTAAAAATGGATTTTTTTCTGCTCTATCTAGAAAGTTAGAAATATGTTTGATTAACTCCTAACTTCTAAATTTTGTTAGGCTCTTTCTAGGTTGATCTTTTACTTTTGCTATGCCTTACCCAAGGTCATTAACAAATAGTTTATTTAAATTAGTCATGGGCAGGAAAAAGTTTGTAGAATTGTTATAGGTAGAATTGAAAAGTTCCATTGCAATTGTGCCAGTCATTGGTCTGGGTGCTGGGGATTGAGCAGAAGTAAAATAGCTCTCTTAGAGCTTTGAATCTATTAGAGGGTACAGATCTGTAGATTGACAATCTCAATTGATTGTGCCAAGTTTATGATAGATTGCTCTGGGAGCATATAGGAGGGTTCTAATTCAGAGGTCAGGGAGGGTGTCCCAGAGGAAGATTGGAAACTTCAACTATGTGTTTCTCTTCAAACATTTTCACCAGATCCCCTGTGATATTCCCAGTGATTGCCATCAAAGGAAAGGGGGCAGAAAAAAAAATTAAAAAGATGACATGTTCTCAGTTACAGTCTAGAGTTTCTTTGGATGTTTACGTGATTACCTTGGAAATCACCCTGAACGCACTGGAACCTGATGAAGACTGGCAAGGGTACCAAGTAGCTTGAATCTAACTACAGTTGAGGATGAGCTGGATAAACAGTTTCTCTAACGATAGATTCTAGATAAAGGATCCATCTCCATGATGTCTTTATTAGGTATTAAAGTTCCTTTCAATTTTAAGGGTCTCCCTGCTTGGAAGTTTAGTTTTGCAAGGTAAAGAGCTACTTCATTGGGTGGGTTTTGCTTGCCTTTAATCCTCACCAGATTATAAATGCCATCAGGACAGGGCATGTCTGTATTATTCCCTACTCTAACCTAGGGCCTATCACAGTTCCTGGTACAGTAAATGCTCAGTCAATATTGGAATAAATAAATGAATCCATCTTAATACCAAAGAGAGAATGATTATATGGATGAGGATTTATGGGTAGAAACAAGTTTCATATGTAGGTAGGTAGTTATCAATGTGTCAGGTCAAGTCTGGAAAGGGAAAGGTACAGTTTCTAATAATGGCCACAGTGATGATGGTGATGAATAAGAATAAGTGATGACAGTTTCCACTGATACATTAAATTCTTTAAATAATAAGGCATTAAATTTGTAACTGTGCTGTTAATTGTCTATTGAACTTTAAAGTATGATAAACTCTGATGTAAATAGCCGTTTTCAGTAAGTTAGTCATGATTATTTGAATTGTATCCATTTTAAGAGCAAGTTAAGTAAGTTATTAGCATACATAAAGAAGAAATGTTGGCTGATTTTCAAAACTTTCAAACATCATTTTACGACTTTTGAATTCAGACAATATTCCTTTGTTTCATCAAGTATTTACAAAAATCCATAAAACAAAAGAATTTTTCCTTGAATCAGTGCATGTACTTAGCATCTCAATTGTTAAGATATATTTGTGCCCCCATCATGGAACAGGACCCCCCAGGTGAGTGAGTCTCCCTGGCAATGTAGGACATGGATTCTGGAAATGAGCCTGATCCTGGCATTGAGAGATTGAGAATGCCTTTTTGACCAAAAGAGGGAAAAGAAAGGCAACAAAATAAGGTTTCAGTGGCTAAGAGAATTCAAATAGAGTCAAGAAGCTTTCCTGGAGGTTACAGACACCTATGCAAGTTTCACCTAGAATTGCCAATTGACTGCAGTATGATAAGCCCAAGTCTCAACAGCAGTCCCGAAAATCCTAAAGAATACCCGGATCCCCATCTGAGACTCTATAAAAGTTTCACTCAATGAGTTTATTCTTCAGAAACTTAAATCCTTCAGAGCACTCCTATGACAGCTAAGTCCCAAAACCCAGAGGCAATAGCTTCTTCAAGAACATCAACCAGATGTGTCCCTTTTTCACATAAAGTCGACACCCCTTTTCAGCATGAACAAGTTAGGGTGGTCACTGCCTAGACATCCCTGAAGATTGGGAAAGTGATTAAACTAAAGGAAATGGTAGCAACAGACAAGATGGAATTTAACAAAGGATTATGAATACTGACTCTCTATATAATTTTCTTTTTCTTAGGTGCTAGGATATTAGAATAGCTAAAAGGAAAGAATTGAAATGGTGGAACTGTAACCCATAGCATCCTTTGAAATTTGTTCTATAGCTACTTATTAAATTGTAATTTAAAAGTTATCACCTTTTTGTATATATGTTATATTTCACAGTAAGGAAGTAACTGAAATTATATTTGTGAATAATGCAATTTACAATTTTGATTCATTGAAATTTTTTCCCCTATATATGATTTGTAGTATTCTTAGTTACTTGTAGTTACATTTTTGACTCTTTTCTTAGGTAAGTGGAGGTATACTTCGAATTTTTCCAGAAGGCAAAGCCCAGTTTGCTGACATTGAACCCAAATTTGATAGACTGCTGTTTTTCTGGTCTGACCGTCGCAACCCTCATGAAGTCCAACCAGCATATGCTACAAGGTAATATTACTTCTAAGAAAAAATTGGTTACAGAGCATGGTAGGACAGGAGGGGATAGGTAGGATAAATTTGTAAGTTTTCAAATGGGTATCTTTCTGTTCTTCAGATACTTTTATCATAATGTTTCACAATCATAAATGTTTTAATTTGAAAAATTTTCTAAAATTTATTCACATTTAGTACTCAATGTTTGCATGTCTTTCTTTGCACAGCCACTCCTTGTGGGGGGTAAGAAAAGGGAGCACAGGCCCTCCTATCTTTCTAGCTTGGTCTCCCTGCTTTGTGCATCTTTTAAGGGCTATTCATTCCTTGATTCTGTGGGAGCATTTCTCTTGGAGAATAGAAAGATTGAGCAGGGAAGGAAAAGCACATCTTTTTAAAAAGTGGTGAGGGAGGAAGAAGAGAGGGGATGTGGGGATAAAAATGGATGCAGAGTAGAAAAATAAGAGGTAACCAGAGAATAGAAGTGAAGAGAGAAAAGAAGAAAAGTAGAGGAAAGGGAATTAATGTTAGAAAAAAACAGTCCTTTAGCATTAAAAATAATAAGCATCTGTTTCTTTGTACTCTTTTTTGACAAGGTATAGTATTTCAAGTCTGTTACATTTATCTGTTTTTATTCTTCCAAATATTTTTTACCATGACTTAGTTAAAATGTTAAGACTGTTAAAACAGTAAATGTTGTAGACATTATGAAATAAATATTTGTAGATAAACTGAACTATTTTGCCTTTATTGTTATTATACAGAGGACTTTGAACATTATGATAGTGAATCACTGGCATTTAGTGCTGTATCTGGTTTAGGAAATGCAGTGAGATGAGATATGGTGAGAAGACACATACCTTTAGATATGCGGGAGAAGAGTTGGCTTTTAATAATATGCTGGAAAGATGAGCCACCCTTTGAGGTACTAAATACAGACTTTGTTGTCAGCTCTGCTTTTTTCTTCCTTCTTTCTGAGCCATGTTGCCTTGAACACTGTTTCATGTCGTGAGTAGCATGCTGAGCAGTATGTGCCAGAGATCATAAGAAGTCATGAATGGAGACCAGGGAGGATCCAGTCATATAATATGATATGCCTTCCCGAATCTCCCATCTCTCCTTTCAGCATTCCAGTGTCCCCTGAGAACTTCTCTACTGCTTCTTTAATACTTTTTTCTGCCATAGAAAACTTTCACAGACATTTTTTCCTATGGAATCTTGGAGTGTGGTTTGGTTCCATCCTTGCTAGGTGAAGAAATAATGAACATTTGGAGGTAGTAAATTAATGCCAAATGACTGGAGGATAGTGCTAGAGATATTCAGAGGAGAGAGAAAGGGTTATCCATTTGGAGTAGATGGAGAAAGTGTCACAGTGAAGCTAGACACTTCAGCTGGACCTAGAATGATGAAAAGGAGGGAGTACAATAGTTTTAGCAAACCCCTGGGAGAAAACGGCAACATTGTTCATGTTTACAGTGCAGAGACCAATGTGAGGGAAAGGAGTTTTGAAATAGAGCAATGTGAGATAAGGTTGGAAAGATAGAATGACGTATAATAATTTGAAGTTGTTTTCTGATAAGGACTAAAGGGGAGTCGATCCAGATATTAGAACTCTCACTACAAAGTAATTAGAAGTTTTGAGGCATGGATAGCAAAAGAGATTTAAAACTATAGAACTACATATCTGTGCCCCTTTTCCAATACCAAGGCCACCCAGAAAAGTAGAAGAGATTTCTGGCAAGAAAGATGGTGGAACTCTGGAAAGAGCAGAGTCTAGAAGTCAGAAGGCCTAGCACCAGCTGAGTGATTTGTAGGCCTTAGTTTCCCCAGTTGTCCAAGCTCCCAGACTGTGAATCTACTCTGCATTTGACTCTTGCTTCAAAATATGCCACATGATTTAATTCTGTAGCATTTACTGGTTCTTCATTTCATCGGTGTTGCTTTTCCACCCATGATCAGTGGCCAGAATCTGCCAGATATTTTAGCTAATTGCTATGTTTGGTTCTAACAGGGAAATGATGATTTGTAGTGTGCTTTTACTTCCTATAGTGTGCGTTCATTTTCCCAATTATGAGTGCCAAAAGGGGTAACTATGTGCTTTGTAGTATTTCAGTAAGCCAGAGATGCCTCATTTATTTGTGGAATGAGACATTCCATATAAGTGAAATTTTCAGAAAAATGAAGTTTAGCGAAACTTCAAGCTTCAAACCCAGTATAATTATTTTGATGAAAATCCTAAAAAAATTCTTAACATAATTTTACTCTTTTTTTGATAACTCAAGGTTACTTTTATAAACATCTACATTAATCTTTGCTGTAATATAGTGATATGCTTGGAGGCTGTCCAGATTATTTGCCTTTCCTTTCACTAATGGGCCCAGGCTTTTATGCTTTCAATACTTTATCTGTTTCACTTCTCTTCTGTTAGTACTTTTGCTATTGATAGTGCACTTTTTTTCTGTGACAGCCATTCTTTCACCTTCTTATTGTCTGCTTCTGATTTGCTGTGGGCTTGCAAAAAAGAGAACAAGTATGTTAAATTAGGTATTAAAAAGTCATAAAAACTTATCAACTTTGCAACAATTTTGACACTCCTGGCTCTTTACTATATTTTTTAGCATTGAGGTTACTGGAATAAGTCAGTTGTTACTGTACTCATTTATCTTTTGATATAATTCCAATTTAGGTATATATCATTTCAACACCGTACCACTTTTACCGCCCATTGTGATCATCCTTACCCTATTCTAAATTTTCTTTTAGGTACGCAATAACTGTTTGGTATTTTGATGCAGATGAGAGAGCACGAGCTAAAGTAAAATATCTAACAGGTAATCATCATTTTGGGCCAGGGCATATTGGAAAAAAACAAAAACAAAACCCTGCTATTGTGGTGTTTTCAGTGAGTTCAAGTATAGTCTTTAGTAATGCCATGAATACTTACTCCTTGTTTTGTCAGATTTCTTAACTCTTATTTAAAAGTGGACTTCTCTTAAGTCATCTTCATTGTTATCTTTAACCAACAAAATTATCCAAAGAATAGGAAAGTTTGAGGCAAACAAGTTGAGTAAATTATTCAAATCCAAGCTTAGTTTTTCTGTGATGATCCTTTTCAATCACAAGGATGTTTAACTCTTGGTAACTGCCTTCTAAAGGCTTCCTCTTATTTTCCCCTTAGAAGTAAATTATTATCCTTTCCTTTTTAAACTTACGTATTCTTAAGAATATCTTAGATCTTCCATGTTGAATATGGACATGAAAAAATTAATACAAAGTAGATGAATTGAAATGCCAAAATCAAAAAGTCAGAAAGGCCTGTAGATTACATACAGTGTACATGGGTCAACATACCTGTATGCATGCTGAATCTGAAGATCCTTCACTATGCCACCCCCTTGGTTTTGAACTGTTTCTCCTAGGTCAGTGGCTCTTAGTTTTCCATCCGATGGACCACTTAGCTGTCTGTTCTTTAACCCTACCTTATATCTCCAGAAGTCTGCTTGTTTTTACATTACTGATTAACTAGCTATATGTCATAAGCCATTGATAATCCCATATCAATCCTTGATAAAATATAAAAGTTGGATGTACATATAATTTCTATGTATTTTTAAAACCATTAGTTGTGGCAGAAGCCCAATAATAGCCTGTCGATGAAGCTCACACTATAATTTTATAGTAATCCACATTACTTTTAAAATAAAAAAGGAGATAAAATCATTATCTCTTTATAGAGAATGCTTTTTGCCTTTGAGGGTTTACTAATTCTAAGTAATATATTCCTCATAACAGAATTCTGAGGGTAGTGTTTGGAAGTGCTAGTGTGATAGTTCTCAGATGATGTTTGCAAAGGTGAAATATTGCCCATAATGCTAGAGAAATTAAATGGGAAGCAGTAGCAGAGGCTCTCTGGTCCTTAATGGATAATTTCTTTTTTTTCCCCCCGCTGCAGGTGAAAAAGGTGTGAGGACTGAACTCAATAAACCTTCTGATTCAATCAGTAAAGACGTTTTATAGAGCCTTTGATCCAGCAATACCCCACTTCACCTACAATAATTGTTGATGCTGTTTGTTAACTTGTGAATACAAATAAATGGGATAAAGAAAAATAGCCACCCAGGTGGCATTTTAATAAGGAAACAAAAACAACTTTTTTTGTGTTGCATCAAACAGAAGATCTTGACTGCTATGGCTTTGTACTGCATGATTGACTTCAGATCTGTGATTGCTTATGGGAAGGATATAAGCTATCAGCTGAAAATGGTATTTACATTTGGACATGAAAATAAGTGCCCTGTGTAGAATTTTTCATTCTTATATTTTGCCAGATCTGTCAGCTGAATTCATTTCATTTCTCCCTTTTTTATATGGTCAAGTTTGAATTTGGGATAATTTTTGTATGATTAGGTACAATTTGTCAAAAACAGAAAAAGAATTAGAGTATTATTCCCCAAAGTAGCATCAATCTATTTTTGTAAATCTCTTCGTACTATTAAATTTGCCCTAAAAGACCTCTTATAATGATTATTGCCAGTTACTGATGATTAATTTCTTTTTACTTAAAGTAAGAAAAGGAGCACTTTAATAACCAACTGAAATATCAGATTGTTTTGTCTCAAATCTTACACTAATTTGAACTCTTTTTAAATATTGCTGCTGTTATTTTTAGGACATTGTTAATGAAACATAACAGTAACAAAGTTATTATTTACTATAACCTTTAGTTCATGTTTTACAAGAAAAAAATACACAGTAAGAAAGGTTTATCTTTTGAGTTAAAATTTTTTTTTAATTAAAGTAACTGGCGCTAAATGAACTTGAAGTTATCCTTAGCATCAAGTTCCTAAAATAAAGGGCTTTCTTAGGCTTTCATGTGTTTCCTATAGATTTAGAAGTTAATGTCCCCATTCCTAAGACTTTTCCTTTTGCTTCCCTTCAATGGTGATTGTAATTCCAAATTTGCTATTATGGGTTTTTCCTACTAGTATGACCCATCTTTAGATCAGAACCTTGTTTCTATTGAATAGTATCAAGGGGAGATTATATATGCATTGAGACGGAAATGTGTCATTACAGGCTTAATGTTTAGTGACTCCTGTTGAGGCATTCTCCAAACATGATGCTGGCCTTTTATCCATACTGAAAGATGTATGTTTAGTTTAAAGAAACAAAAACAAAACCAAAAAAGCAAAACCAGATACTTTTATTTTTATGTTGTAAGGGTTTTCTTGTTTACTTTTCAGAAAAAGAGGGAATATTACAAAATCACACAAGACCTCCCACACTTCTGTAATGTAAGGAGTGAATTGAGATGGACGTCTTAGACTTCAGTTTCCTAAGCTCTTTAACAAAGCCCAAAAGATGAGTCCTTATTTTACATGAATTATGGGTATAAGACCTTGCCCACTTAAGTCTTCTTTCTGTATCCTTGATCACCTTTGCCAAAATAATGTGAGTGTACAGAAATATTTCTGTATATTTCAACTTATATCAGTTTTAGCATCTGTATAGTTTGTATTCAATTAGAGAACTTTTCTATGGAAAGCTCAGTAATTTTTATTAAAAGATTGCTATTGTTCATGTAAAACATGAAAAAAAAAATTTTAGTGAAACTGACAGTGTGGACTTAGCGTGGGATTAAGTATTCAGTATTGAGATCTCACTTAGGAGAACTTGCAGGAAAAAATTATAGTGTGTTGTTTTTGCTTACCCATACTCAGTTTTGTTCCACTTCCTCTCCTTCATTCCAGATAATAAAACTTAACATCTCTACAGTAAGTGCCTCTGCCAGCCCAACCCAGGAGTGCAAGTTATCTTTGCTATCTGGTCTACAGTGCAGTACATTGCATTAGGCCACAACTCAGAAGTGCTATCATTTTCGGGCTTAGTAGAAATTGTATTATGTTGATGGAAGGTTTGTTTGATTTTCAAAATGTACAGCAACAGCCTTTTAATTGGGGAGTTCCCATGTCATTCAAATGTGTACTTCATTTGTGCAGAGAATCACATTCTACTATCTGTGAGTTGTTCTTGCCAGACAGGTCTTAAATTGTGTATTTTTTTTTTTTTTGGAACAATTTATATAATTTCTTGGAGATCATTGTGAAAGGGTAAAGAAATCAGAATAGCCATTTCTTTAATAACCATTTAAAATCTATTCATTTATTGTTAGTGGGACCGTTAACTTGTCACCAATTAGGACTCTTATTTAAAACAAAATTTAAAACTATTTGTGACCTGTGTGTGTTTAATCCTGGTTAAAGATAAAGCTTCATAATGCTGTTTTTATTCAATACATTAACCAGCTATAAAACACAGACCTTTATCAATAGCAGGTAAAGAATTTCAGGATTCATATACAGATAGCCTATAAAGTCATGTAATTTGAAAAGCGGTGTTTCATTATGAAAGAACTCTCAAGTTGCTTGTAAAGCTAATCTAATTAAAAAGATGTGTAAATGTTCTTGAAAAAATTATGGTTGTTATTTTCAGCTGTGTTTTTTATTTTTAAATCCCTTATTATGCATACCATTGGCTTTCTTAACAGGTCTTTTCATCAGATAATGTGCTTTTCTATCACATCTCTATCTTAGTCCAGAACATTTAGTATTACTTTTTATAAATAATAACAAGAGAGAGAATAGTAAATATAGGGGTCTAACAATTTTCTAAACATCCTGGAGGTAATTGGACTGTCAGTGGAATCTATGAGCTCTGTGTTTGGATGCTCAACACATAGGATTTTTAAAATTATTTTAACATTCACAGTTATTGAGCATATCCATATCATCCCTCTGCCACGAAAAGGAAGGGGCATTAAGGATTTATCTCTAATTGTCATAGCTGTTCTGTTGTGTGTATGCAAGAAAGTTTAATCTTTGTGGTCATAGACTAAAGTGTAAGAGTGCTTATTATAACATGAGATCAATATAAATATTCATAAATGTTCACCTGTCTCTTGTTTTAAGTTTTTAGTGTGGTCATCTTGTTATTTTCAGGCCTATGTTAGGGAATTGGAGAATTGTATTGAAATAAAGCTGGGAGGACTACAGGAAAGGGCAGATGAGTTAGCGAATGACACTAATCCAATTAGGGTGTGTAGTAAAAAGAGCACAGGCAGAATGACAAATCTCTACTTGGTTTTGGCTTGATGACTTCATTGTGTGACCTCTGAGTCTTTTTTATCTGAAAATAAGCACAATATCTTGGAATTTATAGTTGTGTGAGACTAAAAGAAGTACAGTGTGTAAAGTAACAGTGCATTGAACATGGCAGGCCTTCAACAAATATTATCTCCTCCTTTAACAGTATAACATAATTGCAGAAGGAGAAAATGGGATTAATGAGTTTTGAATAACTATAATTTTATTAATTGTAAATGTTTATCATTTGGAAGCAGGAGTGTGTTAATCGCTTTCCTTATCATGATGAGTCTTTAGTCCATACTTGGGATTTAAATTATACTGTTGTAAGGCAGTTTGTCAGATTATTTCTGAGAGAGAGAACTATATTTTAGGTATGGACTGCAATGATTTTTCTATTTATACTATATATCTGATAATATAATTGTATATTGGATTTTTTTCAGTTAGTCTGTAAACACGCAGCAGTAAACATCCTGTCTCCATTGCTTCAAGGATAATTTTTGGACTTCTAAGGGCAGGAATATATCCCTCAGATTCTGTGCTTCATTTTTATGCAGATTCTTTTCATGATTGTCTGCAAGTAAATTTCCTCTGAAATATGGTGATGCTCATGGCTATACCATTGGAGCATTGAGACTGATAAAGGGAATGACCTCATGAACTAGAAATAGTGCCATAAGTAGAAAACACTTAAAAATAAAACACTTCACAAAGTAGGGAGAACCTAAAGAGCTGCAGGTGGCTAAAGCTCTATTTATTGAATGGCAATTTTAAACTCTGAATAAGTAATCATAAGGGTCAAAGAATTATTGGAAAAGATCTTTTCCATCATTGAGCTTAGAACTGCCAAATTTATTATATTCCTATGGTGTTGTACAAAATATCTTTACATGTTTTATCTCAGAACAGACATACAAAGTAGGCAGAGCAAATTTATCTCTACTTATAATTGAAATAGGATAGGAGAAGTGTCTTGTTCAGTGTCACATAGCTAGTAAGGGGTAGAGAGCCAGGATTTGAACATGGGTTTTCCTTTTGTTGTTGTTTGATTTTTTCTTAAACACAAAGTTAAGTGCACAAATAGCTAAATCAAATAAGGGTAGTTAAGAAAAAATAATAGTCCCCTGTGTTTTTCCCCTGAGAAAGCAAATTTCAACTCTTCTAAATGATTCTTTGGGTTTTTATCCCATTTGTTCTAAGTAACGTAATTGCATTGCAACATCTTGATTTTTTAGTATTAGGCATTATCTACTAAATTCTCCATATGAGAATTTCCAGCTCTCTTCTATCATGCACATAAACCACACTTCTGTCCCCTGATCCTCCTTATATAATTACGGTGTAATTTGGATGAGATTAATATTGTTTCTGTTATAACTCTTTATGTTATTTAAAGCTGAGGCATATACTGTAGTAAATTATGATGACTTTTATTTTCTTCCACAACCTACTTTTTCCCTTAAAGTGAAGTCTTGATTTTTCATTTGTTCTCTGTGGCTTCTAACCTCCAGTCAGGACTGGGTTGCCCCTTCTGCCTGGTGCACACTTGTCTTCTTGGGTCTCCCTCCCTTCACCATTATTCCGGAGATTCCCTTTACCGTTCTCTTGTGTTGGGTCTCCTGTTTCCTGTCTCCCGTGTCTTCCTCTTTCTTGATTTAATCCATCATTTTGGTGGAGCATGTCCTCCAATAATTCCTATGAAAGAGTGTGTGGGTGGTTAATTTTCTGAGACCAATGTCTTTATTTTACCCTCACACTATTAATAACCAGGCTGAATGTAGAATTCTAGTTTGGAAATAATTTTCCTTCAGAATTTTAAAGGCATTGCCTCGCAGGTTCTAGATTCCACCTTGGCTGCTGAAATCTGAAATCATTATTATCCCTAATTCTTTATATATAACTTTTCTCTTTAGCAGTGTATAAAATTCTGTCCCCACTGCTCTGTAATTTGATGTGTAAAAATGGACAACTCATGTGTGCCTGTTTTCAGCCAGCACATTTAAGCATTTAAACTAAATTAATGACCACAGTTTTGGAAGATTTTCTTAAATTATTTTTTTAATTGCTTTCTCTTCTCCATTTTCTCTGTTCTCTCTTCCTGGCACTCCCGTTGGGCAGACAGTGGACCTGAGTTTGATCATGCAGTTTGTCTTTTTTTTTTTTTTTTTTACTTTGGGGACCGTCTTTATTTTCCAGTTCCTCTATTGAGTGTTTCATGGCTGCGATCATGTTTTTAATTTTTAAGAGCTCTCTCATTACCTAAATAGTTTTTATATAGCAACCTATTCTTTTTAATGGATAGTATTTAATCCTTTTTTCTTGTTTTAATTTTTTATCTTTTATGTTAAAAGTTTTCCTCTGGTATCTAGTCATGAGTTTCCAAAAACCATGCAGACTAACAAGAGAGCAAATAAAGTCACCCATCACCCATGCCTGCAGCATAAGAGTTGTAAAAAAAAAACTTGTATAAGCAGAGACGTAATAATCTGAAACTAGAGCTATCTAGCAAAGTGAATAAACCGTATTGCAAAGAGGAGACGGCAAAGGGGGCCTAGCAGTAGCAGAACACAGGAAAAAAAAATCAAGAGACCCCCACTCCAAGTGATGAAAATAACTGCTAAGACTGACATGTATCAGAGCACTGGCTACTGGGGTATCAAAAAGAAGGGTTTTGAAAATTGATGCAACTTAACATGGCTCTTTGGGTGAGATCTCTCTTGGAGATTTGATGATAAAGTGAAAGAAGAAAGCAAGGATCCTGCAGAGGGGAAAGAAGAACAAAATAAAATCAGAAGACTCCAACCCCTCCCACTTATCTTTTTCACACACACACATACACAAAGTGCCATCTAAAAAAAAATCCCTCCATTTCTCTATACCAACAAAAAAGAGAGCACTTTTGTATCAAGAAACCTGATAAGCAACACAAACCCCTCACCCCTGCTTATGTAGGATCAACTGTGTTTGCAAGTCAAAGACAATAAAATATTTCAAAATGAGCAGAAAAAGGCAGACATCCAAAACAGCTACTTTAAGGAAAAAAAAAAAAAAGAGAATCTGCAGGTAAGATGAATATTCTCCCCTCAACCATAACATGGAAAACTGTAATCACACCCCAGCCTGAATTAAATATCCTTATCTCTAAATATTATATGTATATAATATATTAAATATATTTTGCATATATAAAAATTAACACCCAAAGTCAGAAATGCAAAACCCTCAGAAATAGGAAAAAAAAAAAAAAAAAAAAAAAAGGAAAGTGTGAAGGGTTGTAACTTGTTAGAGTTTAAAAAAAGACAAAATTATGTGTTACATTAGGAATGGACACACACACATGAATTATGATACACTTTTTTAGAAATTCAGTTTTGCCCATATACCACCCTATTTCTTAAATTCAGTTTTATGATATATTTTTAAACAATGAAATATACAGCAATGAGAATGAACAATCTACAGATACATGCAACAATACAGATGATGCTCACAGATAACACTTAAGAAAAAGAAATAACTCCATTCTCCCCTTGGAGACCCTATGGAGGATCCATCATCTTACTTTATAAATGAGTTGTGGGAAACAATTTAATATATAAACCATTTGTGTGTGTATGTTATGTTTATGTTTAGCCACACATTTATATATTTATCTATTGAATTGTTTTCAATGTATTCAAATCCGTAAAGGAATCCTGTGAGGAACTTTTTTTTAAAGCCAACTACCTTCCCAGTTTCTTTTATGTAAATCCAGATTTCCATACATTTAGTTTCAAGGAAAGCTTATAACCTGGAAATGATGTGGGACTTAAAACTATTCTAGCTTGAAAATACACTTAATCGTTTATTCTTCAGAGAAGTATAAAGAAGAATCCGTATTCTAAGGTGTTTTCGCAAAGGCGTGAAACAATCGGACTTGAGAAATGCCTAGCCATTTTGTTCACTTAACACCAAGAATCTAAAAAGTAACTGTTTGCTGGATTAGACCTCTCATGAAGGGGCAAAGGACATAATTCATGTCCTAGGGAGCTTTCAGACTAGTCTAGATGAAGTAGAGCAAAGAGGTAAGTGTTAGACATATTCAGAGTAGTAGTACTGTAATTTTAAAAAATAGAGAAGTATTGCCTTGTCTGGAAGCCTCCCTGTGGGGCATTACCAGGTTTTCCCAGATCTGGGTACTGGTTTCTTTCTTGCTGTAGAAGGAGGTGTTTAGTGTAGAAAGTGAAATGAAAATCATTTTGGGGAGATTAAGATGGCCTGTAGATCAGTCCTCGTTTGAACAAGCAAACATACTTTGCCTGCTTTGTTGCCTTATAGTACTTGAGATCATAACCTGTTCTTCCTTTTCCATGAATCAGAACTGGCAGTAATAGCTTCAGTTGTTGGCAAGTTTCTCTCTTGCTCCTTTGGCTTGACGTTGCCCTTTTTTCCCCAGAGAAATTTAGCTTATCAAGAGCACCACCTAGTGTTGACTAAGTAGGACGGAAAACCTCTTGGTAGCTTTAACATCAAGACTGAAGAAAGCAAACAGCCTCTTGTTTCTGTGCTACGTTATTATACAACATGGTAAATTTTAATGATCTTAAGAAGATCCTCACATCTCTTTTCATTCAAAGCATATGTGAGTCACAGGTAATCATATTCAAAAAAAAAAAAAAAAAGATGCCAGAGCTAATCTCCACATCTCATCCTTTTCTAATTTCAACTCCCTAATCAATTTAATTTGTAATAGTTGTCATATTAGTTTCACTTGGCAAAAAATTGCTAAAAAGGCAGCAAACAGCCCGCAACAACAAAACAAAAACTGAAATAAAGAATAAAAGGAAACTATTGGCCCCTTAATAATAACAGAATTAACAAATTACGAAGTGTTCAGTTTTGTTTTTCAGAACAGCCCACAGGCACAGGATCCCAGCTAGGTACTAGTTTTCCGGAAGATACAGCTGTTTCACTTCTTACTTTTTAAATCCTGCAATCTTTGGAAAAAAATCTCAATTTTGGGACAATGCGATAAATGGATAGTATAGAAATTTTTCTCATGGTATTTTCCCAGTCACCTTAGAATTTCCATTTAAGATATGCAATTATACTCTACCACAGCCAAAAAAAAAGTTTTGATGTGTAATCTTAATTTTAAAAAACATCTTAGTTTTTATAGAAATAATCTAACCCTCTTTTCCCTTCAACATTCCTCCCCAAAATGCCTGCTTTTAAGCACTTAAAAGGTTGAACTGGAACTATCAGCTCTGCTATTAAGGTAGGAATTTGCTTTAAAAGGAAAACGTAAACTGAACCAAAAAGAAAGAAAGAAAGAGAAAAAGAAAGAAAAAGAAAAAAAAAAAAACTATTCCTTTGATAAAATAGAGATGACTTCAGATTTGGTGTGTGTGTATGTTCGGGGCGGGGGGGGTTAACAGAATCCTTAGGGTGCATATTTTCTCAAAGGTTTTCTTAAACTTTTAATTTTGAAATAACTTCAAACTTACAGGACA
This sequence comes from Choloepus didactylus, assembly GCF_015220235.1. Lineage (NCBI taxonomy): Eukaryota > Metazoa > Chordata > Mammalia > Pilosa > Megalonychidae > Choloepus > Choloepus didactylus. The sequence continues at coordinate 15,728,056 of NC_051308.1, read as the reverse complement.
GTTGCAAATGAGGTTTAAAAATAAACCCTTTTCAGAGAACTCCAATCTACCCCAGCCCACCCCCAGATACTCAGATGCACCAGTTTTAAAATCTTCAACGAGGTAAGGCCTCTCAAAAGTTTTTTTTACATGGATGAAGTAAAGGTTTATTTAATCCCAATTTAAAAATTAAATTTCCATTTTCTTACCAGCTGACAGATATTTCCATCATCCCCTAGAAATTAACACCATCTCCTCCTGATTTTGCCACCTAAATATTTCTCAACCCATCCTCTACTCTCCATCCCTGCCACTGCCATTCCTCCTAGAAATCTATACTGCCCCAGAAGATTCAATCAAAACTCATCTGAATGTGTTCTTCTAGCTCAAAAACCTTTACAAGCCCACTGCCACCACCCCACACTCCAGTCAACGTAATTATCCTCAGGCACTACACAAACTGGACATTAAAGTGAAGAACATAATAGATACAGTCCCTGCCCTCGAAATTCTTAGCTAGGTCTGTCATCTCTGCAATCCTACTCCTTTTGCCATTTTACCCCTTCACACTTTACACTCTATTTACATGGAACAGATTATAGTTCTCCCAGTAGAACATGCCTTTTGGTGCCTTTTTGTATTATTTTTCTTTGCAACACCCTTTCCCCCTTCTATACCAGGCTACCTCTACTCACCCTAGAAGATTCAACTTGGATGTTGTCTCCAAGAAAACCCCAGACTATGCTAATTATCCTCCCTTAAATTCCTACAGCACTAAGCAGAAATCCCAGCACAGCACTTACCAAGTTCTATTGAATTAATCTGTTTTTGTCTCACTTCCCAACCAGGCTATAGCACTCCTTGAGGAATGGACTGTCTTACTTACCTTCATTGCCCCCAGAGTCTTGTTGCAGTCTTGTGCTCAAAAAATGTTTACACATAATTTGTTGAATTGAATTAGAGAAAATCATCCTCTATGAAAGTAAAAACTACATATGTTCAAAATAACACATTTAAATAGCCATTTACCTATAAATAAATATTTATTAAATACCATTTTTAAACTTCATGTTTAAGAAATATCAAAACTTGTGGACAACCAACCAGGTAAGCTAAAATTAATTAAAAGGACTGACAATAGAGTTAAAATGCTGAACATTGCTGGTAAGAGTGTAAACTGGCAACATTTACTAAAGCTAAACATAAATATCTCCTGTGACCCAGCAATTCCATTACTGGGTATATACCCAGTGGAAATGAGTACTTTTGCCCCCCCAAACATTACGAGAATGTTCTTCGCAGCATTATTCATAATAGCCCCAAACTGGAAACAATTCAAATGTCCATTAATATTTGAATGAATGAATAAATTCTGGTATATTTATAGAAATATTATAGAGCAATGAAAAAGCAGAAACTTCTCTTACACTTAAAAAGATAATACCTTTATGAAGTTCAAAAACAGGCTAAACTAATCTATGGTGATGAGAGATCAAAACAGTGGTTACCTTTAGTGGTGGTGGGTATTGTCTGGAAAGAGGCACCTGAGGGAGGAAATGATCCCGGTAGTAGTCAAGCAGGTGAACACTACCTGAAAGTTTCCCTATTTGTACACTTAAGATGTGTGCACCTTACAGTATGTTCAAGTTACACTGCAATAAACTTAAGAAAAAAGAAAACTTGTGAGCAACTAAGGTCTTGGGAATATGCCAACATGCTAGAGGTGCAGCTGGCAGACAAAAAGCAAGCAGATAAAGTATCTTATCAATAACATGGAAAAGAACATTTTTAAAAAGAAATACACTCTTTGAAATGCACAGATGGTATTCCATTAATTATAATAGTTCCAAATTTGGTTTAAGGTTCATAATACTGTTTCCATATAACAGTCCACTGTTACATAAATTAGGCAACTTTTCTATATCGAATATACCAGTTATACTAATCAGCACTGAGTTTTAACCACCCACTTTGCTAAATTTTGAGAAAATAGCTAAACTCAATTTAAGATCTGCCATACAGGATTACAGTATCTATGTTACCAGTAATATCTCAACAGAAACTTCCTCATCTACTTTAACCTGAAATCTGCTGCCACTTTTCAGTGAAGATGGAACAAAGAAATAAAATTCTTTAAAATTTAGAAAATATACTTCTTGTTAAGATTTTTTGGGAAAAGTTGAGTACCCTATAACAACTAATATACTTCATACTCTAGGACTGTGTTTTGGTCACCCTGTCTGATACTAGTTCTGGGAATGAGTTTTAATATAGTTAATAAAGAGATATTCAGTTTAACCCAATACCTGACAGGATTCCTCATAGTAATGTTTTGAGGAGGGTACACAAATAAAAAGATTAACAGATTTAAAAACCTTTGAGAACAAGAAAGGATAAAAGAATCTAAAAATAATAAACATATACAGGCAAAACAACTTCTGGGCTACAGTGTATGTAAGGCAAGAGTGAATATAGCACCCTGAGAAAATTTTTTTAAATGACAGTCTCATATATATACCAGAACATTTTCTATCAGTTGTGTGAACATTATAAACTACAACTCTTAGTAGGTTATAACCTACAGGCGGTATGTGAGATCCATTCATTTTTCAAAGACGTTTTCAACTTTTGACTTTGATACTTCCGCGTGCAAGGCACCAGTCCAAGTGCTCATTAATTTGAGACTCCAGAACTTCATTCTGACACACAGGACAATTAACCATTTTGTTCTGGCTGGATGAACTACCGGAATTCTGAGCTGAGGTTGCAGGAAATGAACTATACTGTAGATCATTACCACCACTTTGCGTTGGCTCTTTCTTGATAAAAAAATTGGCAAAAACATTCTTGTCTTCTAGCCTGGGTCGTTTACTTGGCAATTTATCTTCAGACCCACTCACATCCTGGGATGCAGTCACGGATGTCGATTCCATTGCTCTTAAAGAATTTCTTAGGGATATCTTAGAAGATGTAACCCTTCTCAGAGAACTAAAAGGAACTGAACTTTTAGTGGTATCACCAGCTGTTAAGTCTTTCACTGGAGATCCATTCACACTTCTGACAGCCTTTTGGTTTGCAACTGATACTCTAGGAAAGTAGTTACTTAAAACACTTTGGTGACTGGAATTAAGAACAGGGGAGACTACATGAGAAGTTTTTTTACTTGAACCATTCTGTTCAAATTTCACTTCAATTTTAGAATTTGGTCTTAGAGGATTTACTGAATGGTCTTGACTCAAAAGTTCCTGTGTTCTATTAATGGCATGTGAGGGGATAAATTTCCCAGATGAAGGTGCATTGCTTGTTTCTCCTAGAACATATCCTTTCCCACTAAAAGGGATTAACAGCTGTGTCTCACCTCTGTTTGGTTTACCTGCAAAATAAGCAAATAAGATTTTTTCCTTGACTCAAAATTAATACAGTAACAAATACAGTAACAAATAGTAACTCTTTCAAAATGCTATTTTATTCTAACTTAAATCCCTGTAATAACAACATATTGTTATTGTGAGTAATCTTCAGAAGTCAGAGCTCTGGTATTGAAAGAATATGAAGGATAAAAAAAAATTCTCTCATATTTAGATAAGAAATTCTACGATGCCAAAGGCCAACAGCAAAATAACTTTTACTTTGAAAACAGCTTAGTATCCTTTAAATTTAGTTTCACATGGAAAAAATCTGCTACTGCATTCATATCTTTCCTCCTACTCACAAAAATGACATACTATCTCCAGAAAAATTTTTTGAGAGCTCCTTGACTTACTTAACATGTCAGATTTGAAAAATACAGCTTATTTTCCTGGATTGTATCACATCAAACCAACAAGTTCACAAGGGAAGAAGAATCAACTTCAGTAATCTGGTTACGTCCTGAAAAGGCAGTAAATGAACTTCATGGGAAAGGGATAAATCTTGAAGACAAAGTACTGACAAGTAAATGTCATATCCTTTTCCCATTCTTCTCCCAACACAAATACATACTTCAATAGCAGAAGTCACTTGGATAGAATCCAACCGATAGGAAGGGGTGTAGTTAGGACTGACATTCCGGTTATTGTTATTTGAATTATGTTTTAAGTTTGACAATCTTTCTGCCTTCTGTTTCCTATTAACTCAGTGAAAGTCAAGATAGGGAAAGGAACTTTACCTCAAATATTATCATTGGAAACTATTTCTACTTTTATTCATTTATATATAGAGCAAAGTATATTTTCCTACCATCATTTCATGAACAACAGTTTTTCTTAAATCCACACTTGAAAACTTCTGAACTAAAAACCATCTTTACTCTTACCCTAATACCAGTTCCCTAAAGGACAGTACTGTCTTTAAATCATAGCTGTGTCATGAAACAGCTGGAAGAATATACATCAAAGTACCTTTATTCTCTGTTGCTGACAATGGGTGCTTTTCTAGTTTCATCTTTCCTTTGCCTTTTTTTATATAGTTCTCTGGCTCCTTGATTTTTATGTAACTGCCACCACAAGTTTTCTGGTGCTCAGCCCACCAATAGTCATGAGCAGAGGGTGCCCTGTTAGTAGCCCGCTTTACGTAGCCAAAATAAGGTTTTCTGTATTGACAGGGTCCATTGCAGCGCCACCAATGCCGACGATATTCATCCACTTCATCATGAAAAGTATGGTATACCTGGGTTGAGAGAGAATTTTATTAAAATATTTATATGAGCAGACTTTCGGGGTTTGTTTTTTTGTTGTTGTTGCTGGTTTTTGAAACTTTCCCATTTCCTAGAGCTTTCTTAAAAGTATTTTGGGAAAGGCGGCATCTATATTTAGCTTCTTACAAAACTTCTTTTTAATGGGAAACAGGAGCAGTTAGTATTTCTTAAACTGTATAAAGGTAGAAAAATGTGACATTAGAAGACAAAAACTTTTTACAAGAATCAAAATCAAACTCTATGAATGCTAGCAGTTATAGAAGCCAAATTTTAAAACAATCAAAAATTAGGATAAAGACAAATTTTATGTAACACCATAGTAAATAAGAATCATTCCCACTTCTATATTGAAATTTTCCCTATAAGAAACAATACCAAAGGGTTCTGAAGGACTAAACTATTTCCTATAAATGCATGACCCTAACAACAGAAATGTAATTATCTTAACGAAGCCTTTGCTAAACTCCTGAACAGAATGTTTTTCTGGTTCTCTGCATTCTTGCAGCTCTTTGTTCTTGTCTCTGTAATAACCCTTATAAGGAAACATTTTATTTGTTTATAAATGTGTTTCTCTTACCAGATTGAAAAGCTCGCCAGGATTCTAAAGTTTTCATCTTTGTCTCCTTAACAGCTAATATAGTGCTTGGCACAGTTGAGAGGCTCAATAAGGATTTGCTGTCTGAGTGAATGAAAAGGTTCATTCGCTGCGTCAAATACAATTCTCTGTAAATGAGCTTTCCAATATTTAAGCAGGATGGTTTTTTCACCCTTGCAATGAAATCTTATTTCGAAGCTAAGTAGAAACAGATAGAGGGCGTATTCTTCCACTGAAAGGAGGGCTAACCTCCCACCATGGTGACCTGAGGATCACAGAGCACCACTTAAAACTCACTACTCCCAAATGATCATGCACACCTTTTTCTTCTGGCCCCTCAATGGAACATTACTATTTAAGATAAAGAGCACTTGTATGTAAGATAGTTTTTAACCAAAGGCATTTAACTTTCTAATAAACTCCCTATGTGGGAAAGAATGATAAGCTTTTTTTAAGTCTATAGATAGATGATGGTTCTATATTAACTATCTCTCCATCACAAACAAAAAATATCTATTACTTGGCAAGCATGCAAATAATCCACATTATGTTAGATGCCAAAGAGACTGAAGGACAAAGGTTTTGGGACAAAGAACTAAATGAGATCCTGCCCTCTCTATTTATGTTCAGAACTCTCTTAATTCACTGGCAAAAAAAAAAAAAAGGCAGGGAATTGGATCTGCTTTACTTCCAAATCCTATTATACTTATGGCTTGGGACTATGACACCAAACAATGTAGTCACTAAAATAAAATTGCTCTACAATGTGAAACTGGATACCCTGTGGAGTTCGTTATAACAGGATGCAACCTGTAAAAGCAAGGGGTGTTCACTCTATAAAACCTCCCCTAAATAAAACACACACTCACAACCAAGATAAAAGAATGCATCCTCTCCCAACTGAACAGTAGGAAATACACTGGGGATTTGCTTAAACTGTAAATTCTGATGATTAAACTACAAATTTTTTACACTCCATAATTCTTTTTGCTAATCTGGATTTTACATCTGATTATTATTAGCGTGGGCCATTTTCCTGATGTTGAAGTAACTGTGCATCCAATAATTAAATGAGCTCTCTAGAATATTAAAGAAAAGAGTAATACATGGAGGGTTAGCATTTTACATTTTCTATCACACTAGTCTTTATCACTTTTTGAAGGAAACAAATACCCAACTACACTACAGAATTGAACCTATGTAGGAATTAATAATTCCATTTGGTTCTATTTGATTCCATATTTGTTAAACTCCTGTAAGGATACTTATACATTCTGGCACAAAAAAAGATTAGTCTTCAGAGGTCTTTAAGTAGAATACAGGATTTTAAGAAGTTAAATATCTGCTGAGGAAATTCAAAGGAGGGAGAAGTCATATCCCACTGGAAAGATGAAGGGCATTTTGACAGAAAACAGAGGAAATGGCGCATTTTAGGGAGGGGATATATGAGGAAAAGCATGGAAGTGAAAAGTTCAGTTACACAGGAACACAACACAAGCAGGGGAGTTCTGAGAGGTAGGAAAAAAGGAACAATAAGGTTATCTTCCAAAATTAAAATAATAATAAAAACAACTAATATTTAATTAGTGCTCAAACTGTGCTAAAATGCTCTGCATGTATTTTCTCCTTTAATCCTTATAAGGAACCAATAAATAGGTATTGTTATTCCCATTTTAAAAGTGAGGAAAATGAGGCATAGAAGAACTAAGTAGGTCACAGTTAATAATTGATGGATCCAGGATTTGAACATAAGAAATCTGCTTCCTCAGGCTTCTTTAGCCCTAGGCTAACACTGCCTCCTATAACATTATGCTAAGATATTTGTTCTTAATTCTATGGTCAATGTGGAATCAAAGAAGACTTCTGATGAAAAGACTGACATATGAAATGGTAGCAGAATATAGGATGGATTGAAGGAGACTATAATAAGGAAACAAAGTTAAGAGACAATTGATAAGAGTCCAGAAGAGAAGTATTACAGGCCTAAAATAACCACTATACATAAAATGTTAACCTAAATGACATCAGAGGCCTCAAACAAAATTCTGATTTTGCTGCCATTCTACTATGTGGTCCTAGATAAATTAATCAGCTTCCCTAGGCCTGAAGATTGTGGCTGAAAATCCTCAAAGATACTTATTTCTACCCAGTTTTCTATTTTTAACTAAATCTCCCAGGAGTTATCTCAACAAACAAGTACTAAGTATCGTAAGCATGTCTTAATATACCGTTATATTGGCTCCTGTCAGGCGGTTGATGCGATGCATGTGTTTACAAAACTCTGGACCATGCCCTTCCCGGTCCTTATCATTATTAGTGACAAATAAGTAGGCATGTATCATTTCATGCAAGAGGGTCTGAAATAGAAAACAATCAAAAGAATTTGTAACAGCACTTCAGAAAATAAAAATGTTCAGTTGCATCGTCTTACTCTACCTGGAGGTCTTAATCTTCTTTGAATCACAGGCTCCTTTCAGAAACTGATAAAAGTCATGAACCATCTTGCCAGAAAAAACTATATATGCACACATTCACAAAACTTTGCAAATGCTATCCAAAGCTCCACAGAACTCAGTTTAAGAACTCCCTATTCTGAGAAAGCTTTTTAACTATGAATCAAAATCCTGAAGAAAAGACTGATGAATTCAACTACATAAAAATTTTAAAATTCTGTATGGGAAAAAAAAAATCATAATTAAACTGAAAAATGAAACTAGAAAAAACATGTGTAACTCTCATCACAGCCTGACTATTAACCCCCTATTATGTACAAAGCTAAAATCAACAGGGAAATGACAAACAACCCAGTTTTAAAATGGGCAAAGATCATGGACAGTTCACAGAAAAGGAAATATAAATGACATAAACATATCAAAAGATGCTCAAACTCATAAAAGAAATGCAAATTAACACTACCCTAGGATACCATTTCTTGCTTATCAGGCTCTAATGTTTGATACTGTTAGTAAAGCTATAGGAAAATAAACACTCCCACACTTAACTGGTGGGAGTGCAAAATGGTATCAGCCCTAAGGAGGAAAATTTGGTAACATCTGACAAAATTTAAAATGCACGTATCCTTTGGCCCAGTGATACCTAGACTGGTATGAAAAGATCTTCTGTACAAGGTGTATTCATTGTGGCATTGTTCATAATGGCAAAAGACTGATATAACTCAAGTGTCTAGATACAGGGGACTGGCTGACTGTACGATGGAACATACACAAAATGGAATTCTATACAGCTACAAAAAAGAATGAAAATGATCTCTACGAAATGATTGGGAGGAAGGTACAGATTGTATTGTTTTAATGAAAAAGGCAAGGAACGTAAGAGTCTACATAATACTTTTTGTGTAAGAAGTTGTGCAATATGGCATGGGGGGAAGAAGTAGATATAAATATTTGCAAAATAGAACAAGGAAAAAATATGAGAAACTAGTACCAACAGTTCCCTATAGGGGGTGGGAAGATCAGAATGGGGGAAGGGCAAGAGTAGGATCAAGATTTCTCTGTGAATAACTTTCTTTGGTTTTGGGGTTTTGAATCATGTAAAACGAATCACGTAAAAATTTAAATCAAACAAAAAAACCATTCTTCATACCATACAAATTTTTTTTTAGTGAAAATCATATAGGTCTTCAAAAGCATACCATTTTTATAATCCTTTTTTAAAAAAAGAAGTTCCATCAGAAGAACTAGGCTGGCATTAATGAACTTTTTAGTCTTTTGAGAGAATCAAATATTTTATCTTGGTCATTATGAAAATATCCCTTTTTGAATTATTAGCTGTCTCTCTCAAAATGAACTTGATTTTTCAAGTAAATGACACGCTATCAAAACCCATTCTACATTTCAAAAGTTTCTTAACATTCCAAAATAATGTTAAACAACTATTCTTACACTTTGTGCTCCCAGCTCAGCTAGGTGTCCTGGGATGACAACACTGTGGTGGTTGGATAAAATTTGCATGTCAAAGCAGGAAGATTTGGATCTTAAGCTTTTTTTTTTCTCCTGTGCTTCTAAATGTGCAACTTAAACCAGTTACTTAACCTCTCTGAAACTTAATTTCCTCATTTATAAAAATGACAACACAAACTGAACATCAACAGGGTTGCTGTAAAGATCAAGTGAGATAATATATCTTAAAGCCTTTTGTAACTATGAAGCACTATAAAAAAACATAAGGTAACTACCATTATTATGTAACACACAAATAGAACTGCAGAGGGGAAAGTGATTTTTGCAAAACGCACAAATTCACAGTAGTCTAAATCGCTGATAAGCATTTCTAAATTACTGAAGAATCAGGTTTATGCAAAGACTACCTCTATAAGATCCTTTCTTGGTCTCAATTTTAAAAGCGGTTCACTGAGACGGATGGAACACATTCCACCACTTCCTTCATAGCTGCATACCCCAGCACACCTGGAAAACAACCACAAAAATTTGTTACTGCACTAAATACACACCAAAAGGAACACATGAAAGAGCAAATCCTTATACATTCCTGGGCAGTTTACACTAATAGAACTCTACTGCCAGATGACTTTCTTGAAAATATACCATCTTTGTTATGAGATGTTAACATTTCACCCCAGTTAGGGAGACAAGTGAACAGTTGTGGCTTCCCTACCCTAGCTAGGCTGCAACAGCTCAAATAAGATGATCCTGCTCATCTACTTCCAGTCTCCTCCCTACAAGCTGTAATCAGTCTCTGGTGGCAACAGGCAGACACAAACTCCAGTAGCACATCTCCAAAATTATAATAGCTTATATGAAAGATAGTTGTACTTTAAGTACAATTTGAAATAATATCTTATGGTAGGTTACGTGTGTTAGCAATTTAAAAAGATGCAAACCGCATCCTAAACTTAATTCCTTTCATATGCAGGAGTAAATAATTATTTCAAATGCTAATTGAGCTGTTGCAGCCTGGCTAGGATAGGGAAGCAGCTACTGTTCACTTCTCTCCCTAACTGGGCTGAAATGTAAACATCTCATAACAAAGACGATATAGTTTCAAGAAAGTACAAAAGGAATTCTTTTAAAGGCACCACTGACGATTGCCTGGGCCAGATACAGACAAACGTCCACTCCTTCTCCATTCCAACACATGAATTCACAACTAAGTGGTGGTATCTGAGTTCTTCTACTCAGAAGAGGACAACACATATCCTTTGGAGGCTTCTCTGCGTCCTCATTATTTTTAATTACAGGCAGACTTCGGTTGCTCCTTCCTCCTCGGTCCTAAAGCGCCACCATAAGACAAATCAGAAATGTGTTAACTTATTTTCAAGTGAGGTGAGTTCCAAAAAAGAGTCCTTTTCTCTTATTTCCCAACGTAATGTAGCATTGGGGGAAGGCGGGGCTCAGAGCTTTCTTCAAGTTGCTTGAGCGAAAGACAGGGTAAGAAAGGGAGAAATACACTAAAGAGCTGCTTGGTCTAGAACCAAACCCCCTCGATTAAGTCCCCTGAGACCATCAGGGCTGAGAAAGAAGAGAATCCCAAGGTTCGAAGCAGCCAAAGACCCTCTTGCCCACCCTGGGACTAGTGACTCACAGGGTCATGCGCATGCTCCATTTCACCTCTACGGCCTCCAGCTGGCCCCAGAAGAACCGATCGTTGAACTGCACAAACAGGGCCTGCAAATCTGGGGTGGGGTCCACCAGCTCCCACGACGCGTCCACTAGCGACAAGGGCTGCGGGGCCTTATCGCGCCCCGCGATCTGCAAGTCCCACTCCTCCTGAAGCTGTAGCGCTAACACCAAGTCCTCGTCCATCGCTGCCAGGAGCTCAGAGCAGGGACTCGCCGAGGTTAAACCGCTCCCAGGACAGGCCGAGACTTCCAAGTCCTCGCAGGCTCCAAGGGCCCTAGTCTAGCTCCTAGGAGATACCGGCTCCCAGGCTGCTCTGGGGTTATCCTACCAAACTTGCGAGAATTCAGGCAAAACTGGCTTGAGAACGAGAATTAAGCTTGGACCAAACGTCGAAGCCGAGATTTGGGGACTGAAAAAAAAAACAACTAATATGACACCTCCTACTTGCCGCAAAACTTGGGTTTTCAGGACTCTGCTCAGAGGAAGGGTTCCGGAAGCTGATAAGTTACTGTCTTTAGATTCCCTGGACTTGGCCCATAATTTCAAACACCCCAAGTCACACGAATCCATGCGCAGTACCTACATGCCTCCGCCCTGCCTTCACTTCCGCAACAGCGAACTCGGCGCAGGCACGCTAAGCAGCTGGCTTTTCTACGCAGGCGCACTATGTGCGCGCGCGCGCGCGCGCAACCCCCGTGCGCAGGCGCAGTGTTTGGAGCTCAAACCTGGGCGCAGGCGCACTCCTCTCCTTTCCATCCAGCTTCCGTAGCCCTGGACCTCTGTCGGGGTTGGGTGGGTCTCGACGGCGGTGGCGGCTGCGGTAGTGACAGTGACTGCTTGAGACTTAGTAGGAAATAGCGATGGCGATGTCGGACAGTGGGGCGAGCCGCTTGCGGCGGCAGCTGGAGTCGGGTGGCTTTGAGGCGAGCCTGTACGTGAAGCAGCTCTCGCAGCAGTCGGACGGGGACCGGGATCTGCAGGAGCACCGGCAGCGCATCCAGGCGCTGGCGGAGGAGACGGCGCAGAACCTGAAGCGCAACGTCTACCAGAACTACCGGCAATTCATCGAGACGGCCCGCGAGATCTCCTACTTGGAGAGCGAGATGTATCAACTCAGTCATCTGCTTACCGAACAGAAGAGCAGCCTGGAGAGCATCCCGCTTACCCTGCTCCCCGCCACCGCCGCGGTTTCTGGGGCTGCCGCGGCCTCTGGAGGAGAGGAGGGAGCAGTGGGTGCTGGGGGCCGAGACCACCTCCGAGGCCAGGCTGGCTTTTTTCCTACCTCCGGGGGCGCCTGCCGCGACAGTTCAGGTTCGGGTGAGGAAGGGAAGCAGCGCACTCTCACCACCTTGCTTGAGAAGGTGGAAGGCTGCCGGCACCTGCTAGAGACACCGGGCCAGTACCTGGTGTACAACGGGGATCTGGTGGAATACGAGGCGGACCACATGGCCCAGCTGCAGCGGGTGCATGGCTTTCTCATGAATGACTGCTTGCTGGTGGCCACCTGGCTGCCACAGCGGCGGGGCATGTATCGCTACAACGCCCTTTATCCCCTAGATGGTCTGGCCGTGGTCAACGTTAAGGACAACCCACCCATGAAGGACATGTTCAAGCTGCTCATGTTTCCCGAGAGCCGTATTTTTCAGGCGGAAAATGCTAAAATCAAACGGGAGTGGCTGGAAGTGCTGGAGGAAACCAAGAGGGCCCTCAGTGAAAAAAGACGAAGGGAGCAAGAGGAGGCAGCGGCCCCTCGCGGGCCACCGCAAGTGACTTCCAAGGCCACCAACCCATTTGAGGATGATGAAGAAGAAGAACTGGCTGTTCCTGAGGTAGAGGAAGAGAAGGTGGACCTCTCAATGGAATGGATCCAGGAGTTACCTGAAGACCTGGACGTTTGTATTGCCCAGAGGGACTTTGAAGGGGCCGTTGACCTGCTGGACAAACTGAACCACTACCTGGAAGATAAGCCCAGTCCCCCGCCTGTAAAAGAACTAAGGGCCAAAGTGGATGAGCGCGTCCGTCAGCTCACTGAGGTATTAGTTTTTGAACTCTCCCCAGATCGTTCCCTGAGAGGTGGTCCCAAGGCTACTCGCAGGGCAGTTTCTCAACTAATCCGGCTTGGCCAGTGCACCAAGGCTTGTGAGTTGTTTTTGAGAAACAGGGCAGCAGCTGTGCATACTGCCATACGTCAGCTGCGCATTGAAGGTGCCACTTTACTCTATATTCATAAGCTATGCCATGTCTTCTTTAACAGCCTACTTGAGACTGCAAGAGAATTTGAGACAGATTTTGCAGGCACTGACAGTGGCTGCTGCTCCGCCTTTGTGGTCTGGGCACGGTCAGCCATGGGCATGTTTGTGGATGCTTTTAGCAAGCAAGTGTTTGATAGCAAAGAGAGCCTCTCAACAGCCGCTGAGTGTGTAAAGGTGGCTAAGGATCAGTGTCAGCTACTGGGTGATAGGGGACTAGACCTTACCTTCATCATCCATGCCCTTCTGGTGAAAGATATCCAAGGGGCCTTGCACAGTTACAAAGAAATCATCATCGAAGCCACTAAGCATCGCAACTCTGAGGAAATGTGGAGGAGAATGAACTTGATGACTCCAGAGGCCCTGGGTAAACTCAAAGAAGAGATGAAAAGTTGTGGGGTAAGTAATTTTGAGCAGTACACAGGGGATGACTGTTGGGTGAACCTAAGTTACACAGTGGTTGCTTTTACCAAACAGACCATGGGCTTTTTGGAAGAGGCACTGAAGCTGTACTTCCCAGAGCTGCACATGGTACTTTTGGAGAGCCTGGTGGAAATTATTTTGGTTGCAGTTCAGCATGTGGATTATAGTCTTCGGTGTGAGCAGGATCCGGAGAAGAAGGCCTTTATCAGACAGAATGCATCCTTTCTATATGAAACAGTCCTCCCTGTGGTGGAGAAAAGGTTTGAAGAAGGTGTGGGGAAACCGGCCAAGCAACTCCAAGACCTGAGGAATGCATCCAGACTTATTCGTGTGAACCCTGAAAGTACAACATCAGTAGTCTGATGCTTGGGTCTGTTCATATATATGTACATAAATTACTTATGTATTATTTATATTAAGTTACGTTAGCATATTCTTTAATGTCTCCAACATCACTTAAAAATAAAGATGTCCTCTCAGAAATGCCAAGTCAAAAGGAAAAAGAAACAAAAAGTTTAATTAAGCCAAAGTAACAAAATCAGTGGAATTATTAAAACATATAATATTCTTTCCTTTTAAATTATGCTAATTCTATATAGTCACACTATAGTATTTCACCTTATCCTTTGAGTCAACATACGCTTTCTCACAGTATATATTATATAGCACAGAGAAATAATATCTGTAAATACATAGAGTTTAAAGTATATTGTGAAAAGTTTCCCATTTCACTAAAATGTTAGGTTTTTTGAATCACTTACAGGGTACAATGCCATATAAAACACCTTGCATCATGTATTTCCCCACTGTAAAATGTGAATGAACAATTCGAAGAAAAGAAAGGAGTTGGGAAAATTTGTGTTAGGGTAAAAATTATAGTCAAAAGAATTCTTTCCTGAAACTAATTAGTGTGTGGACTTAGATAGGTCAATCCTATACAATAAAAGAGGAAGCTTTCTTAAAACAGTTCAGCTGACATTTCTAGCATACTTTGAATGATTGGTTATTTTCAGCTGCCAATTAGCAGCTACATACTACTTGATTTGAGAGCCTTGACTTCAAAATCTTAACAACTATGGCAAAGTAATTTTTTTCAGTGTATTCCAGAACTGTGTAAGTTTCCAGCTGGAGTTTTCATCTTTGTCCTGTTAAAATAATAACAATGATATTAATAAAATCAAAAGACTGGGTGCACTGAGGAAGCTGGCAGCAGTCAGTGCTTTTAGCTGCCCCTGTTTCAGTGTAGGTGATGTAGTGCCACAGACTTTGTGCAAATAGGAGAAAATTTTTCACTGAAATGTTAGCTTGGATTTCAGGGTCTGGGTGAACAGAGAAATAGGGAAATATCAAATGCAAATCACATAGTGTTCTCAAGTAACTACTTTGAGCAGAGACTTGTTTTTGTTTTTGTAACAAAGTGGAGAACTGAGGTGAGACAATGTACCCAAAGCCTAGGGAGGAGGAGAACTTTTTATGACTCCTCCTGAAAGCTGTGCCACATTTTTCTTATTTTATTTTTTATTTTCCTGCTTTGTTTTTAAAAGTGAATATAATGTTTATTTCAGATTGTTTGGTAAAACAACTAAAGAAATTTAGGTTTCCCAAGGTTTCTAAACTATTGCTTCTACAGTATATTGATTATATAACATTCCTCATACTTTGAGAGAAATTGTGCTTGCTGAGATCCATTTTTCCCCCTAACTTCTAGTTGTGATTCTTGTCTATAAATGCCATTTTTGATGCCAAGGACTTCAAAAGGTCATTTCTTTTATCCAAATAAAAATGGTGGTAAGACGGGAAATTACGTAAAACCTAAAATAGATTCCAAACAGTGGCTTAGGATTATAAAACTCCTTGACTTAATTGCTCATTTGCCAGATCAGCCTTTTATTTTATTTCATTTTTAGCTATGCATATTTAAAAGTATGAAAATTATCAAGTTACAGATTTTGACCAACTTTCTCCTATAACTTTCAGATTTTCTAGATAATAAGCATAACTGGAGATGTCAGTTGAACAAAGACAGTTATTTCTTTTTTAAGATCACTGGAAACTTAAATTTGATAAAACTTTGTGATTGTTAGGATTATTTTGTGCCATTTAAGGTCGCTAAAATTATACTGTATGAAACACATATTGTGTAAAAATTTGATGCTGGGTCCATGACATGATACTTCTCAAATTGAAACTTCTAAGACATGAAGTTATAAAAACTTAAATGTGTATACTTGGGTATTTAAGTGTTTGCTTCATCATAAAACTGGCTGCTTTTTAAAACTGGAAGTACAGAACTTTCTTCTGTTAAACTTGTGTGTTTCTTAGTCAGAGTTGTAGCTGAAGGAAGGTTTTTTTTGATGAATCAATTAGTGTGGGAAGTTGATTAAAGACCACCAATGTTATAATATACCTTTGTGCCAAGACAGAACAAATAAGCTCCATTCCTTAAAGTGGAGTCAGAGCTTGTCTTTCTGATTCTTTTGTTTCTTTAAACTCTAAAACAAGTTATAAAAATTGAATGCAGTTAGAGTTTTCCCAGAAATATAGTACATATTAAGAGCTGATTGCCTTTTCTTGTTTGCTTCAAACATAACACTGTCACTTAAGCTTGGAATCACAGACTTAATTGAATTAATTGCTATTGAAAAAAGACACTGTGAAATTAAGTCTCTTTGATTAAAGCCTCATTTCACTTAAGTGCTGAAACCTCACTTATTTTGTTTAAAATACTACCTATCGTTTAATTGTCAGCACTAGTATTTTGCAACTTGATTATCTTACCTAGAATTGGGAATTTAGGACTTAATATGTAATATGAAATCAGTACATGTGCATTTTGCTTACTGATATGATGCTGTGATATAAGAGAATTTGAAATGTTTTATAAAAATAAAGATTGAAAATTTTCTTACACTGGATAAAATTGCTTGATGTTAAAATGTTATATCTATTTCTCTAAAGTCTTTGATCATAATTTAATATTCTTATCCTCTTGTTAATTTCACTACTGAAATATTTTGGAGAGCCAAGATTGGTGGGTTTTTATTGGTATAGGGGAGTAGACAGAAAGCTGTTAGCTAATGTAATTCATGTTCTTCTTACTGTCAGAATTATGAATAAATCAGGTCTGAAATTTTTAGGATTCCCTTGAATGGGAAATTTTCATATATTCAAAATGTAAATTTACTCTAAAAAGTGGATATTGTATCATCTGCATGTACCTAAATGAGGAAAATACAATACAGGCCACAATTCCTGGGAAATAAATGATAAAGTTCTTTTTTTTTTTTTTTACAATAATATATATATACTGAGGGAATTATCACATAAAACTGATTAAAAAGTATTTATTGAATTCTTATGCCTAACATTGTCTGTATTGTGGGAATAAGGATATAAAATAAATTTAGGCATGCTTTCTCCTCTTAAGATGCTTAAACTGTGGGAAAATTCAACAAATGTTAGTTAAGTGCAGGCCATGTGTTACAGTTTCACTTCAGTGGGAACACTGTAAAGGAATAAGCAGGGTAGTTTTGAGGAGTTAGGAAAATTCTCATGGAATTGCTAGCACTTGAGCTGGCCCTTGAAGAATGGTGAAGATTTAGAGCTGCAAAGAAAAAGAAAGAGCATGACCTGAGCAAAAACACAGAAGTGGGAATATGTGTGGCATATTTGAAGAGATCTGCTTGAATGGATTGCAGAATGCAGGTTGGACAGTTCTATGAAATAATGTTGTATGGGGGTTATAAGCCCATTATGAAGAGTTTTGAAAGTCAACCATCAGGATTTAGACTTGATGTATTACTATCACAGAGTCATTGCAGATTTTTTTCAGTTAGTGGAAAAATTAATAAAAGTAATACATGCTTACTAAGAAAGCTCCAATCAATGCAAAAGTAAAAAATCAAAGTTCTCATTCTCACCCAAACCCCCTAATGATCTCTCCCAACAGGGGTAACTGCTGGGAATTTCTCGTGTTTTTTTTTCCAGAAATTGGATCGTATTATACATTTTGTTCTGCATCTTGATTTTTTTTACTTAGTTCAGTATATTTCAAACATATGTTTAAGACCTATTCCTATGACTAGACCTGTTTTCTTGTCATGTGGTTGAATAGTGTTAAGTCTCATTGAATGGATAAATCATTTTGCATTTTTTAGTTACTTTGTTATGTCCAGATTTTTGTGATTACAAAAAAATCCTGCAAAAAAAATTTCCTATATATGTTTGCTTACTTGTATGACTGTATCTATAGAACACATTTCTAGAAATTGTTCTGTCAAACTGTGCATTTTAAATTTAGATAAACACTGCCAAATTGCTCTTCAGGAAAATTACACAATTTTACATTCTCCCTGACAGTTTAAAATACCTGTGTCCCCAAATTCTCATACATTTGTATCATAAATACAAACACTTTGTAGTACAGTGTATTCAATTTTACTAACTTATCTGTGAAAAATTAGTATCTGGTTTTACTTGTAATTCTTATGAGCAAGGCTGAACAACTTTGGATTTCTTTTTCCATTAAGCTCCCTGTTTATGACCTTTGCTCATTTTTCTCTTAGGTTATCTTTGTAAAATTATTTTTGTAGGAGTTTACTATATATTTAGGAAATTAACCTTTCATCTGTCCTATGTGTTGTTGGTTTGGTTTTTTTTTTCATGGTTATCATTTATTCATTCCTTTATTTTTGTAGTATAGTAAATTTTAATCTGTTACAAAAGTAGATTTATGTGTTTTTTCTTAATGACTTTTATGTTTGGTGTCAGGCTTAAAAAAGTCTTACCCACTCTGAGATTCTAAAAATATTCATGTTTTTTTTCCTAGCAATTTATGACATTTTAATATTTGAAGTTTTGCTCCATCTAAAATTCATTTTGGAGTAAAGAATGATGTAAGAATTCCATGACCCATCCTCCCAAATAACTAGCAAGTTGTTAACAACAACTTTCCCCCATTTACTTGAAATGCCGTTTTAATAATATATTACATTCATATTAGATTTGTATCTGGGTACATTTTTTAGACTATTTTCTCTTTCTATGCCAGTATGAAGTTGTTTTAAGTAACTAGATTTAACAGTTGATGGTACTGGTCTCATTACTTTGCTCTTTCAGAGTCTTCCTAAGTATTCTCACATGTTTAATATTCAAGCTGTATTTAATCATTTTATGACATTCTCTACCATCCCCAAAAGATTTGGCATTTGGATTGCAATCATAGCGAGTTTATAGATTAATTTAGGCAGAATTGCCACCTTTATGATTTTGAATCTGCCTCTCCATTTTTGCAGGTTTTCTTTTGCATTTCAGTAGCATTTAAAATTGTACTTCAGGTGGATCTTGTACATTTCTTGGTGAGTTTATTCCTTCATCTTTCAAGGCTATTGTAAATGGAATCTTTACCTCCATTATGTTTTCTGATTGTTTGTATGCAGGAAACATACTTATTTTAACTACAAATGTTGTAACCTGTGTCCTATTTAATTATTTTATGGATTTTAATAGTTATCTGGTTGTTTCTTTGGAGTTTTCAAAAATACAGTCATATCACTTGCAAATAAAGATCATATTGCCTCTTCAATTTTCATACTTCTTACATAGTTCTCTATTCAATACTAAGTTTAACATCCAAAACTATGTTAAATAATATTTTTTTGCTTGATGTTAATGTGACTGTTTTTCCTGTTTTTCCTTGAAGCATGATGCTCATTCTTGATCATTTTATTAAGGAAGAGTTTATTCCAGTTAATGAGGAGTTGTGTTTAATTTTAGGTGAGGAATGCATGTTGAATTTTATCAAGTGACTCTCAGCATTTATTCAGCTAATCATGACTTTCCTCCTTTTATCATATTGATTTGTTGGTTGTTTTTTTTTAATGGACATTGTTCACATACCATACAACTATCCAAAGATCCAAAGTGTGCAGTCAGTTGCCCATGGTACCATCATACAGCTGTGCATCCATCAACACAATTAATTTTTTTTTCAATTTTTAGAACATTTTCATTACTCCAGAAAAAGAAAAGGAAACTCAGATCCTCCATACCCCTAACCATGGCTGTGCCAGTTTGAATGTATTATGTCCCCCCAAACGCCATTATCTTTGATGTAATCTTGTGTGGGCAGACGTTATCAGTGTTAATTAGATTGTAATTCTTTGAGTGTTTCCACGGAGATGCGCCCCACCCATCTGTGGGTGATGACTCTGATTGGATAATTTCCATGGAGGTGTTGGCTCCGCCCATTCAGGGTGCATCTGAATTAAATTACTGGAGCACTATATAAGATCAGACAGAAGGAGCAGGCTGCTACAGCCAAGAGGGACACTTTGAAGAATGCTCTAGAACTGAGAGAGGAGCTTCAGCTTACAGAGACATTTTGGAGACGACCCTGGAAAGCAGACTTTTGCTCCAGAGAGGCTAAGAGAGGACAGTCACCCCAAGAGCAACTAAGAGTGAAGTTTTTGAGGAGCTGCAGCCTAGAGAGGAACGTCCTGGGAGAAAGTCATTTGAAACCAGAACTTTGGAGGAGACGCCAGCCACGTGCCTTCCCAGCTAACAGAAGTTTTCCGGACGTCATTGGCCATCCTCCAGTGAAGGTGCCCTATTGTTGATACCTTGGACACTTTATGGCCTTAAGACTGTAACTGTTTAACCAAATAAACCCCCTTTTATAAAAGCCAATCCATCTCTGGTGTTTTGCATTCCAGCAGCATTAGCAAACTAGAACAATGCCCCCCTCCATTATTGATTCATAGTTTTGGTATAGTATATTTGCTACTGTTGATGAAAGAATGTTAAAATACTAACTGTAGAATATAGTTTGCAATAGGTATATATTTTTTCCCTATATGGCTCTCTATTATTAACTTCTAGTTATAGTGTCATACATTGTTCTAGTTTGTGAGAGAGATTTCTAATATTTGTTTAGTTAATCACAGACATTGTCCACCACAAGATTCACTGGTTTATACATTCCCATCTTTTAACCTCCAACTTGCCTTCTGGTGACATGTGTGACTCTGAGCTTACCCTTTCCACCACCTTCACACACCTTTCAGCACTATTAGTTATTTTCACAACATGCTGCCATCACCCCTGTCCATTTCCAAACATTTAAGTTCACCCTAGTTGAACATTCTGCTCATAATAAGCAACCGCTCCCCATTCTTTAGCCTCATTCTATATCCTGGTAACTTACATTTCATGTCTATGAGTTTACATATTATAATTAGTTCATATCAGTGACAGCCTGCAATATTTGCCTTTATGTGTCTGTCTTATTTCACTCGATATAGTGCCCTCAAGTTTTCTTCATCAACTCATTTCTTTTAAGATGGTTTTGTTCACACACCATACATTCCGTTCTCAGTAAACAATCATTGGTTCCCTGTATAGTCATGTATTTATGTATTCAGCACTATCGCCACTGTGTAAGGACATCTCCATTTCTTCCACAAAGACAGAGGAAGAGTCAAAGAAGGCAAAGAGGAAAAAGAAAAAGAGAAAGAGAGAAAAAAACAAACTTGACAGCTAGAAAGTGACAAAAGGAAAGACGGCATTAACCTAAAGTAGAATAAAGAGTCAGACAACATCACCAATGCTAGGAGTCCCATACCCTTCGCCTATTCCCCACCCCCCCCCATATGCATTTAGCT
The DNA here is from genome assembly GCF_015220235.1 of Choloepus didactylus. NCBI lineage: Eukaryota > Metazoa > Chordata > Mammalia > Pilosa > Megalonychidae > Choloepus > Choloepus didactylus. The sequence goes on along the minus strand of NC_051308.1, from coordinate 15,706,874 downwards.
TTGGTATATTGCCTTTGTTATATTAAAGGAAGCATAATACAATGTTTCTGTTAATTATAGTCTCTAGTTTGCATTGATTATATTTTCCCCCCATTCCCACCCTATTTTTAACACCTTGAAGTGTTGATATTCATTTGTTCTGCCTCATGTAAAAACATATTTGTACCTTTTGTTACAATCGTTGAGCACCCTAGGTTTCCCTGAGTTACACAGTCCCAGTCTTTATTGTTCATTTTTTGTTCTGGTGTCCCACATGATCCCAGCCTTCCTCTTTCAACCATATTCACAGTCATCTTTGTTCAGTGTACTTACACTGCTGTGCCACTATCTCCCCAAATTGTTTTCCAAACCTCTCACTACTGTCTTTTCCTTTCTGTCTGCAGTGCTTCCTTTAGTGTTTCCTATAGAGCAGGTATCTTGTTCACAAACTCTGTCATTGTCTGTTTCTCAAAGAATATTTTAAGCTCTACCTCATATTTGAAGGATAGTTTTGCCAGATATAGGATACTTGGTTAGTGGTTTTTCTCTCTCAGTATCTTAAATATATCACCCCACTTCCTTCTTGCCTCCATGGTTTCTATTGAGAAATCCGCCCAGTCTTATCAAGCTTCCTTTGTATGTGATGGATCGCTTTTATCTTGCTGCTTTCAGGAATCTCTCTTTATCTTTAACATTTGATAATCTGATTGTTAAGTGTCTTGGTGTAGGCCTATTCACATCTATTCTGTTTGGGGTACGCTGCGCTTCTTGGATCTGTAATTTTATGTCTTTCATAAGAGATGGGAAATTTTCACTAATTATTTCCTCTATTATTGTTTCTGCCCCTTTTCCCTTCTCTTCTCCTTCTGGGACACCAATGACACATACATTCTTGCTTTTCATTTTGTCTTTAAGTTGCTGGAGACGTTGCTCATATTTTCCCATTCTTTTCTCTATCTGTTCTTTTGTGTGTAGGCTTTCAGCTGCCTTGTTCTCCAGTTACTGAGTGTTTTCTTCTGCCTCTTGAGATCTGCTGTTTTATGTTTCATTGTGTCTTTAATCTCGTGTTGTGCCTTTTATTTCCATAGATTCTGCCAGTTGGTTTTTCGAACTTTCAATTTCTACCTTATGTATGCCCAATGTTTTCATTATATGGTTCAGCTCTTTTGCCATATCTTCCCTAAACTTTTTGAATTGATTTATTATTAGTTGTTTCAATTCCTGTATCTCAGTTGAAGTGTAAGTCTGTTCCTTTGACTGGGCTATAACTTCATTTTTCTTAGTGTAGGTTGTAGTTTTCTGTTGTCTAGGCATAGTTTCCTTGGTTACCCTAATCAGGTTTTCCCAGACCAGAATGGGCTCAGGTCCCAGAAGGAAGAAATATTCAATATCTGGTTTCCCTGATGGTGTGTCTTAGAAAATTGGTACACCCTGTGATGCCTCAAGTCACTGTGCTTTTCTCCCCAGCAGATGGCACCAGTGAGCCTGTAATTCCAGACTGGTATAAGGTGTGGCTGTTGGCTGTTTTCCCCCAGGCTCTGGGGTCTGGTTCTGAATGGAAAGCGGGTAATAGAGCTGGGCCCCACCCCTTTCCTCTTACAGAAGATAGACCCCCTAGGGAGAGGTCATTAGCATTTCAGTGGTCTCTCTCTGCCTGTGCTATTTCCACCCGTGTCTGGGTCAGAGCACTGGGAACTGAAAATGGCTGAGGCTTTCTCCACAGAGCCGAGAAATGGATAGAAAGTTTCCTTCAGGGCTAGTCCATGGCAACCCTCCAGCTCTCCAAGATCAGTCATCACCCAAAGCCTCTGTCTGCTTGTTGGGGATTCGTAGCTCATAGTGAGCAGTTCACACTTGCTAATTAAAACCCCAGTTGGAGCTCAGCTGGGCTGTATTCGCTTGCTCAGAGAGAGCTTCTCTCTAGCACCACAGGCTTTGCAGCTCGGGCTGTTGGGGGAGGCGGCTCCCAGTTTGGATAGCAGTTTTTAATTACAGATTTTATGCCATGATCTCAGGCATTCCTCCCAATTCAGGTTGGTGTATGACGAGTGGTCGGTCATGTTCTCCCCCCCTCCCCACAGTTATTCCAGATTATTTACTATTTTTCCTTTTTTTTTTTAAGTTGTGCCAGGGGGACTAACTAGCTTCCACTCCTCTCTATGCCATCATCTTAGATCCTCCTGACTTGTTGGGTTTTAAAATGGATTTCCTAACAACTGAACCACACTTACGCTCTATTAACTAATTATACTTGTTTTGGTATGTGTTATTCTTTTAATACACTGCCTGGCTTCTAATTAGTATTTCATTAGGATTTTTGTGTTGATATGCATTAGCAATATTGGTCTGTAGGGGTGTGTGTGTGTGTGTGTGTGTGTGTGTGCGTGTGCGTGCGCGCGCGCGCTATTTTATATCTAATATAGCCACTGAGCTGTATTACTGGGTTATGTCTGATGTTGCATATAGGTTGCTCTTTGTTTCAAAGGCTTATCCACCCACAATTTTAAGTATCCTGTTAAAAATATGGATACTACATTCTCATACATCAGAAGAGATTATTATGATTTCCGTTTTCAAAAAACAGAATTGTGCTTGTGATTCCCATTAACACCAATCTGTATGTTATTGAATTCTGAGAAGTCAGCAACATTAGACAGACTGTCAAACTTGCAGAAACTTCAATGGGCATGAAGGTAGGTGTAACTTAGCTCCCTGTGATAGACGGGAGAAACTCCTAAACTGTTACTTGGGTATCATTTAAATAGCAATGTTACAAGAAAAAGGCATGTTTTTTCCACACATTTAATTAATTTTGCCTAAAAAGCAGACTCTATTATTTAACCTAATCATACACATTAAAGAAAGTTGTGTAAGCCAAGTCAGCATTGGTAAGTCTCTTTAAAATTTGTGTGTGCTCTCTCACACATTGCTAGAAGGAATTACCATAAACTGGGACACCTCTTGTGAATAGCAATGTGGCAACATTTGTTAAAATTACAAAATGCAAACAATTATACAAATCCTTTAATCCAGAAATCCACTTCTGGGAATTTATCCTACAAATACAGTTGCATGCTTCCTAAATGAAATTTACCCATTAAAAAAGTTATATCTGCTTTATGAACAAAATATTTTTGCAGCATTTTTTGTAATAACAAAATATTGGAAACTACCCCAAAGGCTTATCTAGGGAATTGAGTTAATAAACATTAGTGCATGTATACCATGTAATATGGTGCGTTTTAAAAATGAATACCCTCTCAGTGTACTAATGTGGAAAGATCTCTAAAATATATTGCTAAATATAAGCAAGGTAAATAATAATGGTATAGTGTGCTACTTTGAATAAAAAAGGAGAAAATAAGGTTGTAAATTCATATTTGCTTATATATGCATAAAAATTCTGAAAAGGTGTTAGTAAGTGGAACTGAAAGATGGGGACAGGGATGAAAATACAGCATAGATTTTTATTTTTTTAAAATATTGGAACATAGTATCTTTTCAAAACATTGCATGTTTTGGGAAAAAATTTTGAATATGATCTTAAAAATAAGATCCACTATTTCCATTTTGTGGTATATCTTTCCAGCACTTTTTCCTATGCATAGATGTAAAGTCTAAGGATACTTATTTTTTTAATGTTTTATTTTGAAATTTTTCAAACTTACATAAAGTAACAGAATAATATAATGAATTCCTGTATACTCATTACCCAGCTTCAACAGTTATCAACATTCTGTCATTCCTGTTTCAACTATATCCAATAACTCCCCACCCCACCCCTACCCTTACTGGGTTTTGTTTTGTTTTCTATATATGGGTTTGTTGGAAATATACTTTGCACGCACTGAAATGCACACATCTTAAGTACTCCAATTTTGAAACTTGGATATACTCATGGAACAACATCCCAATCAAGACAGAGGACATTTCCATCTCTCCAGATAGTGATGTTATTACCTCTCTTCTCTATAGTACTTATTTAGTTATAAAACTCTGCCCCTTACCTCAGCTTCTGTTGCCTGGAGGTTAAAGGCCTCAGTTACTTATTCTGAGCTAACTGTTTCAAAGGAAATGCCAGCTACATTTCTAAAATCCTAGAGTCTTAATGGGAAGTCATAATACTCTTTTTTCAGTAACTGCCAGAACAAGAAGTAAGGATATAGAACTACAGTATGCTGTTCAAATAGGTAGCCACTAGCCACAAGTATGCTAGGAAATCCAAAAGAATCTAAGGAAAAACTATTAGAGTTAAAGCAGGAGTTAAGCAAATTCACTGGACATTGGGTCAAGAAACAAAAATCTATTGTACTTCTACATACCAGCAACAAACTAGTAGAAAATGGCATTTTTAGAAAAGGATACCATTTACAATAGTGTCAAAAATAGCAGATATCTAGGGAAAATCAAACAAAGAATGTACAAAAATCTGTCTGGAAACTATATTATGAAAGAAATTAAATAAAATCTAATTGAGTAGTGGATAAATCATGCTCATGGATTAGACGCTTCAATATTGTTAAGTATGTCACTCCTCCCCAGATTGACATACGCATTCACAGCAAACCCAACCCCAGTAGGCATGTTCATAGAAATTAATGAACATTTATCCAAGATCACTTGATTTTGAAATCAATACAGCGTGCAGCAGCTTTCTCCATGGCAAGAACTGTTGAAGTTTCTGTAGCAAACATTTCATCAAGTGTAAATATGAAGTAGGCCTGATTTTAGTTCGTGACTTTTGAGGACTGGGTCTTTTTAATCCAAATGTTCTGGTTTGCTAATACTGCCGTTATGCAAAGTACCAGAAATGGACTGGCTTTTATAAAGTGGTTTTATTCAGTTACAAATTTACAGTCTGAAGGCCATGAGAATGTCCAAATTAAGGCATCAACAAGTGTATACCTTCACTGAAGGAAGGCCAGTGGTGTCTGGAAAACCTCTGTTAGCTGGGAAGGCTCATGGCTGGCATCTGCTGATCCCGGGTTGTGTTTCAGCTCCTGTGCATTCTTCAAAATGTTGCTCTTGGGGTGTTTAGTCCTCTCTTAGCTTCTTCTCGAGCAAAGTGTCAGCAAAAGTCTGCTTTCAATGGTTGTTCCCAAAATGTCTCTCTTGGCTGTAGCACTGAGCTCCTTCTGTCTGAGCTCTTATAGGGCTCCAATGATTTAATCAAGACCCATGCTGAATGGGCAGGGCTACACCTCCATGGAAATAATCCAATCAGAGTTATCACCTACAGTTGGATGGGTCACATCTCCATGGGAACAAATCAATCCAAAGGTTCCAACCTAATTAAGACTAACTACATCTGCCCCCACAAGATTGCATTAAAGAACATGGCGTTTTGGGGAACATAACACATCTAAACTGGCCACCAAAGTAATTTCTTTTCCACTAAATATAAATGTGCACATGACATGTGAAAAGATGGTAACGCCACAAAGGCATCTTGGTGATGACAACCCTCTTGAATCACTGCCCTAAATTGCTCAAAACCTAGGTTGTAGCTGTCATTCACCATCATCCCTGGTCTTTACCTCTCTCCTGCATTGGTTTCTTGTTTCTTAAGCACCACTGTCTCTTCTTTCCCTAATTTGGTGAAGGACATCTTACAGGTTACATGGGAGATGGATTTTTTTCATCAGCTTTGAATAATAGTTTAGAATTCCAGGTTGGGTGTGGGTGGGATATTGTACCATTGTCTTCCAGAATTACTGTTGAGACTTCTGCATACACTTGTTGCTGATTTGCATTTAATCTATTTTCTCCTCCCCTGGAAGCTAGCAGAATTTTCTTTTTGTCCTCAGCATCCTGGGATTTTATGATTTACCTTGGCAAACTGGCAACTCATGTTCTTTGGTACTGGGAAATGTTCTTGAGTTTTATTGAAAATATTTGTCTCAGCTTTCTCTATTTGCTCTTTCTGGGCCTCCTATTATTTTGTTTCCTGGACTAATTTTTTTTTTCCTTTTTGCTGTAAGTTTTGGGAAATTTCCTCAAATTTATCTTCCAACCCTTCATATCTGCTTTCATATTTTTAATTTCCAAGAGCTCTTTTCTCTGAATGTCATTTTGTAGCACATTTTATTTATCTGAGGATATTAAGAATAGTTTTTGTTGTTTTAGTCATGTTGAACTTTTCTTCTCTCCAGCTTTTGTTCACCCTAGTTGTACTTTCAGCTTTTCAGCTCTTTTATGACTAAGGTAATATTTGGTTGTCTCCTCCTATTTAAAAGTCCAGAAATCAAAAGCTGACAAGAAGTTCTGAATTGTGGGCGGGGTTTGGTCAACACTTGGCATCAGCATAGGGTATCTGAGAACCTTGATGTCGGTACTTTTACTGGCACCTAGATCCCTACAGAGGGCTTTTCCAGTCTCTTGCCTGCAGGAGTAAGGTGTGGCCCACAGAGTTCTGGTAGCTGAGGAGAGAGGACTGAGGTGAGTACTTAATCTTTGTTCTCAGGTTCCATGTCCTCTCCTCAACCGTATAAGGCGCCTCCTAGCCCAGAGAACCTGTGTTTTACCTTCATCAGAGGAAAAAATCTCCAGTTGTTTCTGAGATGGGGGAAAGGCAGTTCTGGCTTTGAGGAGTAGAAGATGGGGACCTAATTGCTTTGGAAACAGCTTTTATCCAAATCTCCTCAAAGAGCTCTCAGTTGAATGGGGAAAGGGCACATAAATGTAAATAAATGATTGTAATACTATCTCATAGATATTTAAAATAATATGGATGCCCAGAAGAAGGAATTGATACTTGTCTGGAAGAGCAGGAGGATTTCAGAGAGAAAAAACAAGACAGCTTTTTGAGAGGTGAATGGGGAGTCTGCCTAGTCAAAGAGGAGGAGAGATGGGCCTTCTCTGTAAAGCACAGAGGCATTGGGGGTATCAGATGTACTGAAATCCAGGGCAGGGAGCACCACAATGGAAGCAATCAAGAATGCAGAACACCACAATGGAAGCCACGCTTTCCCAGAGTTCATCTGGGCCTTGTAGCAAATACTCGATTGTTCCTTCTGATTTTTGACTCAATCTGATGACTTGGCTGAAGACCTCTGAGCTGGCCCTTTGTGTTGACTTTCCCATCCCAGTTTGGCTTGTTCCCATGAAAGTGCCCCTCGGGCTCAACTATGCCAGGTCACGCACCCTGCTACCTGCCTGCGGCCTTTGCCCTCACCCAGCACCCATGCTGCTTATTTCTGATGTGACTCAACTTGACTCCCAGCTTTCCCTCCAGGGCATGTCCTAAAGCCACCACAAGCTTCCCCACCACACACTCCTCTCCCTCGGCCTCCCTGAACAATGCCCAGTTAAATCTGAATTCCTAATTATCACTTAACTTCTGTGCATCTCAACTGCCTGGTTGAGGAAAGGATAATCATAGTAGGATCTATGTCACAGTTGTTAGGAGTAAATGAGTTAATAGTTGTAAAGCCCTCAGAAAAGTACCTGGCACTTAATAAGTTCCACCTAAGTGTTAGTTAAGTAAAAGCAGCAGGTCCCGAGAGTTTTAGCTGTGGGAGCGAGCACAGCCACAATGCAGAGGGTCATCTGCAGAGACCCAGGGCAGGAGATCCTCTACCAACATCCTTCCCCCATCAAGTACAAGCTCTCCAGTTCAGAGGCCGTTGCTCATGACAAATAGTGCATTGGATTAAAGTACGTTTCAAATTTTTGAGCAAACCATTACTTTTAATTTTAATTCACAAATTATATCCTTAAAAAGTGTAATTTCCATCTGACAAATATAATTTCTCTGGAGTTAATAAGGATAGCATAAGTCAGTGGGATTCCATGACAATTTCCTAAAAACAGAAACCATGTTTTAACCGCTTCATTGTGAAAGGTGTTGCTACTTGAGAAGGGCAGTCTACACAGGCTACGGAGCTGTAGAGGCAGTGTGATGATTTTTAGGTGTCAACTTGGCTAGGTTGTTTGGTCAAGCACTGGCCTAGTTGTTGCTGTGGAGGTATTTTATAGATTGGATTAACATCTACTATCAGTGGACCTTAAGGAGATGACCCTCAGTCATGTGGCTGGGCCTCAAGCAATCAGTTGGTTTCAACAGCAAGAACTGGGGGTTCCAGAGATCAGAAGAATTTCTGTCTTAAGGCTCCCTCAATTCCTACTGGCATTTCCAGCCTGCCAGTGCCTTCCATGGAATTCACACTCAAGACTTCAACACTTTTACCAGAATTTCCAGCCCACAACCTGCACTACAGAATTTGGACTTGCCAGCCCCCACAATCATGTGGATCAATTTCTTATAATAAATCTCTTAATATACACACCTGTACATACATTCTGTTGGTTCTGTTTCTCTGGGGAACCCTGACTGATCCTAGGGAGCTTCCTTTTCACAATCAACAAAGCAATTCTCTACAAATGCTGAGATATGTGAGGACAGATAATGAACAGCCATGAAATTTGTGTAATTATTTGCTTGTGTAATGACTTACACAACACTTACAAGCCACTAAAACAAACATAAACAATAGCTAATTACAACTCCATACAGATGTGGTCTGTTTTAACCTGCAAGATATCCTTAAGAAACTGATAAATCATCTACCTATGAGAGTTCCCTAGGAGGATAGAAAGTTGAGCTAATTGCTGTTTCCCAAATCTAATCAAATATAGTCAGAAAACTCTTTGTTGTCATTTCATACAGTTGAGGCAGAATCACACTTTGTAAGAATAGTTTATGTGTTGGCTATTTGTGGAATTGTTTACTTTTTGTTCTCAGTATTTAATGGTCCAGCTTCAAGGAAAAAAAAAAAAAAAAAAAGCCTAGATTTCAAACCCTAAGAATCAAAATGGAAGCAACCAATACACTATTGGATCCCAAATCTATTTTTTCCTGAAGTAATTGTAATCTTTCCTCTTTTCCCTGCCTATTTCATAGTCAATGGCTTCTAACAGGTCCCTCATTTCCTGATTTCCAGGAGTCATTCTCCATCTGGTTTGGTTCCAGACAATGCAAAAGATGCTAGTTCAAACTTGCTGGATCTCCAGGGCAAGCGGGGTTTGGTCTCAGGATGTGCCTGTTCAATAGCTTCTTTGTAAAACAATATAAACAGGCATTTGGGGTGCCCAGTGGTCTTCCAGGATGGTTCAACCATTTCTGGTGGAGTCTTTGAAGGTAAACTGAGATGAAACCTTTCCCCCCAAAGGGCAAAATGGTTTTACAGAAGAATTACCTATGAAAAATCATGACAACGAAAGTTGAAAATCAATACAAAATTCCAAAAGGCCATTTTTTCACAAAGAGAAAACATGTATGTTTTAAACTACCAAAATGGGAATTTTTTTCAAGTAGGTAATTGAGAAAACTGGGTGAAGAATTGCAGGTTGAATGCTCTTAGGCTGAAAGCCAAGTAGTAACTGTCCTAATAGAGTTTAGCATGCACGGGAAGCCAACCAATTTGTGCCATAGAACCTTAGAAAGACTCTAAGAAAATGTTGTGTTTGAACCTATTAATAGGAGGGTCATAGTTCTCTCAGTTTGATAATTTTCATTTGAAAAAAAGAAAGGAATGGAGGATAGGGGCACAGTCAAATAAGGTACTAAATCTGTTTTCTACCCCAAATTGAATGATTTCATTCTATTGGTGGGAGGGAGGAAGGAGTCAGGGATGAGTTGCTGCGGTTGCTATCAAGGCTTATCAAGGTGGCTGAGCTGAATAGCTAGGCTAGGTGCAGGCTCTTCAGGTTTGTGGGTTGGGGATGCAAACGCCTATGGCCAAACCACTCAGTAGATTCTCTGAGAAGCCAAGCAGCATTTGGCCCAGTCAGTAGTAGTAGGTTACAGTCACTGCCAAGAGCTGCTTCAAACATTTTACTTATATTTTTAGTTAATCCTCACAGCAACCACAAGAGGTAGGTGATATTGTCATCACCATTTTATGGATGAAGAAGCTGGGGCTTGGTGAGTTTAAGTAAATCACTCCAACTCACATCACTAGTATATATGGCTCCAATCCCTGCTTCCTTAGCACATTATATCATGCTTGGAAGGAGACTGTCTCAGAATACCAGATGCTGAAGCAGTGGCAGCTCTGGAATGTACAGATAGGAGGGATGGAGAGGCTTAGTGACAGCAATGTGGTTTAAAGTCTTGAATGTGTGTAGCAACATGTGTGGGGGTAGGGATCAGGTACAAGCTAAGAAGCTGTATTAGTGAAGTAAGCATGCTATTCTTTGACTAAGCTTTTATTGGGGGTGACTTGGGTGGATGGTTGATGAAGATATTGGAGGTGATAAAACAACCCTATGCCATCTCTCAGAGCAAAGCCTCATTTGGTTTTGGCTGCACCCCAACCTCCTGTCCCTCCACTATCTGCTTGCTTGCCTGCTCTAACACCAGAGCTCGCCAGGAGACTAGTCTGTAGCCACTTAAATCCAAATGTCCTTGACTGTAAACCAGAAACTTGTTACAAATAAGTCTAAAAGTAAAGAAAAGTCATCTTACTCAGTCTTCAACATTTATGAACATGGCATTAGTGCCATGGAGAAAAAACCCAAATAACCAAATTGGGTGTATGGGGAATCTTTCCAAGGCAGGTCCACTTGGCAAGAACTTGCCAGGGGCCCCTGTCTCCTCACTGCCTTGGAGTCACACCTGCACTCTCACCAGTGTAGCTAGTAGGCCATGACATCCTCAGCCAGGGACAGTGTTCAACTGAATTCTCGACCAGTGGTCAAGCTTGACACACGTGAATCTTTTCTGGCTTCTCAAACAAGCAGAGAACCAGCCATGTTCAGAGACATACAGAGGTTCCCTTTGTTCCCAGCACATGGGCTGGACCACTGGCTCTCCACCTGGATGGGAACAAATGCACATTCCATGGTATTTGGATACAGGGTGTCCTACAATCATATGCTGAGGAACTTTTCAATGACTTCCCATGGCACTCAGATTCCAATTCAAACTTCACCCCGTATATCCTGACCCGTCTTTCTCTTCAACCTCACCATCTGTTACTCTTGTTCCAGTTCCACTGCTCTTCTTTCACATCCTTCAGAACTGTGTCCTTCTCAATCAACCCCAGGACATTCCAATCCTTAGTTTTCTCTGCAGAGCCCATCCAAATGTCCCCTCCTCTGCAGATCCAACCCCATCTCTTTGAGTGGTTGCCTCCTGTTCAACCTAATTCTCAGCTTAAATGTCAATTCCAGACATGGCTAACTGTCAACGTTTTCAATGCTCACCCCTCTTACTTCAAACTTCTCTTCCCTTGAATCATAACCCTACTCATGAAGCTTCATCTAACATCTCTTTGTTGCACATGCGTTCTCCAATTCAGCTTTATTAAGAACTTTTTTGAGTGGCAAAATTTAATGCAAGCTAGCTAATTTGTTATATATCCCTCTTGTCAAACTTATAGTTGTTTGAAGCAACTACCGAAAGCCACAAGAAATGTAAGGTATGTCCTTTTCAGAAAGTTATCTTTTAATAGCCATGGCCTTCAGTGTTGATGTCGTACTTTAATTCAGAAGTCAACATTAAAGTTTAATACATATAATAAGCTGAAAAATGTTAGTGAAATAGGAGTTGGGCTTTGCTTTTCCAAACCTGTTTCCAAAAGAGTGCTTTATTTTAAAACACACAGAGTTGGACACAAAGGCCTTTTAACCATTGTGATGGGGAAGATTTCACTGATTGCTTAAACTGATCATCCTTTCCTCTCTACTGAGTCCACAGTTCCTCAAAGTCCTGTGAAGTAGAAGATGTGTATTTTTCTTTACTTCCCTGTTTGCTGTATTAGAGTCCTTTGATAACGTTAATTAAAAGACCAAATTTTCCATAACTGCTTGGGGATTATTACAGTTTTGCAGTCACTGGTTTTCCTACTGGTATCTTGCAACCTAAGATAAAAAAGAAAGACTTCATGAAATGATGAAATGACATTGATCTTATCTTTCCTCATAAAATTGTTTCTTAGTCCATTGGCAAAAGATAACATCTAACAATTCTCCACTGCTTTATAGGTTGACAAGATATCAGTGGAGATTATTATTCCCCCTTTGCAGAACAAGAAACAACAGTTCCAAAGAGGTAATGGACTTGCCCAACACCCCACAGCCAATAACAAAGCCGGCAGTTGAACCCAGTCATATTTTCTGAACTTCAAGTCTCATATGTTTATACCCATATATTTGCTTCCTATGGTTAAGAAATCAATCTGTCCCTCCCACAGAATGAGGTCTTTGGTCTGTTTGAACTATGCACTTCTCATCAAATCAGAAATTGTTTCAAGGTTACATATTCTGAGATTTCAGACATAATACAAATAGAAGCCTGTGATTTCTACTTACAGATTTTCTTCAACAAGGTATAGTATTTTTACTTTCCCATCTTATTTAAACTATTCTATTGCTCTTTTAACCTTCTGCTTCATCCATTCTCCTTTAATCATAAGCCCATCAATATTTTTCCCTAATCCCAAAAGATATCAATCTTAAGCTCTTCTTCCCTGCCCAATACAGAAGTTTGACAAATGAACTGAATTAGGCTTAAGAACAAAAACACTAAACATGATGATATAGCGCTTATTCAGTATAGTCAGCAGAGCATTATTTTTGAATGCTAACACCTCCTCCCTCTAAATATTATCCCACTGTTCCTATGAGAAGTGCTCTCCACCTCCTGCTTTTTCTCTCTCTGTTTATATCATCACTCTTGACTCTCTGGACTGTTTACAGTATACCATAAAGAAATGACTCTGCCTTTTCTGGCCTGGACAATTTATTTATAAGCTGACAAAAGTCTATATGCTACTTGATTGTACACCATGAATGACTGTATGGTATGTGAATATATCTCAATAAAACTGAATTTTAAAAAAAAGTCTATGTGCTGTGGACACTAACCCTAACATTCCTCTGGGAAAGAAGGAATCCAAGAATGGAATGGGAAAGAACAAATCAAAAGACTAAAATGAGAGGCTTCTCCAGCTAGTCTACTATGATTAGATGTGAAGGGTCTGGGTCTCTTACCCTCATCAATTAGGTTAAGAACTAAATCTTTAGCTTGTATAAGACTGGCTATTTTACGCTCTTTGTGTTTTCTTTGTTAATTGCCTTTGTACATTTTCTTAGTGCCCTCGAGAAAATTCTAGACTATATAAACAGTTCTGTTTATATTAAAACTCCCTGTCATTCAACTTGATAAAATATTTGGTGCCATATATATACTTTCTTATTTTAAGTTATTAATATATATCGATAAATACAATGTGATACCCATATTCTGTTACACTCTACTTACAAAGCATTTCTTCTAACTTAGTCGTGGCAGATTCATTCCTGTTAAATATACAGTCATTATTTCTAGGAAAAAAACAAATAAGCTTTGTTAATGAATAAACTGGGGGAATTTTTGCTCCTAATTGTACATGCAGTAAGACTCATTTTAAATAGTCTTCCTCAACGCCAGTCTGAAGTAGTTGAAAGGCCCTTGCTCCTATCCTATTTCCTGGCTTAATGCTTCATTCTTCTGTCTAAATAAGAAATATTACTGGGAGAGTTTACACATTAAGCATTATCTGTCTTAAATCCATTCACTCAAAAGAGTAAATTATCACTTACTTTGAGAGCAGAATCTCCTACTGTAGAAGGATGTTTTTCTCTGGGGGTGAAGAAGGATGCCTCAAGAAATTAGGTGCCAACAGCCTACAGAGTCTGTATTTTGCTAATGTTACATTTAGCCTTTCAAAATAGTACTATAAACCAAACCTCATTATATCTACATATATAAAAATATATATACACACATACATATACGTATACATATATGAGTGTATCTGTATGTGTATATACACATTCACACACACATACTCCATCCCCCAAAAATCTTTCTTATAATCAATCTATAGATTTTCAATATTGGGTAAAACCCAAAATACTGCCCAAAGTACTTTTAATCTTTGTGTCAATTCCATTTTCATTCATAACCACATAAAATTTGTAATGTAACTCAGGATGAGTCAGTAAAGTACACTGTAATAATGTTTCATAGATTAACATCCATTTCTACCTCTTTCTTTGAATTTCATGCTGAATGTTATTAGATGTTACTGTCCTTTTAATACCCACAGAAATCTTGTACAGTACTTACACTTTCTTCTTCTCTACTACACCTAATCTCACAAAAGCTGCTAAGGCATTTTTCTGTATATCAGAAGACAGTACATCATAACACTGAGAGGTACCTAAAAGAGAAAGGGAGGAAAAGTTAATGGGCTACTTTTAGTTCTCGACTACAAGAAGTCACCACCAGTAGTGGCTCTGACTGACCTTGATAGAGAAGATCACTTGTAAAATTTCTAACTCCCGTCAAATACTGTTTCTCAGTGAAGGAGTCCTCTTCTTCGTTCAAGAGGTATTTGCAAATTATCTGATTTTAAGAGGGAAGATTAGAGAAACAGAAAGAGAAAAAGGGGAGCCAAAGATAACAGAACAGTAAATAACTTTACACTGTCCTCTTAAGAGAAAGATAATTTGCATTAGAACAGAATAAAGACCCCCATGAGCACTGAAAAGCTCAAGAAATTTTTAGAGCTCTCTTAAGTTTATATTACTTTTACAATAAAAAAAAAAAGTTTGAAGTAGTATTGACATTTATTAAAATATAATTTCTCACTTTAATGGACTGCAAGTTAAGCAAATTACTATCAACATATCTTAGGCTACTTCAGAAGAGGAAGGTCAGATTTTTTAAACTTTTTTTCTTTAAAAACACCGAACCAAGTGCTAGGCCCTAAAATATTTGAGGATTTCTACCTTAAAAAGGTGCTAAAAGGTAAGAACTAACATTAATCAAGTGGCTACTAAGTACAAGACTCCATGCAAGGAGGCTGACATGGGGCACCTCATTGGCCTGCAAGCCTCCTCTGTGCTGGCTGCTTCCAACACATGCACATAAACAGAGCTGCCTGCCACAGCTCCCAGATGTGCACTGAGCCCTCCTACGGTTTGTATTCAAACTTCCTCTCCCTCTGAATCCTGGCAAAATTCCTGCTGAGCAGATATACTACCCCCATTCTATAACCACTTCTGAGAACTGTGACGAACTTTGACATGTTTGTACTTCAACTTTTTCTTTTCCTTATAACATGGGCATTTAGTAATATAAATAACTGACTTTATGTTCTAGCATTTATGGAAAGTGTACTATGTATCCAACACCATGCTACATGGTGTGAACGAAAGACATAAGCTATAATATGACAAACAGTGCATGGGTGCAATAGTGGGTATATGAAGACTGTTCGTGAGGTCTCATTAAGCTGTTAGATTCTTGGTCTATAAGGGACTAAGTCTCCTCCTTTATGCAAGGGTAAGGTCTCAACCGAAAGGTGAAATCACTCACAGATTCAACCGGGGATACTTGCCTCTTAGACCAAAAATAAGAACAGGGTGAGAAGGTACATCTATATTTGCTATGCGGAGGTAAAGGAGAACTTGTAAAATACTTACGTACCTGGTAACATTCCACAAAAGGTTTAAAGAGTCTTGTTAAAAATTCTAACACAGTATTTCCTTTTTCTGCAACTAAGATATCCCTTGGAGTCACTTGTATGGCCTCACTTTTACAAAGCAGGTAACAGCCTTCTTCAAAGTCCTGGAAGTGAGGGTAAAAAGCCATAACATACCTACTAATTTAGGTTAATGGGTACACTGCCAATCTCAACATATGCAGTTACTTGCCCACAAATCAACAGAACACTAGCTAATTGTCCAACCCTTCCTAGAATTCTTCCAGTTATTAGATAATACCCAGAGAAGCTGTTTGTTCTAACACTCAAAATGTTGAACCTCAAACATAATAAACCCCCCCAAATTTATGATCCTTAAAAAATCACAATATATGTGATAGATAATCTTTCATTTTGCACTGTCACACTCCTTAAATTAAAATAGGGAGTGCATATAGCAATTCCTAAAAATACTTAGATTTAGAAACAGTCATACTTTATATTCAGTAGACTTTCAAAACTGTTGGAAGGCAAGTACAAGGCCACTCTGCTATAAGTATAAAAGCTGTGGGGTCAGATTTCAGAGATGAACTTCTCAAAAGGAAGTTTTAAACCAGCAGAATTTAAAGCACAGCCTTGGCCAAATATGTGGTTTTGAGAAATGTTTGGGAGAAACTATTTAAATATTTAATCTAAATTTCTTTAAGATGACTTTTTAACTTGGCATCATTTGTCACTGAAACAGGAATGAGAAGGAAAAGATCTTTAGGAAAAGGGAAACTGAATAAGGTTTTATATTTTTGGTTAAACAGTAATGAACAGAAAGAGGTTTATTTTTGTATGCAAATACAAGTAAATGTTTTCTTAATTTTACTTAGCGACCCAAATACACACACACATACATATGCACATGTAACGTGTATACACAACATTCAAATACAGCACAGCATGGCTGTGGCACAATAGTAACTTATTCTGCAAGTACCAAACAATTCTTTTTCAAAAGGTTGTTGTCTCGTTTATATGAAGATCTTTTCTTACTATTCCACAAGTGCTTTCATTATATTATCACAAGACAGATAAAAAGGGTTCTCCATTTCCTTATGTTAAGGGAATTAAGAGTTCTCACTGACTATATTCTGATTTATAATCAAACTGTTATAGCCTTAGAAGTACACAGACCTGTTGGAGTTAAATCAACAGTGTGATCAGCCAGCTATCTGTGGCCTAAACAGAGAGATGTGTCTGGAAAGGCATGACTGAAGAGTTATGGAACAGTCCAAAATACAACCCCAAAATCCAGTCAACAGGTTTAATCTTAAGGAGGCAGAACTGGAATGTAATTGGAATTCAGTAAGCCGAAAACAAGATCAAGTGTACCCTGTCTGGAAAAAGACTACACGACCACAGGGCACTAGAAGGAGGCAAGGGCCAGCTAAGCTACGTGCTTCAGAGAGCCTTCCCTGGCCCGTGTATATATTCGTACTGTGGCTCATCCAACAAATTCCCTCAAATTCATCTTTTCTCACTTGTTCATTGAAGTTTAGGTTTCCAAAGTAGCTTGCCTAAAGAGAGGATTCAGCTATCTGTCAACATGATCCCTTTGGCATACCTGACAAGTTATGCCCTGTTGTAAACTAACAACTTAGCATTTTGTGAGCTTAAAGATGGTCTGCTCTTGAGGCTGAAATGCAATGGGCTAACAAAACCCGGTGAGCACCTTACCTTGGCTGGGCATGAGTGTATTAAGCAAGGTAATTATCAACTTGTGATGCCAATAATAACCCTCAACTCAAACTGCAAGAGAAATTTCATAATTTTTAAAAGCATTTCCATCTCTATTATCTCACTTGAGTTTCATAATGAACTGAATTTAGACAGAGCAGTTATGAAGCAACTGAGGCTCAGAACAATAAAGTTATTATTAGTATTATTGACTTTACTAAGTCAAGTGGGAAATTTCAAAGAGCAGCCTTCCAAAGGCATACTATTAGTCATACGCTATCATACGAGTTGAATACAAAACAAGCTCTCAAGTCCTGGGTGATTCCACAGGCTTGTAAAGGCATTTACTAGAAAAAACACTAAAAACTGAACATCTGGTCTCTAGTTCTAGCTATATAAATAACCAGCTATAACCTTACATAAGACACAAGACTTGTCCTTTGCCTCAGTCATAATACATAACCCCCTACCGATTTTTTGCTTTATTTTGGAATTACCAAATGCTGCTGGAGAATACCATTTCCACTATAAACTTAGGATTTCTAGCTTCACCTATATACTCAAAGTTATTTGTCTAATCGCCAGTTTTCTCCCTTTCCTATTCCATTCTCCTCAAGCTCCAAACCGTCTTCCCTATTTCCTGCTACTTCCTTCACCACAATAGCAGATTTCCTTTCCTTCTACTCTATTGAGAGAAACAGGCCAGAAGAAATTAATTTCTCCAAGTCCGCTCTGCTCACTTCAGAATTCATACTTATTCCTTTTCTACTGTTCAAGAGAAAGTTTCCCTAATCCTTTCAAAGTCTAATCACTTTCCTTGTGTTTTTTGATTCAATACTTCCCCATTTCCTTCAAGAATCTGCATCATCAAATATCCATTCCTTTTCTCTTTGTTTTTAGTCCCTTCCAATCTATTACTTATTCCAACAGCCTACAAAATATTCAGGGCTCTCTTTTCTCTAAAAATAACAAAGAAAGACATCTATTCCCAATGATTTCCACTCATGATGCTACTTTACATCTACTTTTTCTAAAAGTAGTGTAGTATACACTAATTTAAAAATCTTTCAATTAGTTACATTTCATTTCATTGCTAATTGGCTTCTACTACCACCAATGTCTCAAAACATTTCTTTTTTAAGTTCTGTAAATTCTTAGTTACCAGATACATTACCTTCTCAATTCTCATACTCCCCAACCTTTTTGCAACATCTTCCTTGTTGAAACTCTTCCCTTAGCTTCAACCATACTCTTTTCTACTTCTTTTCTTAACTCTCCGTAGCTCTTTTTTTAAAAAAATACTTTTATCTGTTATATACTATACAGTTAAGTATAAACATATACATTTAAAGTTATAATACATGAGGTATATATAGCTATCTTACAGTAGCTTTTTATAAATTAACTTTATGCATTAATGTGGTACCTTTGTTATAACTGATGAAACAATATTATAATTACACTAGTCACTATAGTCCATAGTTTATATTATTTGTAGTTCTTTTGGTGGTGGTTCTTTTGCCATCAGCCCCTACAGTTCTATCCTTGGTTCTCTTCTCTCAATATTCACTCCTTCCCTGGTTAAGTTTATCAGTTCTCATGGAATTATCTTCAGTTCTTTCCTCTTGCTCACACCCTTGATATGTTCTATTGCTTGTCAAATCCTAGCAATTCTACCTTCATAATCTCTCAAATTCTCTCCTTTGGGACCCACAGGTTAGGTCCCAACATTTGTTATTTTGTACCTGGACAATCACATGAGCCTCCTCATTGATTTGCCTTCAATCTCCCACCCTGTTCCCAATCTCACCAATCTTTCCTGTACAGTGCTAAGTTCTCCTAAAAATACACACCTAATAATGTGACACTGGTGCTCAAAAACCTCTGGCAACTTCCCAACCCCATTCTCTATAGAATAAACCTATTCTCCTTAGCATAACATTCGAAGAGCTAAGCTACCTTTTAGCCATTCTATCACTCCAGACCCAACAAACTAGCTGTGCCAGTTTGGTTGTATTATTATGGCCCCCAAAACGCCATTATCTTTGATGCAATCTGGTGGAGGCAGATATATTAGTGTTGACTAGATTGGAATCCTTTGATTGAGTGTTTCCGTGGAGACGTGACTCAAACAAACATGAGTGAAATGTTTGACTGAATAATTTCCATGGAGGTGTTACCCCACTCATTCAGGGCGAGTCTGAATTAAATCACTAGAGCCATATAAATGAACTGACAAACAGAAGGAGCTCAGAACAGCTAAGAGTGACGTTTTGGAGAGGAGCTGCAGCTAAGAGAGGACAAAACACCCCAAGAGCAACATTTTGCAGAACACCATTTTGAAACGCAACCTGGGAACAAGTAGACACCAGCCACGTGCCTTCCTTGCTAACAGAGGTTTTCCAGATGCCAATGGCTTTTCTCCAGTGATGGTACCCTATGATTGATGCTGTACCTTGGATACTTTATGGCCTTAAGACTGTAACTTTGTAACCAAATAAACGTCCTTTATAAAAGCCAATCCATTTCTGGTGTTTTGCAAAACAGCAGCATTAGCAAACTGGAACATGAGCACTCCAGTTCTGGGAGCCTGACCACTCATCATCTGTATACACTATTAGACAATCCACGACCACCATCAGCACCACATTCTAATTTCAAAGGAAAAGGCACCTGTCTGATTGATTCATTATAATGAGTTGGTAACAGAAAAAAATGTGTGTTGATTTTAAAATTTTTTACTAAAAGAGAGATGGTTTATTTACAGTGGCTACAACGCAAAGGATGACCCTCCTCTCACCAAACAGTCCATAAATTATTAAAATAAACTTGACCAAGCATCAAACTAGCAGTTTGCTGACCTGTGAGTGCCTAAGTTCCTCTTTAAACTGCCCCGCTTAGCCTTGAAAGAAAGGGAAGACATACTGCCTGAGACATATCTGTGCATCTATGTCTAACATTTCCAGAACTCACTGCAAACACACTTGCTATTTGGTTATAAAGACTTTACCTTTAGTGCGTTTCCTGGAAGGAAGATGAACTCATCTGAAAAAACATCACGTAGGAAGCAAAAGCAACTGTAGACATCCTCTGGAAACAAATGCATTACATAAAATTACAATACTGCTTTTTAAACTTTCAGGGAGTACCAAGAAGTCCATGATCTCCCAGAATGCAGTATGTCAGAGAGAGATCTTTATTCATATCCCAGCGACAAGAATTAAGCCTCCTAAAGAAAGTTATAACAATCCAAACTTTACCCACAGAGCAGACAAGTCTGGCAAACTTTGTTTGTTTGTTTCTGGCGTAGTTTTAATGGTTGAATCTAAATTATAATCAGTCTTTTAATGGTTGAATCTAAATTACAACCAGTCCTCTCATCAGTCAGTCTGGTAACGAGTAACACAACTTATTTATTAGCAGCCAGATACTTCATTCTCTACTAGAGAATGAAAACAATTTGTTTCTTAATTTCTCTCTATGTTCATATTTCCTGACATTTTTATGTGTATCTTTAGCACTAGATATACCACCACACAATGATAGAAAATACTGTTTTATTATCCAGACATATACGTCTACCTTACCCATCCAACTATGGAGGCAGAGCTGTAGGGATTCTTTATCTTTCTGACATACACTATGAACTTTCTCATCAGAAAAATGTATATACATAGGGATACAAAACATTGCCTCCAATTTCAGGGTTTTACAGCAACCTAGAAACTCATTTATGGACCCCTTAGGTATTCAGGAATTCCAGTTTGAGAAACCTTTGGTAGAACTAAGAGTAGAGAGTTAAGTTTTCTATGTCCTGAACCAAATCACCTACCCTCTCTGGTTCTCAGTTTCCTCATCTAAAAAATGAGGGGGGGTGAACCACAGACTTCTAGGGTTCCTTCCAGGCTGAAAGCTTTTCCTTAGAATTGCCTATGAAGCTTTAAAGGGGAGAAGGGGTCTGTGTGGGAACAACGAAAAAACACCAATGTCTGGTCCACACCCTCGATGAATTAAATCAGAATCTTTGGGGGTGGAGCTTACTCCTCCAGCAATTCCAATGTGTAGTCTGAGTAGAAAATCACTGGCCTTGATTCCTTATGATAAAAACAAACAAACAAACAAAAAAACTGTGTTTTACTCATTATTTATTCTCCCCATTGCAACTAGAATGCTACTGCATATATAGTAAACATAAACATTCATATACTTTTTGATTATTTACCTACCCTATCTGTCTTTGTCAGATGAGGGAACTGTTATAGTGGAAAAGAGCATCAGACCAGAGAAGGAGAACTGTGTTCTAATTCCAAATCTATCCTCAAGTGATTATGCAACTTTCTAGGCCTAATTTTCCTTATTTATAAAAGGAATTAAATTAGATGATTTCTTAGGCCCCTTTCAATTCCAAAATTCTAAACAGATGGCCATATATTTACAGGAAATGAATTTAAGATCTGAGTATTAAAGGTTCCATTCCATGTTGGTGTGTGAGTTGCACGGATGTGGCTAGGCATTAAAAAGGCTTCAAATGTTGTTACATACATCAAACTGAATGGCCAGGTCTCTTCCAAAATTGAAGATCACATTCCTGAAAGTTACCTTTCCTGCACCCAGGTGTCATCTTCAGTGCTACAGCTACTAAGGAAGGACGGACAAAAATGTTCAGCAACTGGTTCCTGTAAGCTGAGCACATGAGGAGAGTGATGTGCTGGGAAACCAGTCCATTGACCTCTTCTGACCTTCCAGAGTCCATTTTCACAATCACCTGATCTCTGACAAGGCTGACAATATTGGAATGCAGAAGAATGTTGGACTGGACAACTTCATCAGCAGGTTCATTATCTATACAAAGACAATTCATTCGGGCAAATGGCAAAGAAGAGAGATGGGTCACTGCTGGGAATCTTAGGCTTCGTATGTATTAACCCAAGTAACCTGACAGATATTTATTTTCTAGTGCGAGGTATGGCTTAAGGCTCTACCAATTGAAGTAATGACATAATATGTGAAGGACATTCAAAAAGTACTATTTCATAAATCAAATCTTTCTCCAAGGACATGTAATATACTTTCTCATCCACCTCCAAATTGGTTAGCCATTCCAAAATGCACATGATTCCCACTATGAAAATCAATACTTCTCCTACCTACCTCAGGAACCAACAGTATCCAAAGCTTGCTTTTAGTGAGTTACATGACTAAAAGATGACGTATGTGTGCATTTAACAATAGTAAGACAAGAAGGCCCATGATTACTGTATGAGTATACTGAAACCATACTTACACACACACACACACACACACACACACACACACACACACACAGAGCTTGCTTAGACCAATACCAAGATGGCAAGAATATTGCTTTGCAGGTGGTTCAAAGGGCAACCCAAAGAGGCAATGTCCTAGCACTGGGCACAGAGGGTTGCTGAGGAGATTTTCTGTTTTCCCTACATCAAAGAAAACTAAAGACGTGGGCCTATAAAAGTGCCTGGTAAAACTTAGCTGACACAATGTCGGCCTGGAGCGAGCCAAAGAGTTACATAAGCTTAATGAGTAGAGCAGTTGATGAGATTTAACAATTATACTCTGCAAGGGAAATAGTGTGACTGTTAACCTGAGCTAAGGACACAGGTGATACAAGTATATGAGTACACAAACTATTCAAGCTGGGCAACGAGTTCTGTTATTGCTTTATGGAAGGGACAAGTGAGAGATGTAGTTCTCCTTCTGTACTTGAGCACATTCATTCTTAACTAATTTGCTTTGTTTTAGCTTGCTCAAGTTAATGATATTTTATATGACATTATCCTGAAAAGCTCTACATATGAGAATGCTTAGGAAAAGGGGATAATCTGAGTAGAAAAGAAAAAGGAACTGAACATTATAACACATTCTAAATTAGGAATTATATTTAATCACCCTACTAAATCACTGTAATGTGGATACCAACCTTCACTTTATAGTAACTGGAGTTACTGTAATGGTTGAACAGATATTCTCCACTATGGATTGGCCTCCTATTTATCCAATCTTGAAAAAGCAAAACACCTTGGAAAAACAGGCACCTATGTTTTCATGTTCCTGGGCCAAACACAAGTTTAGCACTTACCTATTCCTCTCTCATGATATTCAACACTTCCTACCTTGTTTTATAATTAACATGTCCTTTGCCTCCTAATTAGACCATTAAAATACTGAGTACAGATGTCTGATTTATCTTTATTTCCCTGTTGGGGACTGACATTCAACCGACTGTCAATTCTGCCAGCAATTCTTCCTATGCCCCTAGTTCTGCTACTGCCTTGGCTCAGGCCTTCCTCCTTTCTCATCTAGGCAGGGCAGCCTTCTAACTTGTCTCCCTGCCTCCAGTCTCTCCCCTCTGTGGTCCCTCTTTAAAACTGATACCAGTTTGTTTTCTAAATGTTAATCTGCCACACCCTGCTTAAAATTTTTTACTGCTTCCCTCCTCCTGTAACCTACAGATTTCAGTCCAGCTCCCCAAGGTACCGAGGCCCCTATGATCTAGCTGCTCTCTACATCCTTCTATTCTAGCACTCCCTTACTAATAACCAACATTCTAACACTGCCAAACTACATGTTGGTCAACGAATACCCAATGCTATTTCATGCCATTTCCCATTGCCTAAACCCTACGTTACTCCTCTCACTGCTTTTCCATCAGATCAAGTTCATACGTCACTTTGTCTTTGAAATCATCCCTGACTATGGGCCCTTTCCTAGACAGTATTCACAAAACCCCCTGCAGTTTGTCTATAGCTCTGTCTTTATTTCACTGAGTCCTCGTTTCTAGTTTACACACTACCCACCCATATCTGATCCCTATAAACCAGAGAATCTCAAGAACAGGGATGGCATCTTACTCATCTCATGTCCCTTGTAGTACGTAGCACCACTATGTACTCAGTATAGGTTTGATGAATGAACAGTAGGTACTCAAACATAAATAATTATCTGGTCTTAAAAGTACTGCATTTCCAACTGCAGTCTCTATAATTTTAAATCAAAGAGACTGAAAACAATTTAAGTTAACTATTGCCATATACATCCCAAACTCCCAGCATAGTATTCCATAACTCCAAAGAGGCTATTACAAAAAAGGTATTATCAGAGAATTGCATAAAGTTCTACAAGAACAGCCCTTTAACCTTACAACAATGGGTTGCAAATATTAAAAAGAGGTGGGTGTGGAGGGAAGAATATGTGGAATACAAAGAATTTGTATATGTACTCTCTACTCTACTAGGGGTCAGGGAAATAGCATTTCTAGTCCTCAAGACAGTCTGAGTCTAGTAGGAGAAAGTGACAGGTAAACAATTATTTTCAAACAGTCAACATGCTATGTTCAATATCCTATAGTTATAAACACAGATTAGGTTTTCTTTCTCTCTCTCAGCAATGCTTTGTTCAAAGTCTTCTGTAGATTTTTTCATGTTTAGGATACAACTTTTTCAAATTAAGAAATGAAAAAAGCAAGCATTCACCACATGTCACACGTATATACCAGGCCAAATGAGAAATCCTCCAAATGCCTGTGTTAAACCTTTCAGCCATAAAGTCTTTTCAACCAATGCATCAAAGTCCATGGATGGCAAATTCTGAAGCAAAACAGCAACTGTTAGGGTCCATGGGCTCAGAACCATGTTTTCAATTTGCAGAAGCTGTATCTTATAGGCAACTTCAGTGACAAAGGCATGCATGTCCTCTGATTGCTTCTGAGGAATATATCTAAAAGAAAGATAACAGAACAGTAAATTACAGTTCTGCTACCTAGAAAAATGTGAATGTAGAGGGCAATGGGAGCAGACAGAGCCTTTCAACAGCTTCTCACGCTTTCCATCAATTGTAACCTTCTTGAGAACAGGAACTCACTCCTATTCATTATTATTCACTAGTCTTATTCAATCCTTTCTGGAATCAAAAATAATACTTACTGCATACTCTGGCTGGCCTACCAATAGCGTTCAACAATCCCCTATGCAAATACTTGTCTTCCCACTTTCAAATTAGTAGGGTACTGGTTCCCGAGAAGAATGATCATTGTCTGACTTTGCATATTTGACCTATATATCCTGCAGTTAATCTTTTTTTTTGCAAACATGTAACTCTTCTTTAATTGAAACTTTCCACTGGAGAAAACAGAATAACATAGCTTCCCCAACAATTTGCTATATGACCTCAGGTAAGCCAAGTTTCAATACTAGAAGGGGAAAACTCAAGAACCACAATTCGAACTTTCAAACTATAATCCTTATTTCTACATAAGTTCATTAAAGCACAGAGCCTTGTACCTTGGAACCAAGTTATATGGGCTCCGATCCATCCTTCCAGCTGCCAAAGAACGAAGTGATACAGGGTCTCCGAAGTATATGTGGATGTTTCCAAAATTTTCAGAAAGAATCTTCCTGGCTTTCAATAAGCCCTGATAGTAGCACAACAGGGAAAAAGAAAACAAAAAGGAGTAAATTTAGAAATTAACAGATGCATAAATTAGCATCTTCTTAAATGCAAATAAAATGAAGCTTGGTTATCCTTTACGTACAGTTGTTGATTCTTTTGGCTTAGGAACCCCTAGAAGCTCATAAACATAAAGAGTTTCTTCCAATATCTTATCATAACTGACGCTAATTGGAACAAGGTAGGTATCAAAAACTTCTCTTTTAAAAAATGGTTCCATCACAATATTCAGAAGACCTTTAAATATAGAGGAAAATGATTGATCATACATATTGAAGAGTAAAGAAGAGGCACATAAACGGGAATATACCAAAAATGTACATTATACACCAAGTCCATAAATACAAACACTTAAAGAAACAGTTAAGAAAAAATATCTTGCAAAAAAAACTGTTAAATTCCATTTTAGCAACTATGATGAGATCATGCCTAAAGCTTTGTGTGTATGTTTTTTTTCTTCCCCTTGCAATTGAATATTCTTATTGCAATGGTCTCCTAATCTGTAAGTGACCTACCAAATTTAGGAGTCAATGTCTTGGCAGTACGGCTTCTTGTCCCTTCGAGGAAAAATTCAACAGGAGCATAACCGTTCTTTAAAGAGAAAACACAAACAAAACAAAACACAAAACCTATTGCCTACTCTCAAAATGACAAATGCTTCTTTTGATTCCTTTTCCCAAGCTCCCTCCCCAGCCCTCTGAACAAACACTGCTTACAGTGGAACTTAAACAAGAGAGTCACACAGATTTGACATATTGTTGAAGTTACGAACGTTCCTTGAGGAAAAAAAGTACCTAAGCAACCCATTCAGAAGAATTTAAATGAAATCTCATAGCAAACTTCAGTGAAAATAAAATATGGCTTGAAAGTACTTGGTAATTATATGCATTTACCCGTAACATTGTTTTTACATATTCAGAGAACACAGCCCAGTAGAGTTTATTGCCACCAAAGGTGCGTCGCATGAAAAAGGCACCTGACATGCGTAGCAGCTCACCAACCATTTTCATTCCCAGGAAATCTGAAAAATGAAGGAGGAATTCATATTTACAGATCTTCAGTCTTTCTATAAAGAACTAAACTCAAACATTTCTAAAGAGACATTTCATGGAGGTGAGATACCCTTAAGATATTAATAATTATACTTTTTGTGATTAAATTCCACAAGGAGTGACATCTAGTAGAATTATGGAAGAGAAAGGACTGTCTGGGCCAGGCGTTCACTGGCAGGTCACTTTGTGCCACAACTACACCACTGCATTTACAACCAGACCAGCAACATCATGATGCCAACCTCTTTAGCTGGCACTGCTGCTGAACTTGATGACATGCCAACCTGTCCTTCATGCTCTGTTCATCCAGCTAACCAGCTCTCCCCTTTCACCCACCAGGTAAAACTATCAACCTACTTTTAGTGGAACAGATTAAATAAAAAAGGCTGGAATCAGAGGAAAAGTTCTACCATCGGTTTTAAAACAGTCCATTCTCTTCATTATCCCTGATTTTCAAATAACTTCCTCACATGTCCCTACTGATGAAAATGCTTTTAAAGTCTTTAAGTCCCTGGCAATTTTTACGTTACTGTTCACTGCATTTATTAATAAAACTATATATTTAAATCCCACTTCTTGGTATATGGCCCAAAGAAGTGAAAGCAAGGACTTGAAAAGATATCTGTACATCAAAGTTTATAGCAGCATTATTCACAATAGCTGAAAGTTAGAAGCAACCCATGTGTCCATCAACAGATTAATGCAGAAACAATGTGGTATACAGATACAATGGAATATTATTCAGTATAAAAAGGAAAGAAGTTCTGATATATGCGACAACATGGATGAACGTTGAAGACATCAGGTTGCGTAAAATAAGCCACTCACAAAAAAGACAAATATTGTATGATCACGCTTATATGAAATAACTAGAAGAAGCCAACCATAGAGATGGAAAGTAGATTACAAGTTATCAGGGCCGAAGGATTAGGAGAAAAGGGAGTTACTATTTGATGGCTCCAGCGTTTCTGTTTGAGGTGAGGAAAAAGTAGGGGTAATGGATATTGGTGATGGTAGCACAATATTGTAAATGTAATTAATATCACTTAACTTACCCTTGAAAGAAGTTACACTGGGAAATTTTGAGTTGTATATATGTTATTATGATGAAAGTTTAAAACAACAAAAGGATTAAATGTCAGAATCATGGATTAGCCAAACCAGATGTGAAATATGCAACTATTTTCATGTCAGAGACTGAGGTTTAAATATTTGTTTTTCAGCAATTACAGATGGCACTCAATAAAATCTTTGTGCTATGAAAAATATATATATATTGCAGAATTGTTCGTAATGGCAAAACTACTAAATTATGAGACATCCACACTGCTGAATATTATACAGCTATTAAAAAATAATGTGGGAAAAGTGGCATTAGAGGGAGCACTATGTCCACGGAAATCCCCGAGGCAGTCTCCACGGAGGAGCAGAAGGAAATGGAAGATAAAGTGACTAGTTCAGAGAAAGCTGAAGAAGCAAAATTAAAAGCAAGGTATCCTCATCTGGGACAAAAGCCTGGAGGTTCAGATTTCTTAAGAAAACCATTATAGAAGGGGCAAAAATACTTTGATTCTGGGGATTACAACATGGCTAAAGCGAACATGAAGGACAAGCAACTTCCTGCTGCAGCCCTGGATAAGACGTAGGTCACTGGTGACCACATCCCCATTCCACAGGACCTTCCTCAACAGAAACCATCCCTGTTGCTAGCAAGCTGACTGGCTGATTAAAAAGCACTGAACTGAGGGGGGATCTGAGATGGCGGATTAAGAGACAGAAAAATTCTCCTCCACGAAAGACACTAGATAAAGGACAGAAAGTGCTCCAGAATACCCAGGGTTCCACCGACTGGGTAAGGACTTCTACACCTATAGTGACTGTGCACTTGGAGAAACCGAGAGATTATGTTCAGAGATGGGCAAGTATTCGGTCTGGAAAGCCGCCGGGAATCGGCAGCTGGAGACGCAGTCGAGCACGGTGGAGAGAAACTGAGACTGTGTTTGGAGATGGATGAGTGTTCAAACTAGAAAGCTGCTGGGGAACAGGCAGCCGGAGCTGCAGGCCAGCGCGGTGGGGAGAAACTGAAAGACCATGTTGGAGACGGGTAAGTGTTCGACCTGGAAAGCCACTGGGGAACCAACAGCCGGAGCTGCAGTCAAGCACAGTGGGGAGTGCCTTCCATGCCCCAGGTACCTGCCTCAGTACCTAGCATGGGTGATTACCCTTTGCAGACCCGCAGCCAAAGAGCCCCTGTGCCAGGGACTGGCCATTGCAGCAGGCGGACAATCTCAGAAGGGGGTAGCGTTCCACACCCCGAGCAGCCGTCTTGGCAGCTGGCTGGGAGATAACCCTTTGTAGAGGCGCGGCCGAGAGCTTCCTTGAGGGAATTCGGGATTGGGCTGGCTTGTGACGGCTTCTACTCTTTCTCTGTGTAAGCCCATGGTGTGCACAGCCTAGAGGCAGGGGTGCCACAAGAAAGTGCCAGGATCTCTCCCCCAACCCCAGGGACTTGTGGGCAAAGGGCAGAGAGGGACTGTGGGGAATCTGAGCTGAAGGTTTAGATGCGTTCTGCAGCCCCAGGGTACTCCACCTGTAGCCCAGGAATGGCTGCAACTACTATGCCTTACAGTGACTCCCTGTTAAACTGCACAGAGCACGACCCCCACCCACATGGAAAACTGGTGCACTGATTGAACCTCTACATGGTTTAGGCCCCCACTCAGTGCATAAAACTGGCTTGAGGGTAAGAGGTGGCTCAGGAGCTCCATCTGCTGGTAGATCAGGGAAAGTGCACTCCACCAAGCTGTAACTCTTTCAAATTAGAGAAAATTGTTTAAATAAGCCCACATATCCTAAAAGAACCCTATTCAAAATGAGCAAATGCCAAGAAGTCAAAAACAATAGAAAATTATAAAGCATATGAAGAAACCAAAAGATATGGATAACCCAAATACCCAAATTAAAAAACCAGAGGAGACAAAGAACTTGGAGCAATTAATCCAAGAAGTAATCATAAACACCAATCTCATGGCTCAGGATACGGGACATCAAGAAGACCGTAAAAGAGCATAAAGAAGAATTTGCAAAGGTAAATAAAAAAACAGTGGATCCTATGAAAATAAAAGATACTGTTGATCAAATTAAGAAGATTCTTGAGACATATAACACCAGATTTGAAGAAGCAGAGGAATGAATAAGCAAACTCAAAAATAGTGTGTCAGAAAGTGAAAGCACAAAAGAATGCACAGTGAAAAAAACTGAAAAATTTGAAATGGCTCTCAAGGAAATGATGGAAAACATGAAATACACAAATAAAAGAATCATTGGTGTTCCAGACAGGGAAGAGAAGGGTAAAGGACCAGGAAGAGTATTCAAAGAAACTGTTGGTGAATTTGACATAGATATGCAAATGACATAGATATGTAAATAAAAGATGTCCAATGAACTCCAAATAGAATAAATCCAAATAAAACCACTCTGAGACATATTCTGATCAGATTATCAAATGCTGAAGAGAAGGAGAAAGTTCCGAAAGGAACAAGAGAGAAGCAATATACCACATACAAGGGAAACAACATAAGACTAAGAAGTGACTACTCAGTGAGCATCATGGAGGTGAGAAGGCAGTAGTATGACATATTTAAAATTCTGAAAGAAAAAAATTGCCAGCCAAGAATTCTTTACCCAGCAAAGCTCTCCTTCAAAACTGAGGGAGAGTTAAAAATTTTCATGGACAAACAAATGCTGAGAGAATGTGCTGATAGGATACCTGCTCTACAAGAAACACTAAAGGGAGCTTTATCAGCTGAGAAAAAAAGAAAGGAGAGAGAGGTCTAGAGAAGGGCAAAGAACTGAAGAGTTTAATAAGGGTACCTTAAAGGAAATAAAAAGAGAGAGGGAGAAAAAATACATCTGACAAATAAAACCAAAGGATATGATGGCTGATTCAAGAACTGCCTTCACAATAACAACATTGAATGTGAATGGATTAAACTCCCTAATTAAAAAATACAGATTGGCGGAATGGATTAAAAAAATATGAGCCATCAATATGTCGCTTACAAGAGACTCATCTTAGACCCAGAGATGCAAAAAAACTGACAGTGAAAGGACTTCCATACAAGTTACAGCCAGAAGAAAGCAGGGGTGGCAATATTAGTTTCAGATAAAATGGACTTTAAATGCAAGAATGTTATAAAAGACAAAGAAGGACATTATACACTAATAAAAGGGACAATTCACCAAGAAGAAATAACAAGCATAAATGTTTATGCACCCAACCAAGGTGCTCCAAAGAGCACAAACATGAGACAAACATTGGCAAAACTGAAGGAAGCAACAGATGTTTCCACAATAATTGTGGGAGACTTTAATACATCACTCTCTCCTATAGATAGATCAACAAGAGGACCAATAAGGAAATTGAGAACCTAAACAATGTGATAAATGAGTTAGACTTAACAGACATATATAGAGCATTACATCCCAAATCACCAGGATATACACACAATTGCCAAGAGATAGAAACAATCCAAATGTTTCTTCAACAGATGACTGGATAAACAAAATGTGGTATATTCACCCAATGGAATACTATGTAGCAATAAGAAGGAATGAGGTAATGAAACATGTGACAACATGGATGAACCTTGAAGACATAAGGCTGAGTGAAATAAGCCAGACACAAAAAGAGAGATATTGTATGTTACCATTAATGTGAACTCTGTGAAAAATGTAAAATAAGGGTCTTAAAAAGTAGAATATAGGGGACCTAAAGATAGTCAGAACCTAGTGAAGGGGGAACAATAATCTAATATATATAGATGTGATAAGGAGGGTGATCTTAATGGTATGGGAACGGTCAGGAGTAACTATGGTACATTAATGGGATTCATCCTTTGGGTTTTGATCCATAGCTGCTCACTGAATTTTGCCTTGAAGGTCTTCACCTTTCTGTATATACCTTGTATTGCAAAATAAGGAAAGAAATAAAACTGTAGAACTGTAACCCATAACAATTTCTGAAATTACCTATATGACTGCTTGAACTGTACATTGAGAGATGACACCTTTCTGTATGTATATTTTACAATAATGGAAATGGCTGAAGTTGTGGAACTGTGACCCATGACATTCTTTGAGATTTGCTCTCTATGTACATGCTTTCACAATGTACTTGTGAAATAGTACATTGAATGTTGTCACATGTTAAAGGTAACAATAAAAAAACAAAACAAAACAAAAAGGCACTGAACTGCATGAATCTTCGGACTCCCAGTATTTCTCCTTAATATGTTACTTCTCAGCTTTTTGTTTCCTTTCATTCACTGAGTCATTTGAGACTGAGAACTTTGCAGATAGTGGTAGTGTGTGCTGCTATTTTAAGGTAATATAGATGTGTAGAGGTTTAATTAGTTTAACAGTGCACTGATGAAAAGGACATGTTAGAACAACAAAAAGTAATCTACTGGAAAATAACTGTATATATTACCTAACTCTAGTGTAGTGCTGGTTCCAACAAGTAACAAGTTTTACAATTTTAATGTTTTGGATTTTCCTTACTTCATCTTAATTATAGGTTTGTATGTTACTCTTACTTAATATAACCATGTTGTATTCATTTCTTTTGGATTTTGTAAAACAGAAGTTTAAGACCACAAGTTGGGAGAATGGTTATGTATTTGAAACAAAAACAAACAGATGGAGCTCTATGCTTGAACTTGAATGGCCTTAAACCTGTGTCAGCTTTAACCACAGCATTTTACTTGGGCAATATCTGCCCATTCTGGTGTAACTTATATGACTCTAGTGCTTAACAGCTGCCACTGAAGCTAGTATTCTTATTCAGTTCTATAGTGTGAGAATACTTTTTGCTGATGATGCAAATGATGTGTGCATGTGCACTGACTGCTGAATTCACTTTTGTGCCATTTTTGTAAATACAATAGCTTTGCATAACCTCTCACAAAAGTCTGTATTAATTTCACACTTTAAAAAGTAGATGTGCCAACTAGAAGAACAAGAGTTCCTACACAAAACTCTGTATGCCATTAGAGCTTTTGTATACTAAGAATAGTTTACAATCTGGGACTTAGAGAATACCAAACTGAAATCTTTATTCAGTCTGCCATGGACTTTAAGCCCTTTTCATCTGTTACTAATATCTCTGACATTCAGTGGCCTTGTGCAAATATGATATGTTGCTTAGGCGTATCTTTTGTCCTATGCAGAACATTTCATCCTTTTATGAAAATGCATGTAATTTATATAAACCTTTTTAACAAAGATACATGCAATTCATGTACTTTACATAAACTTTTTTAACGTAGAAACTTTTTACTTCTACAGTCAACTTTAGGGGAGCTAGAACAAAAGACTTCAATATTCTGTCCCTTGTCCCTCACCCCTCCCTTTTTTCTTCTTTAAATGGAGTTGGGCTGATTGGTCTATTTAGAAGCTTAGGTATCTATGTTATTACCCATTGTTCTAGTTTGCTAATGCTGCTGGAATGCAAACCACCAGAGATGGACTGGCTTTTAAAAAAGGGGGGTTATTTGGTTACACAGTTACAGTCTTAAGGCCACAAAGTGTCCAAGGTAACACATCAGCAATCGGGTACCTTCACTGGAGGATGGCCAATGGTGTCCAGAAAACCTGTTAGCTGGGAAGGCACGTGGCTGGCATCTGCTCCAAAGTTCTGGTTTCAAAATAGCTTTCTCCCAGGATGTTCCTCTCTAGGCTGCAGTTCCTCAAAAATGTCACTCTTAGTTGCACTTGGGATATTTGTCCTCTCTCAACTTCTCCAGAGCAAGTCTGCTTTCAATAGCCATCTTCAAACTGTCTCTCATCTGCAGCTCCTGTGCTTTCTTCAAAAGCATCCCTCTTGGCTGTAGCTCCTCTTCAAAATGTTACTCTCAGCTGCACTGAGTTCCCTGTGCCCGTCAGCTCATTTATATGGCTCCACTGATCAAGGCCCACCCTGAATGGGTGGGGCCACGCCTCCATGGAAAGATCTCATCAGTTATCACCTACAGTTGGGTGGGGTGCATTTCCATGCAAACAGCCTAATCCAAACATTCCAACTTAATCCCCACTAATATGTTTGCCCCACAAGATTACATCAAAGAATATGGCTTTTTCTGGGGGACATAATACATTGAAACTAGCACAACCATTAAGTTTGCTCTGTTGAATGCTGTATTTAATGCTAATAATGGTGTTTTCCTTATAATTTCTCAGATGTTAATTAACCACTCTTAATCCTGTATTATTATTAATATTTGGTCATTGTTTAAATAAAAGGAACTTC
This sequence comes from Choloepus didactylus, assembly GCF_015220235.1. Classification (NCBI taxonomy): domain Eukaryota; kingdom Metazoa; phylum Chordata; class Mammalia; order Pilosa; family Megalonychidae; genus Choloepus; species Choloepus didactylus. The sequence goes on along the minus strand of NC_051308.1, from coordinate 15,672,855 downwards.
ATGATGAAAAAAATAATATTAGATTTATTGACCTAGAGAGACAGCCATTGATGTACTATTAAGTAAAAAGAGCAAAAGGCAGGTAATACACATAGGTAGTATGGTCTAAATTTTGCAAACCAAAACCAAAACCCTAAGTGCATATATGCTTGTGTATGTCTGTTTAAGCATAGTGAAACATGGTATGGTATGACATAATCCAAACTATTAAACACTGGGATTGCAGGGAAGAAGGGAGAGGCTACTTTTTTTATTGTGAACTTTAACATATATATATATATATAAAACAGTGATAACTTGCAATGTATGATTTCACAAGTAGTTAGAGAGCAAATCTCAAAGAAATGTCATGGGTCACAGATTCACAACTTCAGCCACTTCCATTATTGTAAAATATAACATACATACAGAAAGGTGTCATCTCTTAATGTACAGCTCAACAAGCAGTCTCATAGATAATTTTAGAAATTGTTATGGGTTACAGTTCCACAATTTCAGTTCTTTCCTTATTTTGCAATACAAGGTATATACAGAAAGGTAAAGACCTTCAAGGCACAATTCAACGAGCAACTATAGAGCAAATCCAAAGGGATACTATAGGCTACAGTTCCACCCTGTCATTTACCTCCTTCCAGCCATTCCAATACCCCAGCATCCAAATACATATATATATATAATTATATAAAGTTTCAATATTCATAGACCTTTGTTCAATCTTATTTTGTTTGTTGCTACTCCTTCCTCTCACTTAATCTCTTTCTCCATCTTCAGGGGTGTCTAGGCAGTGGCACCCTAACTTGTTCATGTTAAAAGGGGGTGGGGAAGGGGGCAGCATCTAATAGCTGATCTTAAAGAGGCTATTGCCTCTGGGTTTTAGGACTTGTCTAGTATAGGAACATTCTAGTGGATTTAAGTTTCTGAAAGATAAAACTTAGTAAGTTCATCTTTTATAGAATATCATGTAGGTACCCAAATATTTGGAGACTGCTTTTCGTAAGGGCATGGCATGCTGTGGCCAATTGGGATGTCTAGCTAGAGCCTGCATAAGAGAAACCTCTAGGATAGCGTCTTGACTCTATTTGGGATCTCTCAGCCACTGTGACCTCAGCTTATCTTTTTTTTCCCCCTTTTTGGTCAAGTAGGCATTTTCAATCCCTCACTGCCAGAGCCAGGCTCATTCCTGGGAATCATGTCCCACATCATCAGGGAGATTCATTCTCCTGGGAGTCATGTCCCTCGTTGGGGGGAGATTAATGAATTTATTTGCTGAATTGGGCTTAAAGAGAGAAAGGCCACATCTGAGAAACAAAGAGGTTGCCTGGAGGCTCTGGGAGAGGCTATTTTTATCATTTTCTTTAAATACCTCAGTCTTGTTAAAACCGCTATAGTAAACATTTTAATTTTTATAATTAAAAAAAAGTAGGCAAAAATACTTACCCATTCCTGCTGCTATGACTGGCACAGGTAAATCATAGTTGAATAAAAGAAAAGACAATATCAGAAAGTCAATGTAACTTCGATGACTAGGCAGCAGAACAACTGGATGCTCCTGGATGGCTCGTTGTAGCTTTAAAACAAATTTTAAAGTTTTGAATAATTTCAGTTGTTGCAGTATTAAAATATGACCTTAAATCACACAATGGAAGAGGGTGTGTTTGTGAATCTTTTTCCATCTCCCCTGCCACAAATACAAAACTTAATTTAGTCTGACAAAGTAAAATATATTTCAGAGTTCTAGTTAAATAATTTCTCATGATGTAAGAATATTAAAAATGTAAACGTCTGTGGATCATAATAATAATGATGATGATCACTAACAATATTAGTTGGGTTCCATAGTAAGCATTTTACATGCATTATTCAATATCACACATTTATAAATAAGTCTAAGCCTTGGCTTTCTGGTTTATAAAAATGGTCATGCACCGAATAAGGTGGAGCTGGGAATGGAACTCAAGTCAATCTGATTAAAAAGTCAACTATTAATCATTGCACTGGACTGGCTGTTTGTAGTGGGAGAAAACAAATCTTCTCTTGGGGAATTTTTTTTTTGTTAATGATGTATAAATTATTAGAACAACGCGAGAGGAATGGTATTTTTCTATTTATATGTTGGACTCATTGCAAGGGAGAATGGGGGCCATGTAGTTGGAAGGCATGCATTTGCAAGTTTCCAGATATATTCTTCAGACCCCGCTGCCAACCTCTAAAATATTCACTGTTATCAATACGTTATCTATTTTTCTGAGATCAAAATATAGCCAACCTAGGCAAGGTAATTTACAACCAGTGAAGACCTGGCTAGCCAACATTCCCTAGCCCCAAGCACTGTACTTAACATTCTTTGACAGAGATCTAGAGTAAGTCAGCAATCTAGAAATAGTAAAAGGAAGAAAATGAAATACCTTGAAATGAAAGTAAATGACAGAATAAGACAATGTTAAAAGGCAAGAGGAGGAAGGCAAATGAAGGTAAGAACTTTCTAATAAGAGGAAAAAAAGAATTAAAATATACAAAGGTATTTAAAAAAAAGGACCTTTGTAGGAAAAGCAAACTAATAAATAATAGGAGTCAGAGAAGTAGAAAAATCACCATTTGGCAACCATTAGAGTAATAACTGATTTAGGCAAAACTCATCAGTGGATATTAAAACTATTGGAGGAAAGTACGATGAGAAAGAGGATACTTACGAGGTCTCTCTTCACAAGGTACTTACTAATTACAAATGGAAAAACAGTAACTTACAGTGGAGAAACCTGGCCGACACCACCTGAACTGAGTGATGAAGGTTACCAACATCAGGAATGGAACAAACAATTATGTGCTCCTGACATGATGCTCTGAGAACACATTACTTCTGAGGCATTCCTGCCTAAAGTCCATAAACTAAATCTAATTTTGAGAAATCCTCAATCAAACCCAAATCAAAGGACGTTATAAAATAACTGGCCTGTTCTTTTCAAAAATAATTACATTAAATACAAAGAAAGTTTAAGGAATTGCTCTGGATTAAAGGGGTCTAAAGAGGTATGAAAGCTGAATGCAACATATGATCTACTGGGATTTTCTTTTGCAATATAGGATATAACTAGGACAACTGGTAAAATATGAATAAGGTCTTTTTTACTAGCATTCTATAAATGTTAATTTCCTCATTTTTATAATTGTACCATAAGAGAATATCCTTGTTTATAGAAAATACACAAAAGAGTATTGAGAAAAGGATAATGCAAGTGTAGGGCAATCTAGGATGAAGCACAATTCAGGGATTCTTCGCATTATCTTTCTAACTTTTGTGTACATCTGACATTAAATTAGTCTGTAAGTCTTACTTCATTAATTTAGTCTGACATTTGTAAGTGTGAAGTTAAAAGAAAAAATCCTCCAGAGAGACACATCCTCTTCTGCCCAGACTGGCTGCCTTATGACGATGCCCTAGCTATCTAGTACCAAAGTGAGATTTCCTTGAGTTGAATAAACTGTGAGGGGTTGAAGAAGAAACAGTTTGTTAGCAATTGATACTCACTTTCTGAAGACCTTCTTCATTCACACACACCTTTGAGAAAATTTGTTTAAATACTTTGCTCAGGGTGAAGGCCAAAAAACGGATTGCTCCCAGATGCAGTTTGTGTCTCATTTCATCCAAGATTTCACAAGCTTGTTCTCGGAAAACATCAACAGATTGAAGGGATTCCTTGGAAAGCTAAAAGGAAAGGAAAAGCAGGAGTCAATTTCAGAAAAAAATAAGTCAAAACTTTTTAACTCAAACCAGTACGACTAGTTCGAAATGGACCAAAGATGGAGTGTTTTCTTAATTTAAAATGACATAATTTATTTTCCAATGTAGTAAAAGTAAATAAATAGTCCTATGTAGACAAGTTCAAAGACTAGAAATTCAAAAAGAATTGGTTTTCTAAGACACCATTTTAGACAAAGAAAACATCTCACCTTTCCACTTGATTTGTTAATAAGCTAACATCCAAACTCTCTAAAATAAATTATTAGTTGTTGCCCATGATCAAGTATTCTAGAATATACATTTCATTAGTCTCTCTTAGTAGACTGTTGCAGCATATCATCTGTTTGCTCAATGCTATTACAAGGTAATATACAAGGTAAAAATATTAAGATTATTTTGAAATAACCAATTCAGATATACAGGTCACTAGTACAAAAATCCCCAAACTATCAAAGGATAATTAGTGAAATCAGTGATCTCACAATGAAACTTTCCTTATTTACATGGCCTACTACATCTTTTTGTAAAGAAAAGAAAATGTTTACTACGTGATAGGACTGTCACATAGTAACTTTATCCTTTTAGCTTTCTCCTGAACAAGCACTTTGAAAAACTGTGAAGTTTGAAGTGATAAATTATTCCCAAAAGAAAATGGGACAAAAAATTAGAGGATGGGACATAGGAGCCCCAATTTCCTCAATTACACTCAGTGGAAAAGTATCTTCTTTTTTAAAAAAATTGAGGTGAAATTACATTATCTAAAATTAACCATTTTTAATTGAACAATTCAATGGCATTTATTATATTCACAATGCTGTACAACCGCCACCTTGCTCATGGTTATACCCTCAGTGCCTACTTTCATTCATCATTTGAAGTCACTGATTTGCTACCTCATTTCAACTGGCCCAAGAGGGTGGGACTGGGATAAACTGTTTCTTTTTACCTGTATTCCTTTATTTTACTCACATTTTAACTGAAACAGGATCTTAGCAAGAAAAAGTTTAGTAATATGGTCAGAACAGAACTCAGACTGAATATAAATGGACTGAAAGCTGGATGAACAGGAAGTAGCGAAGTAAAAGAGTGGGCAGAGAAAATTGAAAAGTCTGAAGGAGACAAGGAAAAGAGGGAGAATATCAAGTTAAAGCAAAGATGCTTTCCCAAGATGGAAAAGCCTTGGACCAGTTTATAGACTAAAGGGAATCCGACAATATGACATGGAAGGCCTGGCATCAGGAAATTCTAATTGCCTACTGAATCCCTTCCATTTCAAGTCTTGTGGGCACTTGAAATTCACCTGTCCAGAAGAGAACTTTACTTCCTTCTCAAAGTTAGCTTCCTTTTCTAAGTTCTGTATCTAAGGGAATGGTTCCATCATCCTTGATTCTTTCCTTTCCTTTGCTTCCTATACCCAACTGGTCACTAAATGAGGTTGACTCCACCCCTCAAATCTCTTAAATTTATCCATTTCCCTGTTCTACAGCCAACTTCCCAATTCAGGCAACTATGATGCTACTAAGTGATTATTCCAAAAGCATCAGAAACAGACTTCCTGTCTCCATTTTTGGTAGAATGGGCTTCCTAAAAGATAAAGTGATCATATCACACTCCAACTTGAAAACTTTCAATGGCTTTACCCTGTATTTAGCATAAAATCCAATTTCTTCATGCAGTTTACAAAGCCCTTCATGACTTGGCTCCTGCTTACTTTTCTAGTCTCATTTCTAATCATTTCCGGTTCTTTGTTCTCTTTCATCTGGTCATTTTGAACTACTTCCAGTTCCATGAATGTGCATGTTCTCCTCAGCTCCAGAACTTAAAATAAGCCAGCGGTTCCCAAACTTTGCTCTGCTCTGGAATCACCTGGGCTTTTTTGAAAAATATTGATGCCTGGCTCCTACTCACTGACATTCTGATTTAATTGGTATAGGAGTAAGACCTAGGCAAGGGATTTTTAAAAGCACCCCAAGTGATTCTAATGTGCAGCAAAGTCTGAAAACCACAGGAATAGGTTATTTCCTCTCTGAGAAACACTCTTCTTCACCAACTTCATCTTGAAAACCTCTAATTATCTTTCAGGACTCCTTTTAAAAAGTCATCTTTCGGGCCTCATTAAAAAAAAAAACAAAACACTTCCTGGACTCCCTACCCCAAATTAGTTGCCTCTGTAACTAATCAGTGTCCCTAATTTAGCAGATGTTGGACTGTTAACAATGTCTTGTCTTGTATTATAATTGGTTGTACAACTGTCATAACTCCCTACCAGACTATCAACTTAAGAGGTCAGGAACTTTGTTGAACTTGCTCCCAATTACATCCTCAGTGCCTAATAAAGAGGCTAATACACATTATGGGCACAATAAATATTTGATGATTGCAAATATAGCTTAATGTAAAAAGACACATGAAAGACACTAAACAAATTCTTAAAATCAAGAAGACAATGAACGAATCTGGCTATGGTTGAACAGGAAATCACTTACTTACCTGTTTAATGATATAATGAACCTCTTCAGAATTGAGAACACTACACTTAATATCTCTTGGCTTGCAAGGAGTAATACCCTTATATACAAGAGGTGTGTAGCATTTCATTGCAAATTTCAAGTCACTGACATGCCTCCTCTCCTCTAACATATCCTCAAAATCGTCCCATTTTTTGAGCTCCTTCTGTTGGATGAGACAAATGAAAGAGAGTAATGAGTATATATTGCAAAATAAATGAAGACAGATTAGGGACTGCCTTGGTAAGGTTTCATCTTTGCCAAAAATTATATTCTGTGATATATGAATAAGAACGGAGTGTTATGATGTTAGACATCCACATACTAAGAAAAAGAAATGTAATTAGGAAAATAAAATTGATATTGAATTAATCATAATATTTCATTATCACATTGCTGATTGCTCTTTGCAAAGTCAGTACACCTTTGAGAAAGTTAATAAAGAAAGCAAAGATAAGACATTAAGTGTTGTACCATTCCAGAACAGTATCAGATTTGCAGGGTTTCATCACACTGACAAACTTGTTTTGTCTGCCTCTTTTATTCAGCTTTAACAACTAAGTCAAACCACACATTAGAAACCCAAAAATCAAGCCAAACAAAATAAATCTATGTGGATGCAAAAGAAAAATTCACTCAAGAAAAAATTGCTCAGATATAAGCTATTATCGAGTAGTCTAGATTTGCTATAATCACTTTCTCATCATCTGTTCAAACCACTGCAATTCAGCTTCCATTCAACCAACCCTCAAAACTGATGTTTACCAGCTAGCTCTGAATTGTTAACTTAAAAAAAAGAGATTGTTTTATGATTATAAAAAACTAATAGTTATATTAATATTCTAGCTAACATATATAGTTGCTTACAAAGTGTCAGCACTATTTTAGGAGCTTTACATATATTAAGGAACAATCTTTGTCACAAACCTATAAAGTAGTTATTATCATTATTCTAACTTTCTAATAGGGAAACCAAGGCGCAGGGAAGTTAAATAATTCACCCAAGGTCCTACAGCTAGTAAAGGGCAAAGACATGATTCAAACTTGAGCATTCAACTTCAGAGAACTTGTTCCTCATGAATATCCTCTACTACTCACCATGTTTAATTATGGGAAACTTAGAAACATAGAAACATAATGAGTAAATATAAATAGCCAACAATTTTATATCCCAGGAATAACTACTCTTATATTTAGCAGGTTTCTTTGCTTTTTTATTCATAGGTACAGAAATACCTATGAATATTTTTAATTCAAAATATAGACCATACTAAATATAGTTTACTTTGTCTTTCCAATTACATTATTAGTATTTCCCCACATTACGTATTGTTTTAAAACAGTCAACTTTATGTTCTCTAACTTATTAAAAATTTTTTTCTAATTACCAAAGTGAAACATACATATTCATTATATGGTTTGAAAAATACAATAAAGCACAAAGAAGAAAATTAAAATCACCTGTAATCCCATGATCCAGAGAACATTTTCGTGAATGCTTTTTTCTATGCATGTAGACATATTCCCTCCCCTTGCCACACATTTTGATTTCCAACTGATTTTTTTCTCTTAATGTTATAAACACTCCTATATGCCATTTAAGTTTCTTTCACACATTAGTTTTAGTGCTGGGATTATCATTCTTTGCTATTATAAAAAAAAATGCAACAACCATTCTTAAACAAAACCTTTGTATCTAATTCGCATTATTTCTTTTGAATCTAATCATTAAATCCTAGCCTCTTTCTAGTCTTCATCCTCTTAGACCTCTCTATAGTGTGACATCATTTTCAAATACACTCTCCTCCCCCTGCTCCCAACCATCATGAAATTTTCCTACTCTGGTTTACAACCCACACGCTTTCTTGTCACAGCAGAACATCGTCCTTGTATCTCTAATCCAGTGACTTTCAAACTGGGAGAAGTGCCCCTCTCCTCAGCCCCCCCCTCCAAAAAAATCCTACAAATATATCTTCCTTCCTCCCAATTCCCTTAATATGTGATAATCAACCCTCTTTTCTTCACTCCACTCACTATGCTGGGTACTCTCAGCTAGTCCACTGGTTTGAAATACTAATTACAAATACTTTCAAATCTCTTTTGCCTGATCTCTTAGCCCATCTTAGCTCCCAATGAACACATTTAGTTGACTAGCAAATATCTTTATCTCGGTGTCCGGCAAAGACTTCACTCTAGGCCTTTCCAAAACTGAACTCATTTCTCCTTAGCACAATTCTACAAACCTGATTATTTTCCTGAAATCTCAATTATCAACCACCATGCTATCTAAATTCCTTCACATCATTCTAGACTCCTCCTCCCTCACCCTTTACATCCAATCCATCGAATCCTGTTAACTTGATCTTTTAAAGAACGTATCATATCTATACCTCATACATGAGGACAGGCTGCTGCTTTAGGACAGGTCTTCATAAATTCCCTGTGCTCTTTACTGCAATAACCTCTTAAATGGTCTCCTGGCCTACTGTCTGTCCCCTTTGAATCAATCTTCCATAGTGATCTTTTCAAATCACAATCCTGACCAAATTATTCCCTGCTTAAAATACTTAAATAATTCTCCATTTCCTTCAGAATAAAACTTAAGCCACTTTGGTATCATGTAAGACTCTCCAGACTCAACTTCCACCATGCTGACCACCCTGCCCCTCCTCAAATTCCACAGTCCACTGACACTGAGTGATCTGCATTTCCCCATCACACTTCATCCCTCTGTGCCTTTGCACATGCTCAGCTCTCTGCCTGGAACGTCCTTCTGCTCCTCTGTCATCCTTACTCAGGTATCACTATTCCGTAAAAGTTCTCCCCAAGTTCCCCAGACAGAATTATGAATGCCTTCCTCAAGAGGACTTCTTTCCCAACCACATACATCTATAATGGTATGTGTCCCACAACACCAATTGTTTGCATGTTTGTCTCCCCTACTAAAATGCAATTATCTTGAGAATAGGTCAGTTCTTTTCCTCTTTGTATACCCAACATCAAGCCACGTTTGGTATATGGTAGGTACTCAATTATCGGTCAATAAGTGAATGACCAAATGTTGAAGGAATAGAAAAAAGTGCAGAACGTTAAAGTAAAATCAAGATTAGACATGCTGAGAATATAAAATGAAATAAGCATTTCTGAGTTTAAATATAAAAGGGCAGCATGTGAAATGTGAAATATGCAAATGTGAAAATTTATGCCTGTATATATAAAGAATTGAGAATACATGAAGGAAAAAACTTTTAACTGCTAGAATTCTGGTATAAAATTGCGGTGGTTGCAACGTATCAACATGCTCTTGCTGGGGCCGAGGAAACTGCTCAAATTTCACATTTCTCATTAATAAAGTTATACAGTTATATAGGCTCAGACTTGCTAGAATGAGACAAACTATTATATAATTTTAGAGCTAAAAGGTTTCATAGAAACTTCCCATTTAATGGTCCTAGGAGTGGGAGAGAAAAGGATCAAAATCACTTGACGATACATATATATTTGTGTGTGGAGAGAGAGGGAAATTGACTGTGTGTCTAGCAGTGCTGAGAACAAATAAGAACCTGCTGGGGGAAGTTGCAGGCATGTATATTTTAATAAAGCTTGCTGAAATGACCATCTAAAATCCTTCTGCGATTCTTGGTTACCTACAGGATCAAGTCCGTACCTCTCAGCATGAGACTCAAGGCTCTTCATGATCCCACCACCATCTACCACACTTCAAAGCAGTCGAGCTATGCAAAAGACCTGCAATTCCTCAAACAAGTCACACCATTACATGGCTCCCCACCCCTTTGTTCATGTTGCTACCTCTATGGAATATCATTCATTACCAAAATTTTGAGCACCTACTGTATGCTTGACACTGGAGTATGTGTTGAGAATACAGTGATGATGATGACAGAGTCTCTTTTATGAATAACAAGGTGCATGGTAGTATCAGTCATTGAGATGGGGCATTTACAAATGCTCCCTTCCCCACGTGAACACCTGGAAAATACTTAGGCATCAATCACAGTTTGGGTTCACCTCCTCCGTCCATTTCTTGATTCTCCTCTTAACCGAGACTGAACTGATCATCCTTTTCTTTGGGTCTTTACTGAACCTTCAATACATTTTCATGACATTATCTAAAACATTTCATTAAACTTATATTTGGTGTCTCCTACTAGATTGTGAACATCTTGAGGGTACATAATATGTCTTATACAAGAATTCAATAATTATTTGTAGAATGAAAAAATGAATTACTGAGTGAAACTACTTCTTGAACCCTGTTGATGATGGCTCCTCAATGTTCAAAGGATAAAGCTCAAACTTCCAAGTTTATCATTCAAAGCCTTCCTCAATCTGGCCCCATCAACATGTCTAATCTGGTTTTTAACCCAGGCCTCATATTAAAATCACCTGGGGCACTTAAAAAACACTGATTCCCAGGCCTATCTCTAAAATTTCTGATCAATTTGGTCTGTGAGTGGTGTGCGGGCATCAGAACTATTTTTAAAAGTACTCCAAGGAACTCCTACATGCAGCCAGGGTTGATTGTTACTGCTCCTTAATAGGCCTTCCCTATTCCATACCTGAAAAGTATTTTTAATCATCATTAAATAAACATTTTTACATGACTACTCACCCAGGAGCACAATACAAAAAGAAGCCCAAGTAAGAAGATTCAGGGAAGTATCTCTCCCCAACTAATGTTTTCCCTATCTTAATTTGTAGAGTAGGCCTCTTCTATTGTCAGCAAAATAGTACTTTCCTTTCAACGGCTCTGGAGGATCCATTCATTCAACAGATATTTACTGAGAGCCCATAACATACCAGGAACTATCCTATAGGCTGAGAATACAGTATTAACAAGGCAGACAAGGAATCTGCACTGATGAAGCTTATATTCCCTTAAGAAAAGATAGACGACATCAAATAAGATAAGTTCACTTAGTGATACCACCAGTAGTATACTGGAAGATATTTAAAGACTGGCTTAGGAAAGCTCTGATTTGTACCTTTTGCCAATTTCTTTGGTATACACTCCCACCATCTGTAGCAGATTTCCAGCTACCAACATGACCTTATTGAACCCAGGGTTGGGAAGAGATGAGTAGTAGCACAGTTACACAGAATTTCCACCACACAGTACAATAGATGTAAGAACTTCAAGAGCATGGACAATAGCAAAATGTACTAAAATAATTAGGAAGGGCTGAGTTTTTGAGTATTTGTTACCTTTGTTTTTAATAGAATTTATTTTATATTAAGTTTATCTACTTTAACTTTTAATATTGGCTGTTGTGACGGTTAAGTTCATGTGCCAACCTGGCCAGGTGATGGTGTCCAGGTGTCTGGTAAAGCAAGCACTGGTCTAACTGCTACTGCAAGGACATTTGTGGCTGGTTAATTAAATCATCAGTCAACTGACTGCACCTGTGACTGATTACATCAACAAAGGGTATGTCTTCTGCAATGAGCATTCAATCAGCTGGATTTAATCCAATCAGTTGAAGACTTCTAAGGGAGAGAGAAAGAGGACCTTCACTTCTTCAGCTAGCCAGGGAAGCATTTCCTGAGGAGTTCATCGAACACCTTCATCAGAGTTGCTAATTAGCTGCCTGCCCTATGGAATTTGGACTTGTGCATCCTGCCCTGCAGAATCTGGACTTCAGCATCCCTACGGTTGCACTGAGACACTTTTATAAAATCTTATATTTACAGATATCTCTTGTTGATTCTGTTTCCCTACAGAACCCTAACTAACACAGCTGTGGTTTTTTTTTAATTCATTCTTTTTTTTAATGCAGTTTTATTGAGATACAGTCACACACCATATAATCCATCCAAGGAATACAATCTATGGCTCACATTATCACCATATGGCTGTGCATTCACCACCACAATCAATTTTAGAACATTTTCATTACTCCAAAAAACAAAAAGAGAAAAAAAAAAAAAAAAGAACATCCAAAGCAACCCACAGCCATTAACCACCTTCCTTATTTATTTATTTATTTATTGGACTTTATTTTATTACTGATCTGCCCATACGCTGTATTAAGGGAGTGTCAGCCACAAGGTTTTCACAATCAAATGGTCACTCCATAAAAGCTATATAGTTATACTATCATCATCAAGAATCAAGGCTACTGAATTACAGTTCAACAGTTTCAGGTATTTCCTTCTATCTATTCTAATACACTTGAAACAAAAATGGAATCTCTATAAAAGCATAAGAATAACCTCCAGAATGATCGCTCAACTCTATTTGAAGTCCCTTAGCCACTGAAACTTTATTTTGTTCCATTTCTTTCCCCACTTTTGCTCAAGAAGGCATTTTCAATCCCACAATGAATAATGGCCGTTTTAACAATGGGCCTGCAAACTTCATGAAAATTTAATCAACAGCTCTTGTGAGCCAGAACAAGCCTGCTGTAGCACACCACTGGGAAAAGAATATAAAGAAAATAAAATTGAAAACTACTCTAGATTGAATGGTTGGGTAAGGCCTCTATGAGGAGATGATTTTTTTCTTTTAGTTTTTATTGTGGGAACATATAAAAATGCAAAAGGTCCCATTTTAAACACTTCCATGTGTACATTCAGTGTTACTGATTACAGTCATGATATTGTGCTACCATCACCACCATCCATTACCAAAACTTTTTCATCACCCCAAACAGAAACTCGGTACCCATTAAACAATAACTCCCCATCCTCTCCCTACCCCCACAGTTCCTGCTAACCTGTGAGCTACTTTCTTGAATTTGCTTATTCTATGTATTTCACATTCAGTGAAATCATACAAAATTTGTCCTTTTGTGACTGGCTTATTTCACTCAACATGAAGACTTCAAGTTTCATCCATGTTGCAGCTTGAAGCAAAACTTCACCTGAAGAATGTTATTTGAGCTGGGAGCTCAATGATAAAAAGAGTTTGCAACACAAAGTTCAGGGAAAACAGAGCAGTCCATACAGAGGAGAATGCAAGTCATTCTCAGAAGCAAGCACGCTTACTGTTTAAAAAACAGAAGATCGGTGAGCAATCAGATTAGTCAAGTCAGAGAAGTACCAGTTACCAGATTATGTAAAGCCTTTGCAAGGAGTCCTGATTTTTCATTCACACTCTAACAAGAAGCTATCTATCTGACTGTTGGGTAGATAACGGATTGTCAGAGTGGCAAAACTGGCAGAATGGGGTACTATGGTAATTCCGGTAAGAGATGATGACTTGGGATAGGTGGTCGTGTTAAAGATGGAGAGGACAAATTTGGGATATATTTTGGAGACAGAGCAGTCAGGACTTACCAAAGACAGAATATGGGGGGGGGGGGGGTTGAAGCAAAAAAGAGATCAAGGATGACTTTCTGGGGTTTGCATGGGGCAATCATGTAGATCATTGGTGCCATTTACTAAGACAGAAAAAGCTACAGACCAAACAAGTTAGGGATAGCAACAGAAAGCCAAAGCTCTGTTTTGGACATGTTAAGTTTGAGATGACTATTAGCCAAGCAGAGCTTTGATGGGTCTAACAGCTTGGGAAGGGGATAGGGCTATAGGCATATCTGGTACTCAACGCCTTATAGAAGGTACTTATTGGGAAAGATGAAATCAACTAGGAATAGCACAAATGAAAAATAAAAGAGGGCCCAAGACAAAACTCTAGATGTTCCAAGTTTTAGAGACTGAATTGAGGAGGAGCTAGCAAAGGAGCAGCAAGTAAGGTAAGAAGAAAGCAAGGTGTCATGGAAGCCAAAAGAAAGTGTTTTAAAAGGAGAGATGGTTAACTGTGCCAAACACTGCCCAAGATAAGGATAGGGAAGGGACAGCATTATTTAAGAACACAGAGGTTACTGGCAACCTTGACAAAAGTAGTTTCAACAGAGAGGTGATAATCAAAGCTAGACCAGAACGAACTGGTGGGGGAAGTGGGAGGATAATTGCCTCTCTCTTATAGGCAACTCCTGTCCCAGAACCCTAAGTGAATTTTCTGTATGCCACAAAGCCTATATTTAAGTCAAACCATCCCAAGTATTCTTTCCAATCTTGGTGAAAATTGCCCAGCATTTATATTTAGTAATAAGAAATAGAAACTTGTAAATAAGTTACTTCACAAAGAGTCCCCCCACTGTTCCAGACAAGTCTTGTGCTTTCTTACCTCCCAGTCGTTGCCCTCACCACTGTACAACCCCCAAATCCACTTAATCTAAGAAAATGTAACTGATGGTTTCCATTCCTATTTTCTCACCTCAGAAAGCTACAGCTTTCTAGTTTTGTTTGGTTTCATTTAGCTAATGTATCCCAGTTTTCCAACTTCCATACAAGCTCTCCAAATTCCTAGCTCTTAACTTCCATAAAAGCCAATTTTTACTTTTTTTATAGCTTCATACCTCTTAGTGCATCTAGTAAGTCTATATATTAAGCACTTCATAAATTTTTTTGATTGATGGTGCACATCTAACTCAAATAATTAGACTTTCTTACTCCAATAAATTGTTAAAACTGCAGTTATTGTTTTAATAGTACTAGCCCAGATTTGGCCAAATGTCTCTTTCATGCACTACTTTTAAGTTTCCAGACAATGGAGCTTTAAATACAGAAAATCCACACACACCCCTCCACCACCACTGTTTAAAAAATTCTGTTGAGGCATTTCATTGTTAATTACTATTAGTAGAAACATACCATGATGTTCCATATTCTTGTTCTGTTTACTTGCTGTTATGGATTGACCCTACTTGTTCAAGTCCTAACATGTTCAAGTCCTAACTACCAGTCCTATGGATATGAACCCATTTGTAAACAGGACCTCTGAAGATGTTATTAGTTCAGGTGAGCCCAGACTGAATCAGGGTGGGCTTTAATCCAATATGACAGGAGTCCTTATGAGCAAAGGGAATTTGTTGACAGCAGCAGTAGGAGACAGGAGAGAAAGATCACCATGTGACAGAGGCAGAGATTCAGCAACCACCAGAAGGTGACAGACTTCAGAGAAAGCATGATCCTGCCAACACCTTGCTTTTGCACTTTTAGTCTCCAAAACTGTGAGACAATAAATTCCTATTGTTTAAGCCAACCAGTCTATAGTACTTTGTTACAGCAGCCCTGGCAAACCAAGACAATTGTCCTAGCAGCACTTACATTTAAGGATGGTTTATTTGTTCATAAACCTCCAGGTTTTCAAAAAAAATTGTTACGAAGCATACATTTGAGTAGCTTATGAGGGGTGACAATGGGATTGGGAAAGCCATGTGGACCACACTCCCCTTTGTCTAGTTTATGGATGGATGAGTAGAAAAATGGGGGAAGGAAAAAAACAAACAAACAAACAAAGGCACCCAGTGTCCTTTTTTACTTTAATTGCTCTTTTTCACTTTAATTATTATTCTTGTTATTTTTGTGTGTGTGATAATGAAGGTGTCAGGGATTGATTTTGGTGATGAATGCACAACTATGTAATGGTACTGTGAACAATCGAATGTACGATTTGTTTTGTATGACTGCATGGTATGTGAATATATCTCACTAAAATGAATTAGAAAAAAAATGAAGCATACATTTGAAAGATTCAAAAACAGTCTGAAAGTACTACAGTTACATATTTTTTAATTACCAAAGCATAACATTTCAATATGTGATGACTTAGAGGTGTAAAGACATATGGATCTCTTAAAGGTAACAAACTACCTTTAACGTGACTTCTTTTTTCCTCAATTTATATTTCAAATTTCACTTTAGATTACGGATATACCAGTGGTTACACACCCCCTATCTTCATTTCATTCTATGGCCTCACTTGAAAGATTGAGTGTACCTATGGCTTCAGCTACACCCTGCTTGCTGATGACTGCCAAGTCTATATGTTTAGGCCCTCCTCTTTTGCTCTGGTATATTTCTAACTCTATTTTCATATCAAAACTGAACACATCCCAAATTGTAATTATTATTTTACCCTGACTAAACCTGCTCCTCTTTCCATATTTCTTATCAGCAAAAGGCATCATCCACCCAGTTACCAAATCACAGAAACTCAGGAGTCAACTTCAGACTGCCTCCTTTTCCTCAGCCACCACATTCAATTGGTTCCAGGGGCTATTTTACTGTGCTCCCCTTTATTCTACACTTACCTGACAATTTAGTTCCCACAAACATGCAGGGAAGTGGTTTCCTTACTTGGATGCCTAGGACACTCTTCCCCTTCCCCATTGCCCATTCACCTCTCAAAAACTCAGCTCAGATGTCACTTCCTTTTGGAAACCTTCGCTGAATTCCCCAAGCAGGGTCAGCATGACCTTTCTCATTACTCTCACAATATACTTCAATCATTGCCCTTATCCCACTTAATTGTAATTATTTTGTTTGCTTTTATGGCTTCCTGGGAAGTCCTTGAAGACAAGGTCTGGGTCTTTAACTTCTATATCTTGGACACTGAGAATAATGACTAGAACATTGTAGGTAACCCTAACGTTTGCTGTAATTTAGCAGTATCTTAAGTATCTCTAAAATACTATTTTCAGATTAGACAGAGAGCATTGCACAATAAGAGCGTGGCCAATGAAATAAAGGAGGACGGTCTGAAATAGTAAGAAAAAGTTCAGTTTATCACAAAAGTAAAAGCTGTGTGGTCACACAGTAGGAGTAAGATCTGGTAAAAAAGCTACTTTCCAGCCGTCAGAAGTAGAAAAGGCTCATATACAATTACCTTAATTTTTCACACAAAAAAGTTGGCCAAAGTCTTACCATTAAAGAACTACTGATAAAGGGAAAAGTTAAAAACAAAAACCCCCCAACCCATTCCTTTAATACTTACAAGGAAAATTCTGGTACACTCACAAACCAACTTAGGGCAGAAAAACCTACACAAAGCAAATCACTTCTGCATAGCTACCCCCTTCCCTACATTCCTGCTCTGGAGTAGCGGAGTTAGAAAATGAAGCTGAATATTTCCACCACAGAACTGACGATGAGGAAGGAAAAAAGTCTGTGTTAAGCCTTAGAGAAGTGGGCAGTTAACAGTAATTATACACCCAAAGTTCTTGATGGTGAGTTCCCCCATGTTTCCAAACTACACACTAAATAGTTCACCAGAGACAAAGAATGTTGGGGACCCAATTTGAAGGCAGTCACATATATTTCCTTTTGGAACTGGATTTTTTGTTTACCTTGCTCATCTGTGTTGTTTTTACCTACCTGCACAAATTAATCCTGCATGCAAGTCAGAAACCGACACTAACTGCCAAGACATGGCAATATGCCTTTAAAATGAATTATTTTCTTTCCTCCTAAAGAAGTTAAAATTAATTTAGTGGTAAAGAAAACAGATCACTTGCCCCAGGATTGTGCAATCTTGAGGGCTAGAAAACTTTCACCTCATAATTTCTTCACAAACGTTTTGTAGGAGTACCAACATTTTGTGGGCAAAGAAGGCCGGTTAAAACCGCAGAGGGAAGGGGGTTGGGAGTGAAAAGACACGTTGGAGAGGCTGGGTGGCATTAGTTCTCCTCCAAAATGACTTTTGGAAAAAGTACAATGATATGGGATGAAAGATAAAAACCGGCAATGAAAATTTCTAGGAGTTCCAAATGTTTCTAGTGCCGGGTCTTGAAAACTCTATCCCCACATACAAACCACATGCTTTTCTCCCAGGAATACCACACAGCAGCAAAAGGGCGAAGTGGGAGCCACAAGCTATCTCAGGCTGGGTCAGACCCACAAGTTTCCCTGGTTCACCCAGAAGGCAGTACTCACTAGAGATGGGGAAGACTCCAATTCTCACCCCTCTTTCCTATGTCCAGGGGCTTTCTCAACACCTAGGGCCTAATGGGAGGAAAGAGAAGGAACCAGAGGACCCATCATCAAGTAGAAACTTCTAAACGCATGCACAAATTGACACACACTGCGATACACCGTTGCCTTGGAAACCAAGCCGACCATCTAACTCTTTCTCTGGCGCTCCGGTCGCACTCTTTTGGACCAGGGTTTTTGGGCCGGAGGAAGCCGGGGGAAGGAGTCCTCTCTCGCGGCGCCGCCCCGGCCTCGTTACCCTGGATGCCTACCGAGTAGAGAAGTACGACAGCGCTGGGACCACTGGAGCCGAAAGATAAACAAGAGTTAGAAGAACTGGAAGAATCCATGGTGCGCCTGCCGTCCCGGGTGAGGCCTGGGATTCCTTGCTAAGCGGTGGTGGTGCTGCTGCTGGGGGCGGATCTTCCGTGCAGGGCGGCCCGACCTCGCCTAGGGCGGTGGCACCCTCTGCGACCGCTCCAGAGGACCCCGGGCGCCGCCATCTTAACCAGGACGGAAGCCGTGTGGGGACTTGGCGCGCACGCGCATAGATCCTCCGGAAACACGGGGGTGGGCCTGCTGTTGTTCTTGGGCTGGGTTTCAGGGTGTTCAGCTGTTGTGCACCCCCCCCAACAATGGCTGAAGAGGAGGCTCTGGGGTCCGACGGGCCGGCAGGTTCCCAGACACTTCTGGACTCTCTGCTTCAGAACCTCTACGACTTTGGTGAGTACGGGGCTTCCGGAGCCTATGTGGAGAACAGAATTGACAAACTAGGATGTCCTGTGCGTGCGGAACATGGTGGAAAGGGGCTTTGTTCGCTGGCCTCCGGTTTCAGACTAAGATTCTTTTGCACTTCAGGCACCCCAGCTCGTCGGACCTGTTTCCGATAGAAGCACACACCTGCGTCTGAGGTTACCCTTCTCCCACCCCCTCGATCGGGCTCTGTTGATTCTTCCTGAATCAACTTTCCCAACTCCTGCCTGAGTGTGGCGGACCAACCTAATGTTCTCTTACCAAGGCTTTAACTGGGGTGATGTATACAGGATCTTGGACTCTCGAAATAGCCCACTTTTTCACTTGTGGACCGTCGGAAACCCCCAAACCTCTACTCTTAACCGCACCCCGCCCCCTTCCCTCACAACAGGTGCTGACGAGACATGCCTTGGCCCGAGGGCATTGGTGCTACGTTGTTAGCACTAGCTTCCTTCAGGGTGTCTTGCCAAAGACCTTGGAGAAAGTTTTCACTAGAAAGTTTACAACCTTTTTTCACATTGGCCGACCTAATGCACGCCTTTCTTTATCTTGATGGAGGAAAAAAGAAAATAGAAAAGCTTATTAAGGATGGGTAGCCTGGCCCTTCAGTAGGAAGACAGCCCAAGGGCTGTGAAGAACTTAATCTGGGGAAGATGAAAGGCTTTGTGCATACACCGAAGGTAATGATCAGACAATGGCTCCTTTAAGAGCCAAACACTTTCTTAAATTTATAGCATGATGTTGCAAAAGGTATTCTATTTTTATCTTAGAACAAGAGCTCAAAATTCTAAGCTCACCTAAACAATAAGAATAATAGGTAACAAGTATTGAGAACTTACCATAGACCACATGCTTTTCATGTAGTAACTCGTTTAATTTTCACAACAACCCTATGAAATAGATACTGGCATTAGCCCCAAAGTTAAAACTTGCTAAAGTTCCACTAGTCATTTTGCAGAGCTCAGGTTCCTATCTCCCAGCTCCAGGCCATGCACTTGTTATCAAATTGTACTGTGGGCTATGCATCATGGTACTCTTGAGAATATTGGAAGGCAGAAAAGACTTAGTTGTTGACCTTTAGAAGTTTAAAATCTAGAGGAAAATCCTAAATGTAGTTTATGTCAACACAGTCTGGAAATCGTTAGGCTAGGAGTCTGAAGGCATGGGCTAAATCTACTCATTTTTATATCCCTAAGGCAAAAGTTTAATGAGTCATTAGTGTTTATTGAGTAAAAGACTAAGTAAATAGAAACAAACATATACGTGATCAGCTAACATTTAGAGAGCTCTACAGTATTTGTGCTTCAAGTGAATTTTGAGGACTAGAATTCTGGTTAGAGCCTTCAGGTAACTGGTCAGAGTTTGGATAGAGTAGGTATGGGGATTTCGTAGAAAATAAAGGCATTCAGGGTAAGCCATAGGCTTATCTTAGTAAGTTTTAGGTTAATCTTTTTTTTTTCAAATGCAATTCTATTGAGATATATGCATACACCATATAATCCATCCAAAGTATGCCATCAGTGGCTCACAGTATCATCATATAGTTTTTCATTCATCACCACAATCAATTTTAGAGCATTTTCATTTCTCAAAAAAAAAAAAAGAAAGAAAAACAAAAAAGAAAACCCAAAACATTACTTACAATCACATGGGCACATGATTAAAGCTATACAATTATTATCAAAGATCAAGGTATTGATTACAGTTCAGTAATTTCAGGTATTTCCTTCTAGCTATTCTAACACACTAGAAACTAAAAAGAAATATCTATACAGTGAGTCAATACTCATGCACATTTGTTAAATCTTAATTCTCAGTTACACCTTCTCCCTCTCATTTGATCATTCTCTCAATCCTAAGAGATATCTGAGCAATGACCATTTTAACTTCTTCATGCTAGAAAGGGGTGCTGAGTTACAGGATAGAGGACCGAAACTGGTTGATGTTCTTGGAGAGACTGGTGCTTCTGGGTTTCAGGGCTTATCTGGCATAGGAACTGTTCTAGTTTGCTAATGCTGCCAAAATTCAAAACACCAGAGATGGATTGGCTTTTAAAAAAGGGGGTTATTTGGTTACACAGTTACAGTCTTATGGCCATAAAAGTGTCCAAGGTAAGACATCAGCAGTCGGTACCTTCACTGTCGGATGGCCAGTGGTGTCCGGAAAACCTCTGTTAGTTGGGAAGGCACATGGCTGGCATCTGCTCCAAAGTTCCGGCTTCAAAATGGCTTTCTCCCAGGATGTTCCTCTCTAGGCTGCAGTTCCTCAAAAATGTCACTCTTACTTGCACTTGGGATATTTGTCCTCTCTTAGCTTCTCTGGAGCAAGAGTCTGCTTTCAACAGCCATCTTCAAACTGTTTCTCATCTGCAGCTCCTGTGCTTTCTTCCAAGTGTGCCTCTTGGCTGTAGCTCCTCTTCAAAATGTCACTCACAGCTGCACTGAGTTCCCCCTATCTGTCAGCTCATTTATGTGGCTCCAGTGACTCAACTTAGACCCACCCTGAATGGGCAGAGCAACACCTCCATGGAAATTATCCAATCAGAGCCATCACCCACAGCTGGGTGGGGTGCATCTCCACAGAAACATTCAAAGAATTACAATCTAATCAACACTGATAACATCTGCCCACACAAGATTACATCAAAGAATATGGCTTTTTCTGGGGGACATAATACATTCAAACCAGCACAGGAACAATTTGGAGGCCATAAGTTTCTGAAGAAATAAACTTACTAAGAAAAACTTTTATAGAGTCTTAGATAGAGCCCAGGGTATTCTTTAGGGTTTTCAGGAATACTGTAGGTTGGAGCTTGGCATACTGTGGCAATTTGCAATATCTGGCTGAAGCTTGCGTAAGAGTAACCTCCAGAATAACCTCTTGACTCTGCTTGAAATCTCTTAGTCACTGAAACTTTATTTTGTTTCATTTCTTTTCCCCCTTTTGGTTGAGAAGGTACTCTTAATCTCACCATGCCAGGGCCAGGCTCAGCCCTGGGAGACGTGTCCCACATTGCCAGCAAGACTTACACTCCTGGGAGTCATGTCCCACATAGTGGGGAGGGTAGTGAGTTTATTTACAGAATTGTCGTAGAGAAAGAGGCAACATCTGAGCAATAAGAGGTTCTCTGGAGGTGACTCTTTAGGCATAATTATAAGTAGACTTAGCTTCGCCATTGCAGAAATAAGTTTCAAGCCTCAAGATCGAGGGCTTGGCTTATTAAATCAGGAGTCCCTAATGCTTGAGAGAGTATCAGGAATTCTCCAGGTGGGGAATTTTAATAGTTCTACATTTTCCTCCAGTCCCTCAAGGGGAACTTTGCAAATACTTTTTTATTTTCTGCCCAAAACGATCTGGAATACATCGGGGTATTACATTAACCTTTACAGAACAACAAGATCTCATTCCCTATTCTGGGTTCCAAGTAATTGTGTTGTTTAAACAAACTGACCAGACAGGTTAAATTAGACAGTGTGCTGAAGAAAATTTAAATTGTGGACCAAATTAACATCTCTTCCTTTGGTCTCACACAAAAGTTGAAGTTTTAAACTATAGACAGTATCATCTTTTACCCTGTATTCTGATTTGCCTTAGTCCTAACCAGGTCCATTTCATTCATATCTCTAATTGAAGGCTGATCTCTTTCTGCTTCTTTAACAGTTGCTGTATGGAGTAATGCTGATTTTTAGAGCTGCAGAACTCTAACTCTGAGTATTTGGTGTAATGCAGGTACCCTAAGTTCCACGGAACTACCAGGTTATACAAAAAGAGCACAGCATCTCAGAATTTAGAAATAACAGTTAAAACTCAGGTATAGATGTGACTGCTGTAAGTACTTACAATCTAGAGACTTTTACAATGATCCTTATTGAACATTCTGTACTCCTTAATCATCAGTTGCCCAATCTCTGCCACTTTCTATCCCCTGATAGCCTATGCTCTCAAATTCAATTCTCTGAGTTTGCATTATAGTTAGTATTTATTAATGGGACCATATAATATTTGTCCTTTCATTTCTGGCTTATTTCATTCAACATAATATCCTCAGGGTTCATTCACCTAGTTGTTTGCCTCATGACTTCATTCCTTCCTGCAGCCGCTCAATATTCCATCATATGTATACACCACAGTTTGCCCTTCCGTTCATCAGTCTATGTACCCTTAGACCACCTCCATCTATTGCAAATCTTGAATAATGCCATCTTAAACACCAGTGTGCAAATATCCATTCATTTCTCTGCTTTCGTTTCTTCCAAGTGTGTATTAGGTTAATCTTAATGCTTGACCATGCAAAAGAAAGTTGGAAGACTGTTATACTTACTTGTAAGCTTAGAACATTAAAAACAAACACTGACTGCAGTACAAAGAAACTGGGACTTCCAGTTTATGGGATTATTGGCTATAACACAAAGGTGAGGACTAAAGTAATTGTGCTAAAATAAGGGTAAAAGGTACAAATATAATTACCAAGGTATCAATTATTGTACATTGTGGAGTCTAAATTCTGTGCAAATACAACCCTATTTGAAGAAAACTTAATAGTTTATTTCCTTTTTTTAAATGCAATTTTGTTGAGATATAGTCATATGCCATACATTCATACAATGTGTACAATCAGTTGTTCACAGTGTCATCACATAGTTGTGCATTCATCACCACAACCAATTTGATGCACATTCTCATTACTCCAAAAAATAATAAGAATAAGAATAAAAATAAAAGTAAAAAAGAACACCCAAAACATCTTATACTCCTTTTAACCCCCTAGTATTCATTTACTTTTTGTCCCCCATTTTTTCTACTCATTTGTCCATACACTGGATAAAGGGAGTGTGGGTCACAAGGTTTTCACAATCACATAGTCATCCCATATAAGCTACATAGTTATATGATTGTCTTCAAGAATCAAGGATACTGGATTGCAGTACAACAGTTTCAGGTATTTCCTTATAGCTATTTAATACACTAAAAACTAAAAAGGGATATCTATATAATACATAAGAATAACTTCTCGAATGACTTCTCAACTCCATTTTAAATCTCTCAACCACTGAAACTCTATTTTGTTAAATTTCTCTTCCCCCTTTTGGTCGGGAAGGCTTTCTCAATCCCACAATTCTGGGTCCAGGCTCATCCCCGGGAGTCATGTCCCATGTTGCCGGGGAGATTTATGCCCCTTGGAGTCATGTCCCACGTAGCAGGGAGGGCAGTGAGTTTACCTGCCAAGTGGGCTTAGAGGGAGACAGGCCATATCTGAGCAACAAAAGAGGTTCTCTGTGGGGGTACTATTAGGCACAATTATAAGTAGGTTTAGCCTCTCCTTTGATTGAGGACTTGGCCTACTACAATGGTAGTTCCCAGTGCTTGCAAGAATATCAGAAATTCCCCAGGTGAGGAAGTTTAATGTATCGCGGTTTCACGCTACCTTGTACAAACCAAACAAATCTCACCCCCATTCAAGATTCCATGTAATTATGGTGTTTGAATAAATTGATCATACAAAGTTAAATTAAATAGCATGCTACAGAAAGTATAGATTTTGCACCAAATAAAAATCTCTTCCTTTGGTCTCACACAGAAGTTGAGGTTTTAAAACACAGTCAGTATCATCCTTTACTCTTCAGTCTGGTTTACCTTACTTCTAATCAAGTCCATTTCATTCATATCTCTAATTGAAGTCCAATCTCTTTTACAGCTTTTTTAACACTTGCTGTATGAGGTAATGCTGACATTCATAGCTGCTGAACTCTGGCTCTAAGTTTCAGATGTCACACAGATACCAAGTTCCAGGGACCAACCAGGTTATACACAAAGAGCTCAGCATCTCCAAATTTAGAGATAACCACTTCAACTCATGAATAGATGTGACTGCTGTAAGAGCTTACAAATCTCAGAACCTTTACCATAAACCTTCCTCTGATAACCTCTGCTCTCAGATTCAATTCTCACAGTTTGCACATTATAGTTAGTCCATATTAGTGAGGCGTTATAATGTTTGTCTTTTCAATTCTGATTTATTCCACTCAACATACTGTCCTCAAGGTCCGTTCACCTAGTGCATACCTCACAACTTCATTTCTTCTTGCCGCCGCTGGGTATTCCATTTTATTTACACACCACAGTTCACCATTCTGTTTAACAGTCAATGTACCCTTAGGCCACTTCCATCCATTGTGTATTGTGGATATGGCTGCCATAAACACCAGTGTGCAATGTCTACTCATGTTTCATCTCTGAGTTCTTCCAAGTATATACCCAGTAAGGGGATTGCAGGACCTTACGGCAACCCCATAGGTAGCTTACTTTGGAACCACCACAGTGCTCTCTAGCTGGGTTGCACCATTCTACTTCCCTGCCAACAGGGAATAGGTACATCCCCCCTCCATGTTTTCTCCGGCTGTATCCCCCTGTTTATTTTTTTAACAGTTTTATTCAAACGCCATACAATCCACCCTAAGTAAACAATTGATGATTCCTCATATAATCACATAATTACACATTCACCACAACAATATATATGAGGACATTTCCATCTCTTCTCCAAAGAAAAAGGAAAAGGAAAAAGAAAAAATGAAGAATAAAAATGCAAAAGATGAAATAAAAATAAAAATAAAATTCAATGAAAAGGTCAGAAAACATCAACACCACCAAGAATCCCTTATCATTCCCTTATATCCCCCTCTTATAAACATTTAGCTTTGGTATATTGCCTTTGTTACAATTATTGGAAGCATCTTACAATGTTACCATTAACTATAGACTCTAGTTTGCATTGATTATGTTTTTTCTCCTATACCAGCCAATTTTCAACACCTTGCAATGTTGACATTCATTTGTTCTCCCTCATTTAAAAACATTGTTGTATTTGTATGTTTAATCACCATCATTGACCACTCTAGGTTTCATTAAGTTATACAGTCCCAGTCTTTATCTTCTATCTTTCCCTCTGGTGTCATACATGCCCTTAGCCTTCCTCTTTCAACCATACTTACACTCATCTTTGTTCAGAGTACTTACAATATTGTGTTCCCATCCCACACTATTATGCTATCCATTCCATTTCTGGATCCATAAAATCAATCCTGTTGAACCTTCTGTACTCCTTCAGCATCAAATGCCTGATCTTTAATTTCTTTCTATCTCCTGATGACCTGTGTTCTCAACTCCCAAATTTCGTTCATCAATGTTAGTCTATATTAGTGAGACCATATGGTATCCGTCCTTTTGTTTCTGGCTAATTTCACTCAGTATAAATTCTACTGTCTACCATTTTGTCTTTTGGATTTTTTATGACATATCTTATTTTATTTTTATTTTTTCCCTCTCTTTCTCTTTTTACCCTTACTAATAGTCTTCATTTCTACACTCTTCTCCAAACCTTTGTCTCCTGTCTTTTCCTATTTGCCTCTAATGCTTCCTTTAGTATTTCTTGTAGAGCAGATATCTTGTTCACAGGCTCTCTCAGTGTCTTGTTTGTCTGAAAATATTTTAACTCTCCATTTTTGAAGGACAGTTTTACTGGATATAGAATTCTTGGTTGGCAGTTTTTCTCTTTCAGTATCTTAAGTATATCATACCATTGCCTTCTCGCCGCCATGGTTTCTACTGAGAAATCTGCACATAGTCTTATTGAGCTTCCTTTTTATGTGATGGATCGCTTTTCTCTTGCTGCTTTCAGAATTCTCTCTTTGTCTTTAACATTTAAAAATCTGATTATTAAGTATCTTGGAGTTGGTCTACTCAGATCTATTCTGTTTGGGGTATGCTGTGCTTCTTGGATCTGTAATTTTATATCTTTCATAACATGGGAAATTTTCAGTGATCATTTTCTCCATTATTCTTTCTGCCCCTTTTCTCTTCTCTTCTTCTTCTGGGACACCCATGACACGTATATTTGAGTACTTCATGTTGTCATTCAGTTCCCTGAGACCTTGCTCATATTTTTCCATTATTTTCCCTATTTGTTCTTTTGTGTGTAGGATTTCGGCTGTCCTGTCCTCCAGTTCACAAATCTTTTCTTCTCCCTCTTCCAGTCTGCTGTTGTATGTCTCCATTGTGTTTTTCATCTCTTACATTGTGCCTTTCATTCCCATAAGCTTTTTCAAACTTTCGAGTTCTTCCTTATGTTTGCCCAATGTCTTCTTTATATCCTCATCGTTTTTGCCATATCTTCTCTCAACTCGTTGATTTGATTTTTGAATTGATTTACAAGATTTGTTTGGTTATTAATCAGCTGTTTCAATTCCTGTATCTGAGTTCAAGTGCGAGTTTGTACCTTTGGGCATCTCTTTGCTTTTCCTAGCATGATCCGTAATTTTCTGTTGTCTGGGCATGTGGTTTCCTTGATTGCCCCAGTCAGATTTTCCCAGACCAGATGTGCCCAGGTCTCAGAAAGAGGCTGTATGCAGTATCACATTTCCCTGAGAGTGAGACCAGAAGATTGTCAGACTTTCCTGTGAGACTCTAGACTGTGTGCTTTTCCAATCCTACCAAGCAGGTGGTGCTTGTCAGCCCGCAGCTCCCCACCAGCATAAAGAGGTGATATGTATTTAATTCTCAGTGGCCCCTGTCCCAGCCACGGACCAAGGGTGTCAGAAGCCAATCTTAAAATGTTTCTGTTTTTTGTTTTTTTTCCCCTTCAGGCCCTGGGGTCTGAGTTCTCTGGGGAAGGCTGCCACTTGAGCTGGGCCCTGCCCCCCCCCCCTTTTCTTAGGGAAGATAAGCCATTTAGGAAATTGTCTCCTACACTTGAGTTTTTCCTTTGACTCTGACTATTTTAACTCCACCTTTGCCAGGGTCAGTGCTGACAACTGAAAATGCCTGAGGCTTTCTCTAAGCCTACTTAGAATGAGAGGGAAAAAAAGGAAAAAAGCAAGAAGTTCCCTTTTCAGAGCAAGCCCCCAGCCCTCTAGTTCATTAGGCAAGAACTGGAGGTGGCACCCAGTTCTGTTGCCCCTTTTCTTGGGACACAGCCTTTTCCAGTGTTCTGAGCTCAGGAGTCTCCAAAAGCCTCTGTTTTTATTTATTTATTTATGTATTTTTTTCTGTCAGCCCAGCCTCCTCTCTGCCAGAATAAACCTCCATGTTCCTTTCCTGCTTGTTCCAGGTTTATCTGTGCTTGTAGCATGTATTCAGTCAACCATTTGGAGCTTGGTTGAGCTGCATTCCCTTGCTCCCAGCAGGGACTGCTTCTTTTTCCCACAGTGAAGTTTTGCAAATCAGCCTGCTGTGCTGGTGGGAGAGGGGTGTCAATGTCACAGTTTGGGGAGCTTTACTTACAGTTCTATGCTGCGATCTCAACCATTCCACCCATTCCTTACTGGTGTACAACGTTTTCTGGCCACGGATGCCCTCCCATCAGTTGTTCCAGACTATTTTCTAGTTGTTCCTGGCTGTTTACTAGTTGCTCTAGGGGACTAACTAAATTCTACACCTCCCTATGCTGCCATCTTGTCCCCTAGTTTATTTCTTTGTGTATACTTTTGGGTGCTTATAGCTGTGGCATATGCACAAGTACATTCATGTTATTTGATAATGGTTACAGCTAAAACCAAAAATATTTATTTTTGCTTTTTTGTATTTGAACAAACAGGAGAGACAGGAGACGAAACAGAACAGAAAAGGATCAAGAAGAAAAGGGAAAACAAGAAGAGAGATTTGGGAACTAAAGCAGTCTTAGCAGAGGAATCAGCTCCTCCACCTGGTTCTCTTGTAAGAGGCCAAAGGAAAAGTGCTTCCAGCTTCTTCAAAGAACTCAGAGAAGAACTTCACATCACACCTGCAGTGACTACCACAGGTTTCCTTTTAGAAGCAGAGGTCACTGCTACAATATCTCCCTCTTGCCTGAAGAACAACCAGGAGCGAGTCGAAGTGGTAGAATTTCACAGCAGAAATAAAAAAAGAAAACCAAGGCTGAATCAAGATGAGACCACAAAGGTAATGAGTTGGTCGGTTTATTCCACTCTAATGAAATTCCTGGTATTGTGGAATTAGATGAATATCTTTATAAACTGTCAGGGGTCCCTAAGACCACCCTCAGGCTCAGAAATTGTTATAGTCACTTATTACAGCAAAAGGATACGGAGTAAAATCAGCAAAGGGATAAGGTGTGTGGGGCAAAGTTCGGAGGAAAACAGACAGATCTTCCAAGTGTCGCTCCTAGTGGAGTTGCCCAGGACACAATTTCCCCAGTAAGGATGTGACAACATATGCAAGTGTTGCCAACCAGGAAGCTTGCCCATGCCTAGGTGTCCATGGTTTTCATTGAGGGTCAGTTGTGTGATGGCACGCTGGCTGCGTGGCTGACCTGTTACTAAAGCATCAGACCCTCAGAGGGAAAGCAGATATTCACCATAAGTCACATCGTTAGTATACAGTATTAGGAATAATGTGTCTCAAAGCCTCAGACATGCAAAAACACTCTCAGATAGAATATTGTAAGTGCTCAGTTCTCGGGAGCCAGCCAAGGGCTAGTCAGGAAGATAGGACTTTCTTGGGAACTCGTAGGGTTTGATAAACCCTGGCCTATTGACTTAACTCTCTCACTTATTGGCTTCTGCTTAAACAGTGCTCAGAGAAAATTCAGTCATTCAACAAATATTTCTGATGTTCCTACTGGGTGCCAGCCGTTATTCTAGGTACTGGGGATATAACAGTGAATATAATAATAAAAAATCCTTAACCTCATGGAACTTAAGTTCTGGTGGAAAAGCATCTGATTTTATCAAGCAGTAGCCCTTTCAGACAGTATTTGTAAATCTGACTCAAAATGCAGTCCCTGAGGGAGGTATGGTTGCTCATCCAAACTTTTTTCACATGGATAGCATAATGACTGTGCCAAATTGATTGCTAAAATCCAGATATCTCGTTTCTGTAACATTTCCCATGTAGAAACCTTTGTATATCAAAAAAGAAAATGAGTAGTTTGACTTGCTCTGTTCTTTATGAACCCACTAGCACCAGTGTTTGATACATCTTTTTTATGTGTTTGATACATCTTTTTTATAGTTTTGAAAATGATGTTTGTAATCTTTTTTAGAATTCAGATAAAACTTGATATCAGGCTTATCAGCATCTCTTCCTCAAAGGTTATTTGTGCATTCTGTAATCATATCTGTTAATTACTTTAGGATTCTTGATTACCTTCTCAATTCTTAGGCCTCAGTACACTGGGGCTCTGGGAACTATTATATGTGGGTCAAGAAATGGATTTGCTCAGCCCATGGGGTGGCTAGAGCTCTCAAACTGGTCATCTCCAGTTACCCCAGTATACCATACGAATATTAATATTTTCTGTATGTGCCATGAGGTGAAAAAGATTGGAAAACACTGCTTTGCAATTTAATTTTGCTTTTGGAGAATTAAACAAACATGAAGCCTGTAGGTGTCCTCCTGTGGTTTCCTCAAATGCCTTGGACTTCAGTTTCCTCTTACACTCATTCAAGGTCCTCTTTCTAGAATGGAAAATTTTCTTTTTAATAGAGAAAAGAAAAAAAAGTGGGAAATAGCCCTTTTTTCGCTGTAGTTGGCTTTTTTCCAAGATTCTCTGGTCATTGTAAATTTTGGACTTCCTGACCATATGCAGAGTTCAGCCAACTGTGCATTGTGAGGGGACAGTCCCCACAAAACTGCCCTTACTTCTGACACCCATTGCAAGTTTGTAGCTTTCCCCAAACCAACCTCAGATTCAATAACTCCCTAGAAAGACTCACAGAATACGCTAAAAGTGGTAATACTTGTGGCTATAGTTTATTACAGGGAAGTGATACAAATAAGAAGCAGCCAAAGGAAGAGTCACATAGGGTGAAACCTAGGAGGAGTCCAAACATGGAATTTCCAGTTGTCCTCTTCCGCTAGAGTCATGGATGGCGTTACCTCTTCCCAGCCGCAATGTGTAAAAATATAAACAGTATTGCCAACCAGACACGCTCACTCAAGCCTTTAATGTCCACTGTTTTTATTGGGGCTTGATCACGTACTACCCATGTGGCTGACCTTTAGTCTCCAGTGCCTGCTAGAGTTTGGGCTGATACCCTTGGTCCCCAGTTCTTCGAGTGGTTGGAACTGTTATGGTGTGGTCCAAATTCCCCAGGCAGACAGACACTTCTATTAGGCAGGACATTTCAGGGAACTAGAGATCACCTGCTGGTAGCTGAGGGCAAAAGCTAGACCTCTCTTTGGGTAAGATTAATTCTTCACAACACACCATTCTTATACCTTAATGGGATTTTTGTAATTGTCCTTGGTGATGTGCCCTTTACTCCATTTTTTTAAAATTTGTCCCTTGAAAATGCTAGTGTGTCTGGTTAAGGAGTCAGAATGTACACATAATAAACACACACCCATAAAAAGAACTTAAAATGTTGACATTGCAACATGTAAATAAATGCAAATGAATATAATACTAGTTATTATAGTTATATATCCTGCATATAGGGAATGCTAGGTGAAAGGACAGTCAGTCAGCAGTCAGTTAGGGGTAATTAGGAAACATAATGCAATGTTAAGTGTTTGTATAACCTGTTAGAGGGTTAGTTGTGGTCCCTGCTCCTCAAAGCTTGCAGTCCATTATAGGGCAGTTTAAACACATCTGTAATCAGCAGAAAATTGTAATAAAATAATGATAGCTTTCACTTATCAATCATGGAATCAGCTGGTCACCTGAAGAAGACTTGAGAAAGGAAGAGGTGCTGGTGAGTTGGAGAAAATTCCAGCTGGCCCTGCCTAAACCAGGAAATGACGCTCTATTACCAAAACTTAGGCTTATGCCATAAATAGTATGGAGTGCATTAAAATAGGTTTCCATGGGCTTATTAGGGCTTGGCCACCATTTATATAACATTTTCCCCATTCCAAATGACTAACCTACAAATGAACTTTCTTATCATACCCCATTTATATTGCAATAACTGTAGTTTGACAGGAAATAGTAGGCAAGTGAACATTCATTCATTCATTCATTTAATCCTCAAATAATTCTTGGGTGCTTATGATTTGCTAGACTCCTGAGAAAATAGCTGTGAACAATACACAGTTCATTGCCCTCTGAATTATGCTGTCCAGTAGTGGAATCAGGCAGAAATCCAGATTTATTAATAATATTATTAAAAAGTGTTATGGAGGCGGGGCAAGATGGCAGACTGGTGAGCTGTATGTTTTAGTTACTCCTCCAGGAAAGTAGGTAAAAAGCCAGGAACTGCGTGGACTGGACACCACAGAGCAATCTGTCTTTGGGCATACTTCATACAACACTCATGAAAACGTGGAACTGCTGAGATCAGCGAAATCTGTAAGTTTTTGCGGCCAGGGGACCCGCGCCCCTCCCTGCCAGGCTCAGTCCCGGGGGAGGAGGGGCTGTCAGCTCCAGGAAGGAGAAGGGAGAATTGCAGTGGCTGCTCTTATCGGAAACTCATTCTACTGATTCAAACTCCAACCATAGATAGACTGAGGCCAGACACCAGAGACTCTGAGAGCAGCCAGCCCAGCAGAGAGGAGACGGGCATAGAAGGAAAACAACACAAGAAGCTCCAAAGTAAAAGCAGAGGATTTTTGGAGTTCTGGTGAACACAGAAAGGGGAAGGGCGGAGATCAGGCCTTGAGGCGCATATGCAAATCCCGAAGCAAGGCTGATCTCTCTGCCCTGGGCACCTTTCCTTAATGGCCCTGGTTGCTTTGTCTATTAGCATTTCAATAACCCATTAGATCTCTGAGGAGGGCCGTTTTTTTTTTTTTTTTTTTTTTTTTTTTAAATCCTTTTTGCTTTTTCTAAAACAATTACTCTAAGAAGCTCAATACAGAAAGCTTCAAAGAATTGAAATTTGGGTACGTCAAGTCAAGAGCAGAACTAAGAGAGCTCTGAGACAAAAGGCAATAATCCAGTGGCTGAGAAAATTCACTAAACAACACAACTTCCCAAGAAAAGGGGGGTGTCCGCTCACAGCCACCATCCTGGTGGACAGGAAACACTCCTGCCCATCGCCAGCCCCATAGCCCAGAGCTGCCCCAGACAACCCAGTGTGACGGAAGTGCTTCACATAACAGGCACACACCACAAAACTGGGCGTGGACATTAGCCTTCCCTGCAACCTCAGCTGAATGTCCCAGAGCTGGGAAGGGGGAGCAGTGTGAATTAACAGAGCCCCATTCAGCCATCATTTGAGCAGACTGGGAGCCTCCCAACACAGCCCAGCAGCCCAGAACTGCCCTGGGGGGACGGCACTCACCTGTGACATAGCACAGTCATCCCTCAACAGAGGACCCGGGGTGCACAGCCTGGAAGAGGGGCCCACTTGCAAGTCTCAGGAGCCATACGCCAATACCAAAGACTTGTGGGTCAGTGGCAGAGACAAACTGTGGCAGGACTGAACTGAAGGATTAGACTATTGCAGTAGCTTTAAAACTCTAGGATCATCAGGGAGATTTGATTGTTAGGGCCACCCCCCCTCCCCGACTGCCCAGAAACACGCCCCACATACAGGGCAGGCAACACCAACTACACACGCAAGCTTGGGACACCAATTGGGCCCCACAAGACTCACTCCCCCACTCACCAAAAAGGCTAAGCAGGGGAGATCGGGCTTGTGGAGAACAGGTGGCTCGTGGACGCCACCTGCTGGTTAGTTAGAGAAAGTGTACTCCACGAAGCTGTAGATCTGATAAATTAGAGATAAGGACTTCAACTGGTCTACAAACCCTAAAAGAACCCTATCAAGGTCAGCAAATGCCACGAGGCCAAAAACAACAGAAAATTATAAAGCATATGAAAAAACCAGACGATATGGATAACCCAAGCCCAAGCACCCAAATCAAAAGACCAGAAGAGACACACCTAGAGCAGCTACTCAAAGAACTAAAGATGAACAATGAGACCCTAGTACGGGATATGAAGGAAATCAAGAAGACCCTAGAAGAGCATAAAGAAGACATTGCAAGACTAAATAAAAAAATGGATGATCTTATGGAAATTAAAGAAACTGTTGACCAAATTAAAAAGATTCTGGACACTCATAGTACAAGACTAGAGGAAGTTGAACAACGAATCAGTGACCTGGAAGATGACAGAATGGAAAATGAAAGCATAAAAGAAAGAATGGGGAAAAAAATTGAAAAACTCGAAATGGACCTCAGGGATATGATAGATAATATGAAACGTCCGAATATAAGACTCATTGGTGTCCCAGAAGGGGAAGAAAAGGGTAAAGGTCTAGGAAGAGTATTCAAAGAAATTGTTGGGGAAAACTTCCCAAATCTTCTAAACAACATAAATACACAAATCATAAATGCTCAGCGAACTCCAAATAGAATAAATCCAAAAAAACCCACTCCGAGACATATACTGATCACACTGTCAAACATAGAAGAGAAGGAGCAAGTTCTGAAAGCAGCAAGAGAAAAGCAATTCACCACATACAAAGGAAACAGCATAAGACTAAGTAGTGACTACTCAGCAGCCACCATGGAGGCGAGAAGGCAGTGGCACGATATATTTAAAATTCTGAGAGAGAGGAATTTCCAGCCAAGAATACTTTATCCAGCAAAGCTCTCCTTCAAATTTGAGGGAGAGCTTAAATTTTTCACAGACAAAGAAATGCTGAGAGAATTTGCTAACAAGAGACCTGCCCTACTGGAGATACTAAAGGGAGCCCTACAGACAGAGAAACAAAGACAGGACAGAGAGACTTGGAGAAAGGTTCAGTACTAAAGAGACTCGGTATGGGTACAATAAAGGATATTAATAGAGAGAGGGAAAAATATGGCAAACATAATCCAAAGGATAAGATGGCCGATTCAAGAAATGCCTTCACGGTTTTAACGTTGAATGTAAATGGATTAAACTCCCCAATTAAAAGATATAGATTCGCAGAATGGATCAAAAAAAATGAACCATCAATATGTTGCATACAAGAGACTCATCTTAGACACAGGGACACAAAGAAATTGAAAGTGAAAGGATGGAAAAAAATATTTCATGCAAGCTACAGCCAAAAGAAAGCAGGTGTAGCAATATTAATCTCAGATAAAATAGACTTCAAATGCAGGGATGTTTTGAGAGACAAAGAAGGCCACTACATACTAATAAAAGGGGCAATTCAGCAAGAAGAAATAACAATCGTAAATGTCTATGCACCCAATCAAGGTGCCACAAAATACATGAGAGAAACATTGGCAAAACTAAAGGAAGCAATTGATGTTTCCACAATAATTGTGGGAGACTTCAACACATCACTCTCTCCTATAGATAGATCAACCAGACAGAAGACCAATAAGGAAATTGAAAACCTAAACAATCTGATAAATGAATTAGATTTAACAGACATCTACAGGACATTACATCCCAAATCACCAGGATACACATACTTTTCTAGTGCTCACGGAACTTTCTCCAGAATAGATCATATGCTGGGACATAAAACAAGCCTCAATAAATTTAAAAAGATTGAAATTATTCAAAGCACATTCTCTGACCACAATGGAATACAATTAGAAGTCAATAACCATCAGAGACTTAGAAAATTCACAAATACCTGGAGGTTAAACAACACACTCCTAAACAATCAGTGGGTTAAAGAAGAAATAGCAAGAGAAATTGCTAAATATATAGAGACGAATGAAAATGAGAACACAACATACCAAAACCTATGGGATGCAGCAAAAGCAGTGCTAAGGGGGAAATTTATAGCACTAAACGCATATATTAAAAAGGAAGAAAGAGCCAAAATCAAAGAACTAATGGATCAACTGAAGAAGCTAGAAAATGAACAGCAAACCAATCCTAAACCAAGTAGAAGAAAAGAAATAACAAGGATTAAAGCAGAAATAAATGACATAGAGAACAAAAAAACAATAGAAAGGATAAATATCACCAAAAGTTGTTTCTTTGAGAAGATCAACAAGATTGACAAGCCCCTAGCTAGACTGACAAAATCAAAAAGAGAGAAGACCCATATAAACAAAATAATGAATGAAAAAGGTGACATAACTGCAGATCCTGAAGAAATTAAAAAAATTATAAGAGGATATTATGAACAACTGTATGGCAACAAACTGGATAATGTAGAAGAAATGGACAATTTCCTGGAAACATATGAACAACCTAGACTGACCAGAGAAGAAATAGAAGACCTCAACCAACCCATCACAAGCAAAGAGATCCAATCAGTCATCAAAAATCTTCCCACAAATAAATGCCCAGGGCCAGATGGCTTCACAGGGGAATTCTACCAAACTTTCCAGAAAGAACTGACACCAATCTTACTCAAACTCTTTCAAAACATTGAAAAAAATGGAACACTACCTAACTCATTTTATGAAGCTAACATCAATCTAATACCAAAACCAGGCAAAGATGCTACAAAAAAGGAAAACTACCGGCCAATCTCCCTAATGAATATAGATGCAAAAATCCTCAACAAAATACTTGCAAATCGAATCCAAAGACACATTAAAAAATCATACACCATGACCAAGTGGGGTTCATTCCAGGCATGCAAGGATGGTTCAACATCAGAAAAACAATCAATGTATTACAACACATTAAAAACTCGAAAGGGAAAAATCAATTGATCATCTCAATAGATGCTGAAAAAGCATTTGACAAAATCCAACATCCCTTTTTGATAAAAACACTTCAAAAGGTAGGAATTGAAGGAAACTTCCTCAACATGATAAAGAGCATATATGAAAAACCCACAGCCAGCATAGTACTCAATGGTGAGAGACTGAAAGCCTTCCCTCTAAGATCAGGAACAAGACAAGGATGCCCGCTGTCACCACTGTTATTCAACATTGTGCTGGAAGTGCTAGCCAGGGCAATCCGGCAAGACAAAGAAATAAAAGGCATCCAAATTGGAAAAGAAGAAGTAAAACTGTCATTGTTTGCAGATGATATGATCTTATATCTAGAAAACCCTGAGAAATCAACGATACACCTACTAGAGCTAATAAACAAATTTAGCAAAGTAGCGGGATACAAGATTAATGCACATAAGTCAGTCATGTTTCTATATGCTAGAAATGAACAAACTGAAGAGACACTCAAGAAAAAGATACCATTTTCAATAGCAACTAAAAAAATCAAGTACCTAGGAATCAACTTAACCAAAGATGTAAAAGACCTATACAAAGAAAACTACATAACTCTACTAAAAGAAATAGAAGGGGACCTTAAAAGATGGAAAAATATTCCATGTTCATGGATAGGAAGGCTAAATGTCATTAAGATGTCAATTCTACCCAAACTCATCTACAGATTCAATGCAATCCCAATCAAAATTCCAACAACCTACTTTGCAGACTTGGAAAAGCTAGTTATCAAATTTATTTGGAAAGGGAAGATGCCTCGAATTGCTAAAGACACTCTAAAAAAGAAAAACGAAGTGGGAGGACTTACACTCCCTGACTTTGAAGCTTATTATAAAGCCACAGTTGCCAAAACAGCATGGTACTGGCACAAAGATAGACATATAGATCAATGGAATCGAATTGAGAATTCAGAGATAGACCCTCAGATCTATGGCCGACTGATCTTTGATAAGGCCCCCAAAGTCACCGAACTGAGCCATAATGGTCTTTTCAACAAATGGGGCTGGGAGAGTTGGATATCCATATCCAAAAGAATGAAAGAGGACCCCTACCTCACCCCCTACACAAAAATTAACTCAAAATGGACCAAAGATCTCAATATAAAAGAAAGTACCATAAAACTCCTAGAAGATAATGTAGGAAAACATCTTCAAGACCTTGTATTAGGAGGCCACTTCCTAGACTTTACACCCAAAGCACAAGCAACAAAAGAGAAAATAGATAAATGGGAACTCCTCAAGCTTACAAGTTTCTGCACCTCAAAGGAATTTCTCAAAAAGGTAAAGAGGCAGCCAACTCAATGGGAAAAAATTTTTGGAAACCATGTATCTGACAAAAGACTGATATCTTGCATATACAAAGAAATCCTACAACTCAATGACAATAGTACAGACAGCCCAATTATAAAATGGGCAAAAGATATGAAAAGACAGTTCTCTGAAGAGGAAATACAAATGGCCAAGAAACACATGAAAAAATGTTCAGCTTCACTAGCTATTAGAGAGATGCAAATTAAGACCACAATGAGATACCATCTAACACCGGTTAGAATGGCTGCCATTAAACAAACAGGAAACTACAAATGCTGGAGGGGATGTGGAGAAATTGGAACTCTTATTCATTGTTGGTGGGACTGTATAATGGTTCAGCCACTCTGGAAGTCAGTCTGGCAGTTCCTTAGAAAACTAGATATAGAGCTACCATTCGATCCAGCGATTGCACTTCTCGGTATATACCCGGAAGATCGGAAAGCAGGGACACGAACAGATATCTGCACGCCAATGTTCATAGCAGCATTATTCACAATTGCCAAGAGATGGAAACAACCCAAATGTCCTTCAACAGATGAGTGGATAAATAAAATGTGGTATATACACACGATGGAATACTACGCGGCAGTAAGAAGGAACAACCTGGTGAAACATATGACAACATGGATGAACCTTGAAGACATAATGCTGAGCGAAATAAGCCAGGCACAAAAAGAGAAATATTATATGCTACCACTAATGTGAACTTTGAAAAATGTAAAACAAATGGTTTATAATGTAGAATGTAGGGGAACTAGCAGTAGAGAGCAATTAAGGAAGGGGGGAACAATAATCCAAGAAGAACAGATAAGCTATTTAACGTTCTGGGGATGCCCAGAAATGACTATGGTCTGTTAATTTCTGATGGTTGTAGTAGGAACAAGTTCACTGAAATGTTGCTATATTATGTAACTTTCTTGGGGTAAAGTAGGAACATGTTGGAAGTTAAGCAGTTATCTTAGGTTAGTTGTCTTTTTCTTACTCCCTTGCTATGGTCTCTTTGAAATGCTCTTTTATTGTATGTTTGTTTTCTTTTTAACTTTTTTTTTCATACAGGTGATTTGAAAAAAGAAGGGAAAGTTAAAAAAAAAAAAAAAGAAAAAAGAAAAAAGACAAACAAGGGAAAAAAAAAAAAAAAAGATGTAGTGCCCCCTTGAGGAGCCTGTGGAGAATGCAGGGGTATTCGCCTACCCCACCTCCATGGTTGCTAACATGACCACAGACATAGGGGACTGGTGGTTTGATGGGTTGAGCCCTCTACCATAAGTTTTACCCTTGGGAAGACGGTTGCTGCAAAGGAGAGGCTAGGCCTCCCTGTATTTGTGCCTAAGAGTCTCCTCCTGAATGCCTCTTTGTTGCTCAGATGTGGCCCTCTCTCTCTGGCTAAGCCAACTTGAAAGGTGAAATCACTGCCCTCCCCCCTACGTGGGATCAGACACCCAGGGGAGTGAATCTCCCTGGCAATGTGGAATATGACTCCCAGGGAGGAATGTAGACCTGGCACCGTGGGACGGAGAACATCTTCTTGACCAAAAGGGGGATGTGAAAGGAAATGAAATAAGCTTCAGTGGCAGAGAGATTCCAAAAGGAGCCGAGAGGTCACTCTGGTGGGCACTCTTATGCACACTTTAGACAACCCTTTTTAGGTTCTAAAGAATTGGGGTAGCTGGTGGTGGATACCTGAAACTATCAGACTACAACCCAGAACCCATGAATCTCGAAGACAGTTGTATAAAAATGTAGCTTATGAGGGGTGACAATGGGATTGGGAAAGCCATAAGGACCAAACACCACTTTGTCTAGTTTATGGATGGATGTGTAGAAAAGTAGGGGAAGGAAACAAACAGACAAAGGTACCCAGTGTTCTTTTTTACTTCAATTGCTCTTTTTCACTCTAATTATTATTCTTGTTATTTTTGTGTGTGTGCTAATGAAGGTGTCAGGGATTGATTTAGGTGATGAATGTACAACTATGTAATGGTACTGTAAACAATCGAAAGTACAATTTGTTTTGTATGACTGCGTGGTATGTGAATATATCTCAATAAAATGATGATTAAAAAAAAAAAATATATTAAAAACCATAGGTGGGTTAGAATAAGGCCCTTACTCTGATTGATTGAAATCTCATAAAGGCCAATATTTCAACCATTTAAGACAGAAATCAGAGCTCAGACACAGAAAATGGTTCTCTGGTCCTTACAAATTTTCACATAGCTTTTACTGAATCAAAAGTTCCATTCTCTTTTTAGCAGCA
The DNA here is from genome assembly GCF_015220235.1 of Choloepus didactylus. Lineage (NCBI taxonomy): Eukaryota > Metazoa > Chordata > Mammalia > Pilosa > Megalonychidae > Choloepus > Choloepus didactylus. Next base: position 15,632,934 of record NC_051308.1, on the reverse strand, counting down.
GGAAGGAAAAAAAATTATTACAAGTGACTCAAGACAAAGTAATTTAGCTGTGCTTCATTAGTGGGATGTTTTCAAAGCACAGCCACTGTAGATATTTGTGATGTTAAATCTTGTTAGCTGTGTCAGTGTTGATACCGACATTTTTAATTCATTTAAGATTTATCTTTGTGGTGATAAATCATAAATTTAGATTAACAAATAACAACATGTACACCAAATTACAAAAGTGCACTGTTGATTTGGGTGAGGGGTTGAAACCTTTCAAATAGGTAGGTGGTAGAATAAAAGTAAGGTTAACTTTGTCTAGTTTATGGATGGATGTGTAGAAAAGTAGGGGAAGCAAACAAACAGACAAAGGTACCCAGTGTTCTTTTTTACTTCAATTGCTCTTTTTCACTCTAATTATTATTCTTGTTATTTTTGTGTGTGTGCTAATGAAGGTGTCAGGGATTGATTTAGGTGATGAATGTACAACTATGTAATGGTACTGTAAACAATCGAAAGTACAATCTGTTTTGTATGACTGCGTGGTATGTGAATATATCTCAATAAAATGATGATTAAAAATAATAAAAAAAAAAAAAGTAAAAAAAAAAAAAAAAAAAAAAAAAGTGTTATGCATGTTCTGAAGGAAACAAATAAGGTCCTAATAGTAACAGGCAGACCAGCCCCCTGCGTAGGACATGACTCCCAGGAGTGTAACTCTCCCTGGCAACTGGGACATGACTCCCGGGGGTGAGCCTGGCCCTGGCCTTGTGGGATTGAGAAAGGCTTCTTGGACCAAAAGGGGGAAGAGAAATGAAAGAAAATGAAGTTTCAGTGGCTGAGAGATTTCAAATAGAATCGAGAGGTCATCCTGGAGGTTATTCTTATGTATTGTATAGATATCTCTTTTTAGTTTTTAGTGTATTAGAATAGCTAGAAGGAAATACCTGAAACTGTTGAACTGTAATCCAGGAGTCTTGATTCTTGAAGATGATTGTATAACTGTATAGCTTTTACAGTGTGACTGTGTAATTGTGAAAACCTTGTGACTGACACTCTCTTTATCTAGTGTATGGACAGATAAGTAAGAAAATAAAGACAAAAAAGGAAATAAATAATGGGGGGTGCTAGGGGGTATGGGATGTTTTGAGTGTTCTTTTTTATTTTATTTTTGTTCTTATTTTATTTATTTATCTTTTTGAAGTAATGAAAATGTTCAAAAATTGATTATGGTGATGAATGCACAATTATATAATGATACCGTGAACCACTGATTTTACACTTTGGATGATTATCTGGTATATGACTATATCACAATAAAATTGCATTAAAAACATAGTAACAGGCAGAACCTTCTTTAGATTGAGTGGTCCAGGAAGGCTCCATGAGGAAGTGACATGCTGACTAACACTTTTTCAAGATGTGCTAGTGCTAGTAAGGCAGAGAAGAGTGATCCATGCAGAGGGAAAACACAAATGTCCTGAGACGTGGAAAAACTTGCATGTTCAAGGAGCTGGAATAAGACTAATGTGGGTAGGAGTAGAACATAGGGGTGACAGTGGTGTGAGCTGATGTGGTGTGAGCTGATGTGAGAGAATCTGTGGTATTTTATCTTTTACCATCTCATTGATGATGAAGCATTGGATTTTAGTTTTAAGTGCATGGAAGCCATCAAAGAGTTTTAATGAAGTGATGTGTTCTGATTTATATTTTTAAAAGATCACTCTGGCTTCTTTGTGGTGAATGGATTATAGGTGAACAATAGCAGAGGTTTGAGGGACTGAGTTAGGGGTTTGTTGCATTGGTCCGGGATTGAAATGGGGTGGCTTGGACTTGGGATTTGAGGAATGCATAGTGCTCTTTACAGGATACAAGGTTGTCCATGAGGAACAAAGTGCTTATGCCTTTAAGAAACCAAAGTGGCATATGAGGCTTAAAATGTTCCAGGCACTACTTGACCTTAGATCTAAATGTTCATCAGAGCTATTTCTCCATCCCTAGTATTGGCCTATCCTAAGACATCATTCACTGTCCCTGTTTCATGATTTTTAGCCTCCTACATGACCTAGATATAAAAGAGGAAGAAAGATATAAGAAATATAATAGATCACTGTGTTATTATTAGCACTTGGATTCTCTGGCCTGGCCTGAGGTACATGTAAGCTGCTTCTGAGCCTTGTCACCAATTGTTAACGATAATAGCTAATATTTATTTGGTATTATGTACGAAGAGTACGGATGATTTATATGTATTAACTCATTCATTATTTCATGTAATCTTCGATAGTTCCTGTGATCTGTCTTCATTTTACAGAGGAGTTTGATGCCTAGAGAGGTTAATTAATTTGCCTGCCATTAACACGCAACCTGTATCTGTGATTCCAAAGCCTCCCTAGGGCCAGACAAACAGTTTGTTGCGTGGTTGTTTTTTTTGTTTTGTTTTGTTTTGTTTTTTCAAGTCTGCTGCAAACTTATTTGGCAGCAAAATCTAACCTGAGCTGATGTGAGGCTTTTTTTTTTTATATATATATACATTTTTTATTGTGAAATTTAACACGTATACATAACAGTGATAATTTTAAATGTATGATTTAACAAGTAGTTAGCAAATTTCAAAGAATGTTATGGGTTACAGTTACACAATTTCAGCTTTTTCTTTATTGTAATATATAACATATATCAGAAAGGTGATAACTTTCAAAGTACAATTTAATAAGTAGTTATATAGGTAACTTCAAAGAATGTTATGGGTTACAGTTCCACGGTTTCAATTCTTTCCTTATTGTAAAATATGAGATGTATATAGAAAGGTGGTAACTTTCAAAGTACAATTTAAGGAGTAGCTATAGAGCAAATTTCAAAGAATATTATGTTCCACCTTTTCAGTTATTTCCTTCTATCTGTTCTAATACCCTAGCATCTAAAAAAAAAAATTCATATAAAGATTCAGAATTCATAATCCTTCATTAAATCCTATCTTGTTTCTTGCTACCCCTTCTTCTTGTTTAATCACTTTCTTGAACTTCAGGGGTGTCTAGGCAGAGACCACCCTAACTTGTTCATATAGAAAAGGGGTGTCAACATTATGGAAAAGGGGGCTGAATCTGATTGTTATTCTTTTTTTTTTTTTAATATTCATTTTATTGAGATATATTCATGATGTGAGGCTTTTTAAAAATTATTTTTATCTATCCCATTTGGCATGAATATGCCCAGATGTTGTGGCAGAAATATTAAGTGCTTAATTGTGAGTTGCTGCCTTGGATCCAATTAGAAGTGGTATGTAATGTTCAGTATCATCACAATATTACCTTTCTAAAATGAAAAAAAAAAAAAAATCTGCATTTTGAAACTAGAATCTGGCCCTAAGGATTGCATATAAAGGATTGTGAATCTGAAATAAGTGCCAGGCTCAGGTTTAACCCCATGCTTTTGGCTTACAAGCCTGTGAACTTGATTTTACTATAGACTCTTTGTCCTTTGAGTAACACAAGTACATTACCTGGATGTTCACCATGACTAGATAACTAGACATTCTCCCAAGTTATTGTCACATTGCTTCAAATGTCACCCCATTCCCCATGTTCTCAATGCCCTCCATTGCTCTGCAGTATACAGAACCCTCCACAATACTCTATCCTGAAATTCTCCATGTTGTAACAGTAACTGGTAACTTTGTACCTTGTACACTCTGTTTTCTTTAGTGAGTCCAGTGTCAGGGAAGTGTTAAGAAAGAAGTTATCTAATTCAAGTAGCTTCCACTCCCTAAGGTATGACTAAATTTCTTAATATTCCAAAAATATTTGCATTTTTAAATAGAGTACTTGTTTACCCAACTAATCTTTGCTTAGAGGAAGGTTGGGGTTTGTAACTAATGGGTTAAAAAAAAAAACTCCAAGCAGCATAGGGGAAAATATTGTTGATCAGCTCATTGGGGTCTAGTGGACTGCCTACCTTTATGACTCACTCCCACACGTTTCTCTCAGACTGTTCTTTCTTTTTATAACTTCTTCCTTCTTCCTTGCTTAACATACAGGTTCTCAAAAGCTCCAAACATTTTTCTCTTTCATGTGTGGGGAGAGTGAGCTGTATTTGTCAGGATAGGTTAGGCTAGTTTATGACATGATAACAAACAATCCCTACGTCTCAGTGGCTTTAAAAAGCAAAAGTTTTTTTTTTTTCCTTATGTTCATCAAGAATTGGCTGGGGCAGGTACTCTGCTCCACATTGTCCTCACACAGGGACCCTGGGTGATGGGACCCACCATCTGGAAGATGGCTAGTTGCTTTGGCGAAAGGAGGGGAGTTAATGAGTGGTTCTTAAAATTTCCATGTGGAAGGAGCATACATCTTCTCTGCTCACAGTTCTTTGGCCAAAGAAAGTCATATAGCAGGCCTTACCTTAGGTAGCAGGGAAGTACAGTCCTGTGTGCCTGGAAGTAGAGGAGGACCCAGTGCTGCCTGAAGTTAGTAATGCCTCCTCCCACAGTGAGTTTGAGGGGAAAGAAATCAGAGGAAACTACCGGTTGTTTCTGAATTGGGGAATGCCTTATTAATAACATACTGAAGTGATAGTAAAGCTATGAATAAAATTAAATAGATATTTTAATTTTATTAAAATAAAAGGTCTTGATGGGGTCAGCATCTATGAGATAATTAGCCAATATTTTTTCCCAAATACTTGCATTTATTATAAACAAACCCTTTCTCAGAAACACATCAGCAGATACAAAGCTAAGACATTTCTGGTGAAATGTTAACAGAGGGATGGGAGCACCAAGGTATCAGTCTGGGCCAGAGCTGCCACCATATGGACCCATCTTACCCTTGGTCTAAAAAAGTCCCTCTGCCCAGGTGTCCCCACAGCCAGGATCCAAATGTGGCCTGAGGTGCAAGGAGCTAGATTGTCTGTGGGGCTGGTGTTGTGGAGAGCAGGGGGTTTCAGCCCCATGGTAGCTATCACACAGTTAACCAAGCATTTTATTACAGTGCTTGGGTCCTCTTTAAATTGCTCCATTCTCATGCTGATCCCCTGGTAATAGGTCAGTCTAGAAATGAGACATTTCCAACATTGCTAGAAATCTGATGTTGACATACCTGAAAGAAATTTTCAATTCAGAAGAGTTTAGCCAGTATCCATTGGATGGAGAGGAGGGAAGAAAAGAAAAAAGAGTCATTTATGAGTCAGAAAAGGAGGTAAATAGCCCATGGGATTTGGGAGATCTGCAAACTGTATTACAGTTTATTTTTTATACACAAAGATTTGAATAAATTCCTGAAATCATCACTGTTGAATCCATTTTTTGGGAAAGTGGTATTGCTGTTTATCATACAACATAGATTAGATGTGTGTGCCCATGGAAAAGATATCCTAACTTCAAAGTAAATGTAGAATTTTTTTTAAACATGGATTGGAAAATAAGATTCTTAGGTAGATTAAAAGGAAAGTGCCCCCAAACAGCATCCTCCATATGTGTCTATGATTGGTGTGAAGGAAATTATAAGTATAGTAAAAGCAAAGAAATTCGATGAAGTAAGATGGCCAATGCATTTATTGTGACTAACAGCACAAAGCTAGGCTATATGCCTAGACCATGACAAATCATCCTTTATTATGGTCCTCTGATACATTCAGCACCTAAGCTCATTGATAGAGTCATTCAGTCTGTGAACATGACAGCAAGTGTGAAATGCTGCAAATGATTACTGATATGCTGCTGATTGCATACTCCATTGATTAGTTAATAATAGCATTGATGAAGTCTTCCTATTTGCTGGACCCTGTGCTGCTTGACATACTTGATCCTATTTAATCATAGAAACCCCTCTGTGAGGTAAGTACAGGGATCATCATTATCTGACTACTCATTTCATAGGGAGACAAGTCATCATACATGAAGACATTCACTGATTAACTGACCCACCCACCTAAAATACAATGGTGGATAAGCATAAGTCCACCTCCTGCTTGGAGGAGATGCTAAGAGACACATGGAGTACAATGCACAGGTCACTCTTGGGCATTGTGGGGGGGGGGGGGGCGTGTGCAGTATCTCTGGCTCTAGCACGGATCACCCCTGCTGAGTAGGAATGTTGAGGCTATCAGGGGCTGAGCATCTCTCTTCTCTGTTGTCCTCCAAGGGAGAGGATGCCTTTTCTAGAGACGGTACAGTCTTTTCAGTCCACTTCCTGTTGGTACAAATTTGGGGCCTGGGATTGAATAATTACAGCTTATTGTTGGCCAGGCATGACTTGTCTTGGATAATAGCATTCCCTAAAGTCTCCAGCTTCTGGTCAGCTCTTTGAGCTGGTAACCACAGCCAGAGAGTATGTTCGTATGTAGAATCACATTATTTTGAAAGCATTTACAGCATCATTATTTTCTATTAGGAATTATAAACCAAATCTCCATTGTTCCTAGAAATCTGGTGCTCCTGGAAGAAACTTACAACTCATTAGTGTTTTGTTGAACATTATTCCAGTGGATTGAAAGGGAAGAAACGAGAGAAAGAAAAACCAACATTTTTTACCCTCTAAAATCCCTGCTCAAACAGTCATCGTTTTCTAAACCCCCCACCAAACAGAATTTTCTTTGTGATCCATGAAACAGAGACATTGACGTCTCTCTGTCTTCTCATCTCTTCTTTTCTCTTGTTTCTCATCAGTCCTTCTTAAGCTTTGAAACCTTAAAACATATATTCTCTGTTTTTCATCTGTTGGTTGTTAATTAGGCTTTGTACATATGCTTATATTATTAAATTTGGTGTTTAGGCATCAGGGCAAGTTTCAAGGCTATTGAAAACATTTCCGCTCTGTTGATGATAGATGCTATAGGGATATAGTAACAGGTGGTCTTAGGAAGATTTCTTTTTTTTTTTTTCCTTTTCAGACCAAAACAAGTGTCCTTGAGAAAGATGTGAATATACAAGAATTTAACTTCGAAAAGGTACCGGCTTTGAAATTGAATTTGTACCTTTATTTATAATACAAAGAAAATTGAATCTGTTCAGATGTTCACCAACTGGAGAAATGGTTAAGTAAATTCTGCATATTCGCTTGATTGACTTTTATGCAATCATTTTTAAAATGATGGTTTTGAAGATGACTTTACCACAATGCCAGTGGTGCAATGGTAAGTCAAAAAAGCAGGATATGTGTATTCTCTGATTATAACTTGGTTTTTAAAAAGTGCATAAGAAGAAAAAGACTAGGAGGCAGTAACTGAATGGATAAAAGTGGGTAATGGTGGTTTTTTCTCCAGTATCTTTTTAAGGAAAAACAGGGATCTGTGTTTGAAGCTGCTATGATAACTGGTTTCTAAGTGTGAGGTATGTTTGGAGAGGTACTTTTAACTTGCCTTTATAGTGAATAATTTGTTTGAGAGAGCATCCTAAAGTACTGCAGAGCTCTGCACTTTATTTCTAGTTCTGTCACTAACTTATGTGGAGCTAATTCTTTATTTCAGATTTCCAAATTAATCAGGGGACAAAGATGTTGTGAAAAAAATGGTAACATTGCAACAGAAATTTATTCAACCTCTATAGAACTCCTTAAACCACATCCTTACAGAATTTATCGCTAACTATCGTCATTGCAGGTCATGAGACAACATAAAAGTATTTGAGGAACAGCACAGCATGTCTGAAATGCATTGTTCCTGGGGATGTGTTTTATCTGTGGGATTGTTGGAATGTACTTGGGTCTAATTCTGTTTTGTGTCACAGGCTCGTTTGGAAGTGCACCGATTTGGGATCACGGGTTATGGAAAAGGAAAGGAAAGGGTCCTGGAACAGGAACGGGCTATTATGCTAGGTGCCAAGGTGAGGGGCTGCCTCTGCTTTCCATTACCAGGCAGGTGTGCAGAAAAGGGGAGAGCAATGGCAAGGCAGGGGGGGACACTGGGAAGCTTTTGCAAAATAAAAAATGGTGATATGTGTCCTTTTATTTCCATTTCAGCCTCCCAAAAAGAGTTATGTAAATTACAAGGTTTTGCAGGAGCAAATCAAAGAAAAAAAGACAGCAAAGGAAGAAGAAAAGAGAATGGTAGGGATAATGTCCTTTTCTCTGTTACATTAAACTGGGACAGAAAGAATGCAGTCTACCCCAAGCTACCCATCCAACTCTGTAAGAAAACCAAGGAATGCTGGGCTCTGCTGCTTGGAAAGCAACCTAGACAACAGAGTAAAATGATCAAATTCTCTCCACTTCTTTGAATCTGCTATACTTTTGTAATACCAGCCAAATAATTTGGCATATTTACATTAAAGGGTTGCTTTGAAATAGCAAGTTCCTGTTCAAACACAGCAAGCTCCTTTGATCTTTCCCTTTTCGTAGTCACTGTTTGCTTTTTACATTGTACAGAACACAAGGGCCTTTGAAAAACCACAAGGGAAATACATGTTATGCTCCCTTCCTTTGACCTAAAATGGAGGACTTGCCATTTCTCTTGTCAATATTATGTGGAATGACCTTTCACATTCTTGAAAGGGTTTCAGGGTGAAACTTTGATTCTGTTAGGTTTAATATACCACTTGAAAAAATATTAAAAATTAATAATGGTATCTTGGTGGCTCTTGGTCACAAGTATCTTGATTTTATTTTTTGAATCTCTTTTATCCATTACTGACACATACATTATCTTAAATTCTGAATCAGGCCCAGGACACAGATATTTTCAAGAAGAAGAGGAAAGGACAGGAAGACAGGTGAGTGATACCATTAGATACCAGGATTGAACAATGTAGATAAACATGTTGATTAGTTCTGAAAACAATTCCTTGAATTTATGCAGTGTTTCTAGCCTCTCAGAATCCTTCAGTGTCTCTCACTGACCAAATTAAACCCCTACCTCAGAGCTACATTAGGAACCTTCTCCACTCTCCCAGTTCAAAGACCAGACATCTTAGGTGACTAGCGGAAAAGCTGAGGTTGACATTTTCAAATAGAAGTCTTCTGCTCCCTTTTATGAGAGCCTGTTGTTAGGATAGCCTGGTCTGCGTCTGTATCTATCGCCTGTTCTTTGATGTACCATATAATGTGACGTACCATAATTTTAAGTAGTGGAATATTGATTTTGTGGCTCTATGCTTGTTTCTTAGCTTTTACTCAGGTACCTTCCTCTCCTTGAATTAATGTTTCAAAATTAACTTCTTTTGTCTTCACCTTTGTCCTTACTCCTCGTGAGCTTGTACATGCCAAAAGGTAGTCATTTGTTCTGACCACATATACCTATCTATTAAGGGCTTATTATGTGCCATGCACTTCAGGGGTTGAGATACAGCTGTGCTCAAACCGATGGTGTCACTACCCTCAAGAAGCTTACATTTAGTGAAAAGGAACAGACCAAATCATACAAACAAATAAGATGTCAGGTACCAGCAAGTTCTGTGAGAGGCTGAAATAGAACCTTGTGCGAGAAAAATTAGCGGCGTGCTGGGGAGTCACTCTAGGGAAGTGACATCTGGGTTGAGAACTGGGCAAAGAGGAGGAGGCAACCGAGAAAGATCTGGTAGAAGAACATTCCATGTAGAAGAACAAGTGCAAATGCGCTGAGACAGGAAGGCTCTTGGCATGTTTCGGGAACTGCAGACAGGCCAGCGGGGCTATGGCATGGAGAACAGGGCAGGGTGCACAGGAGGAGGCCCGGGAACTGGGCAGGGACCACATCGTGGTGGCTTGTTGGTGGTGCTGTGATCCTTTTTTATAAGCTTAACTCTTTTCTCCTTTTTCTCACTTGAAATATAGGAAATCCAAAAAGAAGAAATCAGCTCCCAGTATTTTGTCAAGTGGACATATTGGACAAGTTGGAAAATTCAAAAATGGGACATTGATTCTGAGTCCATTTGATATCAAGAAAATAAATTCTTCCAGAGTAGTTAAGTGAAGTACTTTATAAAATAAAAAGAAGAATGGAAAAGTGCCATTGTTCTGAAGCTGGACCAGGACAAGACTTCCAGATTTTTCTTATCTATTTCATATTTCACACTGCTTTTTTATTTTAGGAAAAAAAAATATCAAACAGAAATAATAAAATTTCTAGTTGCTCCAGTATCTGTTTTATGGTATTGAATATAGGCCAACTGCATCGTGAATATGAAGTAAACCTTCTGAAGATAATTTTTAATATTCTTCAGCAAGTTTCATTCTAGTTTCATTTTCACTAGTGTTTTGTGCATTTGAATTTTCATAATTTTACAGTTTTATAAATGCTAATATTAAAATGCCTTTTAATTTTTTTAATGATTTAATGTTACCTTATGAAAGAATTAAAATATAGTAATTTGTCAGTTTTGTGGAAAAAGTTTTGTTTCAGTCTATCAAGTATATAAAATTTCCTTTGTAAGAAGTCATTTAAATAAAATACAAGTTTTCTAGTGTATATGACTATTAAAAAGCACAAAAGATGATTTTAACTCACCAGCAGGACATTCAAGCAACTGTCTCCTTTTAGAGTAGTCACCTTGAGAAGTTATACATGTATTTTTAAAGATAATGCCCTTGTGCAAAGTATCTCTAACTTCTGAAAGCTGTGGCACATTAAAAAAAAAAAAAGTCTTCAATAATGATAATTGATTTTTACTTTTTTTTTCTTTTTTAATTGCCAAGAAATTCAGACCCAAGGGCAGAGTAAATAATAAGGTATTGGGTCAAAAAATCAGAGGATTATAAATGACTGACTGACTTTCATATGTGACATGAATTGACTCTGAAGGCATTGCCAAATGAGGAACTCAAAAATGTTTTGAATTGTATAAGCAAAAATCGGAATGAGTGTTTTATTTTCCAGGTTTATTTTGAAAGTCAGGGTTCATTAGGATATATATATATATATTTGGTGATTTTTAAGAGTAATTTCTTTAAAAAGTGTAGAAGATCCTAAACATGACAGAAAAACACTAGGGAAAATCTTAGTAGCTAGAAATGACCTATTTGAGCAAGTACTGGATTAAGTTTAACCCCCTTTCTCCTTCAGTGGAGCCTGGGAACCCCCCAACTTGCCCCCATCTCTGTGGGCGATTATGACTCAGACAGCGGAGGGCTTCGCCAGGCTCTGGATCAGACTCCCTGGCTAGTCAACTTTGGGAAAGCATGCAAATTCCAAGAATAAATTTTAAGCACGTTTTTGTTTTCGTTTTTTAATGCACTGCATAAATATTTGATGAGCAGTTTTATGACCACTGGGTGCTCTGGAACACTCAGAGGTTTAGGGGCTAAAAGAAAACAACTTGTTCTTGAAGGACTGAAGATCAAGCCTAAGACTGTGCTCTTTATTTATTTCCCCATTGATAAGGTTTCTCCCAGCAAGTTTAGCAGCAGACAGAAGGGACAATAAAGAACAATCAAATAAATGAAGGCAAGATAATACTCTAAGATCTGGCACTTGCCACAATTTGAAGAGCCTGGGCTTAAAAGTGTGATGGGTAAGTATTTCCTCACTGTGTCTTCACTACCCCCATTTTCCTTTCTCAGGCATTTCTTTTCAGTCTGGTGGACAGATTTGCATGGATCAGTCTTTGCGCCACATGACCCTACAAGATGCCTACAGGTACACATTAGCTGGCCATGGCTGAGCTCAATGGCTCAAATAGGGATGACACCAGGAAGCAGAACTCGCCAGAGAAGGCCTCCAGAGCTTGATGACTCTAGTCACAGAGTAATCAGAAAATAGAACAAGTGTGCAGTCATAATCATAAAGTGTAGAAGCTCTGACCTTAATTATTTATTACCTCAAATGGACTGTGAAAGTAATAAGCATTTGCGTATTATCATGTTATCAGCCTAAGCTGCTCACCTCATTATAACTTTTGTTTCACACTCCTAATGCTCCCTACCCCAATACCAGCTCTGATCAGGCTGATAGTAGCCTGACTGCCCTCAATACTGCAATTGTCTCAGCATAATTTTATGGATTTTCTTATCTAGGATAAATTTTCCCCTTCACTGTATGTCCCAGTCCCAAACTTATCTACCCTTCACTCAGAACTCAAGTACTTTCATGAGTACACCAAGTTACTTTACAAATGTATTTGTTCCCAAACAGTTGTTGAGCACCAATCATAAATTGGAAATTGTGCTCAGTGTGAGGAGGTGACGAGATGGCTAAAGCACAGTGTCCCTTCCCTCCAGGACTGGAGGAATCAGCTATGTAAACTAAATTATGTGTGATCACGTGGAAATGTACAAAGGGGACCTCAGTAACCCTAAAACAGGTTGACAGGTTTCCTGAAAGAGGGCATCTGAGCTGGGTCTTGAACATTTAACTGATTTACTGATTTATTCATTTATTGATCCAGCTGTTACTTATGCTATGTGCTCAGGCTCAGTACTGGGCACTGTAATTCAAAGGTGAGCAAGAAAGTCAACTCCTGAGAGCATAGTGAGGATATAGACAAGCAACAGATAGTTGTAATCCAGTGGGATGCTTGCTTGGACAGGTGGTGAAATGTGCTGTGGGAGCACACTGGAGGGGCACCTGGTCCTGAAGTGGAGTGTCTGGGAAGGATGCATAGATGTGAGCCAGAAGAAGTAGGCAAAAGAGTGTCAGTCTGGGAGAGCAGCATATGCAGAGAGTGGGGAGAACTGCAAATTTAGGAAACTGAAAATACATAGTTCATGGAAGGAGCCTATCTTGGGAAGGGGAGAGATCAGAAAATGGTTTTTGAAATCACTCTAAGGAACTTGGAGTGTTATGAGCAGTGAGGAATCATTGAGGGGGAGGGAAGCTGGAGAGTGACATGATCAGATTTACATTTAAAAAGATCACTAGCACTGTCATGGAGGAAGGTGGACAGTTCAGAGCCAGGGTTCTTGACCTGGAATCCTAGGGGGTCATGCCATCTGCAGCAGAGAATTATCCACATTTTATAAAGCAGCTCCTGGTGTGCTTCTGGGCTCTGGTAGAGATGGAGCACCTGACTGGGAACACCAAGTGACCAGCAGCCAGAACTGCCCAAGATGAGGTGGGTGCTGTCAGATGCACCAATTCAGAGAGCCAGGCAGGCCTGGTGGCAATCCCTCATAAGATGAAAGTAGTATATCCAGGATGAAGCACAGGCAGGCGGTGTGACCAGACAGCTTAGACCCCCATGACATTCACGTGCACCAGCACCTCCTCCTGAGCCCCCCTCTGACCCATTCATGGAGAAGCTTCATTCACGGATGGCTCCACTGGGTGCCTGGGGTCAAGCTGAAAATGGCTGGCAGCTCTACTATAGCCCCACTCAGGCTGCTCTAACTACTGTTGCTGACAGAATGTTCAACCAGTCAGCCACAGAGGCCAAAGTCGGGCCCCAGATAAGGCCCCATCCCCCAAGGAGACCAAATAGCCACTTGGCAGTAAGTTGGCTACATTGGACCCTTTCCACCCTGGAAGGGACAGTAAATCAGCAGGAATCGATAACAGGAAAGGTTTTCCTTTACTGTCTGCAAGGCCTCATCCAGCACCATTATTCCAAGGGTTTACAGTGCATTTGATCCACCAGAATGGCATCCCACAGAACAGCACTGCTTCAAAGCAAGGGACCCATTTTACAGCAAAAGAAAAGAGGAGGTCCCTCAGGAAGAGAAGGTCACTGGACTTCTGGAAGGACTTCTCCCCAAACTTATGTGAAGCAGTAGGTCTGAATGGTGTAAGGTGGATGGTGGTGGATACTGTGATGTGTACCACTCAGATTCCCTTTTGGGAATAAAGGACTTACTCCCTCAGCTGTGGAGAGACCCGCTACAGACAGCCTTCAGCTGTTAGCCCTTTTCAGGGATTGCCTGGGCCCAAAGCCACACCCCCTTCCTGGGGTGACCCACAGCCCATGAATGATTGATGTGAGGGCATAAAAGTCCAGGCCTCTCACCCCTACTCAGGACTCCGAATTATCATCCCGGCTCCAGAGCTGAGTTGGTTAAGGCATTTATTGGGTCTGCATCGCACCTCACAGTCTGTGTAGTGGAAGGGGCTGGTTAGTCTCCTTGATGTGCATAGGTTAGGATATTTTACCCAAATTCTAGTTTCCACTAGTAACCCATTATCAGTTTTTCATTTATGAATTTATCTTAACCATTTAAAAAACATGCCTTTCCAGCATGTACTACCTCTTGCAAAAATAGTTCTATGAACTCCCCACTGTTTGAGGTAGTGCCTTATGGAGTAATATGCAATCACCTCAAAATGTCCTGGGCATACGAAGAGGAACAACATCGACCTTGACAGCTAAACTGCCCCACCCCACCCTAGCCCCTCTGGGTCAAAGAAAGGCATGGCCTTCCTCTCCTGCAGTCCCTGCAGTCATGGCCAGTGTGGGGAATAGGAATTACAAACCATACCTTGTCTTTCGGTTGTTGGCAGTGTCAAAAGAATTTATTTCAAATCTTTTTTAGACTGTGGTAAAACTCAGGTTTTCCAAAAGGTGATACACAAAGTTCAACCAACCCCAAAAGACCAGAAAACACAGTGTTTCCAATTCAAAACATACAAACGCTTGTGGATACCAATACAAAAATTAGAAAAAAGTTGCTTTCCTTCCCCCCTGTGTTTCCAGTGAAACATGAACACTAGCAAGATCATGAGCGGCCGCCAAATACCAACAACCAGTGACAGAAAGTGGATGTGATGGGGGAGAGAAAGGGAGAAGAAAAACAAGAGGAAAGGAAGGCAGGAAAATGGAAGTTTTGTCTACAGCCAAAACAAGGACACAAAGCTTTTTGTTAACTTTTTAAATTCCTTTGCCAACGTTTAAACAGACATCTTTCATGCTTAATACAACAGCTTAGTGCAAAGGCAGCAATTCTACGTCATGCATTTAACATTTTCTCCTTTGCTCACTCGCCACTTCCTTTTGGTGCTGAGAAAGCCTGGGGCTTGGGGCATTCAGTCACCAGATGGGAGCAGCTGGAAAGGCCTTCCCCAGGCAAGGGTCTCACCTAGGAAGAGCCTGCCCACTTTCCTGCTTCCACAGCCACACTTTCCCAAACCTGGGTTTTGGAAACTCAGAGTCTCACCTGAGGGCCTGGCCTGGCAAGCAGTGCCCACCTTGCTTACTGATGAGCTCCAAGGTTAGGCAACCTACACCCTCAATGAGCTGTACCCCTTGAGAGAATAGCGTCACCTCAGAAGAGGCTTCCCCACATGCCTCAACTGGCAATTTCTTCTTGTAATAGAAATCAACTTTATTTGCCTTAAAAGCCAGGAACCCCCTTAATAGATTGTGCAAGTGAAGTCCCAGAATTTATCAGTTTATCTGAAAGTGCTGTGAGGACCAACCAGCCCCTTTTGGCCTTTTAGCCCCAATCAGCCTTCTAGACTCCAGTTTGGTTGCATCCATTCATTATACTCTTAGCCACTGGTTTCTACAGCTACTCCCTCTGCAGAAGCCCTTTGGAAATGAAAGAGACACATCATTGATTGATTTCTTAGACACCAGAACTTAATGTAGCCAAGGAGACAGAAAGCCAGGGTAATCTCTTTTCCATGGTTTAGGGGGGCTCCTGCACACACATGCCTTAGGACTAACAATTAGAATGCTGAGATGTAGCGCATTCATAAGCACTTTGTAAAAGGTTACCACTAAAACAGGCCTTGCTGGAAAGGAACATTTGGGGTGTTACTTTCTATGATCATACGAAGCCTGCTTTAAATGTCTTTTACTTCCTCAAGGCCAGGCAGCTGTGTAATAAATACATACTCCTGGTCACAAGGAGGTTGAATGGAAGACACTGTGGTCAGAGAACACTCTGGAAAATCACCACAAAGCCTTGGTTCATGGAATGTGAACCATTGGCCTAGAATTATTCAATGAAAGATGCACTTTTTTCTTTAAAAAGTGTTATTTTATAATCCTCAAAATACACCGGGGGAGGTAGATTAGTTTGACTAGCCCCATTTTCAGGCAGGGATACTGAGGCACAGAAAGATTAAGAGATTTGCTCCCACCCATACTGTGAACCAATATCAAGGCCAGGTTAAAAGAGATGAGTTCCTGAAGCCCAAACTTGGTGTCTGATCAATCCATCTTGCCCCAAAACAACCCTTATCTACTTTACAGTCCATTTACAGGTGATGCTGCTATGATCCCTTTATCTTCAAGGAGGAACTACCAAGTGATATAATCAAGGAAAATTGCTACAGGTTTATTTGAAAAAGAAAAGTCCTGAGATTTCCCAGGATCACCATAGACCTTGAATATCTTCTAACTATATCTGATTAGATTTTTTTTAACCAGTTGAAGGACACAAACCCATTAAGTCCCCATGGTTTCCAGTAAAAAGTGGCCAAGGAAAATGAAGTAAGGAGATTTGCTTTCTAGGAATGGCATTATGAAGGGAGAGGTTGGGGGCATCTTCAGTGAGTAAAAATGTGAGACCTGATAGACTGGCTTCTGCTTGTGGCTCACCCATTTTTCCCTCCCTGCCCCAGCTGGCAGAACATGGAGATACAGAACAACCTGAAAATAATGATCTTGGAGTATTAAGATAAAGCTCCCACAGCCATGTAATACAGGCTTTCTGTGTGACACTGAAGTGGACACACAGCACTTTGCTTGTATTGAAGCACGATGACCCCTTAGCATAACCCAGTGGTTCTAAACCAGGGGCAGTTCTGTCCTCCAAGGGCTATTTAATAATGCTTGGAGACATTTTTGGGTATCAGAACTTGCTACTGTCATCTAGTGAGCAGAGGCCAGGGATGCTGATAAACATCCTACAATGTCCAGGACAGCTTTGCTACCACAAAGAATTACCTGGCCACAAAAGGTCAATAGTGCTGAGGTTGAGAAACCACAGGCCTTGTAAGAGTGTTTTTCAGCATTCATATATTGAGTCCCCACAAGGATTTTATTCACCCTCACTATCTTACAGCCGGCAGTTGGAGCCATGGAACCAGCAGAGCCTCATCTGTGGGGAAGCCACCTGCTCACAGATGCTGAAAAGTACAAAGCCTTTCAACTCCAATTAGAATTAAGGCTTAAAAGCAAATATCCCTGGAGGAAGTACACACAGATCCTGCATCCTAATCCTTTCCTGATTGCTCTGCTAGGGCAGAGGTCAGGGCACCGGGGGGCAGGGCAGTAGCAGGGGGCAGCGAGAGAGAGAGAAAGGGCTCAAAAAGAGAGGATGGGTCTGCCCCCACCACCCTTTGTGAGTGCCACAATTTTGTCCAGGCTCACTCTGGAAAGCATGACCTTTCCTAATCTTGGTAAGCTCTAGGAGAGGTTGCCTGGGGGTGCTTTTGCAACTGCCAAGTACACACAGGGCTGACAGAGTCAATCTAGAATTATATACAGTTTCATAATTTTTAGGTCAGCTACCTTGTGGGTTGGTTAATACGGATGTCCTCCTTAATTATAATCATCATTTTCCCAAACATAACAGGGAAGGAGGAAAAGCTGGGCTGTATGCAATGCCTTTCCTTGCTTTGAATTAGCAGTTGGGGTGCTATGCAATGAGACGCTATTAGATATTTTCAGAAGAGATTAATTTTTAAAGGAAAGGCATACATTTTGACCAAACCTGCTCACTAGCAAAAAACAAACTGCAGAACTACTTTACAAGGGCATTATTTACAACATTAGAACTTCACATTTTAAACTACTTTGAATCTCTTTCTCACTGAAACTGCTTGATAGATTGATGTAAAGTTATTCCTCAGCCAACCCAACAAAAGCATCTTGGTACAATGTTGATGTACAAAAATGTCACCACGTTGTGCAGTAACAGATAATTCGATGGCAGATAAGTAACCCATGATTTGTCAGTTCTATTCTGGATCCCAGGATTCTCCCGGGGTGGGGGTGGGGAGGTGGAGGGGGGCTATGTAAGGCCGCAAGGAGTTGATGAATTCCTTCCTTTCTGATCCTTTGAAAACAAAGGTGGGTGGTACAGGCCTGCCCTTCTCTCTTAGGTCCATTCTCGTCCCTGAAAGGTGTTTTGTGCTGAAGGCAGGAGAGACCGCTGTAGAAGGACGGCCTGAGGGTGTCCCCGGTATCGGTATCAGCGATATTGCTTCTGGTATCTTGGAGGAGTGGGAAAAGGTAGAATTCTCCCCCTGCTCCCAGCACTCACAGGGCCTCCAGCGACTCCTGCAAGGTGGTGGGGAGGGAGTCTGGACAGCTTTTCTCTGAACTTCTGGTTCTTAAAGAGATCATCTGGAATTGCAGGAATTTCCCTTTTCGCTCCATTGTCCCCGTCTTCTGGGCATTCCATTTCTTCCCTGACCTAGATGCTGGCTCTTCCCAGAGTGTTAGTGAGTCCAGGCTGGCTCTGAGCCAGTCACTCTCCAAAGTCAGGCAATTCTCCCGCAAAGCCAGGGCTGCCAGGTGATCCTGCTTCCAGCCTTTCCTTCTAGCTCCACTGTAACAAGCTTCCCCTGTCGGCCAGCCCAGCCTAGCCCAGCCTTCCAAGCCAGACGCTCACCTCGCAGTGAGCTGGCCTCATCATTTCCAGAGAAGAATGAAGCATTTTCCAAAATGGGTGGCACCTGGACCTCTTTATGGCCTCCTCAGCCCACGAAGGTGTGTCTCCCTCTGTCTCCTCCAGTCTTCAGGAATATTCTCTGCAAGCTGTCCAAGCAGAGCTATGGCTAAGGAACAAGGCCAAAGGAAAATGCTAACAGAGAGAGGCACCTGCACAGACCGGGACAACCAACAGCCCAGAGCTTGTGCATGACCTTGCAGCAGGCTCCAGAAGGAGCTCTGGGACAGAAGGCAGAGACCCTCCGTGTTCCCCGGAGTCACTCTGAGTGACAAGAATGACGAGGCAAGACCTTGACTTCCATTAAGCAGATGATCCCCAGGACCTTGTCAGCGGTGGCTTAAACACAGTACCAAGCGGCTCCTGGAGACACTTGTCACATCCGTGGAGTAAGCTGGACAGGGCAGCTTTGCGATCCAAGAGCATGAGCTTTGAGGTAGGATTGTTGGATCCGCTGAATTAAAGGGGTAAAAATCTGCACAGCATTGGCCGGTGGCTACTCAGAAAGCAAGTACAGTATCTAAACAAGAATACAGAACCTAGTAAACACAGTTGGTTTTGGTTTACGGGTCAAATTTTATAAAAAACAAAACAGAACTCACAAAATCCAGTAAATAGACAAGCTACTTCTCAACCTCAAAAATAAACTGCTTGATAAAATATATTCTTTTAAAAAGGAGAGAGAAAAGTTTTATTACCAGATGGAGATGGAGGTGGCCGGTGACAATGTAATGAGGGGTAAGAAAAGAGGAGGGTAGCGAGAACAAATGCTCTGGGAAGAGGGACACAAGTTTCTAGCCTCGAGGCTCCCAGGGGCTCCCACTGAGGTGAGAATAAATCAATATTTATCTCAAGGGCGAAGGTGAGTCCTCCCAGGACAGGAGGGGAGGACTCAGCCCCAGAGTCTCACTCAGGCCACACTGACTCATCATGCTCAGCCTTGTGGGATGCTCTGTCCCACAGTTGGACATAGGGAGACTAGGGATCCCAGAGATCCCCAACCCATCACCATTCTACCTCATTGACAAGAACATGCCATCGCTCATCTAAGTCCTGCCTTCTTCAGAGGCCTGGCCACCTCCATCGCGACAGAACCACCCCTGCCATTTGGGCTACTTGCTCTCATGACAATGGCAGGGCTGGTCTCAGACACCGAAGGAGGTGTCCCCAGGTTCTCCCATCTCATATTCGTACAAGTCTGAGTGTGGCACTGCTCAGAAGAGCTGCTCAAATACATGTTCAGTTAACTTCTCAGGGGCCAGTTCCAGAAAAGAGCCTCTGCCAAGTGAAGACACATCACATTGTCATTACATTTCCAGTGCTTTCATTTGCATTTAAGAATGAAGAGCTGAGTGAATGAATTTTAGCAGATTAAAATGTGTGTGTGTGTGTGTGTGTGTGTGTGTGTAGAGAGAGAAGAGAGAAATTGGTTGATTGATAAAGGACCTAAAAAAGCCATTTTAAAAGGTTCCCAACAGTTCAATGAAGGGGCAGAAATCAAGAATCAGTGTCCCTTTCTATCAATCCTGGATTAGGTCTGCAAATGACAGTTCATACTGAAGACTCCAAGACCAAAAGGTTAAAGATAACTTTTCCTTGCAAAGATGAGAACTTGCCATCTTGGGACTCTAAAGAAGGAACGTTTTCCAGCCAAGGGTTAACACTAGGGGCAAGAAATCGAGTGGTGTGTCCCTGCCTCCTGTTATAAAAATGCCAGCCTCACAGCCTCCTCCACCCACCCCACCCCCAAATCACCTGCCTCCATAAAAGACAAGCTTTGAAAACAGATAACCAGAATCAAAAACATAAAATGCAGAATGCTCTCTGCCCCCTTGAGAAAGGTCCTTCTTCGTGAATCTTTGTCACCTCTGCTGTAATATCTTGGTGGAATGAATATGAAACATACCCCATGTTTTACAACTGACAGCGGAATAAACAAATAAGGCCTGCAGACCCATTCTCTGTCCCTCAAAGAAAATGTGTGTCTAAGCTATTCAGTGGCTGTTAGGTTGTACCACCACTCGGTCCTCCTGCCCTGGTGGGACATCTGAATTGAGTCAGGGGTGGTGAGCACTTCCGTGAATGCCACGGTCCCAGACGCTGGCGGAGAGCTGGCGCTGAAGGTTAGTTGCCTGACAGCTTTGGCCGCCCCAGGTTTGTTGGCACTTCCAATCCTGTGTGCAGGGTGACCTGGAAAAGAACAGTGGAGAGCTGTGGGTGGGAGGAGCTGTGCCTAGGCCCATCCTTGGCAGCCACATGCAACGTCCTCTGCTTGGTTAAGGGTCATCTGTGGGACGGCCGGCGGGCTTCTTTGTGGTTGAGTATGTTGTTTACTCTGTTGCTCAATATCACTTATGTGAAGTCCACGTGTTTCCCCCTGAGGAATTGGTCTGCCCCTGTTTCCTAATAATAAGAATTACACAGCTGATTGTGCGTCCCATTTTGTCCCAGCTGCCAGAAGCTCAGGCAAATTTGATGCTCTAGTCCAGTAGCTGTACTGGTTCTTATAGCTTGTATATTTGTTTCAACTTTCTTTCCATGCCCTTTTTGCATTTGTGTGCCTGTTTTATTAATCTCATAGAATCACAACCTGTATTTCAGGCAGCCTCCCGTTCCTTTTGCAAATGAGAGGAGGTACACATGAATAAAATAAGAGTATTGATAATGACCCATCAATATACTGGGTCATTGGGCACTACCAGTCTGGGTCCCTGCCTGCTCCCAATAGGAAGAAGACCAGAAACAAAGGGCAGCTCTTCCACGTGTCTCTACCTCCCTCCCACCCTCCCTGGGCTCTCATTTTGTCTGTGAGTTTCTGGCCCCTCAATCCATCAGCATTCACTTAGGACTGGGATCTGGCCCTGAGATCTAAAAGGACAAGTTTCCCGCTTGCTACAGTGGGTGCCATAGAAACGACGGGGCAGGGAGGATGAGTGAGAGGAAACAAGAGAGAATTAGCTTCTCTTGAGTCTCCTTTGTGATCGTTCCTCTCAGGGGGCAGCCACCCGAGCCACCTAGTGGTCCCAGCACATACCTGACCGTCAGCATCTGAGGTGGGCAGGGAAGCACTGTCTCTCCTTCCCTTTTGCTGCAGTTTCTCCATTGCAGCTATCCCAGAAAATGAAGTCATCTTAAGATGAATCATTTGTTTCCTCACTCCATCCCCTCTGCCCCCCTCCTTTCCACTGCTTTTCCACAGGCTGCCAGCCTGAGAATTTATCACGGCAGAAGGCACCGACTCCAGGGAATCCCCAAGGGTGGGCTGCTTGGTAAGACCTCTGCCTGGGCCAGTATTTTGAGAGGCTGACCCACGGTCCGCTTTCCCTGCATGCGCCAAAGAGACCCAGGGCAAGCAGCAGCTGAGCACGCAGGGCAGCTGTGGCCTGGAGGGGTTGACTGTACCTGCACATTGCGGTTGAGGCTGAGGGCTGGCATGAAGACCCCGTCCACGTGGCTGAAGGCCGTGGGACCCTGCTGCTGCCCATTGATGAAGAAGGTGAGGGTATGCTTATTCAGGTCCAGCAGCACGCCCACCGTGGCCCCTTTGTACACACCGCCTTCCGTCCTGGGAAGAGAAGCCCAGGGGAGACCCATCACTACACCTGGCCCTGCATGTAGGTGATGGTTAGGGATCGCATCACGTCCCCCCAAAGACATGTTTAAGTCCTAACCCAGCCCTGTGGGTGTGAACCCATTGGCAAATAGGGTCTTTGAAGATGTTATGAGTTGATGAGGCCAAACTGGATTAGGGTGACCCTTAATCCAATATGGCTAGGGTACTTACAAAGAAAGCAAACTTGGACAGAGATATAGATGTCTGATGGAGAGAGAGAAAGAGAGAGAGAGAGAGAGAGAGATGGCCATGTGATGGAAGCAAAGGTTGAGTTATGAATTGCCAGCAAACCACTGCCAGAACCCTGTATAGACTTCAGAGGAAGCATGATTCTGCCAGCCCCTTGATTTTGGACTTCTAGTCTCATGAAACATGAGATAATAAATTTCTGTTCTTTAAGCCAACTGTATTGTGGTATTTTGTTACAGCAGCATTGGCAAACTAAGACAGTGATAATCCAGGAGCATCATTTACAAAGAAAGAAGGCCCCAAGGTGGTGGCAAAGAGCTACCTTTTGGTTTATGAGCCCTTTCCGGAAGTGCACTCACTCCTTTGAAGGGTGATATATGATGACCTTACTCATCATTTGCACTCTGTAGGAATCAGGTTATTCAATCCTCCTTTTCCTGGCAGCTATCTGAGACCTGGACTTCCAGGGAATTAGGGTTTTCATGAGAGGTTCCCATTGGAAAACAAAGAACATTGACTGTGGCTAGGGAAGACTCATTTACCTGCCAAGGAAGAGGATTAATCTGATGCACTTTTCAATTTCACCCAGATGAGGCCAGTGGTGCTAGGAGGATGCTGGGATCATGAAGATATAAACACCCAGGCCTTCAGTAAATTTTGAAAGGGGCCCACCCCCATTCAGCTCATCTTTCCAGAACCATCCTAGAGACCCATGAGAGGCAGCATATGGCAGAGGAGGAATGGAGGGGTGCTGAATTTGAAATCAAATCCTCTGTCTGGGTCATAATTCCACAGGTGATCAACAGTGTAACCTTGGGAAGGTAAATTGCAAAGTACTCAAAAAATGCCAGGTGATATTACATTCTGTGGGTCCTTAACTTGGTAGGAATTCATATGCATTGGGTGGAATGAATCTTTAAATGAGGAACGCTGTCCCAGCAGGGCGTTGGGCTGAACTTGCATGGCCCTTCCCATGAGCCAAGTTCATTAGGCTCTCCCTTCCCTTAACTACAGGGCTGAAGTCTTAGCCTTGACCTTGACTGCTCCTCTCTTATGAGAAAACCATTTTTGTCCTTTCCTGAGTAGGAATGAGTAGATGAGCTGAAGGCTGATGGTGGGGGAGGGAGAAAGTGAGCTCTGGAGTTCACAGTAGGAAAAATGTTGAAAGGAAGACTTTGTGAGATTTTGAGTTCTCCTTGGGGCTGACTCTGGAAGGAGGTGATGATGGGTGTTTTCTTGAGAGAGCAGGTTGGGAAGGCAAAGAAAAGGGCCCACAGTGCTGATCTGACACTGACCACTGGAGGGCAGTAAGTGAACAATCTGAGTGTAAGACTGTGATTTTTCCTCCCAAGCTCGGCACCCGGTGGCTCACACATCCAGCCTTTCCGCTCCCCACAGCACCCAACTTCCAGACCCTGCTCAGGTGTCCTCTGGGACAGAGTTCACCTGCATCTGCTCTACACCTTAGGCATGGGTAGGGGTGTGCAAATAGTGACAGATTCCTCCTGCCCACTCTTTCTTCGCCCCCAATTTCCTTCTGTTTGCCCTGCTTTTTAATGTCCTTCCTGAAGCACCAAGGGGTTGGAAAGGGCAGAGGGAGGCCAAGCAATGCTCGCCAGCCCACTTGGGCTCATGTAGAAGGGGTGTTGTGGCCAACACCCTGAGCCTATGGGAGTCTTCACAGCACAGAACAACCTGAGGGTTGGGAGAGTGGGCTGTGGAGTCAGAGATTCTGAGTTTAATCCTTCCAGAGCCACTAATTAGCTGTGAGACTAGTTATTTAATCTTTCTTCTCACCAGTTTCATAATCTACAGAACAGCAATAATAATATTACCGTGTGAAGATTCAATGAGATAATTAAGAGCTTCTCACAGGGCAGGGCACAAAAGAAGCATTCAATAAATGCTCACTGTTATGATTTCCATCGCTAATTTGGATTTGGCCTATTTGGGTGGCCAATTTGGCTTATGAAGGCAGAGAGGGGTGCTTTCAGGGGCTATGGGTGGGGGCCCTGGGCAGGGCCGGTGCAGACAGAGCTGACTAGCCCCTCCCCCAGGCCTTCGGAGTGAGAGAGCTCTGTCCAGTGAAAAGGCAGGATGAGTGGGGGACAGGCTTTATTCTAGCTCCCCTGGGGGATCCTCAGGCTGCTGTAGTTAAGTCCCTGTCCCAGACCCTGTGTGAGAAGTGGGGTCCTCCTGCCGGCCGGGGTGGGCACCACTGGTGGCCATTTTTTCAGGAGCTGCAAAGCAGAAGCTGGAGACTGACTCAGAGAACCAAGAGCTTCCAGGGCTGACTTTGACCTGAGCTGGGGCCCAGTGAAGCTGGCGCCCGTAATGTACCTCTCTCCTCCTAGCTGAGGAGACCTGCCTCTTAGCAGCCTAGGAAGGCACCCCACAGCGAGAAGGCAGCTCCATGCGGCAACGACTCTCCTTTTCTGGGTTTCTTGGCATGTACTTGGCCTCAAGGATTTTTCATCACCCCCACTATGGCTGGGTGTAAGTACAGAATCCCTATTGGAGGGGGAGACTAAGAAAGCACTGGCGGTTGGGTGAGGGGCAGAAACTGCCTTGTTTGTGCCTAAGGAGAGACCAAAGAACCCACAAGCTCCTGGGGGAGCCCAGGCATCCAGGTGCATCTTCCCAGTGCAACCGTGGGAGGCCCAACCCCTCTGTGTGAATCTGCCCTTCCTGCCCTCAGTAGGCCCCATCAGTGACGGGGCCTGTCGGTCCCAGGACCTGTGCCTTCTGTGTCCGCTCTGGTAACACCACTCCCAGGGCCTGGCCTCAGAGTGAAGTGACAGCTGAGGGCCCTCCACAGAGCCACACACAGTGAAGCCCCCCGAACAATCCTCCC
The DNA here is from genome assembly GCF_015220235.1 of Choloepus didactylus. Lineage (NCBI taxonomy): Eukaryota > Metazoa > Chordata > Mammalia > Pilosa > Megalonychidae > Choloepus > Choloepus didactylus. The sequence goes on along the minus strand of NC_051308.1, from coordinate 15,607,835 downwards.
TCCCTCCCAGTCCTGGTCCTGTCGGAGGGCCCTGCCTATACTCACAGCCCTGAGACCCCGGCACTGGGGGGATGGGGTGCAGGGTTCTGGGGTCACTCCAGATAAACAACCCTGTAACGGCAATGATATCTGCCCCTCTGATGGAAACCTGGTCACAGCTGAAAAACAACACCAGCTAATGCTTGGCAATGACCAAAGCTTTGGTTTGGTAGCAGAACCAAGAAGAAAAGCACAGCTTTACTTGAAAAAGGCCTAGTAAAGCATCGGAGCAGAGTTCTCATCATGTGTGTCACTGGCTAGGTGGTCAGATGCTATTGTATTCTCTCTTATATACTCTCATTTGGGCTGACGGCAAATGGCCACTTCTACCTGGTCACAGCCAAAGCCACCTGGAAACTGGAAACCAAAGGGTCTGAAAAGCCCTCCCTCATATGCTCCTGATGCCTCACCCCGGGAAACAGCAGAAGGGACACGGGTCCCATAAGAAACCCCCGTCCCAAAGACCTATATGTCCAAGAAGGGGTAAGGTGGCGCACCTGTTGGTATGGGAGTTGCAGTGCATGAACCAGCTGCGGTTGTTGTCCACATACATGGCCCAGGCCTTGTCATCCTTGCCCAGCATCATGTCCTTGACCACGTTGACCCTGGCGACCCCAAAGGCTGGGTCTGGGTGGTTGTCATACCGGTCCACGTGCAGCTCCCAGTAGTGCACGCCCTTGGAGAAGGCAGCCGTGCCCAGCACCACCCGGTCGTCATAGCTGCTGCAGGTGGCGGTCTGGTTGTCATTGGATAAAATGATGTCCCGGTGCCCAGAGTTGGGGTCAAATGTGAACCAGGCCACTGGAAAGGAAGGGGGCAAGAGGTGGAGGGTGGAGTGATAGAAGTCACCAGCCATCCTCCAAGCTTGGCCCTTACTCCCATCAGACAGTCAGCTCTCAGCATCCAACGTTCTTCCCTGCATGGGACCACAACACATGCACACACATATATACACACATGCACACAAACACACTCACTTTCTTTCTTGCTCTGTGTTCACTCAGGTTCCAGACCCATTAACCCAACCTCACCCACAGAACATGAACATACAGGCCTCAAAGCCTCAAATCAAAATGTTTTTTGTAGAGTCTCAGTTTCTAACAACCTTCCAAATCCTTCACAGACTATCATGAGTTAAGGAGGAAGCAGATATTGTACTGAGGCACCATTTTGTGGGTGGGAGATTTGAGACACAGATAGTGTCTCACAGATAAGCGATGTGATTTGGCCAAGGTCACAAAGCTCAATGCTCTCATTTCACAGCCCATTGGGTTATGCCACCTTCTATTCGTCAAAGCCCTCAGGCCGTGGGCAAGTGAGGCTCTTACTTTAAAATTATAACTCCAGCCCCCAAAGCAAGAACTGTCCATCTTCAGGCCAGGGAGTTCCATTGCAGCAGAAAGCTAGTGATAACTTTGTGGTTTCTAAAATGACTCTGCAGGTTGACTCGATTTTCAGCAAAGCATTTCCTGGCTGGGCCCTTGACAACAGCTTCTGCTTCTGCTCTTACTCCTCCCCTGGTCTGAGAGACAATCCAGGTGTCTCATATTTTTCTCAGGGCAATCAGGGGATTTGCTAGAACAAGTAATGACAATAAATACAGGGCTGACACTGTACTTGGAACCACTGGGGAGTGGGAAGGTCTACTGCTGCACCTGGGCTGGGTCTTGACCCCTTAAACAGGGCAGACAATCTTTGGAACATGGTTCTTTATTGCATCACTGCTCCTCAGGAAGGACTCAGATGATCAAAATCCAACTAAGTATTAATGAGCCCTTGTTGTCTAAAACCTCAAAGAACCCAACTGAAGATCTGAACCATCAGATCGGAGCTCTTGCACTGAGTATCCGAGGCATGTTGCTGCTATGAGAAAGGCTTGAATCTTGGGCCTGGTGCATGTCCACAGCAGGGACATCCCAGGCCATGCCGACAGCAGTGCTACCCCTGCAGAAGTGGGAGACGTCTTGCTTCCCAGGGCCACTCAACTTGGTTTCATTTCTGCATGTCCAGCAAAATGGGGCAAAGGAATGTTTCTTTATTGCATGGCTTGTGAGAAGTGAGGGTGCAGGGTGAGGACCCGTGTGTGTGTGCACAGCAGGGACAGGGCTGGCAACTCATTTCTTCCACATCCCCCCTCTATCAACCTAGGCAGTTGTTTCTTCTCGGTCCATGGTGATGAGATGTGTATCGGGTCTGGGGGTCTTCTTTTCCTCCCTTAGGAAAACAAAGTCACCCACAGTCCCCACGTCTGTTTCTCTGATGAAGTGGGCCACGGTACTCACCGTCAGACGTCTGCAGAACCACCGTTTTGCTGTAAGGCCCGACGCCAGAGGAGTTGAAAGCCTTGACCCTGGCGTTGTAGGTACTGTTGAAATGAAGCCCGTCGATGGTGCACAGGGTCTCCTTGCCAACGTACACTTCCTAAGAGAAAGCCAAGACCATTGGGCTTGTCTATTATTTGGGGAAATTTCTCTTAGGAAATTGTTAGACAACAGTTTGAATTAAAAGTGCTATCACCTCAATTACAAGTATTGAATAATGACAATTTCAAGCAGGCGTGGCCCCCTTCACAGACCATGCCCAAACTGGGCACCAACCCCAGTTGACCTGAGAATTTCAACTAGAAAACAAGAGGTTAGCAACTAAATAAGAAAAATAAACACTGTATATATTTTAAAAGCATCATCACACATGATGGGAAAAAGTAGACGGAAGGTTGTGATCAAGCACACGTTGGCTCGAGGATGATCTGGGTTGGAACCACTTCTGGAGTTAGAGGGGTGCTTCCCTCACCCCGAATCTTCTTCCAGCCCTGAGATGGCATCACCTACTCCTTGGCCCTCCTGGGACTGCTTTTTCCTTGGTCTCCCAAGAGGGAAAGACATTTCTGCTTCAGACCCCAAAGATCCTTTCCTAGGGATTTACTTTGTTGCTCATCTATTGAAAAGTACCTGTCCTAATAAGCTCCCCAAATTCATACCCTTGTATTCTGCTTAATTCGTCTAAAATTTCTTTCCTGCCTGGTTCTTTGGGAGATTTACCGTTCACTTATTATGCTAAGTTACTAATAATAGTAGCTATATGCTGGCATTGTTAAGGTACTTTAACCCGCATGACCTGAAGGCATTGTTATTATTGTTCATATTTTACACTCAAGAACAATGAAACCCTGAAAAGGCAGGAATCTTGCCCAAGATCACGGCAGATCTGTTTAGGAGCCAGGATTCAAACCCACTTCAGTCTGCATTTCAAAGCCCACATTTTTCCCACCATAACACTCTGTTTCTCAAACATTTTAGCCTTTGGATCTGGGTTTCATTTGTGGTCATATCTCCAAGGGGAGAAGCCATCTTTGTTTGAGCTCTATGCCTGTTCCTTTCATTAATTCAAGAACAGGCTTTTCTTTCTTCCCATTTAGAAAGCACAGGCTCTCTTCCTGGGTTGGGTGAGGAGCTCTCTCAGTTCTCAGCTCATTTGCAGTGAAGGAGGTTCTGGACCCCGTGAATGATCACACCTTTCCTGGCTTAAACTACCTCATCTTCTCACTTCCCTAAATTGCCCATATTCATGTGGGACTCACTAATTCTGAAGGGAGCACTGCAATTATACCCCCAACTCCTACATTCTTTTAAGCATGAAATGAAATAAAATATACATAAATCCCATTGAGAGAAGCAAAAGTATTGACCTCTGAAGAAGAAAAGCAAGAACTGTCATGATCGTGGTGTTTTACTAGAATGAGTCTTTATCTAGTCTTCTCTGGGCTATAATGGAGGAGATCTAAGGAAACCCCGAATTTGTGCTCCTTAGTTCGCAGAGGTTATACCAAGGACCCGGGACCTGGAAAAGTGTGGGGGTTTGCCCCAGAATTTGTACCACGGGGGAGTGGAAGATGCATTTGTGGCTCACAAGTAGCCTTTATTGTCCATCACAGTATTCCGTCAATGGGGATATGAATGTAGAAGGCCACCCCAATGCAATGACCATTTATTTAAGTATGTTCTACATACCTGAAACAGTGCTAGGTATCCCAGGCAACGTAAGAGGCTGCTGGATAGTGCTTTCTACTCTACAGAAACTAACACCCTGAGAGAAACAAGACCAACCCAGGGGAGCCAGTGGACTGGGGAGGCAACGTTGGGGGGGGGGGGAGTGGTATTTGCCAAGAGTGTTGACAAATAGATATGATTTGGACCCCTGGAATGAACTGGGGAGCAGGTATGTGCAGATGACACCTTTTCTAAGTCCTGCTCCAACCCTAAGCAGAACCATCCTCAACAATGCACCAGTGGGAAGTCCTCGCAGGACAATCACCCTGAATATTCTCTGTGAGAGGCACCCCTGCCTGCTGGCCAGACCTAGTCCTTGGTAGAGAACCCCCGACATCCCCCGACCAACCAACCCTCTCTGTCCTTGCACCCGATGCAAGGACCCTTTTCTGGGTGGCGTCAGATCTAAGGACAGCCCCCTCCCCCAGATTCGTTGAGAGGCCTCCCCAATCTGGACACCCCAAGACGCGTGCGCAAGGCCTCACCCGAAACTGCCCCCCGTCGCCATCGTCCAGCTCCAGGATGTAACCCTCCACGGGGCTGTGGGTGAAAGGCGGCATCCTCCAGGCCAGCGTGACGCTGTTGTTGCGGGTGCAGCACTTCTCCAGCTGCAGCAGGGGGACGGGCGGCACTGCGACGGGGACGCACACGGGTTAGTGCGCTGCGCCCGCCACCCAGCGCTGTTCCCGTGGGCCCCGCGCCCAGCCCGCGCCTCCTCCCCTCCTCCCTCCCGAGGGCTTCTGGCTCCCAGGGGGAAAACATCCCCCTCTGGTCACCCTGTGGTCACTCCGGGCCTCTCCTCTCGGCTACTCATATGCACAGAGGCACAGTCTCAAGGTGGGGCTGGCGATGGGTCTGCGAACCGCCAGCCTTAGAGAGTGCATTGCGGATGTATGGGAATCCCAGGAATGGGGCGCGGCAGATGCCCTTAAGGGAAGGACACCCTCTTTCCCACACTCCCAATGAGAACCACTGGTTTGACTCTCAGACCCGTGAAGAGCTCATCAGGAATTCCAACAGAGACCATATCCCCTGTACTTCCCAAATCTAACAGAAGCCGCTACGGCCTCCTCTCTGCAGAGCCAGGGACTGAATGGAAACATGTAGCTTACGCCTGGGGCTGGGAGCCGGGGTACCATTGGTAAAGGTGTGTTTAAACCTTGGGCAGAAAGCATGTAAAAGGTCAAGGGAACTAGAACCAGGAAAGGGAAGCAATTTTAGAGTATTGGACACTCAACCCATGAAATTGGGGATTTGGAGCAAATGAATCATAAGTCCTAGTAAGGTGGGATTGGGAAAATATTTTTATTTTTTAACTGTGTTCAGAGTCAAGAGATTTTAGACTATATATTACATATTTTATGTATGTATAGACACACACACATATATGTATGTGTATCCCACTCTGATTTTTATTTGGCAAAATAACAACTTTCTGGCTCCAAAGTTTAAAGCAATATCTTCCAGGTTTTAACCAATGGTTTGGTTCTCTGAAATCCCTTTCCTGAATACAGACTTGGTCTCAGGGATGGCTGAGCATAGCCTGATTCCCTGGGGCCCTCGTTTACAAAATGTGTTAGAATTCTCTCTGCCTCCATGGCTGTGCTGTTCCTTTATTTCCTCTTTTCTGTTCTCCTGCTTTATCTCTTGACTCCACTATCTATCCAGGCAGGAGCAGCATCTGAAGCAGATCCAAATGTCTTCCTTCTGCACCCCACACTGGAAAGTCAGAAAGGCCCTTCCTTTCAGTTACACCCCAACCCCCATTTTGCCAGGCTCCTCCTGCTTCCCGGTGCCACTTCTCACTTACACCTAGAGCAGGTGGCATTTCCAAATATCACCCAAGTTGCAAACTGTGTGTGTGTGTGAGTGGGCATGGAATTATGCAAGAGACTTGTTTTTTCTTTGGGTTAAAAATGGCCACTTATTTTGCAGGGAAGGATTTCCAAGTTAGAGGTTCTACAGAAGAAACAAACAACTTTATTTCTTCTCCTAAATGTGTCTCTGAAGAGGTGCATATAGAACAGGACTCTGGTTCTGGCATTTGCTAGCACTTGCTAACTTTGTGACCCAGGTCAAGTTTTGCAAACTTTACTTCATTCTTATACTATCAGCGCCTTAGCTGTTGGAACTCAGCTCTTAACAACTGATTTTTCAACTTGCACATTCTTCTCTGTCCTCTGACCTTTTTGCTGTTCTTGGAACAGAAAACTTATCCTGCCTCAGGGCCTTTGCACTTGCCATCCATCCACCACCTGGAATATTCTACCCTAGATTGCTTCCCTTTTTCTGCTTCTCTTTCCCTTACTCTCCTCAAAATACCCTTCCCCACCATTACTCCTGCCCCCTTCTCCTGCCCCTCCTTCATAGCACTTGTTACTATTACACATTAAATAACATATTCATTTGTTGGTTGTCTGTTGCATCCACTAGACTCTAAACTCTACTTTGGGAGGGAATTTGTGGACTTGTGCACCACTAAATCCCACGCACCTAAAAGGTTGCCTGGCACAGGGTAGTCATTCAACACGTTCTTCTGAATAACAGAATCACCCTCGTTCTACAAATGGGGAAACTCAGGCTCTGTCTGCAGTGTTACCAGTCCTTGGCATCACCACACCTTCCTCTCTGCCACACCACATGCACCACCAGTCTTCCATGGCACTAAACTGCCCCCGCAGATTGGATGCCTCTTGCGAAAGAAGCAATGAACTGGGGCCAACCACGGCTCACCCCTACATTTCATCTGAATGAAGTCCAGCTGGTGAATGGCCTGCAGCAGTGGCTCACTGTCCAGAGTCAGTTCAAACTCCGCTGACACCTTCGGCTCCAGGGCACCTTTGACCCACTGTTCCTGAGACACCTGGACGCGCTTGATGAGAGCGTCTGAGATCTTAAAGGGGAGCATAGAGGTTAGGGTTTAGATGGCAAACAAAAGACCGTGCAGCAAGTTGTAGGGTTTTCGTCTTTATGGGGCTCAGGGATGTGAAGGGGCTGCACTCTCAAGCCCACTTCAGAGATTAAATGCTCTCCCTCTGTATATGACACTGGGTTTATAAAAGTGCATTGGATTGCTTAAATCACATTTTAAAAACTTAATCAGCTCAAATGGAAAGAAGCACTTGCTATTTAAACAAATTGGGCAGAACCCTTATGTATAGCAAATAATGCTTTAAAAATATACAAAAGCATTCTTCATTATACCTGTTTGTTAGAGCTAGTATTTCGCATAGTGAAAAATAATAATAAGTTGTCCTAGGATCTGAAGAAATCATATATCAATCCCCAGAATTTTGAAGCCCACTCTTCTTGGTATGTTTCCTCCAAGTTGTGCTGGAATCTCTGCTTCTAAACTCCCAGTAGCACAACACCCGTAGCTCTGCTCTCCAGTACCTGTTTATTCAGAAATTTTCACTTGTCCCTGTGGAGCCATGATCCTGATGTAACTTCTTGGGAAATAACAAAGGGGATTCATCATTTTCCTCACAGATGGATGACTGAACTCCCATCTGAATCACTGCCATGTTCCAGAGAGATGCTTAGGACCCGGAGTCAATCTGGAGTGCTGGAGAGATGACCCCGATGAAGCTGCATTGCTTTCTGTAAGCAACTGGTCATCTGCCCAGGCCTGCAGGACACTGTACATTGAGGGATTTTTTCCCCCACAGGAGAGAAAGATCCATAATGGACCAGATGGATTCTGCTAAAACTCATTTCTCCCGTTGCAATCTGTCCAGCTTGTTTGGCAAACACTGTCTGTTCCCATTTGAGCAAAGGAGTTGGAAAAAAATGTTGAATTGGGGTCTCTGGAAATCAAAGCATGAAAGTACTTCGGCCTGCCTTAGACATTATGATATTTAACCTCCTTCTTCAATGAACAAAGCAGAACCAAGGTCATAGCTAGTAAGAGGCAGAACCAAGAGAAGAACCTAGGTCTGGAATCACTGAGCAAAGAGAAGCTGCTCAACTCCAACCCACTGGAAGGAATCTTGCCTGAAACTATGGCTAGTTTAGGGAGTGGTGGTGGAGAGGGAGGAAGGAAGCAAAGTCCACCTAGGGTCCTCCAGAGGGGGCTCACCTGGAGAAACCCAGAGGGGTCATTCTCCTTGATCACCTCCAGGCAGTACTCCATCAGCCCCGTCGACTGGCGCAGCTTCAACGTGCAGTGATTGATCTGGTCCCACACCATCTGCAATGATATGTCCTCTTAGAAATCATCTCTGCAGCCAGGCTGCAGCGAGCCTTCCAGAAATAGCGCAGAAAAGCACATGGAAGAGGAGGTCCTGGTCTGATCTGCCCTGCACCTTCTCCTCTCTCTGCTCCTGAGCTCTGTATGCATTCTTTACAGGGAAAGAAATGTGCCCACTCTTCACACCACAAGGCCACAATAACAGAAAGAGCAAAGTTTCTAAACTCTGGATGGTAGAGGAGAGAAAGTGCATAATCTGAAGCTGTCCACAGGACCTGTGACCAACTTTTTGTCTTGCTTATGACTCATTGGGTAATCACAGACGATTCAGCAGGCTTTAGCTGCTTCAATTGTAGACAATGGACTGTCCCCAACACTCATTCCTTCTTTCCTTGAAAGTAACAATTTCTGATTTGGTTAGGAAATGTCTATAAAATATATTGAGCTCCCTGGACAACGAACCAGGCTCTCGTCAATGCAGATCATTCATGGGGCACTTGATTTGTACCAAGAATTTAGTGCTGTATGAGGGGAAGGCCCTCCCCTTGGTGGAAATTGGCTGTATTGTCATTACTGATTATCGACAGCATGAGACATCAGAAAGAACCTGAAGAAGGGGCAGAGCTTGAGAGCTGAGCAGAGCAAAGCCATCTTATCAGTAGTCACCTCTGCTCTGCAAGATGAGAACAAGAGGTTCTCATTAAACAGAAAAGATGAACTTAGCAGAAGACGGAGAGGATGGATTTCTGACTTTAAAAACAACAGGATATGGGGACTCTGACTCCAGCTTTGGAGGGAAAGCATGGATGTTGACTGGCTTCAGGGAAAGATAGGGTCTGGGTCAGTCACATTAGTGTAACCCGGCCCAGGGGTCAGCTTGCTCACCCCTTCCTTGCTTCACTCATTCCACTATTTACCCAGTGCCTAGTGCATGCTTTACCCCATGCTGGATGCAGAGAATGCATTGGGGATCAAGTGCCCCGGTCACCTAGGTACCCACCTTCACTTTGTGCTCCCTCTCTTTAGTAATCTTGGTAAGCAGTTTGGCTTTCTGCCGAGTTAAAGCATCAACCAGGGCATCGCACTGAGCCACCAGGCAGGCTTCATAGTCGAGTCCATTTTCCTGGGGGAAAGCAGAAGAGCTTTAGGGAGAAGAGATGCTAAAATTTGGTGAGGGCTATAGACAGAGAAGGATTTCAGGGAAGTTCATCCTGGAGTTATTTATAATTTTATTAAATTTTAATCAATTTTATAATATTTTCTTTATATTGTTATAATTTTATGACAATATACACATGAATTAGGAGAGGAGTACTATGAATCATGGCACATAGATATGATAGACTATTCCATAGCCATTCAAACCTTGTTCATAGAGAGTTTTTTTTATTGTGAACTTTAGCATATATACATAATAGTGATAACTTTCAATGTACGATCTCACAAGTAATTAGGGAGAAAATCTCAAGGAATGTCTCAGTGTTCCACAGTGTCAGCCATTTCCATTCCTGTAAAAGATAACATACATACAGAAAGGTGTCATCTCGTAGAGAGGTTTTAATGCCATGGGTGATGCTCGTAAGAGACTGTTTAAGAAAAATGCAGTTTACAGAGTTGTGTATAGCATAATCCCATAGTCTTAGGTATATTGTGTGTGTGTATATGTGTGTGCATGTTTAAAGAATGGAACAATCTGTGAAGATGGGAAGAGTGGTCACCACAATTGGTGGGATATTGGTGAACTTTTTTCTTAGTTCTTTCCATTTTTCTCTACTGCCCGAAAGCTCTGTAACACACAGTTTTGATTTTGTAATCAAAAAGTTAAAAAAAAAAAACAAATAGTGCTCTTGCTGTAGGCTCTTTCTCAGTTCCAAAAAGAATCCTTCTGAGTCTCTAAGAACTGCATGGGATTCACACCTTAAGATCGTGACCTCATAGCTGAATTCTGCACCTTAACTTGTTAAGAATGACAACTTTTTATGGCTGATCAAAGAGTCAGCGGCTTTCAGTCCCTTTTCTCCATCCAGATATGCAAATGCTTTTCGGGATTCATCATCTGTATGAACAGTTCTCTAAGTGTGTACATTTATACAGGAGTATGTGTGTACTTGTAGAAAGAGAGCCCTGAGGCCAGAGACGGGGACCCTTTGCCTTATTGGTCTTTGCATCTTCTGGGTCTGTCTCACTAAATGACACAGCATGGGTGCTCGGCAAAGACCTCTGTTTAGTAAACAATGTATACATATATTTTTTTATTTATTGAGCACCAAATACAGATAGCACATGGGACCTGCATGACCGTGTAGAGTGTTGGATTGCATCTTTCTTGCTCTCTAGTCTATGATTCTAACTGACTTCATGCAAAATTCCTGGGGTACTTTTCAGTGCAAGGGACTTCCTTTCCCTTTTCAAATGTCATATGAGTGTCAGTGGACTGAGTAGGTGATGTCTTAAGCATCCAAGGCTGTCCGATAGTACAGTTAAACTTTCTAATGTTCATCACTGAAAAGCATATTTACTATAGATCTTTTCCTCTTTTCTGTATACTTTTTTCATTTTGCAAACTTTCTACAATCAGTGCCCCTCCCAGCACCTGAGATAAGCTCACCTGGATCTGCTGCAGTATGTTCTTGAGCTGAACCAGAAACTCCTTAGCTTCCTTTGCCTTATCAGAAACTCCATTTAAGGCCTGAGATAGTTGTGCCTTAAAAAAAAAAAAATCACACATTTAAAAGAAAATGGAGTGTTAGTGGCACACAATTTGCACTTAATCATAAGGATTTATATTTTTAAGAGTGGATAGACTGATTCCACACATATGCTGTCCTCGTTTATGAAGATACCGCTACTGATGCATGGTCCCAACATATGCTTATTTTCCCAGCAATTGTTGATGAGTGGTTAATTGGTCCACAGTCTTCTATCTGGACCCTAAGTTTGCACAAAGGTAAGGTGTGCTCTTGTATAATTGGTTCCAGCTGACAGGCCTGCCACTGATGTTTGCAGAATCCAGGACAAGAATACAAACGGAGTCCCCCTCTCTTCCCACTGGCAGCTCTATCCCTCAGCAGTGGGGGTGACACCCCAGACTACAGGCCATGCTCCCTCCATCCCATGCCCCTTGGTACAGTCTGCCCTGGGGTGGTGGATGGAGAGGTGGCAGGTGGGGTCTGGAAGAGAGCTGGAGTCCAGGCCTGGGGAATCTTTAGCTACCACATAGAAGGGGAACACAGGCCACTGGTGGCCCATCCCCTTAGACCTAGGGAAATTTTAGGGAGAGGGCTGGCCAGAGGAGCCTCAGAGGGGACCTCTAAAGCTCAAGGATCAGTTGCTGAGATCCAAGGTTTGAACTGCTAGCTGGAATCAAATCTTCTGGCATTTAGCGTCAGGCTTCTTTATTTTTAACTATAAAAGTTTTAGTTATATGCTTTTATTGCAATTTATGTTTTATCACAGTGTTGCCATCTTTAAATCAGCTCTATTTGTGAATTATTTTGACCATTCCAACATTTGGCATCTTATGAAGAGGTTCAAGTTTTTAAAAAATTCTACTGCGGTAAAATATATGTATGACATAAAATTAGCCATTTTAACCATTTTTAAGTGTGTCATTCAGCAGCATTACTTAAATTCACAATGTTGTACAACCATCACCACTATCTATTTCCAAAATATTATCATCACTTCAAACAAGAAACTCTGTATCCATTAAGCAATAACTCCCCATTCCTCCTAATCCCCAGCCCTTGAAAACCTCTAATTTATTTTCTTACTATGAATTTTCCTATTCTAGATATTTCATGTAAGTGGATTCATACAATATTTATTCCTTTGGGTCCAACTTATTTCAATTGGCTTGTTTTCAAGGTTCATCCATGTTGTACATGTATCAGAACTTTATTTTTTTTTTTTCAGCTGAATAGTGTTCCACTGTATATATAGACCACATTTTGTTTATCCATGCGTCTATAGATGGGCACTTGGATTGTTTACACATTTTGGCTATTGTGAATAATGCTGCTATGCACATCAGTGTCCAAGTATCTGTTGGAGTGTCTGCTTTCAATTCTTTTGAGTATATGCCTGGAGAGGAAATGCCAAATCATATGGTAATTCTATGTTTAACTTTTTGAAGAACCACCAAACTGTTTCCACAGCAGCTACCCCATTTTACATTTCCACCAGCATCATGCTTCTTTTTAACCATCCACATATACATCCAATCTAATTCATCTTCAAACCTTAGCTATTGAGTAGACACATAACCTTGATTTTTTTTTTTTAATCATCATTTTATTGAGATATATTCACATACCACGCAGTCATACAAAACAAATTGTACTTTCGATTGTTTACAGTACCATTACATAGTTGTACATTCATCACCTAAATCAATCCCTGACACCTTCATTAGCACACACACAAAAATAACAAGAATAATAATTAGAGTGAAAAAGAGCAATTGAAGTAAAAAAGAACACTGGGTACCTTTGTCTGTTTGTTTCCTTCCCCTACCTTTCTACACATCCATCCATAAACTAGACAAAGTGGTGTTTGGTCCTTATGGCTTTCCCAATCCCATTGTCACCCCTCATAAGCTACATTTTTATACAACTGTCTTCGAGATTCATGGGTTCTGGGTTGTAGTTTGATAGTTTCAGGTATCCACCACCAGCTACCCCAATTCTTTAGAACCTAAAAAGGGTTGTCTAAAGTGTGCATAAGAGTGCCCACCAGAGTGACCTCTCGGCTCCTTTTGGAATCTCTCTGCCACTGAAGCTTATTTCATTTCCTTTCACATCCCCCTTTTGGTCAAGAAGATGTTCTCCGTCCCACGGTGCCAGGTCTACATTCCTCCCTGGGAGTCATATTCCACGTTGCCAGGGAGATTCACTTCCCTGGGTGTCTGATCCCACGTAGGGGGGAGGGCAGTGATTTCACCTTTCAAGTTGGCTTAGCCAGAGAGAGAGGGCCACATCTGAGCAACAAAGAGGCATTCAGGAGGAGACTCTTAGGCACAAATACAGGGAGGCCTAGCCTCTCCTTTGCAGCAACCGTCTTCCCAAGGGTAAAACTTATGGTAGAGGGCTCAACCCATCAAACCACCAGTCCCCTATGTCTGTGGTCATGTTAGCAACCATGGTGGTGGGGTAGGCGAATACCCCTGCATTCTCCACAGGCTCCTCAAGGGGGCAATAAAACTTTTTTTTTTTTTTTCCCTTGTTTGTCTTTTTTCTTTTTCTTTTTTTTTTTTTTTTAACTTTCCCTTCCTTTTTCAAATCACCTGTATGAAAAAAAAAGTTAAAAAGAAAACAAACATACAATAAAAGAGCATTTCAAAGAGACCATAGCAAGGGAGTAAGAAAAAGACAACTAACCTAAGATAACTGCTTAACTTCCAACATGTTCCTACTTTACCCCAAGAAAGTTACATATTATAGCAACATTTCAGTGAACTTGTTCCTACTACAAACCATCAGAAATTAACAGACCATAGTCATTTCTGGGCATCCCCAGAACGTTAAATAGCTTATCTGTTCTTCTTGGATTATTGTTCCCCCTTCCTTAATTGCTCTCTACTGCTAGTTCCCCTACATTCTACAGTATAAACCATTTGTTTTACATTTTTCAAAGTTCACATTAGTGGTAGCATATAATATTTCTCTTTTTGTGCCTGGCTTATTTCGCTCAGCATTATGTCTTCAAGGTTCATCCATGTTGTCATATGTTTCACCAGATCGTTCCTTCTTACTGCCGCGTAGTATTCCATCGTGTGTATATACCACATTTTATTTATCCACTCATCTGTTGAAGGACATTTGGGTTGTTTCCATCTCTTGGCAATTGTGAATAATGCTGCTATGAACATTGGCGTGCAGATATCTGTTCGTGTCACTGCTTTCCGATCTTCCGGGTATATACCGAGGAGTGCAATCGCTGGATCGAATGGTAGCTCTATATCTAGTTTTCTAAGGAACTGCCAGACTGACTTCCAGAGTGGCTGAACCATTATACAGTCCCACCAACAATGAATAAGAGTTCCAATTTCTCCACATCCCCTCCAGCATTTGTAGTTTCCTGTTTGTTTAATGGCAGCCATTCTAACCGGTGTTAGATGGTATCTCATTGTGGTCTTAATTTGCATCTCTCTAATAGCTAGTGAAGCTGAACATTTTTTCATGTGTTTCTTGGCCATTTGTATTTCCTCTTCAGAGAACTGTCTTTTCATATCTTTTGCCCATTTATAATTGGGCTGTCTGTACTATTGTCATTGAGTTGTAGGATTTCTTTGTATATGCAAGATATCAGTCTTTTGTCAGATACGTGGTTTCCAAAAATTTTTTCCCATTGAGTTGGCTGCCTCTTTACCTTTTTGAGAAATTCCTTTGAGGTGCAGAAACTTCTAAGCTTGAGGAGTTCCCATTTATCTATTTTCTCTTTTGTTGCTTGTGCTTTGGGTGTAAAAGTCTAGGAAGTGGCCTCCTAATACAAGGTCTTGAAGATGTTTTCCTACATTATCTTCTAGGAGTTTTATGGTACTTTCTTTTATATTGAGATCTTTGGTCCATTTTGAGTTAATTTTTGTGTAGGGGGTGAGGTAGGGGTCCTCTTTCATTCTTTTGGATATGGATATCCAACTCTCCCAGCCCCATTTGTTGAAAAGACCATTATGGCTCAGTTCGGTGACTTTGGGGGCCTTATCAAAGATCAGTCGGCCATAGATCTGAGGGTCTATCTCTGAATTCTCAATTCGATTCCATTGATCTATATGTCTATCTTTGTGCCAGTACCATGCTGTTTTGGCAACTGTGGCTTTATAATAAGCTTCAAAGTCAGGGAGTGTAAGTCCTCCCACTTCGTTTTTCTTTTTTAGAGTGTCTTTAGCAATTCGAGGCATCTTCCCTTTCCAAATAAATTTGATAACTAGCTTTTCCAAGTCTGCAAAGTAGGTTGTTGGAATTTTGATTGGGATTGCATTGAATCTGTAGATGAGTTTGGGTAGAATTGACATCTTAATGACATTTAGCCTTCCTATCCATGAACATGGAATATTTTTCCATCTTTTAAGGTCCCCTTCTATTTCTTTTAGTAGAGTTATGTAGTTTTCTTTGTATAGGTCTTTTACATCTTTGGTTAAGTTGATTCCTAGGTACTTGATTTTTTTAGTTGCTATTGAAAATGGTATCTTTTTCTTGAGTGTCTCTTCAGTTTGTTCATTTCTAGCATATAGAAACATTACTGACTTATGTGCATTAATCTTGTATCCCGCTACTTTGCTAAATTTGTTTATTAGCTCTAGTAGGTGTATCGTTGATTTCTCAGGGTTTTCTAGATATAAGATCATATCATCTGCAAACAATGACAGTTTTACTTCTTCTTTTCCAATTTGGATGCCTTTTATTTCTTTGTCTTGCCGGATTGCCCTGGCTAGCACTTCCAGCACAATGTTGAATAACAGTGGTGACAGCGGGCATCCTTGTCTTGTTCCTGATCTTAGAGGGAAGGCTTTCAGTCTCTCACCATTGAGTACTATGCTGGCTGTGGGTTTTTCATATATGCTCTTTATCATGTTGAGGAAGTTTCCTTCAATTCCTACCTTTTGAAGTGTTTTTATCAAAAAGGGATGTTGGATTTTGTCAAATGCTTTTTCAGCATCTATTGAGATGATCAATTGATTTTTCCCTTTCGAGTTTTTAATGTGTTGTAATACATTGATTGTTTTTCTGATGTTGAACCATCCTTGCATGCCTGGAATGAACCCCACTTGGTCATGGTGTATGATTTTTTTAATGTGTCTTTGGATTCGATTTGCAAGTATTTTGTTGAGGATTTTTGCATCTATATTCATTAGGGAGATTGCCCGGTAGTTTTCCTTTTTTGTAGGATCTTTGCCTGGTTTTGGTATTAGATTGATGTTAGCTTCATAAAATGAGTTAGGTAGTGTTCCATTTTCTTCAATGTTTTGAAAGAGTTTGAGTAAGATTGGTGTCAGTTCTTTCTGGAAAGTTTGGTAGAATTCCCCTGTGAAGCCATCTGGCCCTGGGCATTTATTTGTGGGAAGATTTTTGATGACTGATTGGATCTCTTTGCTTGTGATGGGTTGGTTGAGGTCTTCTATTTCTTCTCTGGTCAGTCTAGGTTGTTCATATGTTTCCAGGAAAATGTCCATTTCTTCTACATTATCCAGTTTGTTGCCATACAGTTGTTCATAATATCCTCTTATAATTTTTTTAATTTCTTCAGGATCTGCAGTTATGTCACCTTTTTCATTCATTATTTTGTTTATATGGGTCTTCTCTCTTTTTGATTTTGTCAGTCTAGCTAGGGGCTTGTCAATCTTGTTGATCTTCTCAAAGAACCAACTTTTGGTGATATTTATCCTTTCTATTGTTTTTTTGTTCTCTATGTCATTTATTTCTGCTTTAATCCTTGTGATTTCTTTTCTTCTACTTGGTTTAGGATTGGTTTGCTGTTCATTTTCTAGCTTCTTCAGTTGATCCATTAGTTCTTTGATTTTGGCTCTTTCTTCCTTTTTAATATATGCGTTTAGTGCTATAAATTTCCCCCTTAGCACTGCTTTTGCTGCATCCCATAGGTTTTGGTATGTTGTGTTCTCATTTTCATTCGTCTCTATATATTTAGCAATTTCTCTTGCTATTTCTTCTTTAACCCACTGATTGTTTAGGAGTGTGTTGTTTAACCTCCAGGTATTTGTGAATTTTCTAAGTCTCTGATGGTTATTGACTTCTAATTGTATTCCATTGTGGTCAGAGAATGTGCTTTGAATAATTTCAATCTTTTTAAATTTATTGAGGCTTGTTTTATGTCCCAGCATATGATCTATTCTGGAGAAAGTTCCGTGAGCACTAGAAAAGTATGTGTATCCTGGTGATTTGGGATGTAATGTCCTGTAGATGTCTGTTAAATCTAATTCATTTATCAGATTGTTTAGGTTTTCAATTTCCTTATTGGTCTTCTGTCTGGTTGATCTATCTATAGGAGAGAGTGATGTGTTGAAGTCTCCCACAATTATTGTGGAAACATCAATTGCTTCCTTTAGTTTTGCCAATGTTTCTCTCATGTATTTTGTGGCACCTTGATTGGGTGCATAGACATTTACGATTGTTATTTCTTCTTGCTGAATTGCCCCTTTTATTAGTATGTAGTGGCCTTCTTTGTCTCTCAAAACATCCCTGCATTTGAAGTCTATTTTATCTGAGATTAATATTGCTACACCTGCTTTCTTTTGGCTGTAGCTTGCATGAAATATTTTTTTCCATCCTTTCACTTTCAATTTCTTTGTGTCCCTGTGTCTAAGATGAGTCTCTTGTATGCAACATATTGATGGTTCATTTTTTTGATCCATTCTGCGAATCTATATCTTTTAATTGGGGAGTTTAATCCATTTACATTCAACGTTAAAACCGTGAAGGCATTTCTTGAATCGGCCATCTTATCCTTTGGATTATGTTTGCCATATTTTTCCCTCTCTCTATTAATATCCTTTATTGTACCCATACCGAATCTCTTTAGTACTGAACCTTCTCCAAGTCTCTCTGTCCTGTCTTTGTTTCTCTGTCTGTAGGGCTCCCTTTAGTATCTCCAGTAGGGCAGGTCTCTTGTTAGCAAATTCTCTCAGCATTTCTTTGTCTGTGAAAAATTTAAGCTCTCCCTCAAATTTGAAGGAGAGCTTTGCTGGATAAAGTATTCTTGGCTGGAAATTCCTCTCTCTCAGAATTTTAAATATATCGTGCCACTGCCTTCTCGCCTCCATGGTGGCTGCTGAGTAGTCACTACTTAGTCTTATGCTGTTTCCTTTGTATGTGGTGAATTGCTTTTCTCTTGCTGCTTTCAGAACTTGCTCCTTCTCTTCTGTGTTTGACAGTGTGATCAGTATATGTCTCGGAGTGGGTTTTTTTGGATTTATTCTATTTGGAGTTCGCTGAGCATTTATGATTTGTGTATTTATGTTGTTTAGAAGATTTGGGAAGTTTTCCCCAACAATTTCTTTGAATACTCTTCCTAGACCTTTACCCTTTTCTTCCCCTTCTGGGACACCAATGAGTCTTATATTCGGACGTTTCATATTATCTATCATATCCCTGAGGTCCATTTCGAGTTTTTCAATTTTTTTCCCCATTCTTTCTTTTATGCTTTCATTTTCCATTCTGTCATCTTCCAGGTCACTGATTCGTTGTTCAACTTCCTCTAGTCTTGTACTATGAGTGTCCAGAATCTTTTTAATTTGGTCAACAGTTTCTTTAATTTCCATAAGATCATCCATTTTTTTATTTAGTCTTGCAATGTCTTCTTTATGCTCTTCTAGGGTCTTCTTGATTTCCTTCATATCCCGTACTAGGGTCTCATTGTTCATCTTTAGTTCTTTGAGTAGCTGCTCTAGGTGTGTCTCTTCTGGTCTTTTGATTTGGGTGCTTGGGCTTGGGTTATCCATATCGTCTGGTTTTTTCATATGCTTTATAATTTTCTGTTGTTTTTGGCCTCGTGGCATTTGCTGACCTTGATAGGGTTCTTTTAGGGTTTGTAGACCAGTTGAAGTCCTTATCTCTAATTTATCAGATCTACAGCTTCGTGGAGTACACTTTCTCTAACTAACCAGCAGGTGGCATCCACGAGCCACCTGTTCTCCACAAGCCAGATCTCCCCTGCTTAGCCTTTTTGGTGAGTGGGGGAGTGAGTCTTGTGGGGCCCAATTGGTGTCCCAAGCTTGCGTGTGTAGTTGGTGTTGCCTGCCCTGTATGTGGGGCGTGTTTCTGGGCAGTCGGGGAGGGGGGGTGGCCCTAACAATCAAATCTCCCTGATGATCCTAGAGTTTTAAAGCTGCTGCAATAATCTAATCCTTCAGTTCAGTCCTGCCACAGTTTGTCTCTGCCACTGACCCACAAGTCTTTGGTATTGGCGTATGGCTCCTGAGACTTGCAAGTGGGCCCCTCTTCCGGGCTGTGCACCCCGGGTCCTCTGTTGAGGGATGACTGTGCTATGTCACAGGTGAGTGCCGTCCCCCCAGGGCAGTTCTGGGCTGCTGGGCTGTGTTGGGAGGCTCCCAGTCTGCTCAAATGATGGCTGAATGGGGCTCTGTTAATTCACACTGCTCCCCCTTCCCAGCTCTGGGACATTCAGCTGAGGTTGCAGGGAAGGCTAATGTCCACGCCCAGTTTTGTGGTGTGTGCCTGTTATTTGAAGCACTTCCGTCACACTGGGTTGTCTGGGGCAGCTCTGGGCTATGGGGCTGGCGATGGGCAGGAGTGTTTCCTGTCCACCAGGATGGTGGCTGTGAGCGGACACCCCCCTTTTCTTGGGAAGTTGTGTTGTTTAGTGAATTTTCTCAGCCACTGGATTATTGCCTTTTGTCTCAGAGCTCTCTTAGTTCTGCTCTTGACTTGACGTGCCCAAATTTCAATTCTTTGAAGCTTTCTGTATTGAGCTTCTTAGAGTAATTGTTTTAGAAAAAGCAAAAAGGATTTAAAAAAAAAAAAAAAAAAAAAAAAAAAAAAAAAAAAAACGGCCCTCCACAGAGATCTAATGGGTTATTGAAATGCTAATAGACAAAGCAACCAGGGCCATTAAGGAAAGGTGCCCAGGGCAGAGAGATCAGCCTTGCTTCGGGATTTGCATATGCGCCTCAAGGCCTGATCTCCGCCCTTCCCCTTTCTGTGTTCACCAGAACTCCAAAAATCCTCTGCTTTTACTTTGGAGCTTCTCGTGTTGTTTTCCTTCTATGCCCGTCTCCTCTCTGCTGGGCTGGCTGCTCTCAGAGTCTCTGGTGTCTGGCCTCAGTCTATCTATGGTTGGAGTTTGAATCAGTAGAATGAGTTTCCGATAAGAGCAGCCACTGCAATTCTCCCTTCTCCTTCCTGGAGCTGACAGCCCCTCCTCCCCCGGGACTGAGCCTGGCAGGGAGGGGCGCGGGTCCCCTGGCCGCAAAAACTTACAGATTTCGCTGATCTCAGCAGTTCCACGTTTTCATGAGTGTTGTATGAAGTATGCCCAAAGACAGATTGCTCTGTGGTGTCCAGTCCACGCAGTTCCTGGCTTTTTACCTACTTTCCTGGAGGAGTAACTAAAACATACAGCTCACCAGTCTGCCATCTTGCCTTGATTTTTAATATGACTCTTGCTTTTCAAATTGAGATGCTGAGGATGGAGCAAAACAGGGTCAAAACGGCCTGGGCATAGCCCCCCACACATACACATTGGTCTCTGCTCCAATGTCACCTTGTCAGTGAGGCATTTCCTGATGACCCTGTGTAAAAGAGCCCTCTTCCTTCCACCTGCTTTATTCTTCTTCATAACATTTATCACCAGCTGACATACAAGGCTTAGTTATCGTCTGTCTCCCCTTCCTAGAATGTAAGCTATTTAGGACAGGGACTTTGTCTGGTTTATTCACAGCTGTATCCCAGTGCTAGAACAGTACCTGGCACATGGTAGACACTAAATAAAAATTTGCTGAATGAATGTGGTTCTTTAGACCACCTCAGAGGTTCTCAAAGTGTGATCCCTAGACTAGCAGCATCAGCATCACCTGGGAACTTGCTACACCTGCATATTCTTTGGCCCCACCCCAGGAACTCTGGGGGTTGGAACCAGGTATTGGTTTTAACAAGCCCTCCAGGGAATTCTGATGTAGTTTGAGGTCCACCGGACTGTACCAACCCCGCCTCAGCTGAAAATCTCTGACAGAGAGAGTGAATGAAGCCACGGAATGGACAGGAAGACACAAGGAGATGTGGGGAAAGAGAAGGAAAATGCCTCAGACCCTTTGGAGCACCAACAGCCAAGGCAAACTCAAGGTTTGGGCTCTGTCCTGCTTGGAGAGAGCAGGAGCCTCTCAGCTAAGGTGTGGCTTCCTCAGAAAGCCTTTCCTTACCCCACTCACTTCACCATCCCTACCCCTTGTCAGCTAGTTTTTGGCCCTCCCCTCCATAGCTCACCCGTGGCGTGGCACACTATTGTCTATTATTTACGCAGTAAGACTACCCATTAGAACTTCTGGTGATGACAGATGTGTTCTATAATCTGCGCTGTTCAGAACAGTAGCCACTAGCCACATGTGGTTACTGAGCACTTGAAACGTGGCTAGCATGACAGAGGAAATGAGTTTTAAATTTTATTTAGATTGAATCTAAATCGCCATCTGTGGCTAGTGGCTGCTGTGTTGGACAGCAGAGGTCTAAACACTTGAATGTCTACCCCCAAAGGGGCATCCATAGAGGGGTACAGGACCCAGGACAACTCAACCTAACCCAAAATAATTGCACTTGAAAGGAGACAGATGTCAGCATCATTCATGGGCCCCGTGGGATAGCTTTAATGACAGAGATTTTTTAATTGAAGTTTATCAGTGCTCAGAAAAGAGGAGCAACCCTTCTCTGCCATACCCACCAAGGCATGGAGCCCACTGAGGCTGCACCAGGTTCCCTACCCTAGGGGGGGCCCCCTGCCCACTAGCATATAAAATCCTGGTGGCAAGGACTTGGTCTTTTAGGTTTGTATTTCTATGCAGCAGTGAGGGCATGGAGGAGGGGCTCAGAAAATGTTCACTGATTGAATGAAAACAAAAGATAGCTTGACGAAAGTCTCCTGCTAAGAGTGGGATGGACCACAGCTCATCAATCACATTGCTCAAGACAAAACACCAAGTGCCCTCTGGTGAAGAGAAGCCCAGCAACCCTGCTTCTGCAGGAAAGGCAGTTAAATGAGGAGACCCAGCCCCAGAAGCAGCACAGCCCCTCCCCAGCCAGCTGAAGGCCTCGTAGCAGGCTGGCCTTCCCCAAGGCCCGTTGACCTGCTTCCAGCTTGGCAAAAAGACTAAGCAAAGCAAGGAAGCCTGGAAACAGGGTGATCTTACATGAGACCAGTGACTTCCGGTGAATGCCTGGTTGAGAGAAAGGGGAACAAGCCCGCAGCTCCCCAGACACTGCTTCCAGACCCACCAGACTTGCCACCTGGGGTTGATTTTTCCCTCTGCCTCCTCACAATGCCAGTCTGGAGAGGTGACCAAGTGTGCTCAGCTGTGTGAGGGTCCCTGGGCCTTGGTCATCTGGTCTACCCAGTGGGAGAGCCCCAGCTGGGTGGAGTGAGGGCCTGTCTCTGTAGAGTACTGCCTCCCTGCTCCCCACAAGCACATACACATACTTTTCTTGACCCCAGTTTCTTCATGCATGAAATGACCCCAAGTCACTTCTTCTTGCCCATGTACAGCATAATGAAATTGGAACTGATTTTCCCAGAGGAAAATGAGCAGAGGTTTTGGGGGGTGAAGGTGCAAATCGTTTCTCAAGGCACAAATGATTTCCTTTTGGCAATATATTGCATTTTGTTTCAGTTTTTGAGAACCGGTCTTCTTTTATTACACAGGGACTATTTGGAGGGATAGCAGAGGACACTACAACTGTCCCTTTGGGATCTGAAAGACAAATCTGCAGTCTGAGAAGTGAAATGTATCATTTCGTCTCCAAGCACGTTGATTATACCAAACTCTTGGAAAGAAAGGAAACATCCAGGCAGAAGATGAAATCTTTTTTTATGGTTAAATGGATTTTAACCTGAACCAAAGGCTGCATTTTATGTATTCTGCTTTCTTTAAAGTTAGAATTACATTCCTGTAGAATCTCTGAGTTTAGAAAGACAGCTGAAAAATATGAGAATTTCCATTTCGACAAACCAATTGCCTGACAGGCCCAGTATCATGTCTTCATCAGCTGCCCCAAGGAACATCTTCTAGGTGCATGTAGCAGTTTTCCTTCAAAGACTTATACTCTTATTCTGGATGGTATTACATGATGATAGTGCATTTAGTATGGTTCTGTCACTCCTTAGCTATGCAACTTGGGAAGATGCTTAGTCTCTGTGTTCTATAGTATCCTCCCCTATAAAATGGGAATGATGATAATAATCCCTTACCTCATAGGGGCTCTTACTATAATACTTAGTACTATAACCCAGGTAATATGACCCTGGATTCTATTAATTCCATAGGTTCTTGCATTCTATGGGTTCTCTTAATTCCATGGGTTCTACAGTTGTTCAATCTGGAGCTATCCTAAATGAATTTATCTAAACTACCCAAATAAGATCCATTTATATTTTCAATTCATATAGCCTGGTAGACAATTTTCATATGTTTGTCATGCTTTCTGCAAAGAAGCCCCTTTAGTCATCTCCTTTTAAACCTTGGTCTCTGTTCTCCAACATTAGGATTACCCAGCAGAAGTACAGAATGTTAGAGATAAAAGGACCTTAGAAATGGTCTAGTCCAACTTCTCATTTTACACATGAAGAAACTGAACTTCCAGTAAAATTTGTAAACTGTAAAAGAGAATATAAATATAAGGTATTATTACATTAAATGGCATAACGTAAAAAAGTGCCCTACACATGGTAGACACTCATTAAATGTTTCTTTAGACTTTCTTGCTTTTCACCTAAAGACTTTGTATGCACTTGCTGAGGATCATATACTAATTAGAGGCCATTCTTACTTTGAATGTAGAGGCTTAGAAATTGGATGTCCCTCTCAAGAAAACTATTGTCAATAGGCTTGAAGGGGGCTAGGGAATAGACCCATTTTGCTGCAATTTCTAAATATTTGAATGCAGTTGCTACACCTACGAATGTTTGGGAGAACATTTTTCACATGAACTAGTGAATCCCTCCTTTGGCTCTATAGATCCTGCGGCTGAATGAATAAAGGCAAGGCCCCCAGAAGAATGGTCAGCCATCAGCAACTAGAATGTGTGTCTGAGTCTTTGGGTTCAATGCTATCCACATGCATTGGTGGAGACAATGTCCTTGACAAAGAGCACCACTTAAAGGTCACTCCTGAAACTTAGAATCAGCATATCCAAACAACGTCCTGCCTCTTCTCTCTCTCCTTACTGCTCAGATGCCATGTCCCCCATTCACCAATGCCTCTCTTCTCCCACTGAATCATGTTCCGGACCCTCAGCTTAGTATCCAAGGTTCTCCGTGTTGCCATCCACTCCTGCCTTACCTCCCAACACTTCCCAACATGGATTCTACCCTTCTACCCAGACAAACTGGGTCCATCAGCTCCAATCCTATATTTTCCTCCTCCCCGCCTTAGCTCTTGCAGTCCCCTCTGCCTTGTATGCTCTCCCTCTCTTGCTTTCTCTATTTTTTCCTGTCAAAATCCCACCCATTTGGGGAGTCCCTTCCCAGACACCAAGTCCCTCTGAAGCTTTTGCTACCCTCCCCTAATGGAGTGTGTCCTTTGAACTCCCAGAACAGGACGTGGCTAATGGGAAGTATCTCACTGACTGTTGGATAATTGGCCCGGGAGGTGTCTCAGCTTTCTAGTCCTGCTGCCCTCCACCCCTCACCCCACAGATGCCCCAACTGGCTGAAGGCTTGGGAAAGAGGAATGGGGTCTTGTGCGTCTCTGTGTGCCATGCAGTGGACAGAACAGTGCCTTACACATGGAATGTGCTCGAAATATAT
The DNA here is from genome assembly GCF_015220235.1 of Choloepus didactylus. Lineage (NCBI taxonomy): Eukaryota > Metazoa > Chordata > Mammalia > Pilosa > Megalonychidae > Choloepus > Choloepus didactylus. The sequence goes on along the minus strand of NC_051308.1, from coordinate 15,583,076 downwards.
CTGTGTCAGTGAATTGATTTTGCTCTAGATTTTGTCTGGCTAGCTCCCCTGAGCTATTCAAATCTCAGTTCTCTCACATGCTGGGCATAATTAAAATGTCCATGTGGTTGGTTGGAATCCAACATTTCTAGGGCACGGAGCTCCATATGGTACTGAGCACTGGGTGATCTGATCTACCCTGCACACTGAGAGGCTTTTCATGACTTCTGGGCATTACCTTTTTCTAGGTTAACCACCACCACTGATTTGGCCCAGATTTAGTCACACTAGATGGAACTTCTGATGCCCACTCACTCTCTGTTTCTGCTTGAGGACCACAGGACTCCCCGCCCTACCCAGCCCCACCCTCAGCTAAGAGAAGCCTCTCTCTTTCCTGAACAACCTGCTCACAGCTGGGAAATCCCTGACCCCACAGCAGCCTCCTTTCCCTACCAACACGGAGCAGCTTTGTTTTCTAGTCTTCTCTGAACTGCCAGCCAGAGACTCCAAGAACCCAGTAACCAAAATAAATGTGACTGTTTTAGTGAGCAGCCTAAATTTAGGTTCAGAAATATGGCAATGAGCCTTCGGTTGCCTTACTATTGAAGCAGATGTTAGCAACAGACCTGGAGGCTGAAAAACAAAGTAGTACTCCACGGCACCGTGGGAGAGACACGGGAGAAGGACGAGGCAGGTTCATGGGGGAAGGACAGAACCCGAGCAAGGGTCCCAGAGGGGGAACCTGGGACCCGCCCCCCCATGAAGTAGTAGCAGCCAGATCTCCCCGATTCCCCAACTCCTTGGGATTCCCCCCTCCCAGTCCCTGCCCCCAAGCATCCAGGTAGTGGATGGTTTATGGGGTAGAAGAGCTTGGATGCTAGGAGGAAGTGGGAGAGGAGTGCTGCTTGGATGGAAGTCTACCTAAAGGAAATACATGACCGGCTTTGCTATAAAGGGAGCAAGGTTGCTAGGCTGGGGGTTGCAAACCCAGAGGACTCCCCAGAAGCAGAGCTGACTTTGGCAGAAGAACTAAGAGGAGCAGAGGGTGACTCAGGCAGCTTTGCCCTCCACTGGATATGGCCCAGAGTTGGGGGTTCCCCTGAAGCAAAGCTGCTCAGAGCATCAGCTCCCACCCCACTGACTGCCTGTGTTTCTGGTTAAGACACGTCCCCAGGCCTGGAGCCAGTGAGGAGAAGAGGTGGGGTCTGAGTACTCTCACCAGTGCTCTTCTCGGGGCTGCCTCCAACTCCCAGAATCTCTGTCAAGACAGGAGAATTAGTTATCTTTGAGACCCCACCCCCACCCCCATCTGGGGCAAATGCAAAATGGAAAATTACTCAGGGGGGTGGGAGACGTCCTTAAACTCCAGATTCGTTCAGGTCCCCCGGTATGGGCTACTGTGCTGTATTAGTTTCCTATCGGCTGCTGTAACAAATAACCACAAATTTAGTGGCTTAACACAAATTTATTATCCAACAGTTCTGGAGGTCAGAAGTCTAAAATCAGTCTTGCTGGGCTAAGGTCAAGATGTCAGCAGCTCTAGGAGGCCTCCTCTCTAGGGGGGAATCGGTTCCTTTGCCTTTTCCAGCTTCTAGGAGCCACCTGCATTCCCTGGCTTGTGACCCCTTCCTCACAATACTCTAAGCTCTTGCTTCACCCCCACATCTCCTACTTCTACTCTGACCCTCCTGCCTCCCTCTTATAAGGACCCTTGTAGTTACATTGGGCCTACCCACCCTGACAATCCAGGAGACTCTCCCCATTTCAAGGCCCTCCACTTAATCACAGCTGTAAAGTCCCTTTCACCATGAAAGGTCACAAATTCACAGGTTCCAGGGATCAGGATGTGAATACCTGTGGGTGGTCATTAATCAGCCAGCAACAGCTGGCAACTGAACATATCCTTCCTACCCCCTCATTTCACATGTAGCGGCTTAAACATCAGGACAGGAGATATGTCTGGTTTATTCAGCATTACACTCCCAGCTCTGAGCACAGAGTAGTCACCATAAACAATGTCCAACTGAAGGTCTGTTTCTATCTGGATCGTCAGCTCCTTTCTGAGGGCACAGGGCAGTTATCGAGCAAGACCCAGCCTCGTCACCAACGTCTGCCCCACAAATATCCACTTGAGGCCAGAATGGTGGTACTTGCTTAGCTTGGGGCAATTCTTGTGCCACAGGGAAAAACTCTGGCCGCCTGACCCCAGCCATCACTCGGTTGTTCTCTACCATCCTGCAGGGGGGCTGCTCTCTGAAGCTGCTGACGTCCAATCAAGGAGAGAAACAACAATCACCATAGACAGCCTATGCCGGTTTGAATGTATTATGCCCCCCCAAATGCCATTATCTTTGAAGTAATCTTGTGTGGGCAGATGAATTGGTGTTGATTAGATTGTAATTCTTTGAGTGTTTCCATGGAGATGTGCCCCATCCAACTGTGGGTGATGACTCTGATTGGATAATTTCCATGGAGGTGTTACCCCACCCATTCAGGGTGCATCTAAATAAAATCACTGGAGCCATATAAATGAGCTGACAAACAGAAGGAACTCAGTGCAGCTGTGAGTGACATTTTGAAGAGGAGCTACAGCCAAGAGGGACACTTTGAAGAATGCACAGGAGCTGAGAGAGTAGCTGCAGATGAGAGATGGTCTGAAAACAGCCATTGAAAGCAGACTTTTGCTCCTGAGAAGCTAAGAGGACAAATGCCCCAAGAGCAACTGAAAGTGACATTTTTGAGGAACTGTGGCCTAGAGAGGAACATCCTGGGAGAAAGTCATTTTGAAACCAGAACCCTGGAGCAGACGCCAGCCACGTGCCTTCCCAGCTAACAGAGGTTTTCTGGATGCACTGGCCATCCTCCAGTGAAGGTACCTGATTGTTAATGTATTACCTTGGTCACTTTCTGGCCTTAAAACTGTAACTGTGTAACCAAATAAACCCCTTTATAAAAGCCGATCCATTTCTGGTGTTTTGCATTCCGGCAGCATTAGCAAACTAGAACACAACACTTACCAAGTGGTTGGCTCTTTACATGCAAAATTTAATTGAATGCTCACAGCTTCTCAGGAAGATACTATTATTATCCCCATGTTACAGAAGAGGGTGCCGAGGATCAGAGAGGTGGAGTAATTTGCTCAAGATCACACAGCTAGTAAGCAGGGCCTGGACTTGGTCTCAGGTTTTTCTGACTCCAAAGGTCATGCTTTCCACTACATCCTACTGCCTTTTGGATACTCAGTCAAGAAGGAAAATGAAAAAGAACTGATTTTTCCACCCAAATGACTCAGAGGCAGAGCTGATGGGCTGGGACAGTCTACCCATGCCCTGGCTGAATTTCTTCTCTGGACCAGATCCCCGTGTCCGTGCTCAGCCAGGGCTCCCTACCTGTCTGCAGCTACTTCTTCAGAACTGAGTCCCATTCCCTTCCCTTCATTAACGTCTCAAATGTCCAGCTGCCAAGGGAACTTCCATGGCAACTCCCAAAATGTTTTCAAAGCAACTTTTCCTTCAGCCTGGGATATGTGCCTGCACAGCGGGAAAACCTAGCGGGCCCAGCCACTGCCCAGTGGGGGAAAGAAATGGCACAGAGACTTCCTTCCCACTCCAGGCGTGCACAGAGGTGGCACCTACCAGGGGAGGTAGGAGAAACAAGAATGCATCAGATGGGAATTTAAGAGAGGAGTTTGCACCATCTCTCACCTTCCTAATTAAGGTCAGTCCAAATGCAACTGAAGGGTGGCAGTGATTATGTGGAACTCAGTAACAAATTATGGCTCCCAGAAAAGGCTTTTCTCTTAGACCAGCAGCGGGGGGGTGGTGGTGGTGGTGTTGAGAGGCATGAGGGCCAGAATGGAGAGCCGAGAGGAACAGGTAGGTGGCTATACTCTAGCAGAAATAAAACAAAAAAGGACTTGTTTTTATCTATGAAGGGCACAGCTAACTGTGCCCTCTGCCATCACTACAAAACCAGGCTCCCTGCCTCACAGCCTCCAAGTCTCCACCTCCACCGGGTTTCAGTCACCTCTGCACACATCAGAGGGGGGTGGAATATTCCTTGAACATTTCGTACACTCATTAGGCAAAGCGGAGTAGGTTGTTGAAGGGGGTTATCTGGGCCTCAGGGGATTTCTCTCACTTTTCCACCTGCTGTGCCCTGTGATTTTTAAAATTGTGCCCTGTGATAATCTCTAAAAGAGTTAAAAGGCTCTGGTCTGCTGGCAGACCTGGAGGAACAAAAGAAAAATGTGGAGGGTGTGTTCTTTTAAAAATGAAAAGGCAGCGGCTCCAGATTAAGCAGAGAAACTGCTTCCTGGCACCTGCCTGAGACGGGCATGGGCATGACTGAGGTGTGCCCGCCGTCCACCTGACCAGGCGTCCTCCTCCTCCTCCTCCCATCGTAAAAACCCCCCCAGCCCAGCGCAAAGGGCTCCTCCTTCACAAGCCTGGGTCAGGGGAGGCGGTTATTTCCCCGCATCTTCGTCAACGCTTCCTTTCACCAGGTGAGAGGTGAGGACCCTGCTGTGGTCTCCTTGCCACGCCGTTTGTCCAGACGACTTCTGAGCTTTTTGTTCATAGATTTACCCTCTGTTCTGGTTTGCTAATGCTGCCAGAATGCAAAACACCAGGAATGCATTGGCTTTTATAAAGGGGGTTTATTTGGTTACACAGTTAGTCTTAAGGACATAAAGTGTCCAAGGTACAGCATCAATCATAGGGTTCCGTCACTGGAGAAAAGCCATTGGCATCTGGAAAACCTCTGTTAGCAGGGAAGGCACGTGGCTGGTGTCTGCTTTCTCCCGGGTTGCGTTTCAAAATGGCATTCTCCAAAATGTCTGCATCAGCTTCCAACGGCTGTCTTCAAAATGTGTCTCTCAGCGGCAGCTAGATGAGAGCTCCTTCTGTCTGAGCTTGTATAAGGCTCTGGTAAACTAATCAAGGCCCGCACTGAATGGGCATGACCACACTTCCATGGAAATACTGAACCAATAGGTTCCAACCTAATCCACAGTAATATGTCTGCCCCTACAAGATTGCATTAAAGAATATGGCTTTTTCTGGGGGACATAATATACACAAACCAGCACACCTTTTCTTTAAGATTTTTATTCCTGTTAATATCAGCATCCTCATCAGCCTTACTGCTTCAGCAGACATGGGCGTGATGGAAATATGTTGATAAAATAGGCCTTCTTGTAGGAGGATGGAAGCAATTTGGAGAGTCTCAGCAATTACTTTGCATCATCCATGCTTTCATTTATGCTTCTGGTGCACTGAGCTGGGAAAGGCTGTTCGAAATTTACTTACAGTCAGAGATGCTTCTCAGCTCAAGCCTGCACTGCAACCAGCCTCAAGGGGAGGGCTTAAGGTGGGAGATTCACAGATGTTTTGCTTAAACCAGAAAACCAGGGTGGATCCCGATCTGTTCTCTTCTGCCTGGAAATGGGTTCTTCTTCATTAAGAAATTCTGTTTCTGCCTGAATGCACTCCTGCCTCGCTCTCCCTCCTCCCCTTGGGGCTCAAGGTCTTCCCCGTACAGCTCATACAATACAAACTTTGCACTCTTCAGCCTAGCTGTCAAGACCTTCATCCTTTCACTTATTTCTTCATTCAATATAACATCTGTTGGATGCCTGCAGATGCGGGAGGAATGTATTATGCTTAGGAGGATGGGCACTTTCTCCCTTCTAAGGGTAATTTGCAACCCAGGCACCTATCTTCCAGCAGACCTGCTACCCCCTCTTCTCCTCCTCCCAGGTTATAAGCCTTTACCCAAACTGTCACTTCTACTTATAATGTCCATCTTGGGTCCTATCTTAGCTTGCCCAAATCCAACCCATTCTTTTAGAGCTGGCTCAAATTTATCCTTTCCATGATGACTTCCCAGACCCCATGAGTTTGTGAGATCCTTTCTGCTCAGTTCTCCCATGATTTCTTGCTCACCTCCCACTCAAAGCCCTTATCACAGTCTGTCTTATGTTCTAGTTACTTATCTACTCATCTGTGTCACTTGCTAAACTGAGACTCTAGAGGGTGAAAAATTAATTCATATCTGTGCCCCACCCCCCACCTCCAACAGTGGGACTGAATTTAGTGCCGTGCTGCTCTGGGGGCAGCAGAAAAGCAGCAGCAGCCACCAAAGGCAAGAGGCTTGGCTCCCTGTGGGCAAGGATCCCGGCCACCACAGACCTAATGACTTCTAGTTCTGCTTCCTAGGCCTGCCGACCGCCCCACCCTGTAGTTGCCTCACCTCGCTGGCCAGCCCTCCCTGGCTCCATCCCAGCTCGCTCCCTCTACCTTGCGTTGCTAGAACTGGCTAGTCCCGCCTGTGCAGGAACTTCTGAACTCCACTCGTTCTGAGCTCCTCCTGCCCACTTCAGATAAGGAAAGATAGAGCCAGACCCCCTTCCGACTTCCCTTCATTTTCTTTCTTCAGACCCTTCCAAAGTAGGTGGATAGAATGAAGGGGTGGTTCTGGGGGAAAGAGGAGGCTCCTCGTTCACAGAAAGGTTCAAGATAAAGGATATGTGAAATTCCATGAACAACGAAGGATGGCCAGGAACGGACACAATGAAACTCAAAACCTGGCTGATTTGACCCAGAATTTCCTGCAGGTAGACATTTTCCACTGAACCAGCAACTGAGGCTTGGGTAGACAGAGGAGACCAAAACTGAAGCGGTCCATTTCCTGGAAGCCCCCAAGATACTGGCAGCTTCTGCTTCACACTAACTCAGGCCCTGGTTGCAGAATAAGCCTTCTCTCCCCTGACCGACCCCCATGTGTCAGAAGCCCTGCAGGGTTTTCACCCAGTGACCCTTAGAACTGGGTTTCTGGGTGGGAAGCGCCTAATCATATGTGAACTTGGGCATGTTTCTTAACCTCTCTGAGCCTTCATGTCCTCATCTGTGAATTGGGGGTAACAATATGCACCCCCAAAGGGTTGTTTCCAGGTTTAAATGAGAGAGTGTGTGTAAGGCCCTCAGTGCAGGCTGGTCTATCTATTAAGAGAGGGTAGGAGTGCAGTGAGTCCACAGAGAGGCCTCTCCGTGCAGGGTGGTGACCACTGGTTTCTGCTATTGACTATCCAGCTAGTCTTCATAACAGCACGTCAATTTTGATTTTGAGAAATTGCCTTTTCCCGGAGGGTACAGTCCGGTGGGGCTGTAATCAGGGCTCCAATACCATCGCCTTCACTGAAACAAGGGGCAGACACATGAGGTAATGTAGGCCAGTAGGATGCCACCTCCTTGGAATTCAAAACTGAGTGAAGGGACCAGGAGACCTGCAAAGCAGGCGTTCACTCCATAGCTCCCTGACCAGACTCCCACTCTTAGAACATTCCTGGAGATCCCGCTTCTTTGCACCTGGGGAAAGCTGGTGGCGCCAGTCTGAATTCAGTCCTGTTTCATATACTTACTGTCTTTGCAACTTCCAGTGTAGCATGTAATCTCTCCCCGCCTCATTTTCCGCAACCATAGAAAAGGGACAAATAACAGAATGCATCTTACAGGGCTGTTGTGAGGATTGAGTTAATATGTAGAAAGTGCTGGGAGCAGAGTCTGGGTCATACTCAAGGCTTCATATGTGTCTGCTGGTGTTGTGATTTCAAACCTGGCTTTCAAAGTTTCTACTGATTCAGCAAGTACTTAGGAAAAAGTATTATTTTTCCAACAAATTCTTTTTGGTTCAAGATAACCAGAGTTGGCTTCTATTACTTGCAACAAAGAACTCTAACTCATTTAGCAGTTAGGAGGCTAAACAAACACAAAGATTTCTATGTTATAATTAGTGATTCATGCTAATCCTTAATGAATTCAATCCCTGTGGAGGTATGATGGGGAGAGGCCTCTTTTCCTTCCCAACCACCACTCAGCTTCAGACCCTGATTCCCAAAACGCTGCCTGCTTAGGAGTTCCCAATGAGCTCCTGCCCCAGGCTTTCAGGGGAGAGCAGATCAGCTTGTCAACAGTGATTTTCAGGCTGCCAATATTGATATGCCGGAACCTCCAACCAAATGTCCTTGGATAAGACTTAATGCTGAGGTCAAAAATAAGAAGAGGCAGGGCTAATGGGCGATATCACTAGCAACCAGCTTCCTGTCATTAGATACAACTGGGGGCACTCAATTGCTTCTCATTCTGACAATGGGGGCCAGGGAGCACCAAAGGACTATTCAGAGCTCACATGTACAGATACCAGGCCCAGAGTAATCGGGCAGTTCATGATCCCGCTGGGGCTTGGGCTTGTCAGTTCCTGTCGAAGTTACCAGGTGAGGGCAGCAGCTGGAACTTACCATCAAAATGCAAACCACTTTAGCACAACCTGTCGGGCTGCCCCATACCTCTCTGTCTTCCCACTTGCAGTCATCTGCCTGATGTGCCCACCCCTCATTGCTTTGCTAGTCCCCTACAGTCACCACCCACAACTCAGCTCAATTGTCCCTCCCTGAGTCTGGTGGAGATGTTCCTTTTCTGGGCTCTAATAACACCCCACACCTCATTACATTCTACCACCATTGGGCATTTACCTTTTCTTTCACTAAATTGCATGGCCTTAGAGAATGGAGACCCAGTTTGCTTCATCTTTGTATTAGCTTCTAGAATATGGCCAATAAATATTTGTGAAATAAATGAGTTAGATTTTTATTTATTGGACAATAGGACAGGGAAGTGTTTAAAATGAACCCTGGATCAGAAATAAGGACTAGAGGTCTATTTCAGGCTTTGCACCTGATATGCAATATAGTATTAGAACTGTCATTCGATTTCTCTTCTTAAACTGAGGGGTAGCTTACTATAAAAAAGAGATTATATGGCCCTCATCTGTCACCAACCACTTGGAGATATTATAAGGAAAACATGCTTGTGAGATCTACTCAGTATCTCAAACCTTCACTTTTAAACTTGCTCAAGAACTGCTAGCTTTTCTTCTACCATTTTGATTATAGCAGAAGAAATGGATTTCAAGCAAAATCAAACTACCCAGAAAGAAGTTTGAGATAGAGAAAATAAGTTCAAAGGAAACCGAGGTCATCAAAAAAGTCTTTATTTACCTCTGGACAGGATGCCCTTATCCCAGGAGTTATATATGTGACAGGGAACATCGATCTCTCTACCCTTCAGAGGGTCATGGAAATAAAAAGCAAAAAAAAAAAATTGAAATCTAAAAAGAACTCTAAATATGGGCCAGTCAACATTTTAATTTTAATGTTTTAAATTTTAAACACAATTTTAAAAATATGTTCCCTCATTCCTCTGTAACAAAGCAAAAGAGAAACACACTTTGACCAGATAACCAGGGTAAGGTATAGAAGAGAGAGGTAAAATTGTGGGAAAAAGTACACTTGTATCAAAGAGCTTAAGCCTGTTATGCTTCAATAACAAATAAACCCCAAACTCAGAAGCTTCCAACAACACATGCTCACATTGCATGTCCACTGCAGGTCACCTGCAGCTCTGTTTCGTGTCCTCATCATTTTAGGATCCAGTCTGAAGGCACAACCCACATCTGAGACATCCTGACCTCACAGCAAAAGGAAATGGAGCTACAGTCAAATCACACACTGGCTCTTAAAGCATATCCTGCAAGAGCACATACCACTCACTCACATCTCACTGGCTCAAGCAGGTTATCAGTCCAGTCTTAAATAAATGAGGCAAGAAGCACAATTCTCCCACAGAGAGAACAGAAAATACTTTTGAACAATAATACAACCTAGCACAGTGATTTCTGGAGTTAGGCAGGCTTTGCTTTAGAATTTGGCTTTACTCGCTAGCCATATGCTCTTGGGAAAGTTCATTAATCTCCTGTGGAATCTTTACATTGGGGATAATACTGACAAAGTGCTTCATCCCTTACTTGTTCCAGATAAACATTAAGTGACTTCTACATCCCAGGCTCTATGTGAAAGGCCTGGGGAAAAAGTTCTCTCTTCAAAGAACTTATTGTAAATCTTGTTGAAGAGACACATATAAAACAGATAATTTCAACAGCACATGGTAAGTTAAAGAGCGAAAGACTTTCCTTCCTTGACATTACAGAGTTGAAGGACTCCTACACCCTTCCTGGCCATTTGTTCTGCCACTAATAGAATGGTGAGAATGAATGTCATGAGGATGGGGTATCTCAGGAAGGTCTTGGGATTCGGGAGAGCTGAGATCTTCAGGGATGACTTTTAGAGCATGTGCAGTTAGCGAATCCACCATTTCTTTGGGCAGGAAAGAGTGGGAATAAGGGACGAGGGGCTACCTTGTGAAGGAATGACCCATCTAATTATTCCTCTGGAAAGCTGGAGCAACACACAGATGAGTCCCCCCTTCCAGAGTTCCCCTGAGATGTGCAATGCCACTTGATCCTTGCACCAGAGAACTCAGCCCTATTACTCCATGCAATCTGACATAAGCTTCGTAGACATTGGTGGCTGGAAAGAAGGAAAAGAGTTGAGGGAGAGGCAGTGAGAGAAGAGAGACAAGAGTCGTCTTAGTTTTCCAGGAGTACTATGACAGATACCACACAATTTGTTGGCTTAAACAAACAGTCTTATAGTTTTTGGAGGCTAGACGTCCAACATCAAGGTATTGGCAGGTCATGTTTTCTCTGCCTTCTGCTGGTGGCTCAATCTCTGCCTCCGTCACCTGGCGATCTATCTCTTTCTATCTCCTTCTCTGGTTTCACTTCTGGCTTGTACTTCTTGTCCAATTTCCTTTGCTTATAAGGACTTCAGCCATATTGGGTTAAGGCCCACCCTCATTCAGTTTGGCCACACCCTGACTGGTAACATCTCCAAAGTTCCTATTTACAAATGGATTCATACTCACAGGACCAAGGATTAGGACTTGAACGTGTCTTTTGTGTGGGGGACATGATTCAATCCCCAACAAGAGTAGATAACTCCTTAATCTTAAGGGGAAGGAGCCAGGGTAATGGATGAACATTTTCAGGAATCAAAGAATGAAAACAAGAGTAGATTCTAGTTCTTGACCGTCCGAAAAAGAAAGTCAGTTGCTACAGACAGGGGACAACAATAAAGAGAACATTGTAGTATTTCTGGAGCCTACAGAACTTTTCTAACAGTTAGTACCCTGACATATTATTGCCTTAATGGTTAATGATATGTCTGAAAAAGAAAAGGTCAATACATATATGGGGGATCGAGACAGAAGGAAAGAGATTTATTGGAAATCTCCAACACATTTCAGAGTCAGTTCCTACAGAGAGGACTCCAGATCATAAAAACGAGTATTGGATTCTCTGGAGAAGAGGGGAAGCAGGCCAAGTTCTTGGCAACTTCAAAAAAGAAGTCAGGGACTACAGTGAACTGAGTACCTCAAGTACATGATAGGTACTTTGACTTAACTTCACCCTCACAACAGCTTTATGAAGTGGGTTTTAATATTTGCCTTCTACAAGTGAGGGAACTGAGACTTGAAGAGATTAAGAAACTTTATCCAAAGACACCTAGCTCAAAATTGAACTCAGACCTCCTTATTTCAATTCAAATACTCTTTCCACTATATGAGTCAATGATAGACCAGAAAGTTGACCCAGGCAATCCTGGGAGAGATCTCTCTGGGCACCCATTCAGTGTAACATGGTGACGTGGCCACACCAAAGTTACGGTGATTATGGAAAATGCTGTTTCTCAGCCCTAGCAGAGAGAGCACAGGGATTCATAGTCGAGGTGCACACCTTTGGAACCTGAAACAATTTCCTCTCCTGTGACCCCATTCTCAGCCTTGACACTGGCAATAATAACCATGATAATGATGATAATTGTGGCTTCCTTTTGTTGAGCACTTAACATAATGATACACTGTGTTAAGTCCTTAGAATGCATTATGTCATCTAATACAATGTCATGTGATTGTGAGTGGTAGAGTTTTAGGATTGAAGGCAGAGCTCTAAAATCAACTTGCCTCTGTAGTACTAAATACTGCAGTAGTGTCAGTCTAATAGACTCATAATGCATATATTCTCTGGACAAGGTGTTGGATTGCTAATATCCAGGAAAAGTCACACCAACATTTCCTGGCTAGCTTCTAACCTCCTCTGAGATCAGCTGATGGTTTCTGATACCCCTACCCTAGAGTGAGTGAGGGGAGGGCTGTGTTAATGAATATGGATGGCTCTTTTCAATATGGGGCCCAGAAAAATGCATGGTTTGCCCTTCTCTCAGTTTCCCTAGAATGTCCCTTCTTTATGAAACACTGTTCATGGTTCACCATGAAGTTAATAGGGACTACACTAGAATAATAATTTATGGCATTGATATTAGAATACATCTTGGTGTCCAATCTTTTATTCATTTATTAAGTAAATATCTCCTGTGGCCTACTGGATGCTGGCTGCTCTACTTGGTCCTGGGAACACAAAGATAAAAAAGACTCCGTCCTTGCTCTGAAGACCTTCCAAGTACAGTGTTATGCGTGGGATGTACAAAATTGGTTAAAATAAGAAAGAGATCCTGCAAGTACCTGTTAGCTAAGAGACACCATTGATGGGTGTAAATAAGAAAAATCTAATCAAGATGAGAATTTATTTTTAAAGCTGTCTGGAGATTAGAATGAGTGCTCATGGAGACCCAGAGAATACCCAGGTGGCAGAAAAGTAAAATTGGGCACAGCAAGATTATCCTTGCCTGAAAAACAGCTAGAGACACTCAGAGTAATGCATATTACTCTGATAGTACCAAGAGCAAGCCTGGCATAGGCTGTCTGGTGCACAACCAGAACCCTGACTTTGCCAATGTACAAAGTCCACCCACGGCAAAGCCAGATGAGGCTTTTCATCACCCAGGAACCAAATCTATTTTTTCTTCAGGATCAGGTCAACTCTAGGCACTGGTTCCATTAATTGTTTTTGTGAAAATCATGTCTGATGAGAATTCATTTTTAGAGTTTTCTTTTCCTGGTCAAATTTTTAAAAAATGAATGAATGAATAAATAAATAAACAGCATTTGCCATGTTATTCGGATACCTCCTTCTTCCTTCCCCTTCACCTGTCCAAATCCTTCCAATTCTTTGAAACCTGACTCAACTCTTACCTCTTCTATGAAGCCTTCCCTAATATCTATTGTTGGCATCACTCTCTCCTCTGTACTCATTTATACTTAAGGGTGCTTCCATATACTTTTAGCTCTGGTACTGTTCTTTATTTCTTGTGTGTAAGTGGCGGGCAAGCCCTCCTATCCATCTAAAGTTCTAGAGCTAGTCACCAGCCCAAAATCTGCTTCTTAATCAACCTTCTTTAAGATGCTTTCACTGCAACTGCTTCCTAAGAGTCTCTTTTCTCATCCAGTTTCCTCACTTCTTTTTTGTTCCATCTCTCCCAGACCTCTATCCCCTTAAGTTAGCAAAGCAAATTGAGATACTCGAAGGATTTTTGCTGCCAAGTTTTACTGGCAAACACGGTCAATATAACAACATGGGAAAATGATAAAAATTTATAGGAATCTTCAAATGAATTTTAGCCAGGCTATTTCTGTTCTTCATTAAAATTTAAATGAGGCTAATGTCTCATCTTTCTTAGCAGCTCAAGCTAGGTTTCCCCTTAAATGTGGCTTCTGGAATCCATTTATCCAATCATCCTTTCACTGTTGTCTCTAGATCCAGCAGTTTTTCTCTAAGTTTCAGATGCTAAAGGATGGTAATTCAAGTTCCCTCATTTTTATTAATGTCATTTCCAATAATGCCGTCAACATTTTATCCAGTTTCCCAGAGATCTAAGAGTTATCTCAGACTCCTCTCACCCACCATATTAAATAAGTGATTTAATCTGACCTCTTTGCCCTTAATATCCCTTATAACTGCCCTCCCTTCCCCCTTCCTTCAATCACTGCATGGTTCTGAGCTTCATATTTCATTTCGTCTGTCCTCTGATTAGTTTCCCCACCTCCAGTCTGGACTCCTCAATCTATGTTCCACATGGTAACTGCTCTGATCTTTCTAAAAACAATATTGACCTTGTGTCTCCTCTGTTTAAAAATCCATCAGCGACTCTATCTTGCCTATTATTTAAGATTCAAGTGACATGAGGAGTCATATGACACCTTCGTGATCTGGCCTCTGCTCTCTCTCCACCCTCATCCACCACCTCACATGCACCATCCACACCAGCCAGGCCTGAGAACCTGCAAGTCTCCCCATGCAGTTTCTCTTTCTAGCCTCTTTCTTTTGAAAATGCTGTTCCCTCTGCCTAGAATTCCCCTTTCCCCTTGTCTCCCTGGGAGCATCTATTTCCTCTGGAAATTTTTCTTTGATTTTTTATAAGCGATTAAGCCCTTCCTTCTCTGTACTCTTGTACAGCCTGACCCACGTCACCATTAAACAGCACTTATAACACGGCTGTGATATATACCTACACATCTGATTCCTCTAGTTGACTAAGGTCCAGATGAGCAAGTTCCATGTTCTATTCATCTTTGTATCCACAGGGTCTGGAACTCATTAAAAGATCAATATAAATCTGTTGTACGAAGCATGACAGCCATTGTTGACTCTGTTCATGCCCTTCCCCTCCCATATTCCCTCCTCCCACTAGAGTTCACCTGAGTTGCAGTTCCTTTGTACTTAACAGTGTCCCAGCTCATGAGCCTCTCTTTTCTGTGCCTCAGGGCTCTCTCTGGCATAATGGGGGGCTCACACTGCCTCAGGCGGGTTCTCCGCCAGTGCTGAGTAGTTAACACTGGGGACACCTTCAACCTGTGGGGGATGACAGTCCGGAGATAAATGCCCCAGCCTCTAAAATGTGTTAAACTTGGTCTCTCAGTTGGTTCGCCTGTCATTTCTGTCTCACTTTCCTGCTTTGCCTTCTGAGATCACTTCCTAAATACACGATCTTCCTCTAAGTCCTTGTTCTGCTCTTGGGGAATCCCAAGTGTTGGGGATTGAGTCACGTCCTCCACAAAACAGATGCTCAAGTCCTAATCCCTGGTCCTGTGGGTGTGACCCCATTTGTAAATAGGACCTTTGAAGATGCTATTATTAGTTAAGGTGTGGGCTAATTTGTGAATAGGATCCTCAATTTGTGAGGCCAAATTTAATCAAGTTAAGCCTTAACCCATATGACTGGAGTCCTTATAAGCAAAGAAAATTTGGACACAGTCAGTTAGGAGAAGCCAGAAGTCAGTAGAAATTGGAGGGGGAGACACAAGACGAGGGGTATTGTTATATGACACAGGATTGCAGGGAAGCTGCAGGCTCCAGGAGAAAACAAGACTTGCCAATACCTTGATGTTGGCCTTTAGCCTCCAAAACCATGAAACAATAAATTCCAGTTGTTTAAGCCAATCCATTGTATGGCATTTGTCATAGCAACCTTAGCAAACTAGTACCCCAACCAAAGACAAAGCTTTAACACAATTCACTTAATGTGTTCATGGAAATGGTGTCATGTTTCTCAGTGTCCCTCTACTTCATGCAAAGTGAAGCTCAAACAGCATCTTCTCTTCAAACTCCTCACTACTGTTTTCCCCTTTGTCCTTCCAGATCTCTGGGCAAAATTAACTGTCTGGTTTTCTGTCTGTTCCCCTAACAGTTTAATCATACTACAAATATGGCACTTTTTCTACTTATTTATATTGGTTGTACACATATTAGGTTGGTTGTAAAATTATCCCTCTCCTCCAGTGGCCTCTACTGTGGCCTGTTTTATTTGTATCCACAGCACTTAGCGCAGCCCTTAGATTACACTAGGTGCCCAAAAAATGTTTATTCATTTATTCAATTGAATATTTCGATTGAATAATACAGAAATTTATGAGATGACTTATCTCCATCAAATGCCAGAGGAGACACAATATGACTCGAGTGAAAGCCACAATAATTGTACAGCTTTTAATTGTAAAGTCTTACTTGAGACCCACCGCAGACATCCCATCATCTCATGACACCCAACAAACTTCAAAGGAGCAAAAAACCTACAAACAGTGCAAATCCTGCCTGCTTTACCCAGGTGGCCCTAAGGCCTGTGGTACCCCAACTGAAACAAGATGTTTTGAGAAGTAGAGTTACCCCAATAAATTACCTATCGTGTACACAAGGCTCAAATCACAGAAATCACTTGAGCAACTGTTAGAACTTTGTTTTAATCCCTTTGTTGGAAGATAATTCTCCATGGGTTTCTTGCATTTCTGCATGTCTTGCAAGTGAGGAACTGATTGCTCTTTGTTCTGGACTCTTTCCAAGAATGTTTGAATAGACAACTACCTTGGATATAGAAATGGTGCCTCCTTCTGGAGCAAAGGGCTCCATGCTTACTATCCCATACAATAAAGACAATGTCTCCCTCCAGAGCAAAGGGAAGGCATGTCTTTTACACAATATTTGGATTCCCTAAGCTCAGGGTTCCTCTCCTGTAATGCAATCTACTGCATGTACAGGTGCCATCTGGTCCTTTTCACATTACCCTGTGGGGATTGGAACTCCTAGAACTAGAAGAGACATGCCAATGCTCGGCTACTGCTATTGCTGAGAGTAATACTCTGCCCTTCATCTTTGACCCATTAGTTTCATGTCTTTTTTCAGCATTCATGAAAGTGTCAGGCTAAGTTGATAACTTATAAGTAGGATAAAATCTTAGTTCCCTCACAATTCCTGAAGCCCCCCAGCAGGTTCTTCTTGCCTTCATTGTGTCTTGACTGCCTCCTTTGTGATTCTCCATATTGCAAATAAGCTACTGGTGTAAAACCCTGCTGGGTAGGTAGGCTAAGTAGAGGGCAAACGGCCATCAGTGGTATATGCAAATGGTTCAGTAAAGGAAACCAGTTTGAGAGGGAATAATTATAGCCTCCAAACAAGCCGATGTTTGCATGAAAAATACGAAATAGAAATAGGTCAAATGATTCTGCTGTCCAGAGCATGTCACATTAGAGTCTCTTTATTGTGTGGACTGGCAGGTAGCAGTAGCACGTCCCAATAACTGGGAAGGTCCTTATACCTTGATCTGAACATTTCCAAGTACCATTCTTTTTTTTTTTTTTTTTTTGTAACTATGACTGGGGTACTGCTCAGAAGAAGGGAATATTTTAATGCAATTTTCCACAGGATTTTAGTTCTTTGGTTTCATTCATGCAGAACATTTGTTTGCTTGTTCATTCTTCTATTTATTTCAAAAGGGATTTAAGGCAGCTTGCAAGAGTCTATAAAATTCAAGACAGCATAACTTAAAGAAAGAAAAACAAGGGTGGGGCATAAATGTTATTATTTATAACGTCTACTATAATTGGATCAAATATTTGGTTCTAAACATTTTAGCAGCCAAAGTGAAAAGTGAAACCTGATCGGTTACACAATCTAAAGTGTCCGTTAGCTTAAAAAGGAAAATATTTGCACCTCAGATATTGGTTTTGTTGAGGGAAGTGGCAGGAAAGCAGAAAATCCTACTGGGATACTTCTCCCTGACAGAACAAAAGCCTTATGGTGCTGGGGACAAGCAGCAAATCCTGTCACAGCAGAGTGGGATGAAGACCCCTTGTGTCTGGGGGAAGGAAAAGAAAAAAAATTCTCTCCCTGGAGTAGATGCCAAAAGCAGTTCCATTAGAGGTTTCCTACTGTTGGGAGAGGGACAAGACAATGAGAAAATTCTGAGGAAAGATGAAGAGGGCCTCCTTAATAGATTTGACACGACTGAGGAAAGAATCAGTGAACTTGAAGAAAAGTCAAGAGACATTACCCAATGTATAACACAAAGAAACAAAAAGAGCGATTAAAAACAAAACAAAGCAAAATAAAACAAAAGAAGAAGAAGAACAGAGCACTCAAGAACTATGAGACAATATAAAATAATCTAACATGAATAATTGGAATCTCAGAGGATGGTGAGAGAACAGAGCATAATAATCTGGAGAAATAAAATATAAGAATTTTCCAAAAATAATAAAAGCCATCATACCACAAGTCCAAAAAGCTCAGAGAACCTCAGTCAGGATATGAAGACACAATTTTCTCTCCATTTCTACTGCCTCTCTCCCAGTTCAATTTCCCATATTTCTAGCCCAGGCTCCTACAACAGCCTCTACTTGGACTTTCTGCCTCCACTC
The DNA here is from genome assembly GCF_015220235.1 of Choloepus didactylus. Taxonomy (NCBI): domain Eukaryota; kingdom Metazoa; phylum Chordata; class Mammalia; order Pilosa; family Megalonychidae; genus Choloepus; species Choloepus didactylus. The sequence goes on along the minus strand of NC_051308.1, from coordinate 15,565,056 downwards.
TTGTCCCCCTACCATCCATTTTCTAAACAGCAGTCAAAGTGATCTTTTAAAAATAAATTCCACTCCCCCGTTTAAAGCTCTCCAATGGTTTCCCCTTGTGTTTACTATAAAATCCAATCTGTTCACTGTGGTCTGCCAAGTCCCAAGTCCTCTGATCCTTGCCAGTGTCTCTGCTCTCATCTCATGTCACTCTTTCATTACCTTACCAAAACACTGGTCTATTTCTGTCCCTCCAACACATCAAGCTTCTCTGTACCTCTGGTTCTTGGTTCTTGCTTTCCCTTTGAAATACACTGCCTTCAGAACTGTGCAAGGCTGGCTCCTTCTCAGCCAGTCTGTAAGACCTACCTCAAATATGTGCTCCTCAGAAAGGCTTTCTTCCAACCTTCCCATCCCAATAAGTCCATGCAGGTATCTTTATCATATTATTTTTACTCCCTTCTTAGCACCTATCATGATTAGAAAACACCCACTTTGTTTGTTTGCTTGCTTATTTTCTTTGTCTTGTGACTAGATTGATGCTCTTTGAGGACAGAGAACGTGCCCATCTGAGGCCTTAATACTAGAATGTTGCACAATGTACTATAGGCATTCAAGACTTAATTGTGGATTGATGAAATAATTATGTGAATTGAAGAATAAATACTCATTAGAGATGCAAGCTTAGGAAAAGGTCAAGACTGGTCAAGAGGCATCTTCAGCTTTTAAATTGTCTATAGTAAGTGCTAAAATTTACTTTTAGTTTTATGTGTACACAGCTCAGCTGATAAGCAAAGCCAACCACATAGCAACAAATAATTTGTTGAGTGATGGTAAGCCACAATTGTGTATTTTAGGATTGTCCTTTTTGATTTTTTCATGTTTCAATGGTTTCCTGGTTTTATAGTTACCATCCAGAATCAAGTACAAGTATTTACCTAGATTTCCTAACACAACCTTGACCTTTTTTTTTTTTTTTTTTTTAAACTGTGCAACTGTCTGGACAGACTTTTTTAGATGATGAGTAGCCAAGGTCCAATCCCTCCTCTGGAGCAACTGCTGACAGGTGTCAACATTCCTGTCTGATACACCTGTCACTTAGATCCCATCCATATTCCTGAATTCCATGGCCCCACTTCACTTGCCCTGTCTTTTTTTTTTTAATATTCATTTTATTGAGATATATTCACATACCACAGTCATAAAAAACAAATCGTACATTCGATTGTTCACAGTACCAGTACATAGTTGTACATTCATCACCAAAATCAATCCCCAACACCCTCATTACCACACACACAAAAATAACCAGAATAATAATTAAAGTGAAAAAGAGCAACTAAAGTAAAAAAGAACACTGGGCACCCTTGTCTGTTTGTTTGTTTCTTTGCCCCACCTTTCCACTCATCCATCCACAAACTAGACAAAGGGGAATGTGATCCCCATGGCCCCCCCAATCCCACTGTCTCCCCTCATAAGCCACATTTTTATACAATTGTCTTCAAGATTCATGGATTCTGGGTTGTAGTTTCATAGTTTCGGGTATCTACCACCAGCTACCCCAATTCTTTAGAACCTAAAAAGGGTTGTCTATATTGTGCATAAGAGTGCCCACCAGAGTGACCTCTCAGCTCCTTTTGGAATCTCTCTTCCACTGAAGCTTATTTCATTTCCTTTCACATCCCCCTTTTGGTCAAGAAGATGTTCTCCATCCCACGATGCCGGGTCTACATTCCTCCCCGGGAATCATATTCCACGTTGCCAGGGAGATTCACTACCCTGGGTGTCTGATCCCACGTAGTGGGGAGGACTTGCCCTGTCTTTGCAGATCCTTCCTTATTCTCTTTTCCCTTCAAACTACTTCATCTGTCTGTAGCTCTCACGTTAAATAAAGAGGCAGTGCTCTCTGGTCTCTTAGATCCCCTTCAGCCCTCAAAGTCTTTTGAACTATTCATTGTAGTGTGATTTATTTTCCCTCCTTTTATTTCCTTTTCTTGCTGCCTCATTCCAGCTGGATGAGAGAGAGGTTGTGCCTCTTATTCATTCCCATTTTTTAGACTAGGTGGTGGCTAACACTTTATTTCTTCAATTCATTAGTCCTCTTCAGGTGATGCTGTATGCATCTGTTTTTCTACAGATACACACCTAGAACTCTGTTACTTTTTTTTTGGTTAATCAACACGCACACTGAGGGAAGATAAAGGGTCATGTGTTATGAAATCATGTCACAACCTTCTGTGTAACTTTAGCCAGCCCCTGTACCTCAAGTTTTTCCCATCTGCAAAATAAGGAGGTTGGAATTTATAATCTCTGTTAGGCAACAGCCTACCTCAGTAAATAAAAATAAAATGTCCCTCACTGTTTTTGCTGTAAAGCGCTCTTCAAAAGGAAATTCCAGATAAGGAGGGGTAGACATTCAAGAGCCATTTCCCTCTGTTTCTGCCTGGATTTTCTCTTACCCCTTTAGGTTCTCAGGGTTTGATTGTCTCAACCTCTAACAAGACCTGAATGGGACCTTTAAAACCAACTACAGAGTGGATAAAGCAGTCTCCCTGTTTCTTCATAGAACAAACTAAGACCCAAAGTAAAAGGAAATCCAGTGATACAAGTAGCAAATATATTTCTTTTTACTTCCAGGAGAGCTGCAAAGAGTTTTTTGTCTGAAATTCCCTTGTCCTGAGTTCTCCAGGCTCTGAGGCTCTGGCCTCAATGGATCGGTAGAGCTTTGTAGACATTTCCTCCCTTTAGAGACTCCTGCCAATCTCTGGACCAGGAATGTGAGCACTATTCTGTCTCCCAGTGCCTCGAGTTTGCTTGATCTAAAGGTTAAGCCCAGAGCAATTGCATAAGACTGTCCGGTTTGAACCCCTCTGACCCCCTTGAGTCCACTTACTCAGTATCAGTTTCAGAGCTGAGGGGACATGCCTATTTCGCAGATGATTTGTACAGTGAGAGTGATGGGCACACAAGCCTGGGGCCCAAAAAACAGTCTCAGCAGGGTTCCTCAGACTTTAACGTGCATACAAGTCACCTAAGGATCTTGCCAAAATATAATTCCTGATTTAGTAGGACAGTCGTGGGTCTGAGTCTACTATTTTGACAACCTCCCAGGTGCTGCTGTTGCTACTGGTCAGCAGACCACATTTTCAGTAGCAAGGTCTTAGTCTAGAGGTCAGCAATTTTTTTTTTTTTCTGTAAAAAGCCACATAGTAAATATTTTTGGCTATGTGGGCAATGCAATCTCAGTTGCAGGTATTCAACTCTTCTGAGAGTGGTTGTAGCTGACAACAGCACTGGCAATATGTAAAGGAAGGTGTTCCAATAAAACTTTACTTATGAAAACACATGGTGGGCCATAGTTTGCTTACCTTTGTCCTAGTCTATCTCAGAGATTAAGAGTTCCTTTCCATCTAGGATGCTCTATGTTGCTGACATCCAGAGGTAAGACCCCATCACCGTGAATGTCTAACAACATAAAAGCCTTCACACTGTAGGCTAAACATATAACAATACCTTAGCCATATAGTGACTACCACAGCATACATTATGAAACAAATTCATAAATAATAAGAGGAAGGTTGTTCTTTCACAATCTTTACTGTCTTCTTCAATTCTAAACCCCTATGTCTCTATAAACAGTCTTCAAAGAGAAAGATAAATGAAATTCAAGCACATAGATCCTTGACTTCTCTTCCCAAACCAACTTTTTGTTTTCCAGAAGGGTAGACTGATAAAGAAAGCATGTATTTCAGAGGTTATAGTATAAGGGTTCTAATTGTTATTACTGAATTACTGTTGTACTTGGATATAGATCCAAGCATGGAGCAGGGCTATAGGCAAGTTGGCTTGGGAGAACGTGGTAGTGTTGATATAGAGGGTGGTTTGGGAATGCTTCAGAGCCTCTTACTATCAGAGGTGACTCATCTTCCCAGGAATCTAAGCAGATTTCCCATCGGTTCTTAGCCAGTCTGGAGAAGATGGAACAGAAGTCAGTCTGGGCACTCTGCTTCCCAGAACTTCAGTGTAGATGAAAGATTTATCTCCTCAAATATCCAGGCGTTCACTCAGCGTATGAATATTTCCATGCCACAAGCTCTGAGGGTCCTGACAGATTTCTGTTCAGCAATACTCTGCTTAGCATTGGCAGGGAGTGTACAGCAATCAGCCGTAGACTAGATCAAGATTTTTGTCAAGCACTTCTCTCTCTACCCTAACTCTCTTTTTCCTCACTCAGCCCCACCCAAAAATTCCTTAGGTAGGCACTGAAGGCTTTGTCTTTTCAAGGTCCTAAATTAAAATCCAAGAGGGATATTCGGGAAATAGCTGGGCATGTGAAACTAATACTTGAGGGAAGGCAGATCCCTAACTAGTAGTTGAAAATATGAAAGTCCTGTGATCCTCTTTTTAAAATTTGCCCTAACAATAATATAATGAAAGTAGTGAAAAAAATACTAGAAATAAAATGAGTCACCTTATTATTTCTCCCAGTAGTTCCTGTCCACATGAATTTTTATTATTTATGTAATTTTACTGTTGGAGAATAGATAGATGTAAACTTTATGTAAGGAAATCTAGCAATATTAATCAGATGTCTTAAAGTCAAGTCTCCTTTGACACAGCAATTCCATGTCTAGAAATTTGTTCATGTCTAGATATAACTTCAGTATGGGCATAGATTTAACTAGAAAAATGTTTATAACAGCTAAAGATTGATAACAACATAAATTCCACCCTCAGGGTGTTGATTAAATAAAATAATAAATAATAATAAATACTACAATGGAATGACATGCAGCCATCAAAAATGATAAGAAAGATAGTTATACTGTTATACTGTTAAAGAAAAAAAGACTGTTGCAAAATAAATGTAAAATATAATCTAGAAGATAAAACTACTTAAAAATATTAAAAATGTTTTTCTTTGTAAATTAGAGGATATTTAATTTCTACATCTGTAATTTATAATTTTCAACAATTAATATTTATTATGACTGTAATAAAGAACCACAAATATTAAAATAGGTGTATTTATGACCATAGTAAAGCTATGATGACATGTCCTACCTTTATCCCTTATGTTTTATCTCTTTTAGTGGAGGAGATCTTTTTTCTGAGGCTTTAAGGGCTAAAAAACTTTCCTGATTCCATTTCAAAATACATAGGAAGAATGCCAGGTCAAGAGCCCTTGGCAAAGCCTCCAGATAAGGGAGAGAGCTGAAGTTCTGCCTTTCCTGAGTCTTCCGAGCCACACTATCTCCTTTGCTCCTGTGAGGTACTTGACTCATTGGGAACAGTAATCTTGGGGTACCAAGGAGATTTTTTTCCTTAATACTCTTTAATGCTGAGTGACTATCAATGAACTTCTGGAGAAGGGCTTATCCAGCCTTCCATAACCTCAGTTCAGGAATCATCATGTACTCATTTTAATACAAGGTCAATCATCTGCGTTGACCAGGATTTATAGGAGATCGTTGACATTCATGACCTGGACCAGGATTTATAGGAGATTGTTGACATTCATGACATGTCACACTAGAAAAGAGGTAGGACACCCAGTGACCCTTTCCCTTTGATTTAAAGGAAAATGGCACTTCATAATCATTAGGCAAAAAACCCAAAAGCTCTCATGGAAAGTTGCCCTGTTCCTCCCCGGTCCTATCTTTTACAACATTTAGTTTCTTCACATGAGAAGTTCTTTGAAATGGTTAACCCTCTCTCAGGAGAATCTTATAAGAAAATGCTTTAGCCAAGCCCTAAAGGTTTTTACACTGTTTTTAAAAGGTAATAATCAATCTTGTTTTAAAATAGATTTAAGTGTCATACATAAGCCTCTTTATATAAGAATCACGAATCAGATGACAAACTCCAGTCACACCAGAAAGGAATTAAAGCAAGTCTTTGATGAAGGCTTCTCTAGTCAGGGGGATGTTAGGAATATGTTCATGTCCCATTTCTAGTTCTGGGAGCACAATGAGGCTTTGTCATGGCTTCTTCTGGGATTGTTAGATGATTAAAAAAAAAAAAAAATCCAGAAACTTTCAAGTTTTACTAAAGAACTTAAACTGCCACAGTGGGAATCTGAAATTCAGTGTTCTCATTGTTTTTTCAAAAGTAGCCATCCTCAGAGCACACAGTGGTGGTCTAGTCCTCTGCCCACAAAGCAAGACCATGTGTTTCACCAGGGGTCCTGTGTTTGCCTTTTTCTTTTGATCCCCATGCCCTAGTTGAGATGCTCCTAATAAGCACCTCAATAATTTCCCTTCCTATAGAAAAACAACAGCACTTGCTGAAAGAGAACAGCAGAGCTTTCTGCTCATTCTCAAAAAAATACAGGTTTTCATGAAAGTGTCTTTAACATTCCTTCTGGATTAGGGGGATGCCTTAGTTCCTTGAAGCAGTGATTCTAGACATAAAACTGAGACACTAGATTCCGCATAGCCATGTTTCACACAAGTTGTAATAGGTTACAGTGCTCTGCTCTATTGAACAGATATGAGTTCATAGCTCTGCAATTTTGTTTCAGGGAAGAAATTTTGTCAGACTGTTGTTGATACCAAACCAATGATGATCGGTGATTTCCCCTCATTGAAACCATGGCCTATTATCCAATTCACTTTTCCATATAAGAGGCTTAATGTCTCTGAAGCTTGCAAACTCTCATCTCAACTCATTTTGGTTTCCAGTCTTCAATAATGATGAAGATTTGAATGGCAAAACCCAGAAGTAATTCTAGCCTTTTAACAGCTCATGAAATCTGAATGTTATATTTAGAACCTATACTTTTTTTTGTCTCTGTAACTGATCATAGCCTCTTTGCAAATGATTTCTTTGTTTGTAAAATGATGCCTCTTCACTTGACAGATGAAACAAGTAAGGCAGTTATTATTACTATGAGGCAATAGGCAACAAAATATCACATGAATGATAACTATTTCAAGGCAAATATTCACATTCAACTCAAAGCTATTTTAGGACTCTGGCATAAACAATATCAAAAGTTACCAGCTTATAGTTTCTCTAGATAACCAAGTCAATGAACTAAAAAAGCACTCTTTACTACTACCCTGTAGCCATCTGCATGTCTAGCAGTTTCAAGTATTAGGACTCTAAAAATAATAACATTTATTGGTCACTATAGGTCAGGTACTGTGCTAAAGGCCACACATATAGTAGTATCATACTTAGTCCTTATAACAGGGTCTGAGTTAGATACTACTACTCATGGATTTAAAATCTGTGCCTAAACACATACAGCTAGTAAATTGCAAACCCTGAGGTGTAGATCTGGGTCTGTGTAACTGTAGGGCAGGGCTTCTCATGAGGCTCTATTGGCATTTGGGGCTGGATAATTCTTTTGGGGGGCTTTCCTGTGCACTGTAGGATGTTTAGCAGCATCCCTGGCCTCTATCCATTAGATGCCAGTAGCTCCCCCAATTAGAGATTGACAGATGCCAGTAGCACCCCAAACTAGGGTATGACAACCAAAAATGTCTTCAGACACTACCAAATGCACTATCCCTCCCCCTCCCCTGCCCTGGAGAGGGATGACAAAATCATGTCCAGTTGAGAACCACAGCTGTAGACCTAGGGATGAGACTCAAGCTGGGCCTTCTTTGGATTCCTAAAGTGTTTCTCGTGTGTTTTATTTTCTAGTGTTTATTTTAAAATGTTAAATTGCAACAATCACATATTCTCATTGTAGCTGCCAAAACTATATATAGGTAAATATATGCTCCCTTTTTTGCCCATTTCCAGTTGGATGATATAGGATTGCCTTGGCCAAAATGCTTCATTTTTCTGAGTCTTTTGTTCTCAATCACAAATACATATTTCTGGTTGGGCAATTTGGAAAACTTTTGCCTCTTTGGAGAGTGAGAGTTTACAAGAAAGAGGCCACTGAATGATAGGTGTCCAAATTCATAAATGCAGTTTGAACAAGGGACACTTAACTCTTTCAGGCCTGGCTCATTGATCTCTGGTGGCAGTGAGGTCTGTTGCTCAGCTTAGGCTTTTGGATGGGAAATCAAAGGTGAATGTTAGAAGAACTGATCCTATTTTTGCCAAGGGGCCCAAGCATGGATGACTTCTTTCTTTCTCCCAGTTTCAGATACTGAGCACAACATTGTCAGCCACAATTTCTTGAGACTTGCCTTTAGAGACTGTTCCATCCCACATCAGGAGGTGGCACACGCCACCCCATCCCCACCTCGGGAAGGTCCCTAGGAGGAACACATGTGAGCAGCCTGCTGATGTAGGTGTGTGTGATTGTCTTACTAAGTGCTTACTCTGCACATGCCATCACACTCTCACTGCCCCAGAGTGGCAAAGTCACTGGGTAGGAAGTCTCTGGGGAAAATGAAGCATCCTTCTTAAAAGGACACAAACCCAAATTCTCAACAGGACTTCCTTTCTCTGAGAGGGTTAACCAAGAGCAGGAAGGGCAGGCAGGTGTTAACACTTTATTTATTTATTTATTTATTTATTTATTTATTTATTATTTATTTATTTATCTTAATCTTTTCAGAGGGAAGAAGGAGGTCCTGAATGCTTTGAGTCAGGAGAGGCTATCAGGGTAACTTATTAGTCAGAGTTTAGGACCTGAATGAGTCCAGCTTCTGCATTTTGGGGGCCCTTTGTGTAAATTCTTAAAATCTCAGGTGGGAGGAGACATAAGTTATCTTTCCATCCTCCTACTATCCCATCACCCAGCTCAGAGTAACTGGCATTCATTAAGTGTTTGTCAAACGACTGACATGAATGATTGAATGAATGAATGAAGTAATTACTGCTCAATCCTCTGGTCTTTCCTCTTTCAACTATCCAAATAGGAGACCAAGAACCCTTTTCCCTTGCACCCTCTTCCTTTGCATGCCACACTTTCCACACCCTGCCAGCCCGGCTCTCACCTTGTGCAGTTTCCACATAGCTCCCAGAGGCTTCACCTCGTGCTTGCCGTGCCGAGCCTCATCCAGGCACTGGTAGCAAACAGGAGTTCGGCAGCTCACACAGTACATGCTATAGTTCTCCATTTCGTGTTCCGGGCATGTAGGGAACTTGCGTGCGGCACTGCCCCCTGTGGCTCCCGCCCCAGCACCTCCCGGGCTTTTGCTGCCGCCACCGCCGCTGGAGGCGCTCTGGGCTGCGCCGGGGGGCACAGAAGCAGCCTCTGCGGACGCCGGCGGCGGCGGCGGCTGCACCAGACGATGCTTAGCGAAGGGTCCCCGGGATGGATGGCACTTGAGCTGGCAGGCAGCGCAGTACAGCACGTCGCACTGCTCGCAGAGCGTGGCGGCCGGCTCCGGCGGGGTGCGGTCGCACAACTGGCATATGGCCACTGCCGCAGCTGAGAACGCCCCCGCCGAGGCTCCGCGACCCTGCTGGTACCGCTGCACGATGGCCTCGAGCAGCCGGTTGCGCTGGAAGCCGCGCAGGCCGCGGTGGTCCAGGGAGGCGCTGCGGTGGCACTGCGGGCACGTGATGGAGCTTGAGGACGAGGACAGAGAAGAGCAGGCGGCGCCCCGGGCAGCGGCGGCTGAAGAGCCGGGTGGCGCGGGCACCATGGGCAGCACGCGAACCCCGTTGGGGGACTTGAGGCTTGGGGTGTAAGAGCCATAGCCGCTGTCTGTCTCGCTGTACAAGCTCAGCTTGTCCGCGTGGTCCCCGCCGCCTCCTGCACCGCCGCCAGGGCCACTGCCGCTAAGGCCGCCAGCAGCGCTCGCGACTCCACCGCTGCATGCAGAGCCAGCCGCCGCATCGTAGTCCGAAGGGGGCGCGGCGGCGGCTCCAGCGGCCAGCCCCGAGCCCCGGGAGTGCAGAAGCGGCTGGGGCAGGTGCTGCTCGCCGTCTGGGGTCTGAACCGCTATGGTGCGAGCACAAGGCAGGCAGACGTTGTGAGAACAGGGCAGGATGATGGGTTCCCGAAACAGGGAGCCACACACTGGGCACTTCAGCTCCTCCTCCATCGCGACGCTGGCAGCCCGAGCTGCTCAGGAGCGGGTGGGAATGGCCGAAGCTCCGGAGACGGTCGGAGGAGGACAAGCGTGGTTAGCACCGGTGAGCCAGAAGACGGTGGGCATCACATAGGCATGACTGCTTTACTACCGGAGGGCACGCCCCTCTCTCTCTGTCGTGTGGCCACCGCCCTAAGATGACTGGGGGCAAGGAAGGGAGGGGGCTCCTCACCTCCTGCCCGAGAGGTTTCTGCACCCCCAGGCTTCAACCTGAGGCCAGAGTCCGGAGCGGGTCCCACCTCACTGCCCTCGCGGTGGCTTGGCGATGCGCTGTATGTGATGAATCAGCACTAGCGCCGCCGCCGACTGCAGCGCGCTCCTCCTCTCCACATCAGGACCAGCGGCCGGGCTGCCGTTTTCTAGCTCTCTTGTTTCAATCCCTTGCCTCCAGTGGGCAGCTACCCAGGAGCTCCCTTCCTCCTCCTTCCCTCCTCCCCCTGCCAGCCCCCAATCGGGGCGATCTGTAGGTGAGCAGGCAGGTGATCAAGCTGCTCGACCGTGGGGCTGTATTAAGCACCACGAGGCACTGGACAGCGCCCGGTTGCGAAAGGTGGAACCCCAAGTTCCAGGCGGTGCAGAACCAGGCGGCCGCTATCTGCCCAGATGCTGAGGCCTCTGGCACATCGGCGTGGTACCGGCAGGTCCAGAGAGTGCGGCTGGCTTCTCTCCACCGCTGCTGCGGACGCGGAGACGACGGCGCTGGGGCTTTCTCCCGGTGGCGGGAATTGACTTGTTCCCCTGGTTCGCAGCTGCTGTTTCTGCAGCGCCTCTGACCTTGGTCTTGCGACGATGCGGCCAGCGGGCGGAGGGCGAGAGCCTGGCTGGTTCGGGAATCCCCTCCCCGCCTCCCTCCTGCCGCTCCCGCCGCCTCCCGGCTCAGCGAGCTGAAGAGTTGTAATTTCCAGAGCCGAGAGTAATAAGGAAGGCGGAGGGAGGAGGCGTCAGTTCAGCAAATGAGGGCTAGCCTTTTGCTGCTGGGGAGTCAAGGGGCAATTTTAAGGGTTTCTCAGAGAGGATCATTGTTAATACCAGCCCATTATTTGGTTGGAGATTGATATTGAATAAGTACAACGCCCTGCCCCGCCCCTCCCCTCCCATCATCTCCCTTACCCATTCCCGCCCCCCACCCCCACTGACATTATAAAAGGGTAAAAAAATAGGGCCAGTAGTATAGACATGAATAGGCAGCATGGTTTGACAGTCGCTTCCGAAATCTGTGATGGAGTAAAAAAATGCAAGTCACAAAATGTCGGACAGCCTGAAGTCATAGGATGAGGTTTTATTTATGGATTGAACCACAAGCCATTTTATCTCATTTCAAGCAACGACGCTCATCCGCGGTGGATGTCAGTGTTCTAAATAGACTAAGCGAGGTCCCAGCTGGGGTTTATAAAATGGGGAGCTCTGGCGAAACGCCAGAACACGCCACTGTAGGCCCCTCCACCATCGGAACAGAGCACCTGAGACCCAGTCCGACCAGTGGCTGAGGATGAGGCGGTGTAGGGTGGGCGGGAAATCAGCGCGCTAGGCTGTAAGTTTTATCAATGGAAAAATCTTCACAATCTCAAAGGCAAGCCACGAGCCGCGGGAACAACCTCCCATCCCGCGGCTCTGGCTGTTTCGTCTGTTCTGCTGTCCTCTGGCTGCGGTGGAGGGAAGGATGGGTGGGAGGAGGCAGAAGGGATGGGTGGGTGGGGAAAGGCAGAATAGAAGGGCTTCACAGCGCAGTTGGCTCTGCCTACGGAAGTTTCACGCTGGCATGAAACAGACACAAATTAGGAAATCGTTTGTTTAAAAACTATATGGATATTGAAGTCACGCCTCCCCCTTGTTCCCAGGTTCTCCAGCACTCCAAACAAAGACTAAAGATAGGCGCTGAAGCGCAAGGCGTTGATCCTTAACGTCTGCCAGTCACCGTGTGAGCCAGCCGCGCCGGCTGGGTACCGTCAGCAGCAGGAGGAAGATGCGGCCGTTGCTATGGCAATGACACGGTTCCTAAAGGAGAGGGAAGGCCTGCAGTTGCACGCTTAGGGCTGAGGTGTGGTGATGCACTCCTGAAGTAGGCCATATAGCCTAGAACCTTGGGAGTGGGTATCTTGGCTCCTTTACTAACAGCCCACCTTGAGCAAGTTGCTTATGCTTTCCTAGTCTAGAAACCTGCATCTGCTTAAAAGAGTATTACAGTAATACTTATCTCATACGCGATAAAGAGGTAATTGTAAACGCACATTATATTTCCTACTTCCTGCTTTAAAATCCTGTGACTCAAACTCAGCGTTGCCCATTGTTGAACAGCTCTCTTTCAATTTGCCCAACACTGTCTGCCTCAAAGTTTGAAGAGCAGGTCAATCTAGTGCCAGAAAGAGCATCACGTGGAATTAAAAGACCTGACTCTTTCCCCTCAGCTACAGGGCGCCTAGAGCAATTATTTAACCAGGCATCAATTTCCCCAGGTGGGAGACGGTGAAAACTCCTGTCCTAATCTGCCTTCTATAGATAAAGCCACAGTGAACTGGAGCCTGCCTGCAATGCTTTGATAAGCCTGCAAGAAAGTTGCTATAGAATGTTCAGTGTTAGGGCAGAAATGGTATGACATGGGTATAGGTAGCTCTGTAATTGTATGCATTTAAAGAGGTGTTTCCTGTGATTCTGGCAGTGTCATCACTCACTCCATCCCAGCTCAGTCCCCTGGTGACAGCAAGAAAAGTCATGACCGCTTATGGTTCTACTGTGAACCTCCTGCCCACCAGCAGACATATGTCTGAGATCCATTCTGCTTATATGGCTATACACTACCTGTGGGGAATGGCCCCCTGAAGGGGCATGCAAATCACTTCCCTATAAAGAAGGGCTTACAATTTCAGCAACTCTGTCACTTATTCTTAGGGTGATTTCATTTCCTATGGGAAGGAAGCTCATCTGATAACATCAAAATTCTATTCCTATGCATTTCTCACATGCCATCCATCCCCATTATCCTAATTCTATGTCCTAAATCAGCTTAGCTTGTGTGTAGTGTTGCCAAGACATTGCTGATTTAGGAGGTTGGCATCCAACAGCTGTTGTGAATAAGATAATGTTATGCAGTCAACACTAATGCTTCAGTGTATATAACCATATGTACTAACAATTGTCAGTCATCTATAAAAAGTCCTCTTTCTGCCCAACTGTGTCAGAAGCCATATGTATACAGAGAAGTCATTTTATTTCTCTGATCCTGTTTTTTTTTCTATTATAAAGTCATGGAAATACTTTATTACTTCCATTTTACAGACAAAGAAATTGAAATGAGGAAACTCAAGGTCTTGCAACTTGTAATGACAGACCTAAAATGGGTCAGACTTCAAATTCAAAGCATTTTCCTTTATGTCACAGTTGCCAGTGGGGCTTTCCCTCCTGGCTTTTAGTAGTACATGGAGCTCAGGAATGCACTTGCTGTGCTCTCTGTCCTTACCCCAGGACTTTTGCATATGTGATTCTTTCTGCCTTCCCAGATCATTCTCACCTTCCAGGTTAGGTGCACTCTATATCATTCCTCTGTAGCCCTTATTAACACTAATCTTATTTGTTTAATCTTTCTGTCTTCTAGACCAGAAGCTCCTCAAAGATTGAGGTTTTGTCAGTCTTGTTCCTCTGTTGTGTTCCACCACCGTTGTCTGGTTCAGAATGTTATCCATCTTTGTCAACTGACTGATTGGCTCAAAAATATCCATCCACATAACCGCCCTGAAAACTATAGCTCTAGTGGGAATAATTTTTGTTTTTTCCTGTGGAAAACAGCAACAGATCCCCATGGAAATTTTTTTCTTCTGATTCTCAGGTTCAAACAGGCTACTTTGTTTTGGCTTTTTGCTACACATGCATGCGTGTGTGCATGTGTGTGTGTGTGTGCGTGTGTGCATTTTCTCTTACTTCTCTTTGCCTTCTCTTATTCATGTGCTTAACTTCATTATTCCTACTTGGTTCTCTCTCCCTTAGTCCTCCCTATTTTCTCTTCCAAACTCCCTAAAACTCTCAGAAATATGGCCCCATATTTAATTTTTCTTATTGAACATAATTGCCTTTAGTCTCATCCCAGTTACTCCACTTTCCATGACCTTTTTTCTTTTGAAAGAGAAGCATTTGGATACATCTGAACAGTACATTGGTAATTAAAACTCCACAATGCACAGTAATCAAGGCAGAGAAAAACAAATTGGCCATGAATTACTTTGGATACTGTACTGTGGGATGGTTTTATGCAGAAGTGACCCAGAAACCCTCAAGAATCAGGCTAACATTACCTCTCCTCCAACAAAAGCACAAATAAGTTGAATAATTTACTGCAGCTAATACAAGTTGGTGGTAAAGCAATCAATCTGTCCTGCCTCAGAATCCTTTGAATTTCAAGTCCCAAGAAGAATAGAATTCAAGGCTTTATCAGCTAAAAATAGATGCTGTAACCTTAAGCATAAGAATCTCTAAAACAGTTTTTAAATAAAAGCTTCAAATTATTTTCTCTTAGTTTAGTTTGTTGTTGCTATTTATAGTGTAAGCAGATTCAAAGAATTTACTATAAATCTACACCCCAGGAACCATATGGTCTAAAGTAGTTTGCATTTAACGCAAAGAAAGCAGCCACATCTACAGCACCACACCAAAGCTTCTTTGTGGCAAAGTTAATGAGGAACAATTATCATTAGCAACACAAAGCACCCTCTCCAGGGTGTACAATTAGATTCTCTTCCAGAAGACAGATTCTATAGACTAAAATCTGGCCATTTTTCCCCTTCAAATGTCCTTGATTGGTGTTTAACAACCTTCTGTTTTAACTTTTTGAACACTAAATAATGACCACCCCCTCTGTCAAATTCAGAGTTCCACCTTCTCTGCTGATCAGGAGACCTGGTCTTGGAAAGCCTGCCCTGCTCTTACTGCATCCTTTGTGAGCAAAATGCTTTAGAATCAAATCCCAGATGAAGCAAATTGATTCTAATTTGCAGGATTCTTTATATACCCAGGGTGTCTTTATAATGCATGGAAACTAATATTATTACCACAGAAGCAATTTGAGCCTCTAAGCACTTCCCATGGTTACAAATTTCAGCCATGAGAATTGTAATAGTACCTTACATTTTCATGGCACTCTTTCACATACATTATCTAATTTGATCTTTAGAGCAGCACGGACTGGCCTGAGGATACACACTGGGAGACGGTAATACTAAAAGATGGACCCCAATCCACAAGGTAGGCTCCCACCAGTCATGCTAATACAACTCGATTCTCAACTCCAGGTCCAATACTTTAGTCCAGGGGTAGGCATCTGACCAGGTACAGCCAATCAGGATCTTTTCTTCCTGGAATGTGGACTTGGAACCCAGAGCCTATAACACAGAAGTTAAAGAACTGCTGTGGTCCTTGAAACAACAAAAGAAGGAGAGAGACAAGAATAAAGCAGAAATGCAGATACAGAGAGGGGAGAGGGTCTCCTGAGGGTCCCACAACCTGTGTGCTTCTGAGACCCAGTTATACTCTTGCCCTTGGGTATCCTTTCCTTTTCTTCCCTCCCTCCCTCCCTCCCTCTCACCCTCCCTGCCTTCCTTCCTTTCTTCCACCCTTCCTTCCTCCCTCTGTCCCTTCTTCCCTTCCTTGCTTCCTCCCTTCTTTCCTTCCTTCCTTCCTTCTCCTCCTCCTCCTCCTCCTTCCCCTCCTTCTTCTTCTGCTTCTCTCTCTCTCTCTCTTTCCTAAAACTAGCTCAGGGTTTTTGACAAACACAAAATTGTGTTGACCCACCTGCCTCTTAAAATGATTAAGATGACCCCCTTGTTTAGTTCAATACTTTAATCACCTCTGTCTGGATGTTGAAATTTTTCTGCTTCTCTACCTGTCTGAATTGGATTCTGACCTTGACTATTTGTTGATTTTGTGTTATCATTCTTGGATGCTATTTTCTGCTTATAGCTTGACCTCCTCAGTCTTTTAAGTTTCATCTCCTCTTTCGCTCTCACCCTAATCACAACTCTAATGGACCATTTACTTCCCTTTGTGGGCTCCCCACTTCCTCTGCCTGATCACAGTGGAAGCCATGGCTCCATGATGTCCCAGCTTTCTCCACTCAGTATTCTCTTAGACAGAAAATCAATGGGATGTTGGAATGCACTTGGCAATGCCTATAAAGCCAAGCAGGCTCCCTTATTAAAAGAGAGCAAACCCCAAAGCTTTACAAACTGTAACATGCTATACATGGGATAATAAGTTACTATCAGTTGATTACTTGGTAGGAATAAGAGACATCAGAGCAAAAGTCATGGAATATCACTTGACAGCATTTTTTAGACTCTGACAGCACTTTATTCACTCAGCTCCCCTACAAGGAAATACCTACCAAGGGGGAAAAACATATGTCCCCAGGCAGGGCATCTTCCCCATGGCAAAATGCTGAAGACTGACTCAAAAACATGTCACTACCCAATTCACTAGCCAAAAGGATCACTTTATAACAGAAGTCACTTACACTTAAGTGGGCTATTGTTTGTTAATGTCAATCATATTTGACTTATTTCTACCTAAAGATCCCTTAGGTTTTTGTGGAAATTTAACAAACATCCTGAATTCTAGAGCCAGCAGATAGTCAGGAGTGTGGGCTTAGGAGCTGGGCTGCCTGGGTTTGAATCCTAGCTCTACCATCTACTATCTGGGAAAACTTGGGCAAGATGCATAACCTCTCAGAGATGTGGATTCTTCAGCTATAAAATGGGGATAGTAACAGTACATACCTCAAGGAGTTGTGATGATTTAGTGAAATAACACATGTAAAATACTTGGGAAAGACACAGGAGAAGATGGCAGCATAGGGAGGTGTGGAATTTCATTAGTCTTTTGGAACAACTAGCATATAGCCAGGAACAACTAGTAAACAGTCTGGAACAACTGTTGGGGACATCTGTGACAAGACACACATCATACACCAGTCTGGAATGGGTGGAACAGCTGAGATCTCAGCATAAGAACTGTAAGTAAAGCTCCCCAAACTGAAGAGCTGGTGCCCCTCCCCCACCAGCACAGCAGGCTGAGATGAAACAATTCTCTGCGGAAAAAAGAAGCAGTTTACTAAGAAGATGAGACAGTAGCTCAACCAAGCTCCAACTGCAGTTTTAGTTAACGAATTTAGACTACTGGATACAAGTTATAAGCACAGATAAACCCAGAGCAAGCAGGAAAGGAACCCGGAGGTTTCTCTTGGCAGAGAGGAGGTGGGGCTGATGGAAAAATTACATAAATAAATAAAAACAGAGGCTTTTGGAGACAGCTGAGCTCAGAATACTGAAAAAGGGCTGTGTGCCAAGAAAAGGGACACACTGAAGCGGGCACCAGCTCTGGTTCTTGACTGGTAACTGGGGGTCTAGGGACTGTCTCTGAAAAGGAGATTTCTTTCTTTTTTCCTTTTTTTCCCCTCTCATTCTAAGTAGCTCATTAGAGAAAGCCTCAGGCATTTTCAATTTGTCAGGGTTGACCCGGGCAAGGGTGGAGTTAAGATAGTTAGAGAAACAAAGGAAGAAATCAAATGTAGGAGATAAACTCTAAGGGATTTATCTTCCCTAAGAAAAGGGAGAGGCAGGGCCCAGCTCAAGTGGCAGCTCTCCCTAAGAGAAATGAGCCCCTATGGCCTGGGCGGGGGGTGGGGGGGAAGAACAGAAACAGCTCAAGCTTGGCTTCTGACACTCTCAGCCCTTGGCAGGGACAGGGTCTATCAAGAATTAAAGGCAAGGCACCTCTTTATGCCAGTGGGGAGTGGTGGGCTGACAAGCACCACCTGCTGGGCAGGATAGGAAAAGCACAGCATCTAGAGGCCTCGTGGGAAAGTCTGACAATTTTCTGTGTCTCAGCCTCAGGGAAACTTGATATTGATTACACCCTCTTCATGAGACCTGGGCCCATCTGGTCTGGGAAAATCTGATTGGGGTAATCAAGGAAACCAGATGCCAAGACGACAAAAGATTTCAAGTCACCTTAAAAAAAATGAAGATATGGCCCAGACAAAGGAACAAACTTACACTTCAAATGAGATACAGTACCCCACCTCCATGGTTGCTAACATGACCACAGACATAGGGGACTGGTGGTTTGATGGGTTGAGCCCTCTACCATAAGTTTTACCCTTGGGAAGACGGTTGCTGCAAAGGAGAGGCTAGGCCTCCCTGTATTTGTGCCTAAGAGTCTCCTCCTGAATGCCTCTTTGTTGCTCAGATGTGGCCCTCTCTCTCTGGCTAAGCCAACTTGAAAGGTGAAATCACTGCCCTCCCCCCTACGTGGGATCAGACACCCAGGGAAGTGAATCTCCCTGGCAACGTGGAATATGACTCCCGGGGAGGAATGTAGACCCGGCATCGTGGGATGGAGAACATCTTCTTGACCAAAAGGGGGATGTGAAAGGAAATGAAATAAGCTTCAGTGGCAGAGAGATTCCAAAACGAGCCGAGAGATCACTCTGGTGGGCACTCTTACGCACACTTTAGACAACCTTTTTTAGGTTCTAAAGAATTGGGGGTAGCAGGTGGTGGATACCTGAAACTATTAAACTACAACCCAGAACCCATGAATCTCGAAGACAGTTGTATAAAAATGTAGCTTATGAGGGGTGACAGTGGGATTGGGAATGCCATAAGGACCAAACTCCACTTTGTCTAGTTTATGGATGGATGTATAGAAAAGTAGGGGAAGGAAACAAACAGACAAAGGTACCCAGTGTTCTTTTTTACTTCAATTGCTCTTTTTCACTCTAATTATTATTCTTGTTATTTTTGTGTGTGTGCTAATGAAGGTGTCAGGGATTGATTTAGGTGATGAATGTACAACTATGTAATGGTACTGTAAACAATCGAAAGTACAATTTGTTTTGTATGACTGCGTGGTATGTGAATATATCTCAATAAAATGATGATTAAAAAAAATGAGATACAGGAGTTGAAACAACTAATTAAAGATCTTCAAACAAATATGCTATGTCAATTCAAAAATTAAATCAATGAGTTGAGGGATGATATGGCAAAAGAGATGGACATAGAGAAGACATTAGGTGAACATAAGGAAGAACTTGAAAGTTTGAAAAAACCATGGGCAGAACTTAAGGGAATGAAAGGCACAATAGAAAAGATGAAAAACCAAAAGGAGACCTACAACAGCAGATTTGAAGAGGCAGAAAAAAGGATTCAGGAACTAGAGAAGAGGACATCTGAAATCCTACACAAAAAAGAACAGATAGGGAAAATAATGGAAAAATATGAGCAGGGTCTTGGGGAACTGAATGACAACATGAAGTGCTCAAATATGTGTCATGGGTGTTCCAGAAGGAGAAGAGAAGGGAAAAGGGGCCGAGAGAATAATGGAGGAAATGATCACTGAAAATTTCCCATCTGTTGTGAAAGACCTAACATTACAGATCCAAGAAGCACAGTGTACCCCAAACAGAATATATTTGAGTAGACCAACTCCAAGACACTTAATAATCAGATTATCAAATGTCAAAGACAAAGAGAGAATCCTGAAAGCAGCGAGAGAATAGCGATCCATCACATACAAAGGAAGCTCGATAAGACTATGTGTGGATTTCTCATTAGAAACCATGGAGGTGAGAAGATAATGGTCTGATATATTTAAGATACTGAAAGAGAAAAACTGCCAACCAAGAATTCTATATCTGGCAAAACTGTTCTTCAAAAATGAAGGAGAGTTAAAATATTTTCAGACAAACGGGACACTGAGAGAGTTTGTGAACAAGATATTTGCTCTACAAGAAATAATAAAGAGAACACTACAAGCAGATAGGAAAAGACAGGAGAGAAAGGTTTAGAGAAGAGTGTAGAAATGAAGACTATCAGTAAGGGTAAAAAGAGATAGAGAGGGAAAAAATAAAAATAAAATAAGATATGACATATAAAGTACAAAATACAAAACGGTAGACAGTAGATATTATGTAGAGTGAAATTAGCCAAAGCAAAAGGATGGGTACTCTATGGACTCACTAATATGAACTAACATGGATGAGCGAAATTTGAGAGTTAAATTTGAGAACACAGGTTGTCCGGAGACAGAAAAGGCTACAAATTGGGCATTTGATGCTGAAGGAGTATATAAGGGTAAACAGGATTGATTGTATAGCTCCAGAAATGGATAGCATAATACTGTGTGATGGTAACACAATATTCTAAGTACTCTGAACAAAGATGACTGTGAGTACAGTTGAAAGAGAAAGCCTAGGGGCATGTATGACACCAGAAGGAAAGATAGAGGAAAAAGAATAGGATTGTATAACTTAGTGAAACCTAGAGTGATCAATGATGGTGATTAAATGTACAAATATAAGACTACTTTTAAAAGAGAGAGAACAAATGAATGTCAACATTGCAAGTTGTTGAAAATTGGATGGTACAAGGGAAAAAATACAATCAATGCAAACTAGAGTCTATAGTTAATGGTAACATTGTAAGATGCTTCCATTAATTGTAACAAAGTTAATATACCAAAGCTAAATGTCTATAAGAGGGGAGTATAAGGGAATGATGGGATTCTTGGTGGTGGTGCTGTTGCCTGATCTTTTCATTGTGTTTTATTTTATTTTTATTTCTCTTCTGTCTTTTACATTTTTATTCTTCATTTTTTTTCTCCTTTTGCCCTTTCTTTGAGAAAGCAATGGAAATGTCCTCATATAGGATGTGGAGGTGAATCCATAACTATATGACTATACAAAGAATCACTGATTGTTTACTTAAAATGGATTGTATGGTTTGTGAATAAAACTGTGTAAAAAATAAAC
This sequence comes from Choloepus didactylus, assembly GCF_015220235.1. NCBI lineage: Eukaryota > Metazoa > Chordata > Mammalia > Pilosa > Megalonychidae > Choloepus > Choloepus didactylus. The sequence continues at coordinate 15,544,272 of NC_051308.1, read as the reverse complement.
TGATTAATGGGATTGTTCTTGTTCATGGGAAATGTATATGTGAATTATATTGTTTTTTCATGGATGTGTGCAGCTTGCTCTCATATGTTCAGAAGACAGAGCAATAGATGATGGATGATAGGGAGGGAGAGAGTGAGGGAGGGAGAGAAAGAAAGAAAGAAATGGTGTGACAGGTTGTTAAAGGTGGTGGATCGGGGTATTGGGGGAGGGGGGTTGGGGTAGGCTGGAGTTCTATGTATGGGGTTTGTACTGTTTTTGCAACTGTTCCTGAATTTATCTCAAAATAAAATTTCTTATAAAAAATAATAAAAAAATAAACTGAGGGATACAAGTGCTGGAGAAAATGTCAAGAGTGGGATGTACCTATTCACTGTTGGTAGGGAAGTAGAATGGTGCAGCCCAGCTAGAAGGCCGTGTGGTGGTTCCCAAGGAAGCTAAGTATCAGGTTGCCACATGGTCCTGCAACCCAGTTATTGGGTATATACTTGGAAGAACTGAGAGCAGGGACATGAATGGACATTGCACACTGGTGTTTTTGGCAGCAGTATTCACGATTCATAATAGATGGAGGTGACCTAAGGGTACATCAACTGATAAATGGAATGGTGAACTGTGGTGTATACATTCAATGGAATATTGAGCAGCAGCAAGAAGAAATGAAGTTGTGAGGTATGCAACTAGGTGACTGGAACTTGACGACAGTATGTTGAGTGAAATAAACCATAATCCAAAAGATAAACATTATAATGCCTCACTAATATGGACTAACTATAATGTGCATGCTCTGAGAATTGAGTCTCAGAGCATAGCTTATCAGGGGAAGGCTTATTTACAGGTTCCTAGATTGTAAGTTCTTACAGCAGTCACATCTATTCATGAGTTGAAATGGTTATTTCTAAATTCTGAGATGATGAGCTGTTTGTGTATAACCTGGTCAGTCCCTGGAACTTAAGGTATCTGTGTGAAAAACAGTTCAGACTTTAATTAGAGAAATGAACAAAATGGACTTGGTTAGGACTAAGGTAAGCCAGACTGAAGGAAAAAGGATGATAGTGACTGTGTTTTAAAACTTCAACTTCTATGTGAGTCCAAAGGAAGAGATGTATATATGATGGAAAATCTGTATTTTCTGTAGCATGTTATATAATTTAACTTGTATGCTCAGTTTATTCAAACACTGTAATTACATGAATATAGCATGTTAGCATGACACCCTGACACATCCCAGAATAATTTGGGCAGAAAATAAAAATGTATTTGTAAAGCCCTCTTGAGGGACTGGGGAAAAATTGGAAATATTAAACTTCCCCACCAGGAGAATTCCTGACATTCTTGTAAGCATTGGGAGCTACCATTGTAGTAGGCCAAGCCCTTGATCTTGGGACATTGTGGGATTGATTCTTGCAGTTTAACAATTTCAGGTTTTTCATTCTAGCTATTCCAATACACTAAAAACTAAAAAAGGGTATCTATATATCACGTAAGAATAACCTCCAGAATGACCTCTCAACTCCATTTGAAATCTCTTACCACTGAAACTTTATTTTGTTTCACTTCTCTTTCCCTTTGGGTCCAGAAGGCTTTCTCAACCCCATGATGCTGGGTCCAGGCTCATCCCTGGGAGTCATGTCCCACAGAGAGGGGAGGGCAGTGAGTTTACCTGCCTAGTTGGCTAAGAGAGAGCTGCTGACCATTTCTAAATGGTGAATTTATTTTATGTAAATTATACCCGTGTTAGTTTCTACTGCTGTGTAACAAATGACCACAAACGCAGAGGTTTAAAGCACCCATTTAGCTTATAGTTCTGTAAGTCAGAAGTCCAGTACGGCAGGGCTGGGTTTTTTGGTTCAGGGTAATGCATCAGCCAGGCTAAGTTTACATCTGGAAGCTCTGGGGGAAAATCCACTTCCAAACTCATTCTTGTTGATAGAATTTAGCTCCTTGTCACTGAGGTCCCTGGTTCATTGCTGGCCATCAGCTGGGGTTGGCTCTCCGTTCCTAGAGGTCACCGTGTCCCTTGCCACGTGGTCCCCTATATTGTCTATCCAGCAATGACACATGGACTCCTCATGCTTCTAATCTCTTACTTTTTCCTCTGTGACCAGTGAGAGAAAACTCTACTTTTGAAGAGCTCATATGGTAAGGTCAGGCCCATAGAGATCAAATTTTAAGATCAACTGTGCCATATAACATAACCTAATCACAAGAGCAAATTCATCATACTCCCAGTCCTGGGGGATTATGCAGAACACGAACATGGGGTACGAAGCAGCCTTCTTAGAATTCTGCTTACTATAATACCTGAATAAACCTTTATTTAAAAATTAAACCTCAGATATTTATACAGTTAAACTGTTGCCTTTATGAGAAGGGCAAAATTACTTAAATTTGGGCTGCTCCAGAAAATCTGGGATATACTGTTGCCATATGATCCAATTATTTGCCTGCTACATATGTTAGGATAGAACAGAGATGGAATAAATGAACATATTTTGAATGCCTACCATGTGTCAGACACATGCTAGACATTTAATATAGAGAGAGCATCAAAGGAGCCTCAGATTCAAAGGAAGTGGTGGTTGGGGGAGAGCCAGTGGGGAGAGAAAGCCCAGAAGCAGAACAGAGTTGAGGGGGTGGAAATATCAGAATGCAAAACTTGGTCATTCTGAGATTCCATCCCAAACAAGGCAGAGAAAAAGGGAAACAAAAATGGGGAATAGCAGTGACAAAGAGCCTCATTTAGGTGCCTGGGCAGAGCTTCCCAACTGGAATGTCGCAAATGGGCTGCTGGTGTCTGCAGCTTTGACCTTAGGACTGATTTCAAGTACTATAGTGGATAAGTGGCTCAGTTGAGCACAGCTTCATTGTAACAACTTTGTCCCCGTAGTGTGGTAAATTGACCCAGAGGTGACCACTTGTAATATTTCCTAAAAAAATTTTTCATTTTTCCACTTTCAAATGTATTGCTTTTATTAAACCCAATTTTTATGATACATTTTGTTAACCTTTGTAAAAGGATTGAATTTCTATATGATTGTCAAAATGCTGTTTTTATGTGAATTTAAGTGCATACTGTTTTTTTGAAAACCATATGTTTTACCACTAATTTCCCAAGTTACAAGGGAAGCCAGAGCAGCCTCTGTTTACTCATGTGCTATCCCAATGTCATTTTTAAAATATGCTATCAGTTGGAAAAAAAATATATAAAAAAGGCCCTTGTCTGGGATATGAGACAAGACTTCTGCAGAAGTGAGAAAGATCATGAAAACTAAGGAAACCTTGGCAGAATGAAAGTCTGCCTCATGAGAAACGATTCTGGGTTGGGGATCTGTCCTCTAATTCCACAAAAGTGCTTGGCACACCTATTCTAAGCTATAAAGCAGCAGAAAGATTTGGAATTTGGGAGTAGGAGGACCAGGAGCTATTGATATGCTCTCCTAATGCAGACTAGAGAGGAAGGAAGAGGACAGGGACTATAACCAGAGAGATGGACCTAGGAGCAGTTCAGTGGTAAGCTGCCTGGGGCTGCTGCTTAGCCCAGTGGTACCCAAGTCTTTGTGCCTTTGTGTGCACAGAGCCTGTGCCAGCTTGGATATATTATGTCCTGCCAAAAGCCATGTTCTTTAATGCAATCTTGTGGGGGCAGATGTATTAGTGTTGATTAGGTTGGAATCCTTTGATTGTTTCCATGGAGATGTGACTCAATCAACTGTGTGAAGTGTTTGATTAAATTATTTCCATGGAGATATGGCCCCCGCTCATTCAGATTGGGTCTTGATTTAATCACTGGCATGCTATAAGAGCTCAGACACAAGGAGCTCAGTGCTGCAGCTGAGAGAGACATTTTGGAGACGACTATCAAAAGCAGACATTTGCTGATGCTTTGGAGATACTAGACCAGAGCTTGCCCCACAAAGCTAAGCCCAGAGACATTTTGGAGAACGCCATTTTGAATGCAACCTGGGAGCAAGCAGACACTAGCCACCTGCCTTCCAAGCTAACAGAGGTTTTCCAGACGCCAATGGCCTTTCTTCAGTGAAGGTATACTCATGTTTATGCCTTGGTTTGGACACATTTATGGCTGTAGAACTGTAAATTTGTAACCAAATAAAACCCCTTTATAAAAGCCAATCCATTTCTGGTATTTCGCGTAACAGCAGCATTAGCAAGCTGGAACAGAGCCCTACCCAGTCCTAAGTTAATTCCAGTTAAGGTGAAGTGGTATGGTGGAGAGGGCATGGGTTTTGGAGTGAGCTTCACCTGAGATGACTTCCTCCACCACTTATCAGCTGTGAACCCCTAGGTAAACTACTCAACTTCTCTGAGTCTGTTTCCACATTGATAAAATGGGCCTAGTGGTAGTGCTAACCTGCTTGGTTGTTGTGAACATGGAATGAAAGAACATAATAAGCAACTTGTCTGGTACCATAACTGGTATGTGGTAGGCACTGGATAAATGGGAGATTAGATGCACGTGATGGAAAATTCTAGCATTATTGTGGCCCTGTGGGCAGGGTGCCTTTGGGGGATATAGAGACCACATACCTGTTGTCTGCTGGGTTGGCCCAGTCTGTATATCTGGACTTGGGCCCCAGACTCTAATTCCCTGCCTAGTTCTTGCTTGTCTTCTTTCCTCTCTCCTTAGGGTTGGACCCTATTCCCTAGTCTTGTAGCCAACAGCTGGCTTTCCTCTCCCAATAAGACCATCACCCAGAACCATGAAGATACTGCACCTTGGGTTCAAATGGCATCTATGATCTCACTCCTTATGCCAGCTTGGATCCCTCAGTTCCAGTGCCTGACTTTCCTGTACTCTTTGGGATCCTTGATGTTCTGGTGGTAGCTGTACTTTTGGAGGCCTCTCTACACAGGGTTAGCTCCCCTGGCCCTGGTTTCTTTCCCTCTTCCTCTATCTTGCAGGGCCATAGCTCAGAATACCTCATGGTTTAGTCTGTCTGAGTTCCAACATGCATAAATACCAAATCGGTGCTTTTTCCATCCCAGAAAGAGGGAGTGATAAGTCGGGAGACTGGGTGATGAGGAAGGGAGGGAAGAGCTTTCACAGAGGTGGACAGGAAGGGGAAATACATTCAAGGAGGAGAGGCCAGGGCTCAGTCAAGGTGCATTGGAGGACAGGAAAGAGCCCTGTATGGCTGGAGAGGAGGGCTGGGTTGGGTAAAGACATCAAACTCAGGGAGCAGCTGATGACTTGAATCCCATTTGTCCTTCCCAAAGCTGTCTTAGTCATTGCTTTCATAAAACGTAGTCCTTTCCCTGGACTTTCCCATATCAGCAAATAGCATTATTAATCCCCCGGCAGCTTAAGTTAAAAAAAAAAACAGTATTCACCTTGGATTCCATACCTTTCACTCAACTCCCACGTCCCAATTCAACACCAAATCTCATTGATTCTACTTCTAAAGTTGATTTCTAATCTGCTCACTTATCCCAATTCCATCCTCTACTTCAAGCTACCATCTTCTTTCCCCTGGACTATTTTGATACCGTCTGTGCCAGTTTGTATATATTATATCCCCCAGAAAAAAGCCATATTCTTTGGTACAGTCTTGTGGGAGTAGATGTATTAGTGTGGTTTAGGTTGGAACCTATTGGTTCAGTATTTCCATGGAGGTGTGGCCCTGCCCATTCAGCCTGAGCCTTGATTAGTTTACTAGAGCCTTATATAAGCTCAGACAGAAGGAGCTCACAGCTAGCTGGAGCTGAGACAGACATTTTGAAGACAGCCATTGGAAACTGATGTCCACATTTTGGAGAACGCCATTTTAAAACGCAACCTGGGAGCAAGCAGACACCAGCCACGTGCCTTCCCAGCTAACAGAGGTTTTCCGGATGCCATTGGCCATCCTCCAGTGAAGGTACCCGATTGTTGATGTCTTACCCTGGGCACTTCATAGCCTTAAGACTGTAACTGTGTAACCAAATAAACCCTCTTTTATAAAAGCCAATCCATCTCTGGTGTTTTGCATTTTGGCAGCATTAGCAAACTAGAACACCCTCCTACCTGGTCTCCCTTAATTTAATCTTGCCTCCTTAATCCATTCTCCATTCAGCAGCTTCAGTGATTTTAAACACATCCATGCATACACACACACACATGCATATATCACATCACTCTTGTCACTGCTTAAAATACTTCAATTGTTTCATTTTGTTCTTCCAGTAAACTCCAACTTCCTGTCAGGGACCATATATCCTCATGTCATTTTCCATTTGCTCATCAGCTCCAACCTCTCCGGCCTCCTTGCTTCTCCCAGAATACTGCAAGCTCTTTCCTCTCTGCCGCTTTGCTGCCTGGAATGCCACCTATACCCACCCCTCCTTCCCATGCCTCTCACCCTGCTCTATGTGGGGCTCGTGCTTCCATGTCAGCTCTTGAGAACAACCTTCTCCGACCACAAACCTCTCCTCCTCACTACTATACAACTTGTTGGGGTTTTTTTTTCTTTAAAGCACTTTTTACAATCTGCAATTATTTCACTTTTTATTTACTTTTCTGCAGTTTGCTCCCCGAGAAGAAAGTAAGGTTTTGAGGACAGAGGACACATCTGTCTTGTTTGCTGCTCTATCTGTAGAGCCTAGAATAGTCTGTGACACCTAATAGATTCTCAAAAAAAGGTGGTTTATTGAATGGGTGTGAGAATGAATGAGAAATGAGTATGGGAGATGACGAGCTGGTCTTGGAGCCTTGTTCAGGGCCCCGACACTGCCTACATTATTGAACACAAGGGGGAGGCTGATGACAGTGTCTGGGGTGAAGGGAAGTGTCTCTCAAGCTCGGGGGGTGCCAGGGCAAGTTCTGGTGCTGTGATTGTCAGATGCTCTTGGCCCAAACCTGCAAGGTTTGGAGAATGTTGCCCTCCAATTTTCTCTCTGCATCAGGAGACAGGCAAAGGGAGTTCTTTCTTACACGCCAAGGTTGCTGGCTGTGGAGATAGATACAGAGACGGATAGCATGTAGCTTCAGCCCCACACATGGCAGGGATTAGAACTCAGCCCCAAGGGGCTCACTAAGCAGCTTGGCCCTGGCATCTGCCTCTGCTGTTTGCCAGACATTCCAGTACATTCCACCCAACTTTCTCTCTTGTCTCCTGCAGCACCAATTTCATAAGGGCTCATTTCACCACACATGCATGAATTGCATGTACCAGCTTTGAGCTATTTAAACAAGGCCTAGAACTGGCTGTATTTTGACGATGAAGTGACTCTGACATTCAAAGCTTTGGTGAGGGCTTTTGGCCTTTTGCATGGAAAATATTACACAAACTTCAGCTCTTAGAGCTCAGTTATCTATGATGTTCCTGCATACAAAGTGACAGAAGCCCTTGTGGAGAAGGTTATGGCTTACTCTCTATGGTCAGGACACGGCTCTTTTCCCAGACAACACTGGGAGGGCATTCCCAGGATTCATGCTTTGTGCTTCTCATTTCCAAAGAGAGGGTTAAATTCTTGTTAAGGTGAAGATCACATTGCCCAGATAGCCAAGAGTAGGATTTGTGAATTTGCCATACACTTCTTCCTTTTTTTCCCCTTAGGGTGCTTTAGAAAATCTCATCACCCTATGAACTCCAGTTATCCCATCCAAATGCTGGGCACAGAAATGATCTGTGTGGAGCTGTTCTAACGAAGGGGGGAAATGCTCCTAAAAGCACTGGCCATCTCCATCAACAAGGTTCTGATCAGTGAGCTTGCCAAAACAGAATAAAAGAAAAAGAAAAAATTCAAGACATGAATTGAAGCTACTGAAGGGAAGCCAAAAGACAAGGATATTTGAAATGGCAATGGCTGGAGGTATTTAGAAGGGAACTGCAGAAAGGAATAAATGAGTCATAGAGGAAATGCAAACCTCCTTGTTGGCAAGAAACTAAAGTCACAGGGCAACTTGTTGGAGGCTTTAATGCTTCTGCGGTATTTATAGCAAAGAAAAGAAATGACCAGTTCAGCCAACAGGCTACACATGTAGCCTCTGTCCAAGGTCATCGAGCAAGTCACACTTGAGATGGAAAACCAAATGCCAGCGCTGAGGGCCATAAAATGCTACCCTTGATTAAATGCTCACCATATGCCAGGGGTGTTATATTCTGTTTTAGTTTCCATGCAAATATCATGCAAAGGGATGGCTTGAACAATGGCAATTTAATGGCTCACAGTTTTGAGGCCAGGAGAAAGCACAATCAAGGCATCGTCAAGGTGATGCTTTCTCCCTGAAGACTGGCAATCCTTGGGCCTGGCTCTTCTGTCACATGGCAATACACATGGCTGCTCCTCCTGGCTTCTCCGTTTTCTCCTGGGTTCCACTGATTTTTGGCTTCTTGCTTTCTATGGCTTTCTCTCTGTGTGTCTGAATTTCATTCTGCTCATAAAGGTCTCCAGTAATAGGATTAAGACCCATCCTGATTGAGGTGGGACATATCTTAAGTGAAGTAACCTCATCAAAAGGTCTTACTTACAATGGGTTCACACCCACAAGAGTGGGTTAAGTTTAAGCATATATTTTTCTGGAGTGCTTATAGCCCCAAATATTATAAACAACTTTGGAAAGTAGGTATCATGATCCCTGTTTTACCGATGAGCAAACTGAGGCTCAGACAAGGTTAAATTTTCCTTTTTTTCTAAAGTCACAGAGCTACTACTTGGTAACCCATACTCACACCCACCTGTTAGGGTAATAAGAGGAAGCCTGGCATATTGGAAGTAGCACAGATTCAGGAGTTAGACATGATGATATTTGAACACCAATTCCAACCATCTACTAGATGAATGACCTTGGGGAAATTGTTTCCCTTTTTTGAGGTCCAATTTCCTCATCTGTAAAACTTGGGAATGATAACCCATACCTTGCAGGGTTATCGCAAGTATTAAACAATCCATAGAAAAAAGCCGAGTGGACTCCCCTGCACCCAATGGGCATCCAGTATGTGTAAAGTTTTATTCCTTTCTGTTAATGGTGGATATGACACCCAAATGGAGCCCACACTTTTCAACAACATGATGATTCAAGAAAAATAACAATTTTATTTACTTTTTTCATTGGTGGTTTTCCCATATGGCCTACATCTGTGCTGCAAGGGAGAGCTCCAGAATACAGGGGTATTTGGAATGGGAAAACAACAGCCTGGCACCACTGGTTCTGTTCACACTGGGTATCGAGGGCCACACAGCAGCTTCAACCCAGCAGAGTGGTGTTTCTAGCCAAAGATGGGCCAGGAGACATTTAAAACAATCCCAGAGGGAGCTGGGCTGAACAAATTTATGGGAGGCAGAGAGTTGCCTAGATCAAAGTCTGGGGAATGTGGCTGTTTGTGTTTCTGCTAGAGGAGGGCCTTTGATGTTGGGACACCTGGGGCCAGAAGCCTCAGTTGCAAGACAGCCTCCTCCAGGGAGATGGAGGGTTGCCAGGAGGGAGGCCAGGAGCAACCGTTTTTTTTTTCCATTCCTTGGGTGTCTTCTAGGACTACTGAAGAAATGAATATGTGTGTGTGTGTATGTGTGCGTGTGTGTGTTTAATCACATTACTTTCACTGACTTGGAAACCCCAGGAACATCTAGCAAAGCCAGTGTTCCCAGGGAGACTGTTAGACCATCCTCAGTTGACATCAGGAGCTCACACAGACTCACAGCAGCTCTCCAGGAAAATGGTGTCAGGCTCCGGTTTATCAAAAGATAATTAGCAAAGAAAAAAAAAAAAGATAATTAGTGCTGAGAGAAGTAACAGAAAAAAACCCTGGATTGAGAATCACAAGATTTGCTTCATGATATTTTGGATACAACATAAATCTTCAGAACCTCAATATCCTCATCTTTAAAATGGGGGAAATTATATATCTGCCCTGAACTTGGCTGTTCATTGGAAATAGGATGAGACATGGGATGTGAAAGGCTCCATAAGATTTTAAATCCTGTACAAAACATTTGGAACTTTTCAGTTCAGCAAGTGCTTAGCAAGTATCTAGCATGGGCAAGAACTCATTTAAGTTAGTGGGAAATATGAAGACGAACAGGACACTAGCTCTCAGGCAGTTTAACACTAAAAGGGGGAAATGCATGTGAACATCTCACCCAGGCAGATGGTGCAGAGGAAATGATGTTCTCTGACAGCACAGGGGAAGGAAAGTCCAGGTGAACGGGCCATACTCCATTTGGCAGAGCCGGCCTTTGGCTTGGTCATGAACGATAAATCTCTGTCAACAGATAGGGGAGCAGCACCTAGAAAACACATGCACGGAACAGTCTGGAAAAGATATATTTATGACTCGTTAGAATTTTTGGCCATGAGATTAAACTCAAACTGACTTAAGAAAAATAGGGAATATATTGACTCATACAATTGAAAAGCCCAGAGGCACCTGGCTTCAGATACTGCTGAATCTAAGAACCCAAAACACATCATCAGAGCTCTGTGTTTCTCTCCATCTCTGGAAAGTCTCTCTTTATGAGAAGAGCATGAACCCAAGCCTAATTTAGCATTTTCGCAACAGATTTGAAAGAACTTTTTCAGGGAGGATGCTGATTGGCTGGGTTTGGATCCTGTGCCTGTTCTTGTATCAATCTCTGAGCCCAGAGGGTGAGGAAATGGCATCAGAGAGGCAGTCCTGGTTCACATGGCTGTGGAGGGTGCTTAAGTCCATCCCACTTGGAAAACTGGGATGGTGTTCCAGTTTGCTAATGCCGCCATTACGCAAAATACCAGAAATGGATCGACTTTTAGAAAGGGGGTTTATTTGGTTACAAAGTTACAGTCTTATGGCCATGCAAATGTCCAAATAAGGGCATCAATACTAGGTGCCTTCACTGACGAACACCTGTGGCATCTGGAAAACTGTTAGCTGGGAAGGCACATGGCTGGCGTCTGCTTGCTCCCAGGTTGGGTTTCAGAATGGCATTCTCCAAAATGTCTCTCTAAGCTGCAGCTGCTCTGAGGTCCTTCTGTTTGTGAGCTTTTATAGGGCTCCATTAACTAATCAAGACCTACCCTGAATGGGCGGGGCCACATTTCCATGGAAACGTTCAATCAGAGCTCACACCCCAATCAAAGGTGTCACTCACAGTTGTGTGGGTCACATCTCCATAGAACACTCAATCAGAAGGTTCCAACCTAATCAACACTAATACGTCAGCCCCCACAAGATTGCGTTAAACAACATAGTGTTTTGGGGAACATAATACATCCAAACTGGCACAGATGGGTTCCTCGTATCAATGCGAGGGTCCATTGCAAGAAGAAGGAAAAAGTTCTGCTGGCAGAACAAAAAAATAAACAACAACACACTACAGACTAGGTGTCTGGTATGGCTCATGATTATTTTTCTTAGAAAAAGCAGAGATGAAATGTTCTCCAACTGTGTAGGAAATGATGAGGGAGGAAGATCTGAGAAATCTGGACTCTTTTAAGTATTAAGTGCCTTTCAGAATGCTTGCCCAGACCGTGCTCCAGTTCTCTAAGACTTGCCTGTCTATTCCCCACCAGTGTTGCCCTAGACACACACACACACACACACACACACACACACACACACACACACACACACGAGGGCACCTGTACCCAGTTTGCACTTCCATGGCTAGGCTGGATTGTCTGTTGTCAACTCAACATCACCACCACCCCTTCTATCATCTCCTTCACATCACAGAAGAGAAGCTTGGACAATTTCCCAGAATTCCCCTCTACATATGGTTTTGGTTAGTTTTCCAGTAAGAGGCACTCATATGAGAATTTGAAGTAGGCGAGAAGCAGAAGTGATTACTGTCTGGAGACATTTGCAGGCAGACATAAGGTTTGCCGCAATTTCTGGGAAAGTTCCTGTGAATCACCCGTTTTGAGGATATAGGCAGCTGAGATAGCTGACAGCCGCTTTGGAGAATCACTCATCTGTGCTTCAAGCTGATATAGTGGGAGCTTCCAGAAGGTTCTTGATCATTAGAGTAGCTCCTGGGTGAACTTCTTGGGAATCACCTGTTGCAGGCTGAGACAGGTGATAGAGTAACGCTGAGTTTCTTCAGATTAACAGTAGTTTTGGGTTGAGTTCTTGAAAACCATCCACTTGGCTGCGCAGGCTGAGATTACTGACAATTGTTTCTCTGATCTTTGTTCCTTCATTCTTTCTAACCGTTGTGTAGTCCTCTTACTCCATGAATTCATCAGTTTATTTGCAGAGACTGCTGGATTCTGGGATGGCTCTCGAGTAGAACAGGAAACAGTTCTGAATGTTACTGATGCTAAGTTTTGTGTTTGTCAGATTTTTTCTATTTTTTAGGTGAGCATGATGACTGCAGAGGTTAGAGTTGTGAAAATCTGGGCTAAATATTTTTTCTGTAAAGTCAGTTAGGATTCCATTCATGAGAAATAACACAAAATTTCACTCTTTAAAAATAACAGCATGTAAACTGGAATGAAAGAAGGAAATTATGTATACATGCTTAATATTCTTTGTGAATGTCTTTCATTTAACTAAAATTATATTAGAAACCAGATTAATAAATAAAAAATTCAAAATGGTTTTAATTATCCTAAAAAAAAATTTAAGAGTGATTGGTTGTATTGAGTTCCTGTAATTGTATGCACCAAAACAACAGTTTATAGGCAGTGAAAAATGTATACATAGAGTGACTTCTGTTTTCCTGACCAAGCCTCAACTGATAAAATGGCCTATTATGAATGGACCACACCATTTGGAAGAGGCACCCCTATTCCAAATAGGTCCAGAGGAGAGTCAACCCATCCACCAGGCTGAGCCAAGCAGATTTTTCTTCCCTGGGAGTTTGCAATTGGGATAAAGGGATTCCTGGTGACTGGTAGTATCAGAAATGAGAGAACATTTAGAAGGCTGAAGAAACCATTTTCTTCTAGAAGCAAAAAGTTCAGCCAGCAGAGAGAGAAAAAAAAGTATATGCTCAGAGAGAAGAAGAGATGAGGAAACTAAAGCCCTAACAAGAAAGAAATGGGAACTTCGTCCGGCTTTCCAAGTTCTGCTTCCAGTCCCACATGGGAAGCCCAGCTTCTTGCTCTCGGTTTCATGAATATTCCTGCATCATTTCACTAAGTCCCCTTCTTTTTATTTAAGGTAGTTTGTGTGAGTTTCGATTTCTTGTAACCAAAAGAGCCCTGATTAAAAGTAGAGAAGATCCAGGATTATTCTTTTTGATCATAAGTTGACACAGTCCCTGGTATATGAGCACTTAAAAATATTTGTTTAATTAAAACCCAACCCCCTACTGCTGGACAAAGAATAATTACTGAAATAATTTATTTTTGAGAACTAGCTTGTGAGATAAACACCTATTGGCAACAGTTTTTTTTTTTTTTAAAGGACTCAATAATAAACTGTCTTCAGCTGTGTAATACAGTTGCACACTTACAGGAGCAGAAATGAGAAGCTTAGATTAGAAATAACCTAGACTACTAAACTGCTATAATTAAGGTTGTGGCCGTTTTCCTTCTCCCCATCCCCACCCCATTGGTTCAGGGTGGTTTGTGATTTTTTTATTTCTTAAAGCAGAGTTGGGATGCTTGAAGACATTTCTTGTTTACAGTGTGTGTCAATTCTCATGAGAAGGACACCAGCACTCATTGCTCACTTCCTATGGAGCTGTGCTTTTTTGTGTAGCACCTCTTTTCAAAGCATGAGCTGCCCTTTCCTGGGGACACATTACTTACTCAGAATAACTACTTGTTACACTCAGCCAAAGATCAGGTCCAGGATTTCCCAGTACAGCCCTGGCCAGTCATAAATTATTTGGGTAGCAAGTTTTATAGTCATATTTATTTGTTAGTCTCCTTAGAAAAGCTGGGGAATGGTAGTCCTTCCTTCTTAGGGAGAGAAGAAAATCTGAGATGCTCCCCTCCACACACACCCCTCCCATGCTGGAAATGTTAAATTACTCATTCACATTCCAACAAGTTAGCTGCGGCATCATTCACTGAGTCCCTGAGTCATTTTTGTTTTACATGTAATACAGTACATGTTGGCCCTGACAAGCTGTTTATTGAAAATCTAATCCAATACAACCTTTTATCTTGAAGGGCACTTACAGCATCTAGAGTATATTCAGTGAATTTTAAGTGACAGACTAGCCTAGCAGTATCGGTGAATCATTAAAAAAAAAGTGTGAAAAGCTGAATCTGTAGGCGTTCATCACTTTTAATAATAAATAACGTTTGAGTGCCTCCCACGTGCTGGGCACTGACAATACTGCAATAAAAACAAAAACAAAACATTTCCTTCTCTTGTAGAGCTTATGATCTAGTGGGAGAGGTAGATTTTAGATAAATAATCACACAAACAAATATACATGTAACAGGCTTACAAATTTATCCACACTGTCCTGACATGTGAGAGGAAAAAGTCTCCTTATTTTGCAAAACAAATAATCTTTCCCAGAGCCACCAGCTGGGTCCTGGAGGAAATTTTAAAATTTATTCCAATCTGTTAAACACAGTTCAATCTAGCACTTTACATTCAGTTCCCTTTGGAAAAATCTGTTTTTCAGATTTCCACGTCTTCCACCAACTTCTTTTCAAAATGGTGCCTGGGTGTGTCGGAGAAGTACAGGACCGTGCATTATGGAGGGAAGGGACCTGATCACCGTGTGTTAGAGCACTGGCTGGGGAACTATTAGGTGAGATTAGTAACCACTTTGCTGTCATCTGCTTGCCGAATCCTGAAATGGGGTGAGACAGAATGTGTTCTCTTGGCATATTGCCCTCCATGTTGCTTTGCCCCCAAATTGACCCTGGCTGTGGCTGCAGGGCCTCTGAGGTCTGGCTGTGAGATCTGCTCAATCCCTGGCTTGTGTGGATTGTCCTATATCCCTTGGCATCAGTTCCATTTTGCTTCAGTCATCACACTGACCTCTTTTCTGGCAAGCGCCCCATATAGTCTCCTAGGAACCCCCACATACCTGTCTCAGTAGATTCTGGGGACTTCTGGGCCCATGTCACTGCAAGTGGGAGCCCGGCCTGACTCAGGAGTGCCCACAAAGGTTTTTCTCTCTCTCTGTCTGACTATGCAGCTGCCCCAAAAAGACGTCTCTATTCAGAGTCCCAGGTGAGGAACGAGGCAAATTTCTGTCTGCTTTCTGCCTTCCCTCCATTCTAGGTAACATGCTTTCCTACACTGGGACTTAGCCCGGAAAAGGAAGTCAGCACACAGGAATCTCCACAGGCTTCTATTACCTCCATCCCCTTCTTTTCCCCACAATCCTCTAAAGTGAAAGGAGTGATATTTTACCTTTTCCTTTCTGTTTCTTCAAGACATTTCCCCTCCATTATATTCTCCAACTTTTTTTAAGTAATATCTGCCCTCCTGCTTTCACTAGGGAAAGAGTTGAGGGCGGGGCACAGGGATAGAAAACATGCTTACCAGCAGTTGTGCTAAGGCTGTGAAGAAGTTTGGGGCATTATTATGGGACTGTCTAACAAAGAAGTTTTCTTTGAGTAAATGATGTTTAAGTAGAGACTAAAAAGATGGTTGGGGGTAGGAGGAGGAGGGAGGTGCCTGTGGCTATGACAGGGTACCTCACAGGATCCTGGAGGTGATGGATTCTTGTTTGGCGTCTTGACTGTGATGGGATCACATGAATCTATGCATGTGAGAAAACTGCCTAGAACTACCCTCCCAACACAAACGAGTGCATGTAAAATTGGCAAATCTGATTGTTGATGGATTGTATAAATATCAATTTCCTGGTTGTGATAATGTACTCTAGTTAAGCAAGATGTTACCACTGGGGGAAACTGGGTAAAAGGTACACGGGATCTCCCTGTATAGTTTCTTACGATTGCATGGGAATCTACAATCATCTCAGAATAAAAAGTTTATTAAAAAAAAAAAAGGAGTTAGCCACGTGAAGAACATTCCAGGCAAAGGGAATCAATCACTTGTATAAAGGGCAGGAGGGGGAAGAGGACTTGCCAGTTGAAGAATCTGGAAGAGAATCTGGCTGGAAGCAAGGGGGACATGGAAAGCAGTGAAGCGGCCGAGAAAGACAGAGGACAGACCGTATGGGTTTTGTAAGCCTATCAGCTATTTCGGATTTTATCTTAAATGCAAGGGGAAGCCATTGGAGGATTGGAAGCCGGAGAATGATGTGGTCAAATCTATCTTTTAAGAACATCCCTCTGTATGGAGAATGACTGGGAGGTGGACAGAGTGGAAGAAGGGAGACTTCTACAGAGGTTATATTTAAAGTGCTAAAAGAAAAAAAAGTTATTCAAAAATAGTACATCCAGCAAAGTTGTCCTTCAAAAATGAGAGAGAAACTAAGACATTTGCAGACAAATAAAAGCGGAGGGAATTCATTACCACTAGACCAGCCTTACGGGAAATGCTAAAAGGAATCCTTCATGTTGAAAGGAAGGGACATAGGACAACTAGAGAGTAACTCAAAACTGTATGAAGAATAAAGACCTCCACCACAGGTAACCATACGGGGAAGTATAAATGCCAGTATTAGTATATTTTACATTTGTATTGTCCTCTTTTACTTCTAATATGGCTTAAAATTCAAATGCATAAAAAGCAAACACAAACCTTTGTTACCAGGTGCACAATACAAAGGCGTAATTTGTAACAAGAACAAAATGGAAAGAGAGCGCCGAAATATAGGAACGTGTATGTAGGCTACTGAAGTCAAGTTGGCATCAACACAAACTAAATTGTAATAGATTTAGGATGTTAAATGTAATCTCCATGGTAGAGGATCAAGGAAGGCTTGATTCCAAGTACAGTCCTAGAACCCAGTACTGGAACCCATCAAGCTACCCATTCCAAGGCTATGGGCTCACCTTGGCAAATGGCTCTTCACTGAATCTAAAGGAACCATAATATACTGGGAGGCAGACTACTTTGCTTGTGATAGGGAACCTTGGATAGAGAGGGTAACACAGAGAGAGGAAGCCATCTCTCATCTTATCGAATGATTGCTGAGTTGGCAAACTGACAGAGGTCTGCACCAAGGCCAGCAGTTTTCACGCCTGCACCAGGCCCCAGAAGAGCTAGCGGTGACATCAACAACCCCTGTGGCAGAGGCGGATGTCCTGCTGTGTTGACTGGAGTGACTGCAGACCCCAGGCTCCCTACAGCAGAGGCCACCCTGGTGCTCAAGAAGCCAAGATCAGTAGTCACCGGAGGCTCAACTGGAGCAGCAACTCTGATGGCTATTGGGGCAGGTCCAAACTCCCTCCATCTGGAGACAGCAGAATCTTGTAAGCATGCCGGGAATCTCCAAATATCTCTGGGGGAGCGTATCTTCTGGGGAAAAAAACAAAAAAACAAAAAAACAACTGTATTTCCTGCTAGTCATGTAAGTGGATATTGAAGCATCAAAATTTGTGATATTGATGTAAAAATGGCCTAATTTGTAGTTACTGGGTACATTAAGAGAAGCACATTAGTCATTACTACAGTCTTTATCTGAGTCTCTGGGCTACTGCCAGGAAAGGAAATGTGAAGTTAAAAAACGAAAACATCATTTCTTATGCAGGAAGTATTCCAACACATCCTGTTTCCTCACAGTCTTTCAGCCCGCCTGGTTGTTACCTTGTCGTAATGTTTGAATTAGGAGGCTGCAACCTGCTATAGAATTGCACAAAAGGAAAACCCATCTGGGGCTGAAAGATCTCAGCTGTGGTTAGCAAAACATATCCTGATTCCCACCTTCATTTTCCTGGAGGAAAAGGAGAGTTGCCCTTTGAGTGCTCTGCAGACACACCTGTCACTAACCCTGAGCACATCTGTCTCCTGTTCGTAAGCATCAACCATGCAGTGCCTGTGTCCTCTGACAAGTGCTTCATGCAGATGAAGGATGGAATTTCACCTTCCTTGGTTACCTCAAAAAGGCTCTCCATCGAGAGGTCATTCTGGAGGGCATTCTTATGCATTATATAGATATCCCTTTTTAGTTTTTAGTGTATTGGAATAGCTAGAAGGAAATACCTGAAACTGTTGAACTGCAACCCAGTAGCCTTGATTCTTGAAGACGATTGTGTAACTTTATAGCTTACATGGTGTGACTGTGTGATTGTGAAAACCTTGTGGCTCACACTCCCTTTATCCCTTTAGTGTATGGACGGATGAGTAGAAAAACGGGAGCAAAAATTAAAAGAATAATAGGAGGGGATAGAGGGGTGGGATGTTTTGGGTGTTATTTTTTACTTGTATTTTTATTTTTATTTTTATTTTTTGGGGGGGTAATAAAAATGTTCAAAATTGATTGTGGTAATGAAAGCACTACTATATGTTGGTACTGTAAATGATTGTATACTGTGGATGATTGTAGGGTATGTGACTATATCTCAATAAAGCTGAATTTAAAAGAAGAAGAAGAAGAAGAAGAAGAAGGCTCTCTATGAACCCAAGGCCTCTGAGAAGATGAAAAAGTAACAAAATTTCCACCTGCCATATTATGAAGATTCCTTTGGGAGAGGAAAGTGGTACCATTTTGGTGGGGGTAGACACATGATATATGTAGTCATGGAGTAGCATCTTTGATTGTATATAAAATTCATGTCATTTTTAGCTCCAGGTTTCCCTCCTAAAGGCTGTCTCCTTCAGTCAGTGACTGCAATCTGAAACCAGGACCCCATGGAGGAGACCCTACAATCCTGCACTCCATCCCTCTATAATTATGTCTGACCATTCTCAATGGACAAATAAAAATGTACTCAGTGTTTAAAATAATCTTTCTAAAATGCAAATCTGATCTTGTCACTCCCTAGCTGTCTTCGCTTTCCAGGCTGCCATGTCAGGTACTACACAATGGTCTTCCCATTGGCTCAGATAATGGGAATTTATTGGCTCACAGTTTTGAGGCTAGAAGTCCAAAATGGAGGCCTCAGCCATGACAGTGCTTTCTCCCAAAGGTCTGCAACACTCTGGTGCTGGCTGCCAGCGATCCTTGGACTTCTTGGCTAGTGTCCCTGCTTCACCTCACATGGCAATGGTGATCCCCTTTCTCTTCTCAGTTCCCTTGACTTCCAGTTTCTGGCTCCTCCCCATGGCTTTATCTCTATAAGGTCTCCAGCAACAGAATTATGACCCATCCTCACTCAGTTGGCCACACCTTAACTAAAAACAACATCTTCAAAAGATCCCATTTTCAATGGGTTCACACCCACAGGAATGGGATTAAGAGGAAGAATATGTTTTGTCTGGGATACATAACTCCATCTGCCAAACCAGCTTAAAACCCTTCAGTGTCTTCAGTACAGAGCCCAGAATCCTTTATCTGCACTCAAGGTCCTCCACAATTGGGCCCCACTGACTTCTGTCTTGTTTCTTCCTGCTATCTCTGCCCATGTGCATCCTCCTGTGGGTGGTCACACTTCAGCCACAGTGAACTGTTTGCAGTTCCGCAAAAGCTCCATGCCTTCTCCCATCTCCTTGCCGATGCACACACTGCTCTCTAGGCCCCAAAGCCCTCCCTGAAAAATGGGGTTAGATGCCTGACTTCTGTTCTCTTGTGATGTACATACCTCTATCAGCTCTCCTATTACACTGTATTAAAAATCCTGGTTTACTTCTCTCTCTTTCCTACTTCACTGTGAACTTAACAAAGATAGGGGCTGCCTATGATTCATTTTTGCAACCCTGATGCACAGAAAAAGCTTGAAATTTAACAATGAATACTTGAGCAAAGGGTTGCTTTAATTAATTAATAATCCATGGTTCTTTATCCTGAAGGTCAGTTCAACAAGATATCACTTGCTTATTTCTTAAGCCTTCAGACATAACGATTCAATTAAACTTAGTAAATATTTATAGGACACTGCTTATGTGACAGTCCTGAGCTAGATCCTGGAGACATAAAGCAAGCACAGTCCTAGGGACCCTCAAGTAGCTCCCAGTTGGAAAGTGATACGGAGGATGAATACCGACCAAAAATAGCTGTAGGTCAGATCAGGTCAGTTTTTGCCACCAAAAGGGTTCATTCAGTTCAGGACAGGTTTTCCTGCTAAATGAGTTACAAAAAAAAAAACGAAAAAACCTGCTGACTCTTTGCAGGCCATGCTCTCACATCAGAAAGCAGGTGTAGGCTTAGTTATAGCTGAATGATCCTGGGACTAAGGCAGAAGGCAATCTGGGTGGAAGGGGGCTGGGAGAGGGCTGACAGAGAGAATGGGACTTGGGAAGCTCAATTTCCATTCTGAGCTCTAACTTAGATTAGATGGTTATTTGGAAGGATTTTTGGAGTGTGTTTCAGAGGGGCGTTGATAGAATTATGAGTACACCAAAGCCTTCGGAGCCACCAATGGTGCTTCTGTCTCACTTGTGATGGGAGGAGAAGGAAGGGAAATTTGGAGACAAAGGACCCCTTCCAGCAACTCTGAAATCACACAAACTAAAGGCATATTGATTAAGAGGGTCTTTTGCATTTACATTGTTCTTTCCAAACCTGTGGGAGCTATTACAGAGTTAGGTTTACTAAGGAATATAGGGGAAATGAGTTCACTCAATTTCTTTTAATATGTTAATTGTATGTCTTTTCCCATTCCACTATCACACTCCCTCACTCCCTTATGTATCGGTCACAAAGTTCAGGAAAGAAGGGAAATTGCCATAGGAGAGCCAGACGTTAGCCAGACTCCAGCTGGGACCTTTCGTTCCAGAGATAAGACCCAATCTGTGGCCTAAATAAATGATGGAAACCCCTCCCTCCCTCCCCTTCTGTGAGAGGTTTTGACAGAGCAGATACACATAGTATGAGAGAGAGACAGAACGAGAGAGCAGCCAGTGGAGCTCTCTGGAAGTCTGGTGTAATTCTGTCATGTTGCATCATCACAAAGGGACCAAATCTGAAGTAAAAAATGGCAAAGTTTCAAATAAAATAAATCATGCAGGCTCGGGAAGGACCTAATTAAAAAGCTACTCTATCTGCTGCCATGTTCTATTTATAGCCGAAATATGAGCATTCCTGACAGGAAAAATAAATTATAGCAAACCCAGGATTTTAAGACAGTAGGTTCATATCTGCTTAATAAATCATCACTATGATCATCATGTTGGGAACCTTTATCCATATGATTTTTCTATTTTAATGAAATTGTTAGCTCAGTTCTCTTTTCTGCATGAGATGACATTCACGGGATATAACTGTTACTCAGGGATGGGGAGTAGAGAAGGGAGAGGCTCCCTTTGTATGAATTCTTTTGTTAAATACACATTAATGTGTACAGTCACTACCCTCAATACATTTTAAAGTTTGTTCACAATGCTGTTTTTATCAGGTCCGATCAGATTTCTGCTGTTATTTTCAGAAATCATTGTAAATAATTCCATTATGTTCCACTGAAGTCATCACAAAAATCAAACCAATAAGAAAAAAATCTTTTAAAAAGACCTAGAGGCTTATACTAAATGTTAAGAGAAAAAAGCAAGATACCATATTGTATAAGCAATCAGAACATCATATTTCTGAAATCTTGATGTTTAGGACGAGGACCCAGCTGCCACCAACTTCCCTCATTGCCCTAGGGGCAGAGTCAGAATTAGTCTATCAGAGAAAAGGAAAAAACAAAACAAAATAAACAAAACCTACAGATCCCCCAGTGTTGATTTAAAGTATTTTTCTTATGATTTAAAAAAAATGAATATTTAAGACAAGGTTTGAAGTCCTGTTCTGTCTCGCTCTCATACCATTCTATAACCAAAACATATTTGTAAGTTAAATACCCCAAAATTACTAGAACCAACAAAATTGAAAAATACAATTTCAATTTAATGTGAGATACGTTGGTTTTGGGAAATCACTGGTTGGGTTTCATGGTAGAAAGATGGGTTCTCATGATTCTTTCTGTATTTCATCTGTTTCTACATTTCACTTTATAAACACTAATGCCAAGAAAGATTGTTCATATAAATACATTGTACAAAACAATATAAATAACTTTAAGCTTTTTTTTGGCAAGTCCTGGAGAATTAGAACTTATGTTCAATTAAAATTTTACCAATAAGCAGTCTTCAAATAATTACTCTATAAAGCTATTTTATTCATTGGAGGATAAGATTAGCATTGTAGCATAATTCAAACCTATATTAAATATTATCTAAATCAATATTTGGTGAAATTAGGAAGAGAAACATTTTTCACTGCCTATGAACTGTTTGTTGGTGCATGCAATTACAGGAACTCAATATAACCAATCACTCTTAAATACGAATATGGTACTGACTGCCAGAGAGGAGGATCTTCAGAATTCTGCAGGCTTATATTATCATATGCTATGCTTAATTCAATTCTTCCACCACTTAATTCGAGCTGCTACCATGATATCACTTGGGTTTTAGTTCACCAACTTCACAAATACAAATGCAGGTATTAAAATTTCTTTCCAGAAGTAATCCAGATAACCCAGAATATTCTTTTATTTTTTCAAAATTACCATTGAAATTTAAAAAAATACATTAAAAACAATTGTATTCCTTTATATGAAAAGAGCTCTTAAATATTAGTTTTAAAAAGATCAACAATCTCATTATAAATACAGAAAGGACATGTACAGGCAAGTTACAAAAAAAAAGAAAAAAATGGTATATAAACATCTGGAAAGACTTGTTTAAGCACGGTAAATTGAACATACACATTTACCTCTGCTCCATCCCACACCCTGCTAAAATTACAGAAAGGGATAAAACGTAACTCCACAGGGGAGTTATGACAGCAGATAAGTAATACAGATGTCATTTTGGAAGCTGGAAATCAGATAGACAAATAGCATTTGGCTTAGCAAACAGAGCAGAACCTATGGAAGCAAGAGTGGGGAATAGGGAAGCCAAGAAGATGCAAACCACTTCACACTGCAACCCAGAAAGGCACAGAGATTGGAGATTCCGGGTACTTCTGAAAACATGGGAATGGAGTGGGGCCAAAATAGGAGGATTCATTGATAGCAATTAAAAGGAGTAGTTAAAAAAAAAAAAAGAATGAAAAAATATGCAGAGCCCCCTTGAGGAGCTGGTAGAGAATGCAGGGGTGTTGGGCTTTCCCACCTCGATGGTTTCTGATGTGCTCACAGACATAGGGGACTCGTGGTTTGATGGGCTGAGCCCTCTACCACAGACTTGCCCTTGGGGAGACTGTTGCTGCAAAGGAGAGGCTAGGCCTCCCTATAATTGTGCCTAAGAGCCTCCTCCCGAATGCCTCTTTGTTGCTCAGATGTGGCCCTCTCTCTCTAGCTAAGCCAACTTGGCAGGTGAAATCACTGCCCTCCCCACTTCGTGGGATCTGACACCCAGGGTAGTGAATTTCCCTGGCAACGTGGAATATGACTCCCGGGGAGGAATCTAGACCCCCGCATTGTGGGATGGAGAACATCTTCTGGACCAAAAGGGGGATGTGAAAGGGAACGAAATAAGCTTCAGTGGCAGAGAAATTCCAAAAGGAGCCGAGAGGTCACTCTGGTGGGCACTCTTACACACAATTTAGACAACCCTTTTTAGGTTCTAATGAATTGGAATAGCTAGCAGTAAATACCTGAAACTATCCAACTACAACCCAGAACCCAGGAGTCTTGAAGATAATTGTATAAAAATGTAGCTTATGAGGGGTGACAATGTGATTGGGAAAGCCATATGGACCACACTCCCCTTTGTCCAGTGTATGGATGGATGAGTAGAAAAATGGGGGCAAAAAAAAAAAATCCAGTGTTCTTTTTTACTTTAATTGTTCTTTTTCACTTTAATTTTTATTCTTATTATTTTTGTGTGTGTGGTAATGAAAATGTTCAAAAATTAATTTTGGTGATAAATGCACAACTGTATAATGGTACTGTGAACAATTGAATGTACACTTTGTAAAACTGCATGGTACGTGAATATATCTCAAGAAAAATGAATTTAAAAAAAAAGGAGTCATTTAACTTCAGCATCCCCTCTCCTCGACGGCACTGCTAATAAGCAATGGTCTCCGCTCTGCCTTGGCAGAAAATTGGAGGTTTCTGCGCTAGCTCTGAACGTGAGGACACCAGGTGCAACTGAAGACAAGAGAATGTACAGGTGGCAGAAGCCAGCTTCCACACGCTGAATGGAGATGACACTCCTCTATCCCAGTTCCCTCCCCACCTCATGTTCAGAGTGTTGACAGCTAGGCAGGAGACGGGAGGGATTTTCTCTGGGGAAATTAATGAGCCCAAGGGAAAAGAACTATATCTTATGGCCTTTGGGCATTTTCCAACAAAATGTTTTCCACCTGACCACCCTACAGAAAGCCAAAAGGTCAAAAATTCCCCTCCATGCCCACAAAGCTTCCAAACATTATTCCAGGGCCTAACTTTTAAATGTGAATGAACAATTAAACATAATCAGACATCTCAGAAATGGCTGTAACACGAGAGACAGAGGCACCGGACTTCCCAACAGGAACCCCAGAAGAGAGAAGATAATGGCACAATGCCTTTGGAATTCTGGAAAAATTTATGTGGCCAACTTATTGTGTAAGAATGTACATAGAATAAAGACATTTGGCAAACATGCTGGGTCTCATGTAAATCTCATTTAAATCTCATGTGCCCTTTCAAAGAAAGTGACTGGATGATGTTCCTCACCAAAGCAAGTTAGTAAGCAAAGAAAGAGGAAGACAGTGTATTCAGAAAATAGGAGACCCAGCAGGAGGGGGTGAAAAGATTCAACAGCAGCGTAGCAGGTCTAGAAAGAAACTAGACCAAATGGGAGCCAGACATCCAGAAAAGAAGTCTTATAGGGGTGGGGAGGGCTGGAAAACGTATCCACCATATTGTTTGAACATACTGAGATAAGATTTTTTTGATTTTACCAGAGATCTTGGAGATGAAAGGTACATAGTGAAAGGTGCATTAAAAGAAATAAAATATGAGGCAATTATTAGATCCAGGAAAAATAAACAACACAAGGAAATGTATCATAGTATTCAACATGGTTCAATTGTAGATAATATTTACATAGACATAATAAAAAATACAATATTGATTTAACCAAAAAAGAGAATCTAACTACACTGGGAAGATGGAGGAGTTGTCTGGTGCAGAGTGGGCTTGGAGGACCAATGTAGCAGGTCTAACTCCACATCTTCCATAGTAGAAAGCCAACTGAAAATAAGTATCACTGAAAAATTAGAATTAGTATTAAATTTATATTATTTAAAAATATGGAGGTAAAGGAGAAGAGAATAGGATAAAAGAGTTAATAGCATATGTAGGCACCTGCTGTTTTTCATTATAAGCTTGGTAATATGGTTGGAATTTTTAAGCCCATGTATATATGTTACTGATCCTTGCTTCTTGAATTTCACACCCTTGTATAATCTCCCACACTGAATAGGGTTGTACAACCAATAGAACATTGGGGAAATGATGCAGTTTGACTTCAGAGGGTAAATAATAAAAGATATTGTGGCTGCCTTGCTCCCTCTAGATTCCCCGTTACATAAGAGGTCAGATGTCATGTTATAAGGATGCTCAAGCAGCCCTACGGAGAGGTCTATGTGGTGAAGTCAGCCTTGCTGACCATGTGAGTGAGCCATTTTGGAAGTGGCTCATCCAGACCCAGTCAAGCCTTTAAAAGAGTGCAGCCCCTGACCTGGCAGCAACCTCCTGAGAGCCCCTGTGGTACTAGAGCTGCTTTTGAATTCTTGACCCACAGAAACTGTGAGATAATAAATGTGTCTTTCTTTAGGCCACTGAATTTGGGGGTATTTGTTACATAACAAGACATAAATACTACCAAGCAACAACAGGCTGGAGAAGCCGATTATGAAGCTGCAAGAAATGACTAGACGAGGCACATTCTAGAGTCGGCATGGTGTGGATGTGACTTGCAATCAGGACAGGTGACCTCAAGGATAAGTTTGTGAGACTTGCAATGCTTCTTGGAGACTCCTAGAAATTATATGGGGTACAAGGCCTGGAGGAGTGGTGGTGGGAACAGTGGGAAAGCAGTACACTGTTTTCCAAACAAACTGCCACTGAAGTGGGGCATACAGCTCTATATAAAATGGCTAGAAGGAGAAGTTAATAATGAATGTATCTGGTTGGTGACCTTATGAGTAAACTTTCACCAGATTCTTAATACTGTTCTCAATTTTCCACATTTTCTGCAGTAAGCATGTGTGATTTTATAATCAGAAGAAAATTTCTAATCCTTTAATGCAGAAGCAGTTCAAATTAAGGCAAAAAAAAATTATCGTGCAACTTTTATCTTTTAAAGCCAATCATCTAAATTTGATGGCTTGGGTATTTAAGCTAAAATGGGGGATTTGCCGCTGAAATCTCCTAGTGAATTGTATAGCTGCAGAAGTATTAGATGGGGCCAGGGACTGCAAGCCAGTTCATGTGGCTTGGATGCTGGCTCCTAACCTTACCAGGGAGACTCAACTAACACATGCTGAAAAAGGAACTTATTTATGACACTGCAAACACAAGGAACAAAGGAAAAAAACAACAAATTGGACTTCATTAAATTAAAAAACCTTAATATACAGAAGATGGCAGCGTTTAAGGTGCTCTGGGATTCTGTTCCATAACAGAATCTTTGAGCAACTAGCAAAAATTGGCAGAGCCATCCTTGTCAAAACTCTGGAAAACAGTTAAAAGGTTGCAGTAACTGAGTGAGTGCCAAATCAAGAAAAAGCAACTCTAAAAATGGTAGGAAAAGCTCCTGGTGCCCTTGCAGGTCCCTTCCCCATCGCTCTCCAGCATGGGTCCCTGGCCCTATTTCAGAGGGAACAGAGTAACCCCTACACACTACTGGGGTGCCTGTATGTTGGTGCCAATCTATCAGGTGGCAATTTGAAACACTGAACCAGGAAATTCTCTGCCTTACCTTCCAAGAACTTGCCCAGCCAGTGGAAGCAGGTTTCAGACAGCTGAGCAGTGTAAGAAACAATTAACTCAAAGCCACCAGGGAAAAGGATTGCCTTCATTAAGTTATACAACAGAGCACCCTGGAGGAGAAGAAAGTCTATTTCATAGGGAGTAGATGGGGCATTTGAATTACTGTAAACTGGGGAATTCTTAAGGCCATGAGCAAGCCCAAGCTCAGGACAAGATGCAGGCTCAGAAAAGACAAAGAGGACCCTGCACTTTTGCCTCAGGCTGATCTTCTTAATAGGAAGGCTACATTCTGAAGGAGAGCACCAGCCAACACAACCAATTTGCAAAGACTGTGAAAGGTTGTTGTTGTTGTTGCTGTTGCTTCCATTGGCTTGTTATTTTTAGTTCCTGGCACTCAAAGAAATCTCTGACATATCACTAGCTAGATTCAAACTTAAGAAGCAGACAGCGAAATTGCAGAGTTAACACTTTAAAATATTAAAATGTACAGTGTGCAACAAAAGATTAAAAGACAAAGAAACAGGAAATGGCAGCCACCAAAAGGAATTTAAAAAATCCAGATTCATCAACAAAGAAGACCAGACTGTGGATGCACCAGATAAAGACTTAAAAAACAAAATAGAGGCGGGGAAAGATGGCAGACTGCTGAGCTGTATGTTTTAGTTACTTCTCCAGGAAAGTAGGTAGAAAGCCAGGAACTGCGTGGACTGGACACCACAGAGCAATCTGACTTTGGGCATACTTCATACAACACTCATGAAAACGTGGAACTGCTGAGATCAGCGAAATCTGTAAGTTTTTGTGGCCAGGGGACCCGCGCCCCTCCCTGCCAGGCTCAGTCCCGTGGGAGGAGGGGCTGTCAGCTCTGGGAAGGAGAAGGGAGAACTGCAGTGGCAGCCCTTATCAGAAACTCATTCTACTGATCCAAACTCCAACCATAGATAGACTGAGACCAGACACCAGAGAATCTGAGAGCAGCCAGCCCAGCAGAGAGGAGACAGGCATAGAAAAAAACAACATGAAAAACTCCAAAATAAAAGCGGAGGAGTTTTGGAGTTCTGGTGAACATAGAAAGGGGAAGGGCAGAGCTCAGGCCCTGAAGCTCATATGCAAATCCCGAAGAAAAGCTGATCTCTCTGCCCTGTGGACCTTTCCTTAATGGCCCTAATTGCTTTGTCTCTTAGCATTTCAGTAGCCCATTAGATCTCTGAGGAGGACCCTTTTTTTTTAATCCTTTTTTCTTTTTCTAAAATAATTACTCTGAGAAGCCCAATACAGAAAGCTTCAAAGACTTGCAATTTGGGAAGGTCAAGACAAGAGCAGAACTAAGAGAGCTCTGAGACAAAAGGCAATAATCCAGTGGCTGAGAAAATTCACTAAACACTACAACTTCCCAAGAAAAGGGGGGTGTCCGCTCACAGCCATCATCCTGGTGGACAGGAAACACTCCTGCCCATCACCAGCCCCATAGCCCAGAGCTGCCCCAGACAACCCAGTGTGACGGAAGTGCTTCAAATAACAGGCACACACCACAAAACTGGGTGTGGACATTAGCCTTCCCTGCAACCTCAGCTGATTGTCCCAGAGTTGGGAAGGTGGAGCAGTGTGAATTAACAAAGCCCCATTCAGTCATCATTTCAGCAGACTGGGAGCCTCCCTACACAGCCCAGCAGCCCAGAACTGCCCTGGGGGGACGGCACTCACCTGTGACATAGCACAGTCATCCCTCAACAGAGGACCCGGGGTGCACAGCCTGGAAGAGGGGCCCACTTGCAAGTCTCAGGAGCCATACGCCAATACCAAGGACTTGTGGGTCAGTGGCAGAGACAAACTGTGGCAGGACTGAACTGAAGGATTAGACTATTGCAGCAGCTTTAAAACTCTAGGATCACCAGGGAGATTTGATTGTTAGAGCCACCCCCCCCTCCCTGACTGCCCAGAAACACGCCCCATGTACAGGGCAGGCAACACCAACTACACACGCAAGCTTGGTACACCAATTGGACCCCACAAGACTCACTCCCCCACTCACCAAAAAGGCTAAGCAGGGGAGAACTGGCTTGTGGAGAACAGGTGGCTCGTGGACGCCACCTGCTGGTTAGTTAGAGAAAGTGTACTCCATGAAGCTGTAGATCTGATAAATTAGAGATAAGGACTTCAATTGGTCTACAAATCCTAAAAGAACCCTATCAAGTTCAGCAAATGCCAAGAGGCCAAAAACAACAGAAAATTATAAAGCATATGAAAAAACCAGACGATATGGATAACCCAAGCCCAAGCACCCAAATCAAAAGATCAGAAGAGACACAGCACCTAGAGCAGCTACTCAAAGAACTAAAGATGAACAATGAGACCATAGTACAGGATACAAAGGATATCAAGAAGACCCTAGAAGAGCATAAAGAAGACATTGCAAGACTAAATAAAAAAATGGATGATCTTATGGAAATTAAAGAAACTGCTGACCAAATTAAAAAGATTCTGGACACTCATAGTACAAGGCTAGAGGAAGTTGAACAATGAATCAGTGACCTGGAATATGACAGAATGGAAAATGAAAGCATAAAAGAAAGAATGGGGAAAAAAATTGAAAAAATCGAAACGGACCTCAGGGATATGATAGATAATATGAAACGTCCGAATATAAGACTCATTGGTGTTCCAGAAGGGGAGGAAAAGGGTAAAGGTCTAGGAAGAGTATTCAAAGAAATTGTTGGGGAAAACTTCCCAAATCTTCTAAACAACATAAATACACAAATCATAAATGCTCAGCGAACTCCAAATAGAATAAATCCAAATAAACCCACTCCGAGACATATTCTGATCACACTGTCAAACACAGAAGAGAAGGAGCAAGTTCTGAAAGCAGCAAGAGAAAAGCAATTCACCACATACAAAGGAAACAGCATAAGACTAAGTAGTGACTACTCAGCAGCCACCATGGAGGCGAGAAAGCAGTGGCACGATATATTTAAAATTCTGAGTGAGAAAAATTTCCAGCCAAGAATACTTTATCCAGCAAAGCTCTCCTTCAAATTTGAGGGAGAGCTTAAATTTTTCACAGACAAACAAATGCTGAGAGAATTTGCTAACAAGAGACCTGTCCTACTGGAGATACTAAAGGGAGCCCTACAGACAGAGAAACAAAGAAAGGACAGAGAGACTTGGAGAAAGGTTCAGTACTAAAGAGATTCGCTATGGGTACAATAAAGGATATTAATAGAGAGAGGGGAAAAATATGACAAACACAAACCAAAGGATAAGATGGCTGATTCAAGAAATGCCTTCACGGTTATAACGTTGAATGTAAATGGATTAAACTCCCCAATTAAAAGATATAGATTCGCAGAATGGATCAAAAAAAATGAACCATCAATATGTTGCATACAAGAGACTCATCTTAGACACAGGGACACAAAGAAACTGAAAGTGAAAGGATGGAAAAAAATATTTCATGCAAGCTACAGCCAAAAGAAAGCAGGTGTAGCAATATTAATCTCAGATAAAATAGACTTTAAATGCAGGGATGTTTTGAGAGACAAAGAAGGCCACTACATACTAATAAAAGGGGCAATTCAACAAGAAGAAATAACAATCGTAAATGTCTATGCACCCAATCAAGGTGCCACAAAATACATGAGAGAAACACTGGCAAAACTAAAGGAAGCAATTGATGTTTCCACAATAATTGTGGGAGACTTCAACACATCACTCTCTCCTATAGATAGATCAACCAGACAGAAGACCAATAAGGAAACTGAAAACCTAAACAATCTGATAAAGGAATTAGATTTAACAGACATATACAGGACATTACATCCCAAATCACCAGGATACACATACTTTTCTAGTGCTCATGGAACTTTCTCCAGAATAGATCATATGCTGGGACATAAAACCAGCCTCAATAAATTTAAAAAGATTGAAATTATTCAAAGCACATTCTCTGACCACAATGGAATACAATTAGAAGTCAATAACCATCAGAGACTTAGAAAATTCACAAATACCTGGAGGTTAAACAACACACTCCTAAACAATCAGTGGGTTAAAGAAGAAATAGCAAGAGAAATTGCTAAATATATAGAGATGAATGAAAATGAGAACACAACATACCAAAACCTATGGGATGCAGCAAAAGCAGTGCTAAGGGGGAAATTTATAGCACTAAACGCATATATTAAAAAGGAAGAAAGAGCCAAAATCAAAGAACTAATGGATCAACTGAAGAAGCTAGAAAATGAACAGCAAACCAATCCTAAACCAAGTAGAAGAAAAGAAATAACAAGGATTAAAGCAGAAATAAATGACATAGAGAACAAAAAACAATAGAGAGGATAAATATCACCATAAGTTGGTTCTTCGAGAAGATCAACAAGATTGACAAGCCCCTAGCTAGACTGACAAAATCAAAAAGAGAGAAGACCCATATAAACAAAATAATGAATGAAAAAGGTGACATAACTGCAGATCCTGAAGAAATTAAAAAAATTATAAGAGGATACTATGAACAACTGTATGGCAACAAACTGGATAATGTAGAAGAAATGGACAATTTCCTGGAAACATACGAACAACCTAGACTGACCAGAGAAGAAATAGAAGACCTCAACCAACCCATCACAAGCAAAGGGATCCAATCAGTCATCAAAAATCTTCCCACAAATAAATGCCCAGGGCCAGATGGCTTCACAGGGGAATTCTACCAAACTTTCCAGAAAGAACTGACACCAATCTTACTCAAACTCTTTCAAAACATTGAAGAAAATGGAACACTACCTAACTTATTTTATGAGGCTAACATAAATCTAATACCAAAACCAGGCAAAGATGCTACAAAAAAGGAAAACTACCGGCCAATCTCCCTAATGAATATAGATGCAAAAATCCTCAACAAAATACTTGCAAATCGAATCCAAAGACACATTAAAAAAATCATACACCATGACCAAGTGGGGTTCATTCCAGGCATGCAAGGATGGTTCAACATAAGAAAATCAATCAATGTATTACAACACATTAACAAGTCAAAAGGGAAAAATCAATTGATCATCTCAACAGATGCTGAAAAAGCATTTGACAAAATCCAACATCCCTTTTTGATAAAAACACTTCAAAAGGTAGGAATTGAAGGAAACTTACTCAACATGATAAAGAGCATATATGAAAAACCCACAGCCAGCATAGTACTCAATGGTGAGAGACTGAAAGCCTTCCCTCTAAGATCAGGAACAAGATAAGGATGCCCGCTGTCACCACTGTTATTCAACATTGTGCTGGAAGTGCTAGCCAGGGCAATCCGGCAAGACAAAGAAATAAAAGGCATCCAAATTGGAAAAGAAGAAGTAAAACTGTCATTGTTTGCAGATGATATGATCTTATATCTAGAAAACCCTGAGAAATCGATGATACAGCTACTAGAGCTAATAAACAAATTTAGCAAAGTAGCGGGATACAAGATTAATGCACATAAGTCAGTAATGTTTCTATATGCTAGAAATGAACAAACTGAAGAGACACTCAAGAAAAAGATACCATTTTCAATAGCAACTAAAAAAATCAAGTACCTAGGAATCAACTTAACCAAAGATGTAAAAGACCTATACAAAGAAAACTACATAACTCTACTAAAAGAAATAGAAGGGGACCTTAAAAGATGGAAAAATATTCCATGTTCATGGATAGGAAGGCTAAATGTCATTAAGATGTCAATTCTACCCAAACTCATCTACAGATTCAATGCAATCCCAATCAAAATTCCAACAACCTACTTTGCAGACTTGGAAAAGCTAGTTATCAAATTTATTTGGAAAGGGAAGATGCCTTGAATTGCTAAAGACACTCTAAAAAAGAAAAACGAAGTGGGAGGACTTACACTCCCTGACTTTGAAGCTTGTTATAAAGCCACAGTTGCCAAAACAGCATGGTACTGGCACAAAGATAGACATATAGATCAATGGAATCGAATTGAGAATTCAGAGATAGACCCTCAGATCTATGGCCGACTGATCTTTGATAAGGCCCCCAAAGTCACTGAACTGAGTCATAATGGTCTTTTCAACAAATGGGGCTGGGAGAGTTGGATATCCATATCCAAAAGAATGAAAGAGGACCCCTACCTCACCCCCTACACAAAAATTAACTCAAAATGGACCAAAGATCTCAATATAAAAGAAAGTACCATAAAACTCCTAGAAGATAATGTAGGAAAACATCTTCAAGACCTTGTATTAGGCGGCCACTTCCTAGACTTTACACCCAAAGCACAAGCAACAAAAGAAAAAATAGATAAATGGGAACTCCTCAAGCTTAGAAGTTTCTGCACCTCAAAGGAATTTCTCAAAAAGGTAAAGAGGCAGCCAACTCAATGGGAAAAAATTTTTGGAAACCATGTATCTGACAAAAGACTGGTATCTTGCATATATAAAGAAATCCTACAACTCAATGACAATAGTACAGACAGCCCAATTATAAAATGGGCAAAAGATATGAAAAGACAGTTCTCTGAAGAGGAAATACAAATGGCCAAGAAACACATGAAAAAATGTTCAGCTTCACTAGCTATTAGAGAGATGCAAATTAAGACCACAATGAGATACCATCTCACACCGATTAGAATGGCTGCCATTAAACAAACAGGAAACTACAAATGCTGGAGGGGATGTGGAGAAATTGGAACTCTTATTCATTGCTGGTGGGACTGTATAATGGTTCAGCCACTCTGGAAGTCAGTCTGGCAGTTCCTTAGAAAACTAGATATAGAGTTACCATTCGATCCAGCGATTGCACTTCTCGGTATATACCCGGAAGATCGGAAAGCAGTGACATGAACAGATATCTGCACGCCAATGTTCATAGCAGCATTATTCACAATTGCCAAGAGATGGAAACAACCCAAATGTCCTTCAACAGATGAGTGGATAAATAAAATGTGGTATATACACACAATGGAATACTACGCGGCAGTAAGAACGAACAATCTCGTGAAACATATGACAACATGGATGAACCTTGAAGACATAATGCTGAGCGAAATAAGCCAGGCACAAAAAGAGAAATATTATATGCTACCACTAATGTGAACTTTGAAAAATGTAAAACAAATGGTTTATAATGTAGAATGTAGGGGAACTAGCAGTAGAGAGCAACTAAGGAAGGGGGAACAATAATCCAAGAAGAACAGATAAGCTATTTAACGTTCTGGGGATGCCCAGAAATGACTATGGTCTGTTAATTTCTGATGGATATAGTAGGAACAAGTTCACAGAAATGTTGCTATATTATGTAACTTTCCTGGGGTAAAGTAGGAACATGTTGGAAGTTAAGCAGTTATCTTAGGTTAGTTGTCTTTTTCTTACTCCCTTGTTATGGTCTCTTTGAAATGTTCTTTTATTGTATGTTTGTTTTCTTTTTAACTTTTTTTTCATACAGTTGATTTAAAAAAGAAGGGAAAGTTAAAAAAAAAAAAAGAAAAACAAGGAAAAAAAGATGTAGTGCCCCCTTGAGGAGCCTGTGGAGAATGCAGGGGTATTCGCCTACCCCACCTCCATGGTTGCTAACATGACCACAGACATAGGGGACTGGTGGTTTGATGGGTTGAGCCCTCTACCATAGGTTTTACCCTTGGGAAGACGGTTGCTGCAAAGGAGAGGCTAGGCCTCCCTATGGTTGTGCCTAAGAGCCTCCTCCCGAATGCCTCTTTGTTGCTCAGATGTGGCCCCCTCTCTCTGGCTAAGCCAACTTGAAAGGTGAAATCACTGCCCTCCCCCCTACGTGGGATCAGACACCCAGGGGAGTGAATCTCCCTGGCAACGTGGAATATGACTCCCGGGGAGGAATGTAGTCCTGGCATCGTGGGACGGAGAACATCTTCTTGACCAAAAGGGGGATGTGAAAGGAAATAAAATAAGCTTCAGTAGCAGAGAGATTCCAAAAGGAGCCGAGAGGTCACTCTGGTGGGCACTCTTACGCACAATTTAGACAACGCTTTTTAGGTTCCAAAGAATTGGGGTAGCTGGTGGTGGATACCTGAAACTATCAAACTACAACCCAGAACCCATGAATCTCGAAGACAGTTGTATAAAAATGTAGCTTGTGAGGGGTGACAATAGGATTGGGAAAGCCATAAGGACCACACTCCACTTTGTCTAGTTTATGGATGGATGAGTAGAAAAATAGGGGAAGGAAACAAACAGACAAAGGTACCCAGTGTTCTTTTTTACTTCAATTGCTCTTTTTCGCTTTAATTATTATTCTTGTTATTTTTGTGTGTGTGCTAATGAAGGTGTCAGGGATTGATTTAGGTGATGAATGTACAACTATGTAATGGTACTGTGAACAATCGAATGTACGATTTGTTTTGTATGACTGCGTGGTATGTGAATATATCTCAATAAAATGAAGATAAAAAGAAAAATAAATAATGATCCTCACTATGCTCAAGGAGATAAAGGAAAACCCAGAGAAAGAACTATACGATATTAGGAAAACAATGAATGAACAATATGAGAATTTCAACAAAAAGAGAGAAATTTTTTAAAAGAGCCAAACAGAAGAACTGGAGTAGAAGACCACAATAACTTAAGTGAAAGATTTCCTAGAGGGTTTCAACAGAAGAATTGGTGAAATCAAAGATAAAACAATTGAAATGATTCATGCTGAGGAGCAGAAAGAAAAATAATTTTAAAAAGAGAATAGAGCCTAAGACACCTATGGGACACCACCAAGCATACCAATATATGCATTATGGGGGGAGGGGGGTCCCAGAAGGAGAAGAAAGAGAAAGGGCAAAAGGAATATTCAAAGAAATAATTGCAGAAAATTCCCAAATTTAAGTTGTGAATATACACATTAAAGAAGCTGAATGAACACCTAAAAGGATAAACTTGAAGAAAATCATGCCTAGACCAAGTAGTAAAACTACTGAACACCAAACACAAGGAAAGAGTCCTGGAAGTTGCAAGAGAAAAGCAAGGTGTGATGTATAAGGGAGTCCCAATAAGAATAAGAGCTGACTCAGAAGCTGTGGAGTCAAGAAGGTAGCAGAACATATTTAAAGTGCTAAAAGAAGGAATTGCCAGCCAAGAATTTTATATCCAATGGGACTTTCTTTTAAAAATGACAGAGAGATTAAGACACTCCCAGTTAAATTAAAGCTGAGGGAGTTTGTCACCACTAGATCTGCCCCACAAGCAATGCTAAAGGGAGGTCTTCAGAATGAAAGCAAAGGACACTAGACAGTGGAATGAAGCAGTATAAAGAAATATCAATTAATGTAAAACATTGCATTATAGAATGAAGGAATAAAACCACATGATCATCTCAGTTAATCCAGAAAAGGCCTTTTGACAAAATTCAGCATCCCTTCTTGAAAAAAACACTTCAGAAAAATAGGAGTAGAAGGAAATTTCCTCAGTATGATAAAAGACATATATGAAAAACATACAACCAGCATCATACTCAGTGGGAAAGACTGAAAGCTTTCCCTGTAAGATTTGGAACAAAAATGCCCATGTCACCAGTGTTATTCAGCATTGTATTGTAGTTGTAGCCAGAGCAGTTAGGCAAGAAAAAGAAGTAAAAAGCATCCACATTTGAAATGAAGGAGTAAAACTTTCCCTCTTTGCAGATGATACGATACTATATACGGAAAATCCTGAAAAAGCCACATCAAAATTACTAGAGAAAATAAAAAAATTTGGCAAACTGAAAGGGTAGAAATTCAACATGTGAAACTCAGTAGTGTTTCTATACACTAGTAATGAACAACTTGAAGAGGAAATCAAGAAAAAAATTCCCTTTACAATAAAACTTAAAGAATCAAATGTCTAAGAATAAATTTATAAATTTATGTTACAAGAAAAAATTTTTTAAAAATTATAGAACTCTACTACAAAAGCAGTAAACCCTATCTGTAAACTATGGACTACAGTTACAAGTATAATTATAATAATATTGTTTCATCAATTGTAACAAATATACCACACAAATGCAAAGTGTTAATATTAAACTGTGTGAGGGAGGATAAAATCAAACTCTGTATTTTATTCATGATTCTTCTTTAAACCTACAACTTCCCTAATAAAAAAATTAAATAACAAATTTAAAAACCTTTGTGCATCGAAGACACTATTAAGAGAGTGAAAAGACAACTCACAGAATGGGAGAAAATATTTGGAAATCAACTATCTGATAGGTTAATGTCCAGAATATATAAAGAACTCCTGTAATCCAACAACAGAAAGACAAAAAAAAATGGGCAAAACTCCCCCCTACGTGGGATCTGACACCCAGGGGAGTGAATCTTCCTGGCAACGTGGAATATGACTCCCAGGGAGGAATCTAGACCCGGTATCACGGGATGGAGAACATCTTCTTGACCAAAAGGAGGATGTGAAAGGAAATGAAATAAGCTTCAGTGGCTGAGAGATTCCAAAAGGAGCCAAAAGGTCACTCTGGTGGGCCCTCTCATGCACAATATAGACAACCCTTTTTAGGGTGTAATGAACTGGAATAGCTGGCAGTAAATACCTGAAACTATCCAACTACAACCCAGAACCCATGAATCTTGAAGACAATTGTATAAAAATGTAGCTTATGAGGGGTGACAATGTGATTAGGAAAGCCATATGGACCACAGTCCGCTTTGTCCAGTGTATGGATGAATGAGTAGAAAAATGGGGACAAAAAAAAAAAAAAAAGACACCCAGTGTTATTATTTTTGTGTGTGTGGTAATGAAAATGTTCAAAAATTAATTTTGGTGATGAACACACAACTATATATTGGTACTGTGAACAATTGAATGTATGCTTTGTATGACTGCATGGTATGTGAATGTACCTCAGTAAAAATGAATTTAAAAAAAATGGGCTAAGTACTTGAATAGATATTTCCCCAAAAAGAATATAAAGAAGAATATAAATGTCAAGTAAGCACATGAAAAGGTGCTCAACATTATTGGCTATTAGTGAAATGCAAATCAAAACCAAAATGAGATATCATTTGACACCCACTAGAATGGATATTATTTTAAAAATAGAAAATAACAAGTGCTGGCAAAGATGTGAAGAAATTGGAACCCTCATTTGTTTCTGGTGGGAATGTAAGATGGCGCAGCTGCTGTGGAAAATAGTTTGGTGGTTTCTCAAAACATTAAACATAGAACTACCATATGATCCCACAACTCCTCTCCTAGGTATATAACCAAATGAATGGATAAGAGGGACCCAATTAGATACTTGTACACCGATATTCATGACAGCATTATTTGAAATAACAAAAAAGGTGGAAACAGCTCAAGTGCCTATCAACAGGTGAATATTATTCCATCATAATAAACAATGAAAGCATGAGACATGCTGCAACTTGGAAGAACCTTGAAAACATGCTAAGTGAAATAAGCCAGACATAAAAGACAAATACTGTGTGAGTCCACTTATATGAAATACATA
This sequence comes from Choloepus didactylus, assembly GCF_015220235.1. NCBI lineage: Eukaryota > Metazoa > Chordata > Mammalia > Pilosa > Megalonychidae > Choloepus > Choloepus didactylus. Next base: position 15,506,003 of record NC_051308.1, on the reverse strand, counting down.
GAATAATTAAATTCACAGACAGAAAATAGATTAGAGGTTACTAGGGAGAATGGGGAATAATTATTTAATTGGTACAGAGTTTCTTTCTGTTTTGGGTGATGAAAAAGTTTTGGTAATGGATGGTGGTGATGGTAGGCCAACATTGAAAACATAATTAGTGCCAATAAATTGTACGCTCAAAAACGTGTAAAATGGCAAATTTTGTTATATATATATATATATATTTTCCTATTGTGGCTACATATACATACACATATACATATATATATATGATCATCATGTGGTTAAAAAAAAAGAATACTTCCCTCAAAAAAAATCTTTTAATGTGGAAACAATAAATTTCACAGAGAAACAAACTATATATATATCCACCGTAAGGAAAAATTTTAAGCCCATCGATGTGGAATTTGTTTTGCCTCTTACTTTTGGAGACCCCTGAATTAAATCCAGTAGAAGCCGAGAGTGTATTTAAGAGTCATTCAGCGCACGAGGCGTACACACATATGAGCGCTCGCACACGCACGCACATGTCACCAGAGTGGTTTTCCAAGCTGCTTTTCCAAAGGAAGCGGGTTTTAAAAGGTCGCATCCGGACTCAGCATCAATCAAAATGCCACACAGCAGCTGGGCCAATTCAGCCTAGCACAATGCCTGCCAACGAGGTCCTATCTTCAGCTCGGAGAATCTAACGGGAATTTCTGCCTGAATGGGGGAGCCGATGGCAGGGGACCGTCCGAAGGTCACGAGTCACCCCCTCCCCCGCCCCGGAGCAGCACAGAGAAAATCGGTAGCAGCTCCATCTGCAGGAAGCCGTGGCACTGGTCAAATGAGAAAGGAAGGAGATAAGAGCCGGTATTTGTAAAGCTAAGAACCCCTGGGTGAGTTCCCAGGAATTTTTTTCCCTTTAAAGAATGAATAGCATTCCCTGTTCACATGTAAGGGGTCCTTAGGAGGCTGGTGACAATGTCAGCTTCCCAGTATAAAGTGCCCTCTGATATTATGCCAGTGGATTGTCTTTTTGAAGATCTGGGGTCAAATCAGCCAGTTAGGATTTAAAGGGAGAGAAGTAAAAGGAAATTTATGCTAGTGCTTTCAGTGTTTTTGTTCATGCACTGCTTACCTTCAAGGACAAGGGAGAAAATGATGTACTTCAGTTCTCTGGAGCAGTGTGCCATCCTTAATTAGCTAATGCCCAGGAATTCTTCTGGGAGGTAGTGTTTGTAATTGCCTTCATTTTAAAGGTGAGCAGATAACTGGGCACTTTAATTTTCAACCCTTTAGAAACAGTTGTTAATCTATACATTGAGACCTAAATTAGTTCTTTTTTTTTTTTTTTTAAAGAAGCATGTTCAAAAGTTAAAAGGATTTGTCTCAGACCCTTACTTGCCTTCATTTTGGCATATAAACTTGAAATTGTTAAACAATATGTATCAAAATCGTATTTTGATCTTGCAAATGCTCTAGTAGTGATAACTCATTAACTGAACAACTACTGAACTACTTTGGCTGCATTTTCTCATGATTTCTACAACTGCAAATTAAGTATTTCTAGTTCTATATTATAGATAGGGAAAACAAGGCAATTAATTAATGGGGAAAAATAAAGAGCAATTACATATTGTACCAATTTACAGAACTAGTGAACAGAGAAGTCAGGATTTGAACTGTGTGTATCTTCCTTTTCTCCCAGGCACCTTCTTTTGGCCATGCTGTCTCCTGCAAAATCTATAAGGTCTCTTGTCTATTTAACTGATTCGCCCACAATTACTTCCCATTCTGTTTTTAATAAAATCTCTTCAGGGTTCCAAATAAAGACCGGAGAAATGTGTGAATCACAGGCAGTTCTCCAACAATAGCAAAACAAAGCAATCTTTCTTGCTGAGGAAGAGGGAATTGCTTGGAATTTGGCACCATAGTTGCAGCTGTGAAGATGGTGGCCATATGCAGAACAAACTACTGAGTCCCAATTTACTCACCTTCACTGGCACCGTGAAAATGGAGCAGGGAACATCAGTTAGCATCTTTTCCTATTGGTTTGAGAAGGGCAGATTTCACAAACATTAAACACAAAGAGAGATCACAACTACAGGGGAAAAAACCCCACTACATTATTTACTGTTCCTCAGAAAGTTAAACATAGAATTACCATATGACCCAGCAATTTCACTTCTAGGTAATACACCACATTAACAAATTGAAGAGGTAAAACCACATGATCATCTCAATGGATGCAGAAAAGGCATTTGACAAAATCTAGCATCCTTTCCTGATAAAAACACTTTGAAAGGTAGGAATAAAAGGAAACTCCCTGAGGATTGAACAACCAAGTGATGGTAATGTGAGATACTGATTGACAAAAAAAAAACAAAAAACAAAAAACAAAAAAAAAAAAACAGAAGAAAACTTCCTCAACATGATAAACAGCATATATGAAAAACCCACTGGTAACATCATACTTGATGTGAAAGACTAAATGCTTTCCTTCTAAGATCTGGAACAAGACGAGGAGGTCCTCTGTCACCACTGTTATTCAACATAGTTCTAGAAGTTCTGGCTAGAGCAATTAGGCAAGAAAAAGAAATAAAAGGGATTCAAATTGGAAAGGAAGAAGTAAAACATTTCACTATTTGCAGATGACATGATCCCATATATAGAAAGTCCTGAAAAATCTGCAACAAAGCTACTAGAGATAGTAAGTTCAGCAAAATGACAGGATACAAGATCAACACGCAAAAATCAGTAGTGTTTCTATTCACCAGAAATGAGCAATCTGAGGAGGAAATCAAGAAAAAAAAATTCCATTTACAATAGCAACTAAAAGAATCTAATATCTAGGAATAAATTTAACCAAGGATGTAAAGGGCTTATACACAGATAACTACGAAGCATTGCTAAAAGAAATCAAAGAAGACCTAAGTAAGTGTTCATGGATTGGAAGACTAAATATTGTTAAGATGTCAGTTCTGCTCAAATTGATCTATAGATTCAATGCAATCCCAATCAAAATTCCAATAGCCTACTTTTCAGAAATGGAAAAGCCAATTAAGTTCATTTGGAAGGGTGAGGGGTCCTAATAACCAAAAACATCTTGAAAAAGAAGAACAAAGTTGGAAAATTTAAACTTCCTGACTTTAAAGCATATAACAAAGCTACAGTGGTCAAAACAGCTCCCAGTGGTCAGTAATGGACGCCAGGACCTGCCAGAAGCCTGCGGCCCAATACCTTGTGCACAGGTGCAGAATTGGCTGGGCCATGGGCAGGCTGTGTCCCCAGCAGCGAGGCCTCCTCCCAGCTGGGTGTTGTGCCCTCAATGCTGTTTAAGGCTCAGGAGAGTGGCAGCAGGCTGGGCAGGAGACCCATGGGCCAGGTCATCTGTGCGAGTGGATGTGACAGTGGCAATGGCAGCGATGGATGCCTTAGAGAAGAGAACTTCGCACTGTCCCTCTCTTCCACCTCTGATGCAGAATTTGATGCTGTGGTTATATATTTAGAGGGCATTATCATGGATGATGAGGTCCAGTTATTACAGAGAAATTTCACGGACAAGTACTACCAGGAGTTTGAAGACAGGGAAGAGAATAAACTCACATGCCCATTTTAAACAAATATGTTTGCTTGGTAGAAAAGTATATTGAGGAACAGCTGCTGGAGAGGATTCTGGGATTTAACATGGCAGTGTCCACAACATTACAGCACCATAAAAATGAAGTGGCTGGTGACATTTTGACATGCTGCTCACATTTACAGATTTTTTTGGTTACTTTTAAAGAAATGTTTCTGGAGTATAAAGCAGAAAAAGAAGGCCAGGGACTGGACTTAAGCAGTAGTTTAGTGGTGACTTCATTGTGCAAATCTTCTTCCACACCAGCCTCTCAGAACGATCTGTGGCATTAGCGTCCACCTCCAGGCAGTGGGATGGGTGATGTCACCGGCACAGTGGGCTGGTGAGGCTTTGGCAGATACCAACAGGAGAATGCACTGTGCAAAGACTGCCTGTCCTGGGGCTCTTCATTAATGTTAAGTATTGATGGGTCAAAGAGAAAATTCCCCGACTCTCTCAGGACCTGTTTCTCCGGAACCATCTTTTTGTATTCAGTAAGCCTGGTACTCCTGCTGAGTAGCCACCTCTCTCGTGCTTCTGGGAGAAGCCCTTCTTGAGCATACGTGGAAGTCAACAGTGTGGATTAACCCACCACCATGAGCCCTCTCCGCCCCCACTACCACAGCAGGCTTTGCACAAATCCATGCACACCCAGCTCTTTTACTTGGGTCAGAGTCTCAGTCCTTCAGCCAAGGTGGTCCAGCTGGGAGGGTTTTTTATTTGGGAGTATTTTCTCTAGGGTGTCTCTGCTCCTGGCTTGATATTTCTGGAGCTCCTATTATTATAGCCAGTCGTGGCCATGGCAATCAACAGAAGGAGCTGCCCTTTGCCTAAAACTACATGTGAAACTCTGATTGTGTTTCCAGTCCTTTTATCACTGTCTTCTGCTGGTCCTGATGTAGTCATGCTGTGTTTCTAGAAGCCTCTTTTTAACATTATTTTTTGAAAAAATATTTTTATAGGTGAATACTCAGGCTAACCTAGTGGATCTAATCTTGGAATTTCCATGATTACCCACTTAAAGATCTAAGTATTATATGCTGTGTGCTTTTTAGATGTTAGTGCTGCGAAGGCAAAAATGCTTCTACATTGGTGTTCCTAACTTACTGGGCACCAATGAATGTGATCTGTGTGCTAATGTAGACTAAGAGGTATCCTTTACTCATAGCATGTAAGTGTGTTTGTGCAGGTTTGCTTCAATTCCTTTCTGTATAAATCAATTTGTTAGGTTCTCTGTTGGGGTGGGTGTGAGTTTAGTAAAAAACATGACTCTGCAAGATCTGCAATTCCTTCTTCATGTCAAATCTCTCCTACCAAGATGGTGTTCCACTGCTCTAGCTCAGCATAGAGTAAAAGATAGCAAACAGCCTTCATGGTCATCTGTCTGGCTTTGGTTTAGTAAAATGTTTAGTATAACATTAGTGGCCAAAAAACATGTATGTCATGCCCCTAGAAAGAAAAAAAGACAAACCGGCAGAGCAACCTACTCAACAGGAGAAAATATTTAGAAACTACATATCCAATAAGATATTAATATCCAGAATATATAAAAAAATCCTACAACTCAATAATAAAAAGATAACTAACCCAATTAAAAATGGGCAAAAGACTTGAATAGACACTTTTCCAAAGAGGAAATACAAATGGCTAAAAAGTACATGAAAAGACGCTATTAGGGAAATGCAAATCAAAACCACAATGAGATATCATTTCACACCTACTAGAATGGCCACTATTTAAAAACCAGAAAACTACAGGTGTTGGAAAGGATGTGGAGAAATAGGAATACTCATTCACTGCTGATGGGAATATAAAATTGTGCAGCCACCGTGGAAAACAATTTAGCAGTTTTTCAGGAAGCTAAGTATAGAATTGTCATATGAGCTGGCAGTCTCACTACTAGGTATATACCCAGAAGGACTAAAACAGGGACTCGAACAGACATTTGTACAGCAATGTTCATAGTGGCATTATTCACAACTGCCAAAAGACAGAAGCAACCCAAGTGCGATCAACTGATAAATGGATAAACAAAATGTGGTGTATACATACAATGAAATATTTTTCAGCTGTAAAAAGGAATGAAGTCCTGACATGTGTGACAACACGGATGAAACCTAAGAACATTATGCTGAGTGAAATAAGCCAGACACAAAAGAACAAATATTGTATAATCTCACTAATATAAAATAATTATAATAAGCAAACTCAGTTAGAATCTAGAATATAGGTTATGAGGGGATAAATTGGGGGTTAGAGAATGGGGAGTTGATGCTTAGCTTGTACAGAATTTCTATTTAGGTTAATTGTAAAGGTTTGGAAATGGATGGTGGTGATGGTGGCACAACACTGTAAATGTAATTAACACCACTGAATTATACATTTGAATGTGGCTAAATGGGGAAATTTTAGGTTGAATATATGTTACTAGAATAAAAGTAAAAAGAAAAAAAACATAGGACTGTACAACACAGTGAACCCTAAAATAAACTATATACTATAATTAATAGTATAATTATAATAATATTCTTTCATCAACTGTAACAAATGCAAAGTGTTAATAACAGGGGGAGGTATATGGGAACTCTTTCTGCATGATTTTTCTATAAATCTACAACTTCTCTAAGAATAATAAAAAAGATTTTCAAAAAATATTAGAGGAAGAAAGAAATGGATAATAACCATGCCTCTTTACATTTGTGGACAATACTTTGTAATCTGTGCTTATAAAACAATCCTTATCATCCTCCCCATTTTCTCAGCTCCATGTCACTGTCATGGTGACCAATGACCAATCTCAGGGCAGCTACGATATTAACCTGAAAACAGTCTGGGAAAAGGCCAGTCTATCCTTCCAAACCCATGTAAGTCGTTTGTATGCAGATGTAAATAATATACAGATAGATTTGTAGATTCCCTCTGTTTTACAGAGTCCCTTGAAAAACTCCTCCCCTAATGTAATAAATCTCAAATTCAGGTGATACCATTTCCTGGGACTGGTTTCCAGTCATTCCTGCTAGGTGGCATCTTAAGAGCTTGGGTTCTGGAAACCAACTGCCTGGAAGTGAATCTCAGTGTAGCTTCCTATTTACTTTCCAGTGAGATCCTGGGCGACTTACTTAACCTCTTTGTACTTCAGTTTGTAATGTATTAAATGGATAATAAAAGTATCCATCTCTCACAGAGTTATAAAGCTTAGCTGAGATGCTGTGAGTAAACACCAAACATAATGCTTGGTACACAACAGTATCTGTTGTTATTCATGCAACAAATAGCATTAAGAATAACTATTAATATATGCCAGGCCCTGGGAGAGAGCAATAGTTATAAAAAATAATTATAATATGGTATGATAAGTGCAACTTTTCACACGGTATTGTAATTAGACAATAAAAGTAGATTATATACAAAGTGCTACATGATCACACAGAAGACAGCAAATAAATCTGGCTTTGAAGTTTGAAGAAAATGTCAAAGAAGAGTCAAAATTGGAGTTTTGTCTTAAAGGTTAAGTAGGCATTCTTAGGCAGAGAAGGTGGGTATCTTAGGCAAAATATGTATATTAGAGCAGAAATTGATTTGAATTGGCTCAAATAAAGTTGCAAATTAAAACAGATAGTGTAAAGGAAGTGCAGGCAAACCTCCCCCAGGTTGCAACAGGGGCCTTGGAAGTTGGGAAACAACATCTCTGTTTCTCGGCCCCTCTTTCTCCATCTCTTGAAAACCTCACAGTTCAAGTGTCCTCACTCCTCTTTTATCTTCAATCCACTGTGTCCTCATTTTTTCTCCTCCTCCCCATGCACCATTGAAACTGTAAGAGAATATTAAACACAAAATCAATATTCTCCAATCAATTGCATGTATATTTTAACAAAATAAATTTTTTTTGACTTTTTTTTAACAGAGCACTTTTAGGTATATAGAAAAATCAGGCAGAAAGTACAAAATTCCATATACCCCGCCTCCCCCCAACAGTTTTCCCTATTAACATTTTGCACTAGTACAATACCTTTGCTACAACTGATGAAACAATAATATTATAATTATACTATTAACTAGAATCCATGGTTCACATTAAATTCTTTTAAAAGTCAGTTGCAGGTCTGACATCACCAAGAAGATGGGGGAGTAAGTTCCTCCAGAATTCTGTCCCACCACCAGAAGTATTAAATAAGCAAAATCTGGCAGAACCACATTTCTCAGAGCTCTGGAAAATAGTTAAAAGGTTTTAGTAAATGGGCAAGCACCGAATCAAGAAAAAAGCAACTTAAAGGTAGTAGGAAAATAAAAAATCAAAGAAGAGTAGCCAGCATCTGCTACATCTTTTTCCTTCTAAAAAGAATCCCTGATATTGCTAGTGACCAAAGTTTTAAATGAAAATGCTTTAGTCAGTTTGAGTGTAGACACTGCCCAGTTGTATATCATACACACACCAAAAAAAAAAAAAAAAAAAAAAAAAAGGCGGTAGGAAAAGCTCATGCTGCCCTTGCTGGCCCTTCCCCCTAGCCCTCATTGACTTGGTGCAGAGCTGGCCTGGGCTCCCAGTGCAGATCTCTGGTCCTGGTTCTGGAGGGGGGGAGTAACCTGTGTGTACATTCTAGGGTACATGTAGGTCTGTGCCAATTTTCTGATGGCAACCTTCATGTCTGAATAAGGATACTTGCCGTAGGCTCACCATCCCAGAACTTGCCCTGCATGTAGGCAACTAGAAGGCTGAGAAGCTAGAACACTGTGGGAAAACGGTCAAATTACAGCTGCCTGGAGCAAAGGATTGCTAGATGTGGGACACTGAGCATAGCACCCAAGATTGGAAGGAAACAGTATTTCATTGGGGAAAAGAGGACATTTAGATCTGTGTACTGGGGGACTTCCTTGGGCCACAAGCACATGCCCAGGACAAGATGCTTGCTCAGAAAAGACTGGGCTGTACCCTATGCTTTAATCTTGAGCTGTTCTTTAAATTCATTGTTAGACATTCACACAGGCCAATTCACAAACACTAGGTAAGTTGTTCTCTTTTTTTCTTGTTGCTAATTCTTGGCATTCAGGGAAATCTCTGCCATAATAGTAGCTGGATATAAACTTAAATAATAGATGTATCAGAGACTAAATTCCAGAGATAATACATTGAAGTACCAAAATGTCAAGTGTGCAACAAAAGATTACAAAGCAAGCAAAGAAATAGCAAATGATGTCCATGCAAAGGGGCAAGATAAAGCAAAAGATATCATCAATAAGGAGGAGCATACCTTGGACATACCAAAGATTTTTTAAAAAAATTACCCTAAATATGTTCACAGCCAGAGGAAAATGTGGACAAAGAACAAAAGGAAATCAGGGAAACGATATATGAACAAAAAAAGTAATGAAGAGAGAAGAAGTCATTAAAGGGAAAGAAACAGAGCTGAGGACCACAGAAACAGAAAGAAAAAATTCCCTAAAAAGAGTTTGGCAGTTCCTCAAAATGTTAAATATAGAATTACCATATGATTCTGCAATCCTACTTCTAGGTATATGCCCCAAATAATTGAAAGCAGGGACTCCAATAGATATTTGCACACTGATGTTCATAGCGGCATTATTCACAATTGCCAAGATGTGGAAGCAACCCAAGAGTCCATCAGCAGGTGAATGGTAAAACAAAATGTGGCATACACACACAATAGCATATTATTCAGCCATGAAAAGGCATACAAGATGGATGAATCTTGAAAACATTACATTAAGTGTAATAAGCCAGACACAAAAGGACAAATATTGCACGATTCACTTTATGAAATATCTAGAATAAGCAAATTCATAGAGGCAGAAAGTAGATTAGAACTTACGAGGGACTGAGGGGAGTTATTGTTCAATTGCTCAGGGTTTCTGTTTGGGGTGATAGAAAAGTTTTGGTAATGGATGATGTTGATGATAGGACAACATTGTGGATGTAAGTTAATGCCACTGAATTGTACACTTAATAATGGTTAAAATAGCAAGTTTTGTGGTATGTGTGTGTGTGTGTGTTACAATTAAAAATTTCTTTAATAGAGTCAACACTGTGGGTAGCAAGTTGAAGAGACAGAAAGGACATCTTCAGTTTCTAGATTAACCCTGTTACCTCTAGAGGACTTTTTGTATAAGTCAGTGTTCTAGTTTGCTAATGCTGCTGGAATGCAAAACACCAGAGATGAATTGGCTTTTATAAAAAGGGGCTTATTTGGTTACACAGTTACTGTCTTAAGGTCATAAAGCATCCAAGGTAACACATCAGCAATCAGGTACCTTCACTGGAGGATGGCCAATGGTGTCTGGAAAACCTCTGTTAGCTGGGAAGGCATGTGGCTGGCATCTGCTCCAAAGTTCTGGTTTCAAAATGGCTTTCTCCCAGGACATTCCTCTCTAGGCTGCAGTTCCTCAAAAATGTCACTCTTAGTTGCACTTGGGGTATTTGTTCTCTCTTAGCTTCTCTGGAGCAAGAGTCTGCTTTCAACAGCTGTCTTCAAAATGTCTCTCATCTGCAGCTCCTATGCTTTCTTCAAAGTCTCCCTCTTGGCTGTAGCTCCTCTTCAAAACATCACTCACAGCTGCACCGAGTTCCCTCTGCCCGTCAGTTCATTTATATGGCTCCACTGATCAAGGCCCACCCTGAGTGGGGCCACGCCTCCGTGGAAATATCCAATCAGTCATCACCCACAGCTGGGTGGGGTGCCTCTCGAAAGAAATACTCAAGGAAATCTAATCAAAACTGATAATGTCTGCCCACACAAGATTACATCAAAGATAATGGCGTTTGGGGGACATAATACATTCAAACCGGCACTGTCAGTAAATTTTCTAATCATGTAGGCCAATTTTAGCTGACTTTTCTGCTACTTGCAGCCAAATGAATTCTATCAGAAACATGGAGTCATTCAGAATGAAAGTCTGGTTATATAAATTGCCTACTTAAAGGCTCAGCTGACTCCTCACTGCCTGCAGACGAAATCTAGATGCCTTAGCCCAGGGTGTGCTGGAGCCAGAGCTGATGGCTCCCATCACTCCTTCCCAACTCTGCATTCAGTGACACCACATTGGTAATTTGAAAGCCATGGTGGGTGTATTTACACCCTGAAATTTGACAAATGCTAGAAATCATGGCTTTTTTCCACCAGAGCAATTACCAGCACCACCACTGCCTTAGTGTAACATTCCAGACCTTTTCCAAGCTGGCCCAGGCCTGCTTCTTCAGCTCCTTCTCCTTCCCTTCCCCACCTGTCGCTCCCAGAGGCACTGAACTTAGGATTTCACTAAGATGCCATGCTCTCTCCTGGCCTTGAGTCCTTACATTTGGAGCCTTTTCCCTTCCTCCAGAGCCAGCTTCTCACTTAGGCACACAAGACACAGCGCCTGGAGTTCACAATATTTTTAGCAGCCCATGAGAATATTTAAATTTATTTTAAAATCAGAAGGAAAAATGAAATTTTAGGTAAAAAAAAAAAGTTTCAATATATAACATGAATATATTTGTCTTTTACTAATGCAATTGTAAAATATGAGTTTAAATATCTGTATGATGGTGGAAGGGGTCCATGAAAGCAAAGATACCTCGGACCATGAAAGTCATAATGTGGGCCTTATTGTCTATCAAATTCATCTTTGTGAAGTTGTTCTAAGTTCCCCCAAATTATTCACTCTTCCTAGCCTCCACAATACTGTTTATGTTTTTGAAATATTTTTCATAATAATGTGGGATGCAAATGGATAAAATTCCTAATAACACTTATGACATCATTCTGTAATAAATGTATAAATATCTATCCTCTTCACTAACCTGTGACCATTTTGAAGACACTGATTATATTTAACTCTACTCTGTAGCTCCAGGATCTTGCACAGATCCCTGATTTACATTAGGTGCTACACATCTGTTCTTTGAAAGAATTAATGAATGAATGAATATCCTATATTATAACACATTATATTATTTGTTCACATTTTGTCTCCTTCATGAGGCAAGATTGTGAAGTCCTCAAGGCAGAAACTCTTACTCCTCTTCATGTCCTGTCATGTGGTGGAGTCACAGAGCCTTAAGGTAACATGCTATTTTAAATGGAATTTTTTTAAATTTCCTTTTCAGATTGCACTGACTTCTGCATATTTACCTTGCATCCTGGAACTTTGGTGAATTTGTTTATTAGTTCTAGTAGCTTTCTTGTGGATCCTTTGGGATTTTCTTCATAGAAATAGGAATAATTTTATTCCTTCCTTTCCAATTTGGATGCTTTTTATTTCTTTCTCCTCCCTGATTGCTTTGGTTAGAACTTCAAGTACAATGTTCAATAACAGTGGTGAAGTGAGCATGCCTGATCTTGGAGGGAAAGCTTTCAGTCTTTTACCACTGAATATGGCATTTGCTGTAGGATCTTCATAGTCCCTTCGTCATGTTGAAAAATCCCCTTCCATTTCTAGTTTTCTGAGTGTTTTAATCATGAAAGGATGTTGGATTTTGTCAGATGCCTTTTTGGCATCAATTGAGATGATCAAGTGTTTTTTTTCCCTTATATTCTATTAATGTGGTGTATCACATTCTTGACTTTCTTTTGATGAGCCATCCTTGCATTCCTGGAATAAATCTCACTTCATCATTGTGTATAATTCTTTTAATATACTATTGGATTTTGTTTGCCAGTGTTTTGTTGAGGGTTTTTGCTTCTATATTCATAAGGGAAATTGGTCAGTAATTTTATTTTCTTGTGCTGTCTTCATCTGTCTTTGGTACAAGGATAATGCTGGCCTCATAGATTGAGTTAGGAAGTAATCCCTCCTCTTCTTTTTTTTGGAAGAGTTTGAGAAGGATTTGTGTTAAATCTTTAAATGTTTGGTAGAATTCAACAGTGAAACCATGTGGACCTGTGCTTTCCTTTTTGGGGAGTGTTTTGTTTACTGACTCTATCTCTTCACTTGTTATAGGTCTGTTGAGAGTTTCTATTTCTTCTTGCATCAGATTAGGTAATTTGCATGTTTCTAGGAATTTGTCCATTTCATCTAGGTTTCCTAATCTGTTGGTATGTGATTGTTCATAGTAACCTCTTATAATCTTTTTTATTTCTGTAAGATCAGTAGTGAAGTCCCCACTTTCATTCCTGATTTTATTTATTTGTGCCCCTTCTCTCTTTTTCTTTGTCAGGCTGGCTAAAGTTTTGTCATTTTATTGATCCTTTCAAAAAACCAACTTTTTGTTTTGTTGAGTCTATTGTTTTTCTGTTCTCTATTTCATTTATCTCTGCTCTAATCTTTACAATTTCCTTCCTTCTAGTAACTTTAGATTCATTTAATAACTAAAAAATATAGAGAAAGGGAAAGAAGAAAGGAATCTTAGGTTATTGATTTGTGATATTTCTTCTTTTTCAATATAGGCACTGGGAGCTATAAATGTTCCTCTGAGCACTACCTTTGCTGCATCCACTAAGGTTGGTGTGTCAGTTTAGATATATTATTTCCCCCCAAAAGTCATATTCTTTAATAAAATTTTGTGGGGGCAGATGAATTAGTGTTGATTAGGTTGGAATCTTTTGATTGAGTGTTTCTATGGAGATGTGACTCAATCAACTGTGAGTGAAATGTTTGATTAAATTATTTCCATGGAGATATCGACCCTGCTCATTCAGGGTAGGTCTCAGTTTAATCACTGGAGTCCTATAAAAGAGCTCACAAACAGAAGGAGCTCAGAGCAGCTGAGAGGAACATTTTGGAGAGAAGCTAATAGCTGACACTGATGCTAACACTTGGAGATGCTTGGAGACATTTAGAGATGCTAGCCACGAGTTTGCTCTGGAGAAGCTAAGAGAGGACCCTGATGCTTAAATGCACAGGAGTTGAAGAAGCTAAGAGAGATCTGGAGATATTTTGGAGAAAGCCATTTTGAAATGCAACCTGGGAGCAAAGGATCAGCAGACACCAGCCACGTGCCTTCCCAGCTGACGGAGGCATTCCAGACACCATCAGCCTTCCTTCAGTGAAGGTATCATCATGTTGATGCCTTAGTTTGGACACCTTTATGGCCCTAGAACTGTATGTTTGTAATTTAATAAATCCCCTTTATAAAAGCCAATCCATTTCTGGTATTTTGCATAATGGAAGCATTAGCAAACCGGAACAGTTGGGTATGTTGTATTGTCATTTTCATTTGTCTCAAAAATAGTTTCTAATTTTTCTTTTTATTGGTGGGGCTCCCAATGATCTGAAGTAGCTGATTTAAAGCTGTGATCTGCCATCAGACCACACACATGATTTTGGAGCACTAGGTCCTTATAGCCCACCTTGGCACCAGCAAGCTGGACCAGGAACCCAAGCTACAGTTCCTATTGCTGCCTTCCATGTGGTTGGGGATGGGGTATTGTAGCTACTGCATGAATGATGAGATTCCTCAATATTTACCACAGTTTGCCAGTCTCTTCCTCCAGCTCTTCCCTGGATGCTGCACAGTGTTTCACCAGAAGCTAGAGTTCCAAAATAGTTGATTTAATAGTTGCTGCCAGTTCAATAATCATTTGGGTGGAGGGACTGATTTCTGGAACTTATATTCTGCTATCTTCCCACAATCCTCCCAGAAAAGCCTTTTAAAAGAAGCAGCTGTTTTCTCTTTTTCAAAATGTTTTACTGGAACATAATGAATCACAGATATGCTCCCTGATTGCATCACCCCCAAGGAATGATAGATATACATCTGGTGAGAATAATGTTTGTTTTTGATTGGCAGTAGGATAAAGTCCCAAGTGATCTATTTCCATTCAAGCTGCACTTCTATTTTTTGGAAAAATGAAAACCACTCTTAGGTTCCAGGATGCCAAGATGCCCTGAAATGTGATACAAATTTTTCAGACTTTATTCATTGTTGACCTTAATTGTTTGGCTTCTCATCTCAGATCATTGAATAGTAAACTGGAAATCCAAATTCTTCATATTTGGATGAGGAAACAGAAGCCAAGAAAGAAGTGATTTACTCAAGGTCCCACAGTGGGTGAGTGGCTGCCAACAGGACTGTAATCTAGGTTCCTAACTCTTGGTTTGGGTTTATTTCAGGTCATTGCTTTAATTTTTTTCTGGAGCAGGGTGGAATTTGAATAAGTAAACAAAAATTTACCTCAATTTAGATTAATGACAGAAAATAGTTAAAAGATTCCTAGCTGTGTTAGAGTTCTCTAGGGAAACAGAACCAATAGGAGATATCTGTAAATATGAGATTCACATGCAAATGTGGAGATGCACGAGTCCAAATTCTGTAGGGCAGGATGCACAAAGTCCAAATTCCATAGGGCAGGCCACAAGCTGGCAACTCTGATGAAGGTCTTTGATGAACTCCCCAGGAGAGGTTGGCTGACTGAGGAAGTGGAAGTTCTTTCTTCTCGCTTAAAAGTCTTCGACTGATTGGATTAAATCCAACTGATTGTATTCTCTCATTGCAGAAGACATTCCCTTAGTTGATTGCAGATGTAATCAGTCACAGATGCAATCGATTGACTGCTTTAATAAACCAGCCTTCTGGTTTATTAACCAGTCACAAAATGTCCTTGCAGTAACAGGCCAGTGTTTGCTTGACCAGACACCTGGGCACCATCACCTGGCCAAGGTGACACATGAACCTAACCATCATACTAATCTACTGCTGGATTAGACCTTTTGCTATGTTGACATGAGCCAGGTAAGTGAAAGAAGGCTGATTTAGACAATGAAGAACCTGCTATCTATGACTCAGTTTATATTACTTAATGTAAAAGTAGCAAGCATGTGTGATCTTGCCTCTGTTTGATAACATCTTTGTTTTTTAATCTTTTTTTCTTAGTATCCACAGTCAGTCTACCTTCCAGGGAAACTAAGGTGCCTCTAAATATTTGGCCCTTTTCTAAGCTCAGGAAAGCTTAAAGGAAGACCTCATTGACTTCACCTGGAAATCAACAATCAAACCCCCTTAGCCTAGCTCTCTATAATCTGGGTTTACAAGGGAGAGGAACAAGAGCAAACCTGACGAGTGTTTTTACTGATGTCTCAGGCCATGGGGGTTAAACTCGAACCTGGGGATGAGATAATCATGCATGTGAAATATCATGCTGTCATTGAACTATTCATTCCTCATCTAGTCAATGAGCACTTACCATGTGCTGATACTGTGCTAGGTGCAGGGGGCTTCCAGGCACAGATGCTGCTCCCAGAGACCTTAGAGTCTGGTGGACAAAGTAGATGTGGTTAATCCTCACTTATTTTCCCTTCCCCATCCCTTTACCCCCCAGGCAATCTGTGTGGCTCTAGATTGACTCTTGAGTCATATTTACCTAGGGCAACTCAAAATAACCAGGAGCCAAAGAATTTGATTGTGAGAGATGTAATTCCCCTATTTGAATATCATCCATATCAGGGTTTATAGATCTTACCTTGGAAAGTCACTTGGAGCCTGGACTATGGTTTCTCTGGCCCACGGTTCAGAATGAGTTGGTGTATATATGTACCTCAATCTATCTGCCACTGAGCAAGGTTTCTCAACACCTTGCTAAAAAATGTTTAATAATCACTGCCATCGAAGTCTCTAAACAGACCTGTATGGACTAGCAAGAGGACCTAAATGAGTCTACAAATCTGGGAACCACTGGAGTGGAATTGCAAGATGATTCCTCATGTTGGATGATGCAGAAACACTGTCCTCCCCTTTTCTGCCCAGTGATAGACCACTGTGGGGAAATTTATCTGTAGATAACTTCAGCAACTCTTGGCAAAATTTGATTTATTAGTTGAGAGAAAGGAGGTTGCATTAACAACAAAGAACCTATTGGTAATGATGACTTTTCATTATTAATTAAAATGAGGCAAATCCTACTCAGAGTCTTACAAGCTCAGTGACTCTGCTGGTTTGAATGTAGCATGTCCCCAAAAATGCCATTATCTTTGATGCAATCTTGTGTGGGCAGACATACTTAGTGTGATTAGATTGGAATCCTTTGAGTGTTTCCATGGAGATGTGACCCTCCCAACTGTAGGTGATAACTCTGATTAGATAATTTCCATGGAGGTGTGGCCCTGCCCATTCAGCATGGGCCTTGATTAGTTTACTAGAGCACTATATAAGCTCAGACAAAAGGCGCGAGCTTGCTACAGCCAAGAGGGACACACTGAAGAATGTACAGGAGCTGAGAGAGGACCTGCAGTTTACAGAGACATTTTGGAGATGGCCTTTGAAAGCACACTTTTGCTCAGGAGAAGCTAAGAGAGGGCAAATGCCCCAAGAGCAACTGAGAGTGATATTTTGGAGAGAAGCAGCGGCCTAGAGAGGAATGTCCTGGGAGAAAGCCGTTTTGAAACCAGAACTCCAGAGCAGACGCCAGCCATGTGCCTTCCCAGCTAACAGAGGTTTTCTGGATGCCATTAGCCATACTCCAGTGAAGATACCCGATGGTTAATGCCTTACCTTGGACACTTTATGGCCTTAGGACTGTAACTGTGTAGCCAAATAAACCCCCTTTATAAAAGCCAATCCATTTCTGGTGTTTTGCTTAACGGCAGCAATAGCAAACCAGAACAGTGACCTAATGTCTTGCTTGTCTCTGGACAGAATTTGACCCAAGCAGCAGTCATGTGCTTAAAATGAACACTTGGAATTCTAGCTATTCTTGTTACAGCTGTCTCAGCCTTCACAGCAACAGTTGTACATGGCAGCTGTACATGGTGGCTGTACATGCAGACAGCCTGGTCTCACCAGCTCTTCTCTGATGACTGACAAGCATGGGGAGGGGCCAGGGGGTCCACCTGGGCACCGTCCCCTGAGAGGTGTCCTGCATTTTGACCCAGCTCTTTGATGTAAGGTCCCAGGGTCTTCTCCTGGTGTGTTTTTTTTTTTTTTTTTTTCCTTAATTCACCATACTCCTAATTCCTTACAGTGTGGCTTAGATTCGGATGCATCCATGTACTGAGAGTGGAGTGAGATGGTGGATGCCAAAGGCTTCCACAGAGTATATCTTACCTAAACTTACATCTATCCAGGATTGTTTCTTCCTCTTTTGGATGAGATTTTCATAGTCTCACTGCCAACAAGTGGCTGGGCCAGGACTTGAACCCAGATTTGTCTGAATCAGAGCAGTTGCTCTCTCAAGTACATCCCAGCACATCCACAGTTCCCCAGAGTGCTGCACCAGAAAAACAACCCCTGATCCCTGAGAATTGATAACAAATATCCCCTTCCAGTTGTGGGTTTACAGAACAATCACGAATAAAATACAGGATCCCCAAACACCATGCTACCACCAACACCCTGCAATTGGTGTGGAACATTTGTTACAAGTGATGAGAGAGAGCATATTTTTACAATTGTACCACTAACTAAAGTCCATAGTTTAACTTAGTGCTCAATGTTTGTGTAGTGTAGCTCCACGGATTAAAAAAAAAAATTATTGTTACCATATCTACAATCTAACATTTCCCCTTTTTGATCATATTCAGATTTATATTCCAGTGCTATTAGTTGTGTTCTGAATGTTGACCATTTTTTTTGGAATGTTGGGAACCGTTTGGAACTAGATAGAATTGGTGGTTGCATGATCCCTTTCCAGAACTAGTTTTCTTTGTTCTTAGGCACAATACTTGAGCAACACCCTTTCCTCCTAAGTCTCCTCCCCATCTCTTGCGGAATTTTCTTTTGTAACTTTCACATTTGCATGCCTTCAGCACCTGCTTCCTATTCCTTCAGGAAGCTTGGGGTGGGGCAATCTCTGGGGGCTTGTTTTCTCTATGACTAGCCCTTTGCCCCGGACGGATTATCAGAGGAACAGAGACTCCTCCACATCCCTGAGGGTGGCTCATGGGAGATTGGAAAAGGCCAACATATCTGGGCCCAGAACAAGAATAATTTGGCCTTGGAGCCATTGAAGGGCATTAGCCCTGATTAGAACAGAACATGGTCCCAAGTCTTCAGAAGGAATTTTCTTAGAATGGGAGAAAGGGACACTGGACAAATATTCCTTGGCTGCGATTCCTTCCAGCTCTCATGCTCTTTACCAATCAGTGCATGAATGGTTTCTGTGACTTCAGGTTCATGAGGGTGACATGTAAAGACTCTTCTCCATCACAGTCCAATCATGCTTTTGGGGATCCCACCCTAGAACAGAGTCTAGGGGCAGGACCCAGGTTAGGAGATAAAACAGCAAGATGCTGAGCAGGGAAGTGTATCTTTGGATAGTCATGACTATAAAAGAAAGAAAAGAAAGAAGGAAGGTAGGAAGAAAGGAAGGAAAGAAAGAAAAGGAGAGAAACTAAAAAAAGAGGGAGAAAGAGAAGGAAGGAAACAGACAAAAAAGAGCAGTCCAAAAATTACAAACCATATAAAGGAGAAAATATGTTAAAACCAAGAGAACCACAACTATATCCATCCTATTCAAAATCAACTCAGTAGATTTTCTCGTAGGAAACAAATTCAAAGTGAGAAGAGCAAGCAAATTAAATTTCCTTCCTGCTTAATTTCTGAAGTGGCCTTAATCTCACCACTGCAGGCGATAAACAAGAGTTCTCTTTTTGCAAACACTGACTAGAGAAATTGCATTCTTTTCAAACAAAGGTCCATGCACAGGGCTGGCAGTGAGAATTTAGGGGCCCTTTTATACTATCCTCTCCTCACCCTTCCCCCTCCCACATGTCTGCAGGGTACACTGAGATTGAGGTGCCAGGTTACTGAGTTTTACCAAAGAAAATTCAGGCAGAAGGCAAGGTGTATTGTAAACATATCTGCTTTTATTTGCTGTCTCACATAATATCTCCTTCTCAGAGATGGTGTTTCAAGTTACTACTGTTTCTGCCTTTCCCTTGAAAGTAGCTTTGTCTTTTTCCTGGGCTGACCATGGCATTTATTTCAGTCACAAAGGGATTTAAAACTGTCATTTCTAATGCGGCATCCACTTTTATGGCTCACACCATGAAAACAATGGAGGCTAGAATTCTGCACCAGAATCATGCAAAGACAGGAAATATTGATTATTCATTAGAAATTTTTTGTTCTTTTCTGAACATCTTGGAATGGCTGAAGAAAAACCATTTGACCACCTCTGCATTTGCCAGATGAGGATTCTTTGGACTGTTCATGGGAATGTGCTATCTTAAGTACCATATGATGGGAAATTCAGTCTAATGGTAAATCATGAGATGCATTTTCTCATCTGATACTTTACTTAATGACCTCATAGGCCTTCATCAATTAATGCATAGAAGTGATAAATAAAAAATAAATCCTCTAAGTAACTTAAGACTTCTGTTAATAGAAATGCATGAAGACCATTTAATGGGTTTTTGGGCTCAGATGTTGGCATTTGTGTATCTGAATCCGATGTCTGTTTTTGAGCAGCACATTTCCCCATGTAAGGAGATGTCCACTTTTCTTCTCCTTGCTAGGACTATTGTATTTAGGCTTATAGGACCTTACAAAGAAAGGCTTTAAGTTAGACTCATAGTCAGCATCATTACGATCATTCTTTGTGCTATAAGAATTTCTTGTTTAACTCTACCTATGAAGTAAGAAATGCCTAACCTTATTGAAGAAAAGATACCTGACTCACCTCTGTACATGCTAAGAGAGGCTCAATTCCTTAGTCCACTGTCTAGGAAATTGAGAACCGCAAATACCCCTGCCTTGATATCAGTTTATCATCACTAGCCTTCTTTTCTTCTCACTCTATACACTTCACATCCAAGCTTATGTCTCCCAAATTTAATTCTCCAGTTTGCATTTCTCTTCTGAGCTTAGAACCCAGAAGCCTTCTGAAAATGCTCCTTTTCTATTTGATGTTCCCACAGGTAACTTGAATTCAACATACCCAAAATAGAAATCATTATCTTATTCCAAAACTTGCCCCACCTCTTATATAGTCCTATTTGATCAAATGGCACTATTCGCCATCCAGTTGCCCAGCCCCAAACTGCTGAAGTCATTTATTCTCCCCTTTCTCTCACCCCACACATTTAATACACTAATGCCTGCAGATTCTACTTCCTTAAGACCTCTTGAACATGCTCCGTTCTCTCTTTCCTCATTGCTCCCATCCTAGACTCTGCCTCAACATATCTCCTTTGGAGCAGTGCAAGACTAACCAGTGCAGGGTAGTATTATGGCTAAGAGCGCAGGCTTTGAAAAGTCTGGATTCAAATTCCAATTCTGTCATTTAATAACCAAGTGACTTGGGCAAGGTACTTAATCTCCACAAGCTTTGGTTTTCCTCATCTGTAAAACAGAGAAAATAATGTCTACTTCACAGAGTTATTGAGAAAATTAAGAGAGATACCATATGTAAAGTACTTAGCTTAGGGCTCAGAATGTAATAAACACAGATCTGATCATCTAATTGTTCTGCCTAAAATCTTTCCATGCCTCCCCAATCTCCCTGGCCTGGCACAGAAAGCCAGCCCCTATTACCTCTCTTTTCCCATCTCTTGACCTTGTTCCCCCAGCCCTCTTCATCTCTGCCATGATTAATTCTCTGAAGTTCCCAGAATGAGCCATGCTTTCTCTTCTCCTTGTACCTTTACATAAATAAGATGCTCCTATTATCTGAGTGTATGCCTCACCTTGTCCACTTCTCCTTCTTTCACATCCAGCTCAGGAGTCACCCCTTCCAGAGAGCTTTCTCTGGTTCCTCCAGATTGGGTCATGCACTTCTCCTTGTTCTTGTAGCTTAGTTCCACCTTAACACTTATCATACTCCATTGTATTCATTTGTTTGCTTTTCTATCTCCCCTGCTTTATTACATTAGGGAAGGACCTAGTTTTATGCTTTGTATCACTAATTCCTAGCACCGATCTTTAAATATTATAGGCATTCAATATATGTTGAATGAATGAATGATAAAACCCAACATTTATTTAGTATGTATAATATGTCTGGTGATATTGAACTCAGGTCTCTTTTTGTTGAGTTCCCCAAATACTGAATTTATTTTGTCTACTAGGAATAAAAAAAAACTCTATTTAGGAGTCTTTTGGTCATTTGGTCATGCTTAAAAAATCTTTTAACATTAGCAGAAATCTGCCTCATCATAAATAAAATGCTACTATTTGTCTCTGTCCTTCATATTTTTTTTGTATGTCTGTAAGAAGAAAAGGCACTGGAAAGAGGATGGGCATCATTTCTCCTGTCCTCCAATATGTCCATTCCTTAAGCCAGCCCCAGAACTGAGGAGGTCAGAAGGTTTCTTCTTAGACTGCTATACTTTGGACAAACTTGGCCCTGGCCTACTCATCAAATCCTTCAAAACATTATGAAATGAACCCTCAAAACATTATGCTAAGTGAAAGATGCCAGACGCAAAAGATCACATACTGTTTGATCCTATTCATGTGACATGTCCAAAAAAGGTATATCTTAGAGGGACAGAAAAGGGATTAATTGTTGCTTGGGCCTGAGAATGGGAACAGGAATTAACTGTGGTGGGCACGAGGTGTCTTTTAGGGGATGGTGGAATTGTTCTAAAATTGTATTGTTTTGATGATTGCATAGCTCTGTAAATTTACTAAATTACTAAATTTAAATTTGCAAATTTAGTAAACTCCCCCCCACCCCCGCAGAACTAAAAATTGTACGATTTAAATGGGTGAATTTTATGGTATATAATTTATACCTCAATAAAGTTTTTAAAAAATCCTTATGAGAGCTTTCCTTAGTATTGTGTGGTTTTCTTCCTGAGAGTCTGCTTCTGGAAGAGATCTTTCCAAAACTTTCTGACCTCCAGTAACTGCAAATTCATTGGGTTTGTAGTTGGATAGCCCAGTTGTTAGGTTGGGGGACCCAAGACACAAGACTTATAAGTATCACTTTGGACCGATGGTTCCAAGATTCTCATGGATTTGTATCAGTCCAAACCAAAATCTGCACCTGCTCCATGCTGGAGGGCCCCTTCTGACATGTATTTATGGTCTAACCCAAATCTGTGAATTCAGTTTTCTGAATGGCATAATTTCACCAAGGATGATTTAGAATTACAATGGTCACTTTAGGAACTTTTGAAATGATCAGAGCTGTTTATTTGAGAGGCATCATAGGACAAAAGGGGAACATTTCCAAACATACAAAGTTCTACATTTTTTAACTCATATGAGAAAGCATCCATGAGAAATTCAGATTCCAAGTTGTTTCCTTAAGAGTTTTTTTTTTCCAGATCCCCTAATCACAACTCGAACCAAATAGCCTTTATCCTACCATTCTTCTCACTTCCTGTGATTCTCCATTTCTCTCTGTGCCACCTCTCCCGCTGACCCACTCCCCTTCCTCCTAGCCAACCAGAAACCCCCCAAACTCAATTAACTCTTAAAGTTAAAGCCCCCGCAGAACAGGAAAAAATCCCTTATGGTTGATTTTATGCCTTGGGCTCACTAACAGCTGACTGAGGAATTTCAAATAGGTTTAGGAACATGTAATCCATGGCTCCAAGATCTATAAATTAGTCCATACATTGGTGGGACCCTAAAATGCAAAAATTGGATGGAAAAGTCCCCCAAATGCACAGGAAACCAGAGAGATTCAGATTAATTGTAGATGTTGGAAAAGGTCTTTTGAATGCAATCCCCAAAATATTTTCTGTGACAATATATTGGGCTCTGATTCAGTCCTACAAGCAAAAAAAAGATGAGACCATTGGAGACTTTAGCCATAAGCTCTTTAACTCCTTTAGACAGCATCCAGAAGTAGATCCCGAAGCAGACGTGACCCCAGGGCTCTCTCCACTTTTTATAAATGGCCTTAAGCCAGAAATTGGGTATTTAATACAAAAGCAAATACTAGAATGGGACAAAGCCCTATTGCCAGACCTCCAGCCCTTCACTGAGCACTTTAAAAGACAAAAAAAGACTCAGAATAAACGATAGTCTTACCCAGTTTACAGCCAATGGGCCAAATCTGGCCCTCCTCTGGTTTTTGCAAATAACATTTTATTGGAACACACCCATTCATTTACATATGGTCCGAGGCTGCTTTCACAATGGCAGAGTTAAGTCTTGGTACTCAGACCTTCTGGCTGGGAATGTCTAAAATGTTTACTATCTTCCCCATTACAGAAAATTTGCTGACCCCTCGTATTACAGATAAAAATAGCTAGAGATTCCCCAGTCATTAATCCCAAAAGAAAGGAATCTCTTGGTAGACACTTGCAGATACTATAAACAGAAAGGACATTAGAGAAAAGACTGTTTTGCATTAGCTAGAAAACTAAAGGAAAAACTTGAAGTGAGTGATCAATGAAAGTGTTATAGGAGGGGATTAAGCACCTAATTTCCTGTTTACCTTTAAAACTTAATAAGGAGAAATTTCACTAAACATTAAAGGACACCCTTGCAATTTTTTAATTAATTCAGATATGAACCTTGCATCCTATCACTGTTATACAAACTCTCCCTTGGAGTCAGTAAACTTGTCACATGGTGGGTATCTCTAATAATTCTTAAACATTCCGAATGTCCCAGTCAATAACAGTCATCCTTGGACCCTCAACCAAGGGACATTCTTTCCTCCTCTGTAACATCACACTGCTGACTTCATAGGAAGGGGTTTACTGTGCAAAGGAAATTACCAGGTTAAATATTCTCCTAGTAGTTTCTTCCTTGAAATTCCTAAAGACTCCCCATTCACAACGAGATCGTAGCTAATTTGGATACTGATTTACTGTTAACCTTGTCTCTGAATCAAGCCCAAATTGAAGACTTCAAGAAGATGCAAAAAAAATTTAAATATAGGCAGGATTCAGGAGAGAAAAGGGCTTAAGCCATTTGGTTCAGATTGATTTATCTAAATCTCTACCTAAACTCCACAAATCCTGTCAAACTAGAGGCTTCTAAAACCAATAATCAAAAGTCTACTAGAGAAAGGACTCATCATTCATACTTCATCCCAGTTCTTGTAATATTCCTAGCCTCTCTATCACCATGGTCAGAGATAGACTTTTTCTGGATGTCAGCGCCAAAATAGGGTACTCATTCCTTTCTTCCTTGTAGTACCAAACTCAAACATAATTTCATATCAGTGTTTCCTGAGGCTGTTATACTTAACAGTTGTAGAATTTGTGTTCTGCTTTATTTATGCCATTTAGATCAAAATAGCCAATACTTGTTTACATTCTCCTGGAGTTTCAGTTTGCTAAAGCTACCAGAATGCAATATACCAGAAATGGGTTGACTTTTACAATGGGGATTTATTAACTTACAATTTACAGTTCTTAGGCTATGAAAATGCCCAGATTAAGGTATCAGTAGGATGATACCTGGACTCTGAAGACAGGCTGCTGGCATCTGGGACACCTGTGTCACATGGGAAGGCACATGGCCAGCGTCTGCCAGTCCTTCACTCCTGGGTTTCATTGCTCTCAGCTTCTGGTTCCAGCAGCTTCCTCTGTGGGTCCTTTCTTAGCTTCTCTGGGGCTTTTCTCTCTCTCAGTTCTTCCTTAAATTCATCTCTCTTTTATCCTCTCATAAAGGACTCCAAGAAAAGGATTAAGACCCATCTGAATGAGGTGGGTCACATCTCAATCGAAATAACCTAACCAAAGTGTCCCACCCACAATGGGTCTGTACCCACAGGAATGGATTAAAAGAGCATAGCCTTTTCTTGGGTACAAAACAGCTTCAAACCAGCACACCTGGGAAACTGACATATACCCGTCCCATTATGCCTAGGGGCCTACTGAGACACCCTACTTTTCACATCCCTGTGATTCTACTCTTATTCAATATTCAATATGTAGCTGACCTTTCGATGTGTTCTAAAGATGAGGTGAACTCTAAGAATGATTCCATCTATCTACTTACTATTTTAGTTCAGGAAAGGTATAAGGGTTCCAAAGAAAAATTACAATTGTGTCAAAGTAAAGTTTATCACCATTGGGGATTGAATCATGTCCCCCACAAAAGGCATGTTCTGGTCCTAACCCTGGTCCTGTGTGTATGGACCCATTGTAAATAGGATCTCTTGAAGATGTTACTTCAGTTAAGGATGCCCTCATTGAATCAGGTTTGACTTTGATCTAGATTACTGGAGTCCTTCATAGGCAGAATGAAATTCAGACACAGAGAGAGAAGCCATGGGGACCAGCCAAAAGCAGCAAGAAGATGCAAGTCAACAGAAACTGGAATAGAAAGGAGAAGACACTGCCATATGCATTGCCATGTGATGGAACCCCAAAGCCAAGGAACCCCAAAGACTGCTGGTCAGCCATAAGATAACAACCCTAGGAGGAAGCAAACCTTCTAGCCTCTGAAACCATGAGCCAATAAATTCCTATTGCTTAAACCAACCCATTGTATCATTATTGGCAGTAAAAATTACTATCTAAGTTTGCCAGGCTGCTATGACAGACACCACACAATGGGTTGACTTCAACAATGGAAATTTATTGGCTCATGGTATTGAGTCTAGGAAAAGTCCAAAATCATGGTGTAAGCAAGGTGATGCTTTCTCCCCATAGTCTTTAACATTCTAGTGCTGGCTGCCAGCCATCCTTGGGGTTCCTTGGCCTGCATCCATGCCTCTCATCACATGGTGATGTCCACTCCCTTCTCTTCTGAGTTCCATTAACTTCCAGTTTCTGGCTCCTCCCTATGGCTTTGTCTATGTCTGAGTTTCTTCTGCTTTTAAAGGACTCCAGTAATCTGGATTAGGACCCAACCTCATGCAGTTGGGCCACATCTTAACTACAAATAACATCTTCAAGAGATCCTATTTACAATGGGTTTACATCCATAAGAATGCAGATTGAGATTCAGAACACGTCTAAATTAATGTACATAATTCAATCTACTACAATTACTTCGTATATGATTTATCCCAAATAGGTAAACCCCTTACTTCTGATGGACTACAAGATCTTCAAGATTTTCCCCAGCCAGTAACTAAGAGAAAACTAAGAGAATTCCTGGGTCTCCCTGGTGACTGCAGGCAATGGCTTCCCAGCTTCTTTGAATCTGCTGTGGCACTATATGATTTACCCAAGTTCTTGGTAAAAGAATCTCTTTCCTGGGAATCTAAACATGAACGGTCTTTTGTGAGTTAAAATTAGGCCTTCCACAATCTCCGCCACTGGGCCTTCCTAATTATCATAAGCCTTTCTACCTATTTGTACATGAGACTCAACTTCATTGGAATCATTAGAAACTGGTAGCTTACTATACTATCTTAACCCAGTGGCAAAGCCAAACCACCTTGTCTGGCCAACCCACAGCTGCTAAACTAGTGGGGGCTCTTGATAACTTGGTTTTAGGGTTTCCTTTAAATTTGATGCTGTACAATCTTTGTTACTCACTGAAAATATGCATCATTTCTCAGCAAGTATGCTTACACTCTATGAAATCCAGTTACTTCTTCCCTCACCTATTTCCATTCACTGTTGTTATACTTTGAATGCTGGTACTTTTCTTCCATTATGTGAAGAAGGGGAAATTCATGCCTGTCTACAGTCTGTTTGAGAACCATCTACACGATCAATCGATTTACCAGAAATCTTTA
Organism: Choloepus didactylus; assembly: GCF_015220235.1. Classification (NCBI taxonomy): domain Eukaryota; kingdom Metazoa; phylum Chordata; class Mammalia; order Pilosa; family Megalonychidae; genus Choloepus; species Choloepus didactylus. Next base: position 15,478,928 of record NC_051308.1, on the reverse strand, counting down.
GAAAAATTCAGACTTGATATTGTCAGTCAATGGGTCATTTCCTAAGACTGAAACAAGAAAATATCCTGTAACAAACTCACTTTATCTGTAGAACATGATCCCTTCCCAGGGGCAAAATCTGTGCAGATGGCAGAACCCAGTGTGCTCATCAGAGCATGCTGATTAGCTAGAGACGAGAGGGTTAATATATACACTGAGAGTAGATATGCATTTTTGGGTGGCCCCTGATTTTGGAATGCATTGGAAACAAAGAGAGCTCAGAAGGATACCTCAATTAGGGATGGAGGAGAAGAATGGAGTGAGGGACAAGGGACTCTGAACCAGAGTGGAGACCATCCCCATCTTCCAAAAATTGATCCATTCCATATATTTTTTTCCACTTAAATATCAGACTAGCATAAAGCTGCTGGTTATTTTGTTTGTTTATTTGCTTGTTGTGTTTTGTTTAAGCAGAAAATTTCTCTTAAAATATTCATGGCAAAGGAGAATGGGGTGTGGATGATGTCAAAAGCAAAGCTTTTGCCCACTCTGAGAACTTGACTTACTCTGCTACTAACTCGCTATGGCTGCTACAGCAACTTTATAATCTGAGAAGGTGTTTTAGGCTCTAAATAGCTAAATGGCAAGCCATAGTCTGGGAAGGGGCCAGGCTATGGAGAATTCCCATTGCTGCATTTTAAAGGAAAGGAAAATGGATATACAACCAAAAGAATGATTTTAAAGATAGATTTACTGAGGGATCAGCTTTAAAAAATACATAGAAGATCTGGGAAATGGGGGAGTTCTTTACTCTTATATTTCCAAAATGACAATTTAAATTTCAGGGACCTTCCCTCCTTTACGTAGTTGCATCACCAAATTATCACAATGTATTTCTTGATCTAGGCTACCTTGTTTACTTGTAGCATATAAACCAGAATGTTTTCCTCTCTCTCTTAAAATCTGCTACCAAAATTAAATGAAACCCATCCTTTGACTTTGGGAAAGGCGACTTGTTCTGAAAGTTATTTATCTTTACTTTCATAAAAGGATTTCCTTGACTATTTAAGTATAAAAAGTTTATCTGCATGATACAATTGAACGGTTTCCTTGGCCTCCATTATACCTTATTAGAAAAGCTAAGTGGAGGCTCTTGGGTCATACTTTCCTTGGGAACTGCATCCTTGGGAACTGCATCTGGAGTTAGAGTATCTGGGGCCCAGATCTGGCTTCACAGCCATTAAGCCATGTGTCCTTAGGCAAACCACTTAAATTTCATCCCTAAAATATGGATTATAACATGCACTTAGTCTACTTAATGGGTTGTTGTGATGATCAAATGAGATAATGTATGAGAAAGTGCTCTTTAAAAATTACACTACAATAAGTGGCTATCTATGAATGGGAGAATTTGGGATAATTTAATTTTCTTCTTCATGTTATTGATAATTTGTAATTAAAAAATAAATATTTAATTTTTATTAAAATATATATTTTGAAAAGAAAGCATGCAGTGCTGCACAAATAGAAGTTAATAAAATTATTCTTTTGATGTTAAACCATAATTTTATAAATTCTCCTAATAAAATACATAAATTGCTAACTTTAAGTCTTATTAAACTGATGATATCGAGTGTTTCTGGGGGATCGGAGCATGAAGGAAATAGTAATGCTGTGTATTTAAACATTAAGAAAAAATAGACATATGGTTTAATTGTGTTCCTAAGAAGTAAGCCAATGCTTGGAAAATTGGTTAATTTAAATATGGTAATTGTCTTTACCTAGGGCTAGTAAAGTCCTACTACTAAGAAGTGAAAGTTCTGGTTTCTCTAATAAATGTCCTGAGTATCCAACTAGGCCCCTCCCCTCTGGTCAGTCAGAAGCGGACCGTCTCCCAGCTTTGTGCTTCCTGCTTGTGGTTTTGGGCATCTCACTCCATGCATGTGCAGCTAAGTGTTAGCAGTCTTCTGGAGAACGTTCTCTGCCTGGCCCCTCCTCTTGGACCCTCCACCCTATCAACTCCAGCTGCCTCTGATTCCAAATGTCAATCTCAGTCTCTTCAACTCATGAAACCTCTGTGCTCTACTTGGGTTCCTGTTTCTGTGCAGGAAAGCACCTCTGGGCAGAAAGCCAGGGTAATTGTAGGACTCATCTTATTTTGTTATCATTCTCTCAGGGATCACAGTTCTTCATTGCCTGTTGTCCAATATCTGAAAACAGCTGTTTCCTATATTTTGTCCAGTTTTCTAGTTGTTTATGGCAGTAGAGTGCTTCTGGTACCAGTAACTTCATTATGGCCAGAGGCAGAAATCCTCAGACAACTTATTTTACAATCCAGAAGTCTTCTATTACTACTACTACTACTACTACAGCTATTATGCCATGAATTCATAGGAAATAGGCCCCAGCAGCTTGGACTCCTGTCCATTGGTTCTCACAAAGTGTGCTTCTCTGGGTGGAGCAATCTGGCACTTCAGGTGAAGCCAGGTACTCTTCTCTTTGGTTTCCTTCTTTTGCTGATCATTTTCCTTCACATGTTTCATGAAGTCATTTCAGCTCTGAGAGTGCTTAATATTCTCCAAACATACATTACTTCTCTTGGCAAGAACTTTGCCTTGTTTATTAACAAGACCAACAGCCTTCTGGGTAACTCTGTGGACTCTTCTGGTGTTGCCAAGGTAACACCTGTGGGACATTCCTTTTTGAACAGTGCCCACCCCCTTGCTGTTATTCTATCACCTTTCTTGTAGGCTCACATACATGTGGCCAAAGGAACAACTCCATGCTGTATAAAAGGCCTAGAAAACACATATCAGGTGCTTCTCCGCTTTCCCTTTGTGTTCGTCATTTTGGTAAATCATTGCAAGATGGTGGTTCTGACCAAAAGGAAGCCCCAGATAAACTTTTGAGATTAGGGCCTTCACCTCCTGAAAGGAATTGCTTTCACTCTGGATTAGAAATTTAGTGAGTGCAGGACTAAGACATAATCCTCTAAAAGGTCTCTTGTAACATCTAGGAGAGTTGTAGAGCAAAGTCAAGGGATAACTTATTCAACAAATAATTATTGAGTGTTTCCTCTATGCTAGGATTTCTTCTGGCCCTGGGGATACAGCAGAGAGAAGAAGCCTGTCAGAATCCCTGCTTCATTGAACTTACATTTGGACAGCTATGTCGGTGGTGAAAATAGTTGGTGGCCTAGAGGGTACAATTTTAAAAAAGAGACTTGCTTGTCACCAAAGCATCTTCTTACCAACCAACCTGCTATGATATCACCTTTCCCTCTTATCAGCCCTAAAATCTCCACTTTAGGGTTAATTTTACAAATTTTTTTCAATAATTACTAGGTGCTTTGCAGTTCTTTAAATGCTTAGGATGATTCTATGATGAGCAAAGTGCAGCTCTGCCATCAAGTAGTTTAAAACTGGTAGGGGATATAAGACATGTATACAAATGATTAATAAATTCAACTCCCCAGAGCCACTTGTTTCCTCAAAAGCATTAGTTGGAAAAATTAGCTGACACCTGGAAATACAGAATCTCTCCAATCCTCCTCCAGCAGGGCTAGGACCGCCCAGCTAGCAGGTTTCACAGGGCGTGGGGTGGAGCAGGGAGGCCCTCCGAAAGCAAGGACATGAGTAGGGCACAAAGCGAGGTCACCAAAGGGAGCCAGAAACAGGTATGGAAACATGGTGTACAAGCCAGCTGGAGAGATCAGCTTGTAGAACATGTAGGACAGGAAAAAATAGGTTGTGTCTTGGGTAATTGTCTAGAATAAGTCTTCCCATTCAGGACAGTTTTCATAATCTGGTTGACCATCTGGTGAGTGGATAGCTGCACTTAGGGCATCAGAATTCAACTGGACACTAAAAGGATGAAAGAAGTTGGCTGAGGATATGGAAGAGGAGAAGAGAACTGGGGACCTTCAAAGCTGGAAATGAGACTGGGTATCTGATAGAGGCAAATGATAAAAGGTAGGAGGAGATTACTCAAAGGGCAGGTTCCAAGAATAAGGTAAGCACTGGGAACTCTTCCTCTACGTTACAGTCTTGTCTAGAACTCATCTTGGGAGGGGAAGAAGGAAGTGACTTCTTTCTTGATTTAGAGACCCATATATTTATCTGCCAGTTGGACCTCTGGATGGAAGTTCCACCAGTACCTCAAAACTCCTTATGTATCAAATTGACTTCATCTTTTCCTTCAAAGATGTTTCGGCCTCCCCATGCTCCTTATCTCTGGGTATCACCACCATCCACCCTGCTGTCTGAAACAGAAATCTAGGGCTCATCCTTGACTTCTGTCTCTCACCCCATACTTAATCAAACACTGTTAGTTCCACATCCTTAATATCTGTCACCTTGACCCTGCCCCTCCACCCCAACTAAACAGAAAGCTCCATGACTTTGTGCTCTGCTATATTCCCAATATCTAGCATATAATAAATATACAAGAGATATTTACTGAATGAATAAATTAGTGAATGAATGAATGAATGAATGAATACATTCAAACTGCTACAACCATGGTTTAGGCACTTTTCAGATAACTGGTATTATAGTCTAACAGGATTCAGTGAATTCAATGACAGCAAGCTACAAACCCTCCAGTCCATTCTTCTACAATTTTGCCAAAGAGATCTTTCTAAAATGCAACCCAAAACCTGCAGTGCCTTACCGTTGCCCTAGGAAACTTGGCTTTACCTGCCTCTACTTCAACCACAGTACCAATTATTTGTACTTAACTTGGGAGTTTATATGTTAAATGGAAAAATTGTTTGTTTGTTTCTATCTCCACCACATAGCACAGTAGATGGCACATAGTATACATTTAATAAATAGTAAGTAAAAAAAATAAGACATGAATAAACCAATAAAGTGAAAAGAATGAATGACTATGGTAGCAGATACCTCAGGGTATACAGGATACATGAAAGGTAGGATACTACTCTGAAAGTTATTTTCAATTTATTGTTAATAACTTTGTCTGGATTGAGTGAATAAATCTATTTAACTGATTAATTAAACTTCAGTACCAAACTTTCCACCAGAAGAATAAAAAATGGTAGTAACATATTTAGTGGACCACACTGCTCTTTTCCAGGAACATGGAATTTATTGTAGAGCTCAGCTTGATTAATTTGTAAAGTGGAATAAAGTACATTTCACTTTCACTCTGCTGATGAAACACTGACGACTTTGTCTAAATTAATTCTGTTTGGTGCTCCTGATTCTATTTATATTCCAATTCCCCTTTGCTCTTTGTGTGAATTCCTGGTCAATGTGTGTTATGAGCTTTCAGCCTTTCTCGACTTTCTGTTCAGTGAATTTTAACTCCATTATTTGATGTTCATTTAAATAGTGAGCTGTGCCAGGTGGGGAAATGCCATCATTTTTAGTCTCAGTTAGGCTGTTATATGAACAAGATTTGCAAATAGTGTCCCAAGCAAAGGATTCTTGGAAATGCTGTTGACTATTAGGAAGGAATTTGAATTGCTTATTTCAATGTGAAACTTGTCAACTGAATGGCTTTTATTTTGTGTGACAGCCCCAGTGACCTCTATACTCATTCTCTCAACTCTCATTTATTCAGGATAATAGAGAGACCATGGATAATCTCTGAGGCTAATCAAATCTCAATATACAACCGGTAATCAGGTACTATAAGTTCTTTTTAAAAAATCTCTCTTATACCTCCTCTCTTTTCTATCCTCATAGCCAGTACCTTGGTCTAGGGACAAGCTTTAAATCCTACATGGGCTAAAACATTAGCTTCTTTTTTTTAATTAGAGATGTTGTATAGGTTTACAGAAAAATCACATAGAAAATACAGAGTTTCCATAGATCTCTCCTATTAACATCTTGCATTAGTGTGGTGCATTGGCTACAACTGATGAAAGAATATTATTATAATTGTACTATTAACTATAGTCTATGTTTACATTAGGGTTCACTGTGTTTGTACAGTCCTGTGTTTTAAGATTTTTATTCTAGTAACATACATTCAACCTAAAATTTCCCCTTTTAACCATATTCAAACATATAATTCAAAGCTGTTAAATACTTTCACAATCTTGTGCCACCAGCACCTGCATCCAAAACTCTTCTATCACCCCAAATAGAAACTCCATATAATTTAACCATTAACTCCCTGTGGTAGTTTGAAGTTGTTATGTACCCCAGAAAAGGCCATGTTCTTTTAATCCATTCTTGTGGTGTAGACCTGTTGTACGTGGGACCTTTTGATTAGATTATTTCAATTGAGATGTGACCCACCTCATTCAGGGTGGGTCTTAATCCTTTTACTGGAGCCCTTTATAAGAGAGATGAAATTCAGAGAAGCTCATAGAGAAAAACCATGGAGAAGTTAAGAGAGGACTCACAGAAGCTGAGAGAGGAAGCCACTGGAACCAGAAACTGAAAGCAATGAAACCCAGGAGAGAAGGACCAGCAGACACTGCCATGTGCCTTGCCATGTGACAGAGGAGCCCTGGATGCCAGCTGCCTGTCTTCAGAGTCCAGGTATCCCCTGTTGATGCTTTGAGTTGGACATTTTTTTGGCATAAGAACTGTAAATTGTAAGTTAAGAAATGCCCATTGTAAAAGCCAACCCATTTCTGGTATATTGCTTTAGCAAACCAAAATACTCCCCGTTCTCACCCCCACTCTGGCTTTTGGTAATCTATATGCTAGTTTCTGATTTTATGAATTTCCTTATTCTACTTATTTCATATCAATGGGATCATACAATATTTGTCCTTTTGTGTATGGCTTGTTTTACTAAACATGATGTCTTCAAGGTTCATCTGTATTGTTGTAACACGGAATCAGAATCCATTCCTTTTTACAGCTGAATAATGTTCCATTATATATATACACACCATATTTTGTTTATCCATTCTTCTGATGATGGGTACTCAGATTGCTTCCATCTTTTGGCCATTGTAAATAATGCTGCTATGAATATTGGTGTGTAAATATCTGAGTCCCTGCTTTCAATTCTTAAGGGTAAATACCTTGTTGCGAAATTGCTGGGTCATATGGTTATTCTATACTTAAATTTCTAAGGAATTGCCAAACTGTCTTCCACAGTGCATGCATCATTTTACATTCCCACTGATAATGAACGAGGGTTTCTATTTCTCCACATTTTCTCCAATACTTGTAATTTTCCCATTTTAAAAAAATAGTAGCCATTCTAGTGGGTGTGAAATGGTATCTCATTGTGGTTTTCATTTGCATTTCCCTAATGGCTACCTGAACATCTTTTCAGGTGCTTGTCCCTCAGGAGGAATGTCTATTCAAGTCTTTCGCCCATTTTTTAAATTGGGTTGTCTTTTTGTTGTTGAGTTGTAGGATTTCTTTATATATTCTGGATAGTAAACTCTTGTTAGATATGTGGTTTCCAAATATTTTCTCCCATTCTGTAGGTTGCCATTTTACTTTCATGATAAAGTCCTTTGCTGCACAAAATTTTTAAATTTTGATGAGGCCCCATTTATCTATTTTTTTCATTTTGATGCTTGGGCTTTGGGTGTAAAGTCTAAGAAACCATTACCTAACACCAGATCCTAAAGATTCTTCCCTGCATTTTCCTCTAGGAGTTTTATAGTCCTAGTTCTTATATTTGGGTCTTTGATTCATTTTGAGTTGAGTTTTGTATATGGTGTGAGGTAGGAGTCCACTTTTATACTTTTGGATATGGAGATCCAGTTTTCCTAGCACCTTTTGTCAAAGAGACTGTTCTTTCCTAATTGAATGTACTTGGCACCGTTATCAAAAATCAGTTGAAAAAAATAATCAGCTGTGAGTGTTGATTTCTGAACTTTCAAATTGGTTCCATATGCCTATATGTCTGTCTTTGTGCCAGTACCATGCAAACATTAGCTTCTTTCTGTGGGTCATCTCTTTCCCCTCCCCCATTTAAGTCATACTGTACCACTACCATGTCAACACTCTTAAACACAGATTTTGTCACCCCTTCACTGAAAAGAAATTTATCTTTCTTCATTGCCTACAGAGTAAGCCCAAGAGCCTTAGCCCTAATCAGATTATTATTCTGATTCTTGCTCACAACACCCAATCCTCATCTCTATGATGTTGTTCATGTGGGCCCCAGACTTGTAATGCCCTCTCCCTTTCTCTTTAAATCTTTAAAGGCCCAGAGACATCCAACTCCCTCTACAAGGTCTTTTTCTACTGATAACCCCCTTTATGATGTGCTGGAGTCTGTAGTACTCTATGTTGGTATTTATATTGTACAATAATGCTTTCTATTGTTTTTAACCCTTTCATAAATGTATATCTAAATTGCAAGCCCCTGGGAACTTAGGATTTATTTCAGCCACGGCTGTCCAATAGAAATATAATATAAGCTACAAATGAAAGCTTCATATGTTGCATTAGTCAGGGTTCTCCAGAGAAACAGAACTGATAAGAGATTATATATATACATATATATACATATATATAATATATATAATATATATACATATAAATTATATATATTTACATATCTATGTAAATATTTGGAGATTTATTATAGGAATTGGCTCACACAACCATGGGGATTGGCAAGTATGAATTCAGTAGGGCAGGCCACAAGTTGGAAACTCTTATGAAAGTGACATTGATTTCCCCAGGGGAAGCTGGCTGGCTGAAGTAAAGCTAGATATCCTTCTTTCTCACTTCCAAAATCCTCAGTTCTAGCTTTAAGACCTCTAACTGATTGGATGAGGAGACCCCTCGTTGCTGAGAGCGATTTCCTTTGTTGATTGTAGATGCAATCAGCCATAGATGGAATCAACAGACTATAGATGCAAATCCATCTACAAAATGCCCTCACAGTAATGATCAGTTAATGCTTGCTTGACCAAACAACTGGTTGCCAAAACCTAGACAAATTGACACATGAACTTAGCCATCACATGTGTTATTATAAATTTTCTAGTAGCTACCTTTAAAAAATAGGTGAATTAATTTAACAACTATTTAATTAATTTAATATATCCAAAATATTATGATTTCATCATATAATTAATATGAACAATTACTAATGTGATATTTTGCATTTTTTTTCATACCAAGTCTTTTGAGTCCAGTGTGTATTTTATACATAAAGCACACTTCCATTTGGACTAGCCGCATTTCAAATGCTCAATAGCCACTCTTAGCCCTTGGCATGCCACACAGTTGGGTGATAGCATTGGAAAAACTCAATGTACACAAGGAATGTGAGTCAATAGATTGTTATCAAACTGGAGGACGGTCTCTGGCACAAGTTTCTATCCTTGACCTTGTCCTATTTATCATTTTCATTGATGACTTAGTGCAGTAGTTAAGAACACAGGCTTTTGAGTCAGAGAGGCTCTAATTTCGAATCTCAGCTCTACCACTAACTACATATGTGAACTTGGGCAAGTTAATTTCTTACTTTAACCTTGGTTTCATCATCTATACAGGGATAATCATACCTAGTTCAAAGGGTTGTAATGGAGAATAAATGAGATAATGTCTATAAAAGGCTTACCACAGTGCACAAAAATTATTATATGCTTAAAAATATGAGACTTTATTACTATTATTATCACTATAGATGGTATATTTATTAATTTGGCAGATGAGATAATTTGGGGAAAGTAAGCATGAAGTTAGATCAAAGAATCAAGATTAAAAAGCTTTCCCCAGATAGGATTCAGTAGGCTGCATAAAACAATACACAACTTAAGATGAATAAAGTTAATGCATTGAACTCAGTTTTAAAAAATCCAACTACACAGAAATGTGCTTTCAGATTAAAGGTAGCTCATGTGAAAAGACGTATTTACTTATTCATTTGACTAAATAGAGTTAAGAATAAAATTTTAATTGTACTTTTTGTTTTATTACATGTTTAGGTTAAAAATTCAAAATGTACAAAGGGTATAAAGTAAAAGATTAAAAATCTCCCTTTCAGAATCTCCCTTTCCCACTCCCTAGAAGTAAGTGGCTACTATTAACAGTTTCTTATATGCTCTTCCAGAGATTTTCTATGCCATATCAAGGATATGTTTATCTTTTTTTTTTTTTTTTAAATCTTTTCATTTGTGAGGATAGACTGTTATTCGCTTGTACAACTCACTTGAAAGGGGGTTAAAACTTAAGTTCAATTAAAGTTCAGTATTATTCAGAAGTGTGATGTGTTAACCCCAAATTTTATTTTGATTTTAAGCTTCAAAGGAAGTGGACTGAACAGTAAAATGGAGGAAGCAGTCCAATGCTATTTAGAACTTGTCAAAGACATCTGGAATATTTTACTTTGTTTGGGCACTACCTTTTAAGAAAACAAATCATATAATGTCTGGAGGAGAGTGATTAAGGGAGCAAAGTAATTCCAAACCACGTTTTAACAGATGGCCAGCTAGTACCTAATGATGTTTAAACCTGAAGAAGGGATATTTCAGAGGAATATGCTAGCTGTTTACACAGGAGGAAAACAGCCCGTCTAATGGCTTCGGGAGCAGGACTTAACCCAGGATTCCAATCCCAGGAGACATATTTTGACTAAGTGAGGACTTCTGTGGAGATAAAGTTGAGGTAATATATAAAAGTGCTTTTTAAAGTGTAAAACCACCATGGAGGAAATTTATTATTTCTAAAAATTACAAAGTTCTGAAATTTGAATGGCACGCTACACCAAGTAGGCCCTCCCAATCATTTCAGATGTTTAAGGAGAAGCTGGTACCCCACTGACAAAAATTATTACTCTGTTCCTAAAAGTATTTCATTTATTATCTCAGAGTAACTTATTTGTATGCTTGAGCCTGGCTCACTGTCTGGCACAAAGTCAATTAAAGTTGAATGAATGACTGAATGATACCAATCCAAACATTTTTTTCTCAACTACTCTTTTTTTCCAATCTCTAATAGCTTGCCTATCTATTTCAGTCTCCTCTTGCTTTGATTTTTCACATTTACCACTCTAAACTTTCCCATCTCCTTTCCCACTGGATTTGATTACTTATGAAAACCCTTGTGTGCCTTCTTATCTTTCCACTGGCATTCACCCAAAGTGCTTCATCTTCCACTTAAGAAAATCAAGCTAGTGGAGGGTCCTTCCCAAGGTGTTTTTATTCTTGGACTGCATTTTTTTTTTTTTTTTTAAATTCAAAGGGCTAGATAATGAAAATGTTTCTAAATACTTGTGATTTCTTCCATTTTAAGTGTTTCAACCTGGACCTCTAAGCTGCAGACTCTGATTGATCCTTTATTCAGCCAATTAGTCCCCAAGTCACCTGGATTCTGCTCCTGGATATCTCTCTAGAAAAAAAGACAGTGGCCTGTGACAAGGTCTCATTACTTATTAGCCGAGCAAACTTGAGCAAATCACTTACCTTTCATGAGCTCCTATCCCTCATTTGTCAGGCAGAACTTTGAGTAATACTTACCTCTCAGCTATGTGGATCAATGAGGACAATCTATGAGAAAGTGCTTTATAAAGTACTGGTTATTTCTCTTTCCCATCCCTTGCTTTCCATTGCCTAACTTAGGCCTTCATTTCCTCCCAACTCAAAGAAACATTGGCCTCTTAACTATTCTACCTGTCTCTAATCTCCACCCTACACCCAATCTACTGACTTGCAAAGGTCTGAGTGATCCTTCCAAAGCTCCAATTGTGTTGCTCACCTAATTTTAAACGTGCAATAGCTTCCCACTGCCTAAGGAATAAAGTCTAAACTTCCTAGCATGGAATTTGAAACCCCCTACCATCTGATAATGTACTGTTTCCGCTCATCCACTCCTTCTCTTCCAAATGCAGCCTGGCTTCCAACTAGTCCGACTATTCCAACCCCTTCCTGATCTATCGTCACTTACTAAAAGTCTACTTACATTCATTCTTCAAGCCCAATTTAATTGAACACTTTTCTATTATGCCTTCTCCACTTCTCTCCTGGGTACTGCCACAGTATTTTATTTGTATTTCTATTACAGTGCTTCCTATATGATCTCTTCTGCTGGATTATAAACTAATCAAAGTCATGGACGGAACCTCATCCATCTCTAGTATACCATAGAGTGGAGCTTTGTGGCTTGCATATAGTAGATGCACAACAAGTTATGTCTAATGATACACGTGAGTTTTTTCTTTTAGTATCGCTAGGTGCCCACTATTGTGCTAGGTGCTATAGCAGCTACCAAAAAAATATTGTTTTGTCCCTGACCTAAATAAACTCAAATATAGTTGAAGTGACAAAGCAACAATTAGAAAATGGTGTAAAAGAGTCTGTGACGGAATATTAAATTCTTATTCCCATTTATATGCATACATAGTTACATACAAGGATCTTCAAAAGATTTTTTGTACATTTTAAAATTTATAACTTGTTTTAGATACGTAAGAAATTATATTTTGAAATAAATACATTTTCTAAAATTTAGACCAAATACATTGCACCATTGCTCTCAAAATATTTTAATTTTAGGTCCTGTAATAAATGAAAAATGACGGCTGTGGACAAGAAGGTAAACTTCTCTATGATTAGCAGAATTTTAAGTCATCAGCTCTTAAAAGAAAGCTCAATCAAACTTTCAATGGCTTTTTCAGGTTCTTTCTGTTATATCAACAACCTAAGTTATTAAAGTTTTAGAATTGTGAAAAAAAGTACAAAAAGACTCTGTGCAGTTCCAAAAACAAACAAACAAAAAACAAAAAAAACCATACCAAGTAGACAGGGATTAGAGGTGGGGGATGAACGAGTGGCTAGATTAGTAGAAGGACAGGAAGGAGGGGGATGAGAATACTTCCTAGTGGATCCTTGAAAGTTCAAAGGTAAATTCACAGTTGCACCTCTGGCTGAAAAGGCTGGGAAATATGGTTTGAGATCTGCCTATCTTCATCTGATGTTACTGACTTTGAGGTCTGTGCTCCAAGTCCCAAATCCTCAACCTTGACCTACAAAATCTAAGAAGAGATATAGACTAATGAATTGAGCTCTGGACTAGAAGTTTATATTTTCTGACTTCCAAGAACCTGTGCACAATGAAAAAAATGATTTAGCTGTATAGGAGAAAACTGAGCCTCATTCTGGTTTGAGGCCAGAATATTGGTATTTATGCCTTGAATTATAGCAAAAAAAACACATATCTTTGGAAGTTGTTTATCACTTTGCTTCCAGTTATAAGCATGAACATTAAAAGGTAACTTATGTTGCCATTTTGAATAAGCAGGCACCAACTGACACTGGCATGGGTGTCAAAATATTTGGTGGGCTGTGACATAATTATGTTTTATGTTTATACAAATAAAGTCTTAATTAATACCCAAGAAATTGTGTAGAAATTTCCATTCACCCTGTGATGTTGTATGTTGATGGCAAAGGGGATATTTCAATATGTTGACCTCACTGAGTATATAACAGAAGGCAGAGTCTGACTTAGGATTTGTGAGGTTGGCATTGTCTAAACTGTCCATCTTTTCTCATGTCCCACACCTAGGGGACCAGTGCTGCTCTCTAGCAGGCCCTAACTCTCTTTCCTTCTCACAATACTCTCAAGTATGTGCTTTAAAATTACTTCAGTGCCCTGGTGTTTTAAAGTTACGTCTTTTCTCATTTCAACCATCTCATAACTGAAACTCCTATCACTGAAATTCAGGCCCTTCTGCTGAGTTTCTGCAGGACAGACAGCAATTGGACACACAAAGTTCAAGGACTTCATGCTGGGATGTGAATACAAGACCAAATTATTTACCATTCCCTCCTCTTACTTCCATTTGGGCAAACTAGTAACTCTCCAGAAGACACCCACTGTTTGCATAGGCAAATGAATGGATACCTGAAATCCAGAAATGTGAGTAGGTGAGTAGTAGAGGGCAAGGCCTGGTGCTGAGGTGGAAAATTCCTGGCAGTGGGTGGGGTGGGGAGGCCACACTAATGCCCTCAAATCATACTGGAGCTTCTCCATAGATGTCTCATCTAGTTCAGGGTCATCTAGTTCAAGGTCATTCTAGTTCAAAGGTCAAGCCAAGGACATTGTGACAATGTCAGAAACTTTGATTCTGGAGTGCGCTTGACTTGTAGTTGAGGGCTAGTTAATGCTCTATGTGGTAGAAGATTAAAGGGGAAAAGCCCCAGATGTGCAGGGTTCATTTATGTTGCTTGTCCGAAGAGCTCAGAACACCTTCTAATTATGATCTATTGAAGGTATTCAGAACAATTTAAATCCCTTTTATATCATTAAAACCAATAAACAGTGGGCATTAAAATGATCCCTTCTTTACTTATACTGCATGGTTGTTTTTTTAAATTGATGAGCACCTGTACTAGTTTCCATTTTTATCTTTTGTGAACAAAGCTGTCATTATTATCTGCCCAACTTGAACTATTTTTAAGTGTGCAATTCAGTGGTGTTAATTACATTCACTATATTGCACAACCATCATCACTATCCATTACCTACACTTTTCCATCTCCTCAAACAGAAACTCTGTACCCATTGAGCAATAATTCCCCATTTCTCCACTCTTCCCCTGTCCCTTGTCCCCTGGCTGATAGTAACCTCTAATCTACTTTGTCTGACTGCATTTGCTTATTCTAGATATTTAATGTAAGTGGAACCCTATATTTGTTCTTTTGTGTCTGACATTTTACTCATCATTATTTCTTCAAGGTTCATCCACATTGTAGCATGTATAACTTCATTCCTTTTTATGGCTGAATAATATTCCATTGTATGGATGGACCACATTTTGTTTATTCAGCTGTCAATGAGCATTTGGGTTGTTCCCACCTTTTGTCTATTGTGAATAATACAGCTATGAACTTTGGAGCAAAAGTATGCATTCGTTTTTAATGAGGCTGGGCTTGTGTCTTCAAATTAGCCCCTACTTCCTTACCTATTCTGCTTCTCATCTGGCTATAACTGTCCTTTTCATTCTTCCTGGAAATAAAGCCTGTTTCTCTCTTTTGTCTCTCTCTTTGAGGTGTGAGTTTCCGGTGTTTTACCTCAGAGTTGAGGGATGATTCCTAGATTTAATCTTTCTCTTACATTTGCACTCAGATCTTGTGCTCAATGCCAAGCTGAAAGAAATGTTTATTTTTATTTTGAAGTTTTTAAAAGTGGGCCTGGTTCTTTTCTTGGCTGGTGTAGGTACGGGTGGACATTTAACAGGTTTACTTAGGTCAGTGATCCCCGCTCTTAATGTCTTAACTCTCAGGATTTGGGTATTTTTGAGCTCTCCTGACAGAGAATTGGACATAAATTAAGAGCCGATCTGGATCCTAGCGCTTCGGAATGGGTGAGAGTGCGGGATTTTCCCGGGGAGAGGCGGGATGGTCCCGCGCGTCAGCCATTCACCGGAGAAAGCCCAAATCTCTCCGTCCTTCAACCTGCCCAGACCCTGCCTAGGACTGTGAGATCTGTGGAGTTTCTGGCTTCCCAGAAAATTGAACTGAAAGGTGGGTTTCGGTAGGACAGCATGGACCTTCTCTTCGACGGGAAACTTTCCTCCGCGCTCTGGGAGCAGCTTGGACTCAGGCTTTAACTCTACCCGCCCTCCCTCCGGCTCCCCCATCAGGTGGGAACTCGTAAGGCGTCTCACCCGAGCGCGGGAGTGGTTGGGGTGGGAGACGAGGAGCCCCCTTCTCTGTAACTGTAATTATAAGCAGCTTTGGGGGCTGATCAGGGACCCGGCCTCGCCCGGAGGGGAGATGGTAGGGGGCTTCGGGTGCGCAAGCAGGTGAGGAGAAAATCCCAGGGAGGGCTGGAGGTGACCTGGGGCTGGGCGGCGAGGGAGGAACACTTGGCGGGCGCGGGCCGGCGGTCCAGGAGGAGCTGAAGCGCCGAGCGGAGGCGGAGAGGGACGCTGGCGGGGGCGGAGAAGGGGGCGGTGAAGGAGCGAACGGGAAGTGGGCGGAGCGCCGGCCGGGAAGGGGGCGGGTTCGGGGCTCGGCCGCCCGCGGCTCGGGCTGGGGCAGCGGTGGGGCGGGCGCGTTGCTGGGTCGCGTCTGCCTGCGCCGGCCGCGGCGGGATGAGCGGGTCGGCGCCGCCGGGGGCCGCGGGCGGTCCGGGCGGGATTCGGGGGCTGCGGGTGGACGGGCTGCCCCCTCTGCCCAAGAGCCTCAGCGGGTTGCTCAACTCCTCGTCGGGCGGCGGCGCGTCGGGGGGCTGGCGGCACCTGGAGCGGCTGTACGCACAGAAGTCCCGCATCCAGGACGAGCTGAGCCGCGGGGGCGCGGGGGGCGGCAGGGGCCGAGCCGCGGCGGTGCCCCCTAAGCCCCCCAACCTGGACGCCGCGCTGGCGCTGCTCCGCAAGGAGATGGTAAGAGGGGGCTCCAGCGGGCCGGGGACGCGGGGATGAGGGGCGTGTGGTGGTGGCTGCAGCCCCTTCTCGTCTGGACTCGCCGTCCGGGGGAAGTTTGCCGCTGCCCCAGCCGGCGACCCGGGCTCTGCGCTCGGGAAAGTTCCCGCGCCCATTTGCCCGTACCCGCCACCTTTCTGGCTCTTTTGCCCCCGGCCGTTGCGCCGAAAGAGGGTGACCGTCTTCTCGACTGCCCTCTCCCCCCTTTTACTTGCCCGCTGTGCCCATGATTGGACTCTCACCCAGGCACGGTCTCCCCGTTCTCGGAGGTTAGCTCTGGGAAACTGGAGGCGCGGTGTGTGGGGTTCGTGCTTAGGCTTGCGGCTGGGGAGGGCTTGGTCACCTCTCTCCGGAGAGAAACAGACCTTCCCATCGAGGAAAGGCTTTCACCCGAAAACCTTTCACCCGTTGGCTCAGAGCTATGCGTGATTGCGTTGTTCTACTCTGAGGAGGACAGCTTTTTTGTTCCGCCGCGAGTGTAGACAACAGATTAACCATCCCGCGCCCTCAAACCGTCAGTTCAGAATGGGATTACAGCCGGGACGGGTGCAGCTGACTGATGGCTGTGAAAGCCAGACGCTCACCGTGCGCGGGAGGGCGGCTCCAGCCTTTTCTGCTCTGTAAAGCTAATTGCCGTTTGAAAAACAAAAACAAAAACGGGGATGTGGTTGCCCTCCCCGTCTGGAGTGAAGTCCATGTGGTTCTTTGGGTTGTGTATAAGCTCCTACAATGGTGCTTAGTTTTTGCATTCCTTGTGAAGTGTGAATCAGGGCACTAGATTTAGGGTGACGCTAAAAGCAGGGCCAGGAATTGTAACCTTCTTGCAGGGTCCCTGATCACCTCTACAACCCCTTGCCCCACGCTCCCTTTAAATCTTTCCTTTTCTTTACTCCCCCAGTAAAGTTAATACTTTATTTACATATAATAATAAGTTTTAAAAAAATGATATATGGAAGCTGATTTTCCCTAGGAACAAATTTGTGAAGAGATTTATCATCGGAATCCTTTAAATGTTTATCTAGTGCATTTGAGATATTGTTTAGAAAAATGCCATTTATGCATACTTTTTTTTAGGGTTATATCTGTTCTGAAAGCTAAGAGTTGACTGAATCCAGAAAAGCAGACTTAACACTTTTTAATCCCTCAGGTATTGTTTTCCCACTCTGTAGCTGTTGCATGGAAGCAATTTCCAATTCTCCGAAAAGATTTTCTAAACTTCTTACAGAATGGCTTAAATTCCAAGTCAGTCTTTTTAATTTATTAATAAATTTTAATTGACACCAGTATCGTGCAGCTGGTGATCTGCATTTTAATTAGCTAAATTTACAACTAATCTGTTCACAAGCAGAACTTGGATGTAGCATAAACATGAGGGTGCAAAAAGGAAGACCCCTCCCTGGTTATTTAAGTTCCTTACTTGAACAAGAAACAGGAAAATGTCGGAGCCTCTCTTATTGTGAAGTTCTAGTTTATAAATACAGCCCTGACTTACTGTGATGGTTTAGGATTCAGTGTACCATTCCTGGAAGTATTTTTCCAGGTCCCTTCTGGTGTGAGTAAAGTACAGCCAGAGCCTTATAATTATGCCTTGGACCAGAGTTCTCTCTAAACCTAACTATTTGAAGCACAAGAAAAATAAATGTTTGTCTTTGGTCTGTCTGATATTTAGCTAAGATAAAGATAAGATATGGCTACAATCCTTCACAAGTCTTTTTCAAGAAATGCCGCAAGATCTTTAAAAATACCCTGGTCTTTTGGCTTTTTAAGAACATGTTTTGCTTGTCCCTGGAGATTAACCTGGGGCAGTGAGGTCTAAGTGGACAGTCTTCTATGAACAGGGGCAACTCAAACAGGCTCCAGCTGGGAGGCCTTGCAAGATAAGAACTGGAAGTTCATTCCTGAATTATCTACAGAATAGTTTGTGTAGATCTGTTTAGTTTGAAGGCCTAACATTAATTCTGTGATGAGTGACATAATTAGATGTTAAGACAGAATGTGCCTTAAAAGGAAAGCCCTGTAAAAGCACAGAAAGAGAGATGACGTCCATTGGGGAAGCCTTCTTTCCCTGAAGATGCGGTGAAGTGGCAAAGTCTCATAAGGTGACTGGATTTTAACAAGAGAAAATGGAGATAGGAAAGTAGCAGCAAAGCCAGAACCATGAGGACTCCCTTTGAATAGCACACAGAGAATATACTTAAAATTGTGAGAGAGACTGGGGACTGGAAGGATGGAGGAAGTAGGCTGTAGAATGTAGGCAAAGGAGGGTTTTAAGAGGAGAATTACCATATCAGAGATGTACTTTGAGGAAGTAAATTTGAGGGAGAGGCTAGCAGTAGGAGAGTAATTAGGAAGATCGTAGAGATAGGTATGGAGGAAATAATGGGAGCCTCCAGCAGGTTGGTGTGTAGTATATATGAAAGAAGAAATCAAATGGGAGAAACTTTTCTGAAGTAGAAACTGCAGGAATTTCAGATTAAATATCAGGGTCAAAGAAGGTGATGAAAAGGAATCAAAATGACTTAAGATTTTATATGCAAAATACAGCTAAGCAAAATAAAAATTACTCAATCCTAGCACCCAGAGATAATCACTATTAATATTTTTGAATATCTCCTATGTAGACATAATGTAAATGCGTTTGTACATTATCTTATTTAATACTTATAATTTCTGTATGAGATTGGTACTCAAAATCGTCTCTGTAGTTTTAAAAAATCAGATGCTCATATTTAAAGCAACTTCTCTGGAGTCACAGACCCAACCAGGTCTGTCCAGCTCCACAGCTCTGTTTAACCATTGCATGATAATGCCTACACACACTCACACACACCCACTCACACACACATACTCACACATACGTATGGATCACATTATACATTATGGTTTGCATTTTTTTTGCATTTTTACATTTTTCTATGTCAATATATATTCTGAAAGCATGTCCTCAATGACTGCATAATATGCTGTTGTATGGAAGTAATAAATGAAGTTCTGAACCTTCATAATTGACCGTTGGGAAAGTGGGGTTCTTTACAGCAATAGGGGAGTTGGGAAAAGTGGCAGCTTTAGGGAGGAAGGTGGTTAGCCGTTTCATCAATGGAAGAGCATGCTGAACATTTCAGAATGTGGCGCTGGAGGTTGGAAGAGAGATTTTTGGCCTGAAGGGAACTGATTAAAGAGATGGGTGAAGCTGAGGGAGTAAATGAAATCTCAAAGGGAGAAGAGACAACAGGATGCTGAGGCTGGAGCCCTGGGGAAAGCTAGTGTTCCACGGAATAAAGGGGAGGGCAGGGGAGGAGGAGCCCATGTGGGCAGACAGGGCTCTGTCCTGTGATTGGTGATGCCAGGCCTTGCTCTGCTAGCTGTGGTTTCAACTCAAAGTTTCAACACTTCCTGTTCTAGTAACTCCTTGTCTGTGAAATTCTGTACAACTTGTGAGTTCCCATCTCCTCCCCAAAGGGGCTGATTTGGAAAGCTACAAAGGTTCCCCAGATGGTTATTGCACCATAGACCAGCAAAAATCCATTAAAAAGAGAAGTTGACATTTTGTTGTTTTGTTTTTTACATCAGAGTATTTTTAGATCACATTGAATAGATGTTTACTGGGTGTGTTTATATAAGTGCTGTGGAGGACAAGAATGAATAGGGAATCTGTAGATGTTAAGGAACTTATAATACCTGCTAGTTTTGGGCCTCTTTACAGCAATATGATTGCTTTAGTTAAGACCAGTCTCATTTTTCACGACCAAAGACCTCATATTGGCAATAGAAACTCAGTTTGAACTGGCTTTTTTAAAAGAACTTTATTAAAGGGCTGGATGTGCACACAGAAAGACTATAACCAGAACTGATGGGGTGGCAACCAGTAGTCTTGGCCTCATAGTCACTTTTTTTTATTAGAGAAATTGTGGGTTTACAGAACAATCATGCATAAAATACAGGATTCCCATATACCACCCTATTATTAATACCTTGCATTAGTGTGATACATTTGTTATAATTGATGAAAGCACATTTTAATAACTGTACTATTAACTGTAGTCCATGACTCATATTCACTTTTGAACTTTTGATGTTCTTTCCAATTGAGGTTAGGTTACGGGTATAGTCCCAAGATTTGAAGATGTAAAAGACTGAATGCTTTTTTTTTTTTTTGGTGCAACTTTAAACTTGTATCTATTACTGAAGCTACCTGTAGAGTATAATTTAATAGTCTAAATTAATATTTTTTCCTTAAGTATCTTACAAGCAGTACAACCCCCTTCTGCCTTTTTATTTATTTATTTATTTTTGATTAAAGTCATTAATCTGTTAAATATAAATGTTTTAAAATTATACTCCAGTTGTTGAAGCCCTTTTTTGGCACCTCTTCATTCACAGAGTGTCTTAAATTAGAAATAGCCCACATGGCTGTGCCCTTCTGGCAGTGGGGACTCTTTGCAGTGTCCGTGGCCTCCCCTGCTTGGCATTGCTGTGGTCTTTGAGGCCAGGAGGGGCAGGACATTCAGAGACTATTATCAGGGAGAACCACGGCTCCCCTTGTAGTTCACTACCTGAAGCAGCAGTTGGAAGCTTTGGGGTTTGGCTCTTGCCCACCTAAACTTCCTGAAAACTTCAGACCCATTTGAAAAGCCAAGTTTTCATGCTCCCATATGGGAAACCCTGCAATCCACAGACTCCATTAGCATGAAAACAGCCCTGAGGCTGACTAGGTCAGATATTTGGCCCCTCTGACCCAGTGTTGCCCTTGAGAGTCCTGACCCCCACCTCCATTCTTTGCCCACATGTTCCAGATGTTTCTAAGTGATAAGTGATAATTAGGCATGGCTCATAAAGGTTGCTCATACTTTCCTATGGTTCGTTTCCCTGCAGACACTTAACACAGAAATGATCACTCTTCCCAGGAACTTTGGAGACAGAAAAAGCCCTTAGCCTTCCTTAATGTTTCTACAGAAATTCCTTAAGACGTGGCCTTTTCAGTTTTTCTGGAGCACTCTGTTCACTTCCTTGATTAACCTAAGAGCCCTGGGCTGGACAGGTTTTGCTGGTGAGAGCATTCTGAGTCTCCAAGGATTGGTGGAGGGAAGTCCTTGACGGATGGGGTGGGGGTAAGGGCTTGGGGATGGGGAAGGGTTGCTGGGTGGTAGGGAGACAACCTATCTTCTGACCAGTGACCTGTAGTCTGGGGAATCTCTAGCAGAGGGCAGATCTGTTCCAGACTGGAGAGGCTGAAGTGAGGAGGATGAACTAAATACGTATGGAGACTGGAGAACTGTATGAATGTGTGTGCAAATACATGGAGACAGGGCGTGTGGTATAGTCTTAAGATGTTGACTCTACGTCAAATTAGAGATTAAATATCCATGTTAAATGCAGTTAAAGAGAAATGGCAAGGTGTTTAACATCTCTTATAACCACACAGAAGAAAATTAAAGCAATAAGGTAAAATAAAGCAAACTAAGATATACTGTTTTACTAAGAGACCAGCAATAGTGGATGGTGATAATTGCAGAAATATACCTTCTAAGGGTATTGCTGGTAGAAGTGTAAAGTGATGCACCTTTTTTTGGAGGGCAGTTTGGTAATACCTGTGAAATTTAATATATGCTTGTATTTGATCCTGTAGTTTCATTTAAAAAAATCCCACAAAACTCTGAAATGGCTTTTTATTAAATAGCAAAGCAGGATTACAATACGACTTGTAAATATTTGTAAATTAGGTTACAAAAGGTACTTCATATGGCCAAAATAATTTCTTTAATTTTACTTAACACCAATAGACACATAAGGTTATTCCATGATTAAAAATGGCCCAACTCAACCAAAATAGTGGATCTCCTTTTCCATTTTAACTAACATTCTTACATTACTTCCTAATTGGAGTCTACAACTGAATTTTAAAAAAAATTAGTAAAAAGATGCCTAAAAATGTATCCCAAGGGGTTGGATTTACAGGAAATTCTGGGAGAACTAGGAAGGTAAAACACTAAGATTATTAGTTGGTATACATGTAAAAACCTCTACCATTTTATTCATGATCCTAATATTAATACACTCTAAGGATTTTTACGAGTTTCTTTGTAACTGATCTCTTCCAGATATGGTTTATATAATGTTAGTCAGGTTTAATCCACTTTCATATATATGTATATCCTCCCAAAGAAAGACCCAATTGGTGTCAGAGATGGTAAAAATCTGACATGAAAACATTTCGTGTCAGTCACTATTGTTTGCCGAGTACTTTTCCTGTGCCATTTCTCTTTTTCCCAGGATTTTCTATTTTAAACACATGCATATCTACAACCAACCAATGGGTTGTTTTGTCCAGAGGAAAAGTTTTGAAAATGAGGTAACAAATCTTCCCAATTTGAAATTCACAGTTTCAAAGAACAATCTTTATTTTTATAGCTTCTATCTGTTTTCAGCTAATAAAAGAAAAAAAAAAAACAGTCCTGTCTCACCACTAACTGACAAATGGTAGGGTCTGGGTGAGTAAGTGTCTTACTATTTTGGTTAAAGTTCAACAACTAGAGTACAGGTTACTCTCAAAATTGATTAGATATCAAAATTACTTTTACAAATATGAAACCGTTGTTTTTCCTTAGGGAAGAAGAATATGAAGGAAGAGACAAATGAAAAATAGGAACAAAAATGACTGGCAGTACAGAAAGCTGTGCATTGTGTACATGATTTTGGCCACTCTTCAACATGGTAGATATATTCTTCTATCATCTTTTACTAAGCCTATAAAATAAAAGACAGTGCTAAATATAATTCAAAGTAATTTTGATAAAACACTGATTTTCAAGTTTTCAGAAATACATGGCAATTCTAACTATATAGTCTCTAGCGTGTTTTCATAGACCAACATAATACCAAATTCATGGAAGTCTTAATTGTGCTCTTAGTGCCCTTAATTTTGCCTAGATTTGCCATTATCTACATAAAGAAGCCACAAAGAAAGGTACTGTAACTTTTGGATTCTGTCCAAGTTTTAAAGAAAAAAGTTAGCAATTCCATAAAACAGAATGAGCACTGACCTCTTTTTGCTTTTTGCATCAGTTATCTGAAAAACACTAGATACTGACACAAGGTTTTCTCTGTATTGTCCAAGAACTTGGTTTTCTGATTTTAGCTGCAGATTTTCCCCCTTAACTGCATCTACTCTTGCAGAGAGAGAATTTCAGTTAATTGGCTGTCATTCAAGAAAACTACAAAACGTAAGCCATTCTTGAACTATGAGTTCTAGAATGCCAACATGTTGTTAACAAGTCATGTTTTTCCCTCTAGTCCCACCTGATTTTCAGCATCAATTGCATCCATACCAGCATTCATCATCTTGGGAAATGAACTTTTATAACTTGGATACAAAATCCTTGATGAATGGTCTGCCTGGGATTGGGGAGGGCTTGGAAAGATGCCTTAGACCCAGATACCTGGACCACTTGTCATTGGCAGCTTTCCCTTCTCCCCCATGATTTCATTTTTACAAATTTATCTTACAGAAATAGTCACACAGATGAGTAACAATACATGGACATAGATATGTATTGCAGTATTTTTTAAAAGTAATGAAAAATATTGGAAATAGGACAAGTGTTTAACAATAGAGGATTGGTTAAATCATTTATGAAATTATGTGCAGTTGTTGAAAAGAATGTCCATAACTACATTTATGAACATAGAAAGATGTTCACAGTATAAAAAAGTAAATTACTGAAAAAGAAAGAAAAAAAGTAAATTACTAAACAGTACTTAATATAAGTTTGTATTTGGTAATGGTAGCTATAAAAACAAATTGGATATATGCATAGTCTTGAGGGATATATGACAGACTGTTAAAAGAGGATATCTTTTGTACAGTGGTTCTTAAAGTGTCTTTGGGGAGCCTGAGGGGTCCCTGAGATCCTCTTAGAGGGTCCATAATAAGTATGTGATGGTGTTACTGACAAGTATGATCTTTTTGGTACAATATAAGTAAATGAATTAACATTTGGAAGAATTGCATAATAGAGTATGAAAAGTTCAGTGGTATAATTTCAAATTCCACATTGAAGGCAACCTGCAGAGTAGTATCAAAGAAAAATATCCACAGTCATCTGAGAGGCTATTTAAACTTCTCTTTCCCAGATACATATCTACTTAAGGCCAGATTTTATTTATTTACTTTAATAACCAAAACAACATATCACAAGGACTGAATGCAGAAGCAAATGAGACTGCTTCTAAGACAGACATTAAAAAATTTTATAAACATGTTATTTTTAATAAAAATGTTGACATGTATTGGATATTGGCTTTACTATTATTTTAAAATCGATTAATGTGTATTTTTGAAAGTTTCTTAGTTTTCTAATAAGGCAAATATTGATATATATAACCCATAGAAAGAAAATTTCTTTGGGAGCCTCAGTAATTTTTAAGATTGTGAACGGGTTCTGAGGCCAAAACTTTTGAAGGTTGCTGCTTAGGACATGGAATTATGGAAGACTGGCATTTTCTACCTTATAATTATGAATCACTTTAATTTTTAATATAATTAGAATCTTTTATTTTTATAATCAGAAAAAAGTGAAAGAATGTATGTGTAGACTGCAAAAACTTCTGACAGCAACCGCAAATGTCTGCAGTAACTTCAAACATTTCTAACAACTCAATTCTGACTCCTGTCTACCCTGGGTTAGTCCAGACTCTGCAGGTCAAGGCCCTTCAGGCACTAGCTGCAACCTGGGGGCCGCACTTCTAACCAACTGCCTACAAATTTGGGGGTTCCTACCACCCCCTCAGCTTTGGTAATTCACTGGAATGGCTCACTGAAAGTGCTGGACTTAACAATTATTAGTTTTGTTACAGCGAGAAGGATACAAATAAGAAACCAAAAGAAAAGGGTGAGGTCTGGGAGGGCCTCAAGGGGCTCAAATGTGGGGAGTCAGAACTCATCACCCTTCTAGTACAGGGGATGGATTGTCTCCATCATGGAAGCTCACCTAAGTTTCGAGTATCCAGAGCTGACATGGGGTCTCATTAAGTAGGCATGATTGGTTGAACTCAGTTGTCCCAGAGGTCAGGGAGATGGACTGTGACTCAAAGGCCCAACCCCCTAATCACATGGTTGGTCTTTCAGCTGTGACCAGCCTCCCCCCCCCCGCCCCCTCCTTGAGGTTGGTCCCACCCTCAGTCATCTCATTAGCATATGAACTGTCAGGTATCCTCCTGGGCCCACTCCTATCATGGGAAATTCTGAAGATTTAGAAAAGTCTGGGGGCAAAGATGAGCCAAATTCTTTATTATTCTACAGTGTATAAAGACATTTTATAAAGAAAATAGTCAGTTGCTTCTCTTTATACCTAGAAAAGAACCAGCGGAAATGGGTTCAGTTTGTACTAACCATTAATTTAGGTTGGAGATAAACAGGAATGTCCTAAGAATTGTTAAGTTCCAGAAGGCGGCTGGTTGTAAAATACTCTTCTGATACCCTTCTGAATCAATGTGGATGTTTTCAATTGTAAGCAGCAGAAAACACAACTCAAAGTGGCTTAAATAGTAGAGGAATTTATGGGAAAATGTGGAGATGTGGTGGGCTTTTGGTTTGGCCTAATCTGGTTTATTTCTGTCTCAGAATCAAGCTCTTCCAGGTCAAGTCCTCAGCTTGGTGGCTGTAATATAATAACTGAAGATGAAGCTGACCAAATAACACAAATGGGTTTCTGCCCAGGGGAGGAGAATGTTGCTTGGGATACCACGTCATGGATCAGATGCTTGCTCAGTGAGCACAGAATTAGAACCCACAGAGGAGCTTCGAGGTCCTTAAGGGGCATTTCTGTCAAGCTGGGGTAGCTGAGTTAATAGTCCCTTCCCTACTCGGTAAACACTGCTGAAGTTTTTCTCTTTGGTTTTCCTGTTCTAAATAGTGTGCAGGTCACCATCCTTCTGTCAACACATCCTTTATGCAGAAATCAGGTTACAATTGATTAGTTCGCTGCTTTCTTTAGTTGATATTCCAGTCCTGCAGATACATACTAGACACTTTGATTACATTTGGGGAATTTCCCACATATTATCTAAAATAAAACTACAAATCATCAGTATATGCTTAGTCCTTCATTAGGGTTTTAAAAGATAACTTTAAAAAGTTTTCTCATCATAAGGTAGAACATATTCATAGTAGTATTCTTCAGCCTGTTGTACCCCTGTTGATGTTATGGTCTTCTCTGCCTACAGATCTGGTTTCAAATTCCTGCTCTGCTACTTTCTCATTGTATGGTCTTATACAAGTTCTTTCGTCTCACAGAATTAGGATAAGAATTAAATATTTGTGTATAGCTGAAATTATTTATTAAGGAGAAATTCCTAGAGATGAACTAGTTAGCTGGTCAAAAGTTATATAATATTTTACAGCTTTTGATAGATATTGCCAGTTTTTCAGAAAGGTTTTACAATTCTGCAGTCCTACTAGCAGTGTGCATCCATTATATATTTTCTCTTTATCATTACGAATTTTTAAAATTAAAAGTAACATGCTTGCTGGGGAAAAAATATAAATTGAAAAATCTCTGCGTCTCCCCCCCACCCCATCCCATGTTCCAGAAGTAAGTTCTGCTACCAAGTTCTGTATGCTTCTAAGACATTTTCTCTTCAGGTTGAAAGCTTGCACATGTGTGTATACATATAAAATGAGATCATACCAAATATATTGTTCTGTAGGTTGAAATTTTGTGCATGACAGTATATACCATGGGCACCATTCCATTATAATACATATAATTCTGCTTCATTCTTGGAAATGATTGCCTAGTGTTTATTGAATCTCTGTACCATAATTTTTTAAAGACCAAGTTTCTGTCATCCATTATGGT
Source organism: Choloepus didactylus (assembly GCF_015220235.1). Lineage (NCBI taxonomy): Eukaryota > Metazoa > Chordata > Mammalia > Pilosa > Megalonychidae > Choloepus > Choloepus didactylus. The sequence continues at coordinate 15,451,764 of NC_051308.1, read as the reverse complement.
TTGATCTAAACTTACACAGCAAATATTTTCTGTACCTGGCCTCAAATCTGGGTGCCCCCAGAGACTGATTATATAGCTGAGGATCTATTGAAAATCTAGATCATCTGCTCTCCCCCCTCCCCACTGTGTGTGTGTGTGTGTGTGTGTGTTTCAGAGATGATCCCAATATGGCTTACCCAGCTTAACCCTGTGCAGCACCTGCTCTGCTTCCTCCCCTGTTCCACACAGACCAGCCTCCGGTGTGGAGCCAGGCTGAAAAAAGTCTGTTTCCCTTTTGCGTTTGTTCTCTACTCATTGCTGTAGTTGGAGAGAAGTTGCTTTTGTTTATGTCTTTTAAATATACTAGTGAATTAACCTAACTTCTAGTTTTATTTTCTGAAATCAAGATATTTTTCTTTAATGAAATATGATTTTCTATTTCTTAAAAAAAACTTTTACATTTTCCATGATGTTTCTTAGTTTGTACCAACAAAATTTTCCTTTTAAAGCTTCCTCTAATCTTCTAAGCCTTGTGTACTAATGGTATGTTTCTATTGTAATTCTTTTTAAAGTTCTGAAGAGCTCCCTTCCAGAGATACTCAGAACTTAAGTGACCTGAAAGCACAGCTAGGGAACCACCACGCTGTCTGAGGTTTATTCATGTGGCGGACCTATTAAATTTTTAAAATCACAAGTAAAAGGAAACAGTTGCAAGGGTGGATGAGGATTGTTTGGTCCCATTGTTGGGAATGTTTTGGATTGGTAAACCACCTGTGTCTGGAGCAGGAACAGCCATGAGGGCTTTCTGTGCCTGTAAGAGAAGAGAAGAATCCATGATCAGATGGGAAGGAAGCCGGAAATCAGAACAAAGAGAGAGGAAGGAATCGCGTTAGCATTTTAAAGAAGTAGAAACTAGTCAATTGTTTTTAATTGTCTTGAAAGTCTATAAAAGGGGCTATAAATTGCAGGGTTTTAGGATTCTGTATTTTTCTTTAACAAATGAGCCTGTTTGGATTGTTTTAAAGCCAGCTTCCAAAAAAGAGCTATTTTCTGAATCTAGCTGTGAATTAGGAGACCAAACCTCCTCCGAGGACACATGGGAACGCATCACTAGGCTGTCAGGCTTTCCCTGCTGACAGAATGGGGATGGGGACGGTGTGCTTTTAGTGGGTTTGCTGGGTGTGTGTGTGTGTGTGTGTGTGTGTGTGTGTGTGTCCCCTTTCCCTTTTTTTTTTTTTTTCTGGAAGGATGAAAAGTTCCTGTGCATGAGTGGTTTAATCGTGTTCTGAAACATAACTGCAGTTTTATTTCTTTAGGCTGGCCCTTCTTTCTCCTTCACACACACAGACCCACACACATGCCTTCGTGTGGAGGGACTGATTTTTCTGGGGCCTACTGCCATTCGTTTTTTCAAAACCTCACCACAACTCTATATAAAGAGCATTGGGGGAGGAAACTTGGTTTTGTGTCTTTTGCCCCTCTCAGGTAAGAGGTGAGAGTTTTTTTTGATGATGCGGAGGGAACTGTGTTGCACTCCGTGGTCTGACGCTTCTGGAAGAGGAATCTTGGAAACGCTGGGCACAGAGGCTGCTGTTGGGCCCTGCCGCCTCTTGGCCGCCTGCAGGACGTTAACCCCAGGACCGCTCCACTGCTAGGTGCTTTCTGTAGCCTGGTGTCCTCTGGGAGGATGCCTTAGAGTACACAGCTCTGCATTTTCTTTGAGTTCTGCATTTTCTTTCGTTTTCGTGCAACAAAATATTAAGTTGTCTAATCTGCAAGCCTCTGTGCTACATGCTGAGGGGATCCCCCAAAGAAGCTGGGTTGCTGTATTAAAGGAGCTTATATTACATGAGGAGAAAGAAGACCCATAATATATCAATAATATAAGGTAGAGAATAATAATAAATGCTATAAAACTGTTAAGGGAGCAGGTGAAGGTCACCTGTGGCTGAGGCACTCCAAGGCTGGAAAGTGGGGGAGAAACTGACATTGAGCTAGGTAGTCAAAGAGGCTTTAATGTAAAGATGAATGGGGGGGGTGGATATGGGCAAAGGGGGGTCTCACCTTGACTGTAGCATGTTGTATAGGTGGGGAGCAAGGGACCTGAGCCTGGAAAATAGATTCAGACCTGATTATGGAATGCTGCCTAAAGATTTGGACTTAATCTCAAAAATATAAGTAAAATTGTTAAAGCAACCACAGCTGAGGAAAAGGTTTCTTGGTTAGGAAGTCGGGCTTGTTCATTTAGCTACTTCATGTCCTCCTAGTTAAGGGGAATTCTGCTAAGTCAGAGAAAGTTTAGTAGAAGGCAACTTTGAGAAGCTGGTGTGTGTGTGTGTGTGTGTTTAAAGCTTTGTTAAATTATTCTAAATATTTGGCATCTGGTTGTGTAATAGGTTGCATGGCAGGAATGACACTGTATTTCTAGGCGCGTCAAACTTTTGTTTCTGGGACAGCGTTCCACCAGCTGACAAGGCTGCTTTGTTAGTTGTCTGTTTGCTGCAATGCAGCAAGGTCCAGGATGTATTCCTCTTTGCTTTTGGCTGCCTGTTTACTGCTTATTCTAGGTAGACCTGGGGATACTTTGGAAATGGTACCTTCAGGAGAAAAGTGTGGAACCCTGTATGGTGGCATGGGGGTCATAGGAAATCATAGCCTTTGAAACCTGGAAGGAATTTTTAGAGCCATAGAGCCCAGCTCAAACCGTGCCAGAAAGGTGAAACTCCAACCCAGTTCTTAAAACATGTTGCTCACTGCTACTTATGTGTTTTCCATTATTCATTCATGAGGTGGGAAATTGCCTAACCCTATTTGTATCAAAGTGACTCGATAGAAGTAGAATGAGTCATTTCCCTTTTTGTTGAGCAAATATTGGTGTGCCTCTGGGAGGGTGCGACTTTCTTTATTAAAGTTCATATTCCTATTAAATCCTAGAAAAGATAGGTAGTTTGAATTTGCCAAGTCAGAATCCTGGAAATTAGGAGCCAGTCCAGAGGAAAGGGTTGAGGATGGGGAGTGGGCCAGATCATCATATTGAAAATAGTTGAAAGAACTGAGGAATCTTAGCTTGGAGAAAAGAAGTTGTTTTGTTTTGTTTTGTTTTGTTCTGTTTTGTTTTTTTTAGGGGGGTAGGGTTGGGAGAATGAAACCTATCTTCAAATATTGAAAGGGCTGTTTCAAAAGAGAAATTAGGTTATACTTAGTGCCAAGGCTTTTGTAGAACCTACAGGTTAGGAGATTTTGACTTTGTCTAAAGAACAATCCCACCCATTTGAAAAGGAATGAACTAGCTTGGAAGGTAGTGAACTCCTCCCCTTTGGAGTTGAGGTAAGACAAGAATCTTTCCCATTTGAAATTCCACAGTTACCACTTTTCTTGTGAGGCAGTTTGGCTGTTAATTTGCATCCTGCTTGACCACACTGGCAGTCCTCTGACCTAAGATGTCCAGGTGGTACTTTCACCACCTACCTGGGCTACTTTTCCATCTTACATTGACTAGAGAGGGAGGCATCATAGCAGCACACTGTCCTGCTGCCTTGCTGCAGGCTAGCAGAGTGGAGAAGAAATAATAAAATAACAAATAACAATAGCAATATAGTAGCAACTATTGCTATTTTTAGAAGTTAAGCAATTTGTCCAAGGTCTGGCAGATTGTAATTGGCAGAGCCAGGGTTTGAATATAGGCAGGCAGGCTCCAGATCCTGCACTCTTAATCCTTTGCTTATTCTCTCTTGGCTGACCTAAAATGGAAAGCTTACAGAATATAAGTGACCTGGGAAAGAGAGAGATTTGTTTTGAGAATACTGGTTCATCATTAGAATTGGCCATCAGAATCATCTGGCATAATTTTTAAAACACAAATATCAGGGATCCACCCTCCATCCAGTCCCAACACGTATCTAGAGAGATGCTTACATTCAAATTCTAATTCAGGAAAAAAGCGATTGTATATGAGCATAGGCACGTGGAATTGCAGTGGCCTGGGCATCTTTTACCCATTTCTCACCTACTAAAGGTGTACTTTTGAGAGTAGGATGCCAGTGAGCCCCTCTCAGAACAGCTTGAAACACTGTTTCTTTTGAGACTTGCAATTTATTTATGGCAATGACACAGTTGACCATAAAGTCACAAAGTGCTTGAACTACCATAGATTATCCGGTCTACAGTCCTTATTTTGTAGCCTGATTGAGGGAAGAGCCTCCCACAAAGCCAAGTAGCATGGTGAAGCTGGGCCTGGAGTCTGTGTTCCCTGGCTTCTCTTCCCAAGAAAGGATTCTTTTAGGAATTCTAGGGTAGCAGGAATTCAAGAGTAATGGGGAGTCGCTATGGTAACAAAAGAATCTGCCTTTGTCTGGAAGTCTTCCATTGAGTTTCTTAGCAAATTATGCTACGTCAATATAACATAGTTCTGTTTTTTTATGGTTTATTTGGCTGTAGTAGAGACATGTCCAAAGTTTACTTGGTGATTTAGATTGAAGGGTATGAAGAATAACCTGGGGTTCAACACCCAGTCTTGTCACAAGATGAATGCTTCTTACCAGTCTTATGTGGAAATCTCATTCCCTGGTAAATCATTCATTTTGGTAATTATAAAAGCTTTAAATCCTATAGCTCTTTCTGTGCATTTGTATTTGTGCATCTACACATCTATCTTTAGTTCATAGCACAGGAAGTGTATGGTTGCCAGTTGTTGAATGGATTATTTCATTTGATCCACCCCATAGCCCTGTAAGAGAAAATTATTACTCCTTTTTGACATTGGCCAAGACACAGAAATGCTAAAGAGCTTCCTCAAGGTCCAAGAAGCAGAAGACCAGTCTTCTGACATTTCGTTCAGAGTTCCTTCTCCTTGGTACTCAAAGTGGTTGGCTGGCCAGCAGCACCTGGGAGCTTGTTAGGAAAACAGACTTCCAGGGCCCAGAAGTACTAAATCAGAATCTGCATTTTTAACAAGATCCCCAAGTGATTCATGTGCACATTAAAATTTAAGATGGCTGGTCTCCGCTGCATTCCTAAGCGTACTAACCCTTTCTCAATTGATTTAAACAATGCGTTTCCTGTCTCAACTGTGGTCTTTGCCTGTCTTTCCCTGGGATGGGCTGTGGGGAAGAGAGGAATTTGCAGGTAAACAAATATATAGCTTTTAAATGTTCTTTGTTCCATAACCACTTGTGAAAACAGTTCCGAGGGGAAACTGTAGAGGTCTTCCACCTTACTAGGCTCTATTCTAACATCTCTGGATAAGACTGACCCTATCAGGAGGGGAGAGAGAGTGACCTCTGACCTCATCCCTTGAGAGTCTGGGTCTGACCTGGACAGAGAGTGGGTGCTCCAGGAGGCACCGTCTGACGCTGACTGGTGAGCCACTCTCATTGACAAGGGGGGATCTGTTACTCCAAAGTCTTGAGAATGCCTGGATCTCCTGGGATCCTGATGTAGTAGCAGGGAAGGCCAATGAGGGTGTTCTCTTAATCCACCTGTAGGGAGAGGAAATGAGACACTCGAATCTTGGTGTCCAAAGCGAAACCATCTGGAGATACCAGGGTATGCAATACTGCTGCATCACAAGGCGTGTTCAGGAGTGCCGGGTAAATGCTTAGGCTGCCTCACAGTTGCCATCCTTCCCTGACACACTTGAGTAATTGTCTGAGGTGTGGTGATAACACAATTAAGGTTTTCTCAAAACTTGAAATCCAAAGCATCCAAGAGACGTTTTGAATCATTAGTTATTTGGAAGGAATGTGCAGGCACTAGCAGGTTACTGGGTGAGTGAGTATTCAACTGAAATGAAACTCAAGTGCTGACTTCTTTTTTTCCCTTCCCACCCCTTTCCACAAGGTTGGCCTGCGACAGCTGGACATGTCCTTGCTCTGTCAACTGTACAGCCTCTACGAGTCAATTCAGGAGTATAAGGGTGCCTGCCAAGCGGCCGCCAGCCCAGACTGCACTTATGCTCTGGAAAATGGCTTCTTTGAGGAGGAGGAAGACTATTTCCAGGAGCAGAGCGCTCTCCAGGATGGGAGGGAACGAGGGACTCCGCGGGACTTGTCGCTGCCTGTCTCCCCCCTCTCCAGCAGTGACTGGATTCTGGAGTCCATCTAGAGGGCCTCAGGAGGAAGGCAACTGTTGGGGAAACCCTTACCACTGGACAGACTCTCCTCTCGCAAATGCATCTTTCCAGAGAGCTGCTCTGCCATTCCGTTGTGGATGGTCCTCAGGCACGTGGGATAGTGCTGCCAGTTTAATGTGGAGGCAGGAAGCTCTCTGTTGACGCATGGTGGCAGTCTGTGTTGATGGTCAGAGTTTCTGCTCAGGCAGACCTAGTGGAATGGCCATATCCCCGGCACCCCTGTATTGAGGCACTGCTGCTGAGGATTTATGATGATGTATGAGAGGATCCTCATCAGACATCTTAGTGGGTGCTAGTTACCTCCTCACAGATGGTAGCTTATTTACACCCTCTTTCTTGTAGGGTTCCTGCCTGGCTTGGGATGTATAAAAACTAAAATTTCACTGCTCCCTTTCCTCAGTTCATTCTACAGCTTTTCTTGCTATTTAAATGAGCTTTTAAGCCTCCTGGTTAAGCTTTATTTATTTGCGACACTAAACTGTCCAGGTGACTCAGTGAAAGCTTTTTACTGATGAAACATTTCAGATTACACCAGTCAACTGCCTTTTCTGAATCTATCAAAAAGCTTTATATCATTCTTTGTCCATCAGATATAAGTGGAAGGAAGATAATATGCAGATATGTTAAATGGCAAAAAACACAAATAGGTAAGCTAATGTTTTGTATCATTCATTGTAAGATGGTAAGCTTTTTTTGTTTTGAAAGATTCTCAGTGTAAACTAGTATGTGAGAAAGCAAACTACCCTCCTTTGCTCAAAACAATGTTTACCTTAAGCCTTAATATATTTATTAAAATACTTTATGACAACTTTACACTATATGTTAAAATGTTTAAAATGTGGAAGTGTCTGTCTGTAGTTATAATTTTTGTCTGTGTAGAATCATCAACTTTCATAACTTGAATGCAAAGAATCAAATCAAATGTACTGAAAAAAGTTATAATTTGTTTTCTTGCAATTAAGAATCTGAAAAAAGCTTTATACCTTTTGATTTGATTCTTGAATAGTTTTATTAATAGTAGACACCTATTTATAGCAAGGTCTCAGCACTGTTCAGTTTTTGAATCCTCCAGACCCCTTGCTTCTCTTTAATCTTTAGGTGAGATAATTGCTTATTAGCACCTCTTTAGGGTTATGGAGAGGAAATAAAACTCACAAGTGCTGACAACCCATTATGTACATGCCCCTGTGTTAGGGACTGGGGCCAGATACAAAGAAAAAAGAGTATCCTGCTTATTTCCTCTGTTGGAGAGAGTAGTTAAAATGAGAGATGTTAAATTACCTTCAGCATGTGAGTTATCTGTTTCTTGAGGAAGAGAAAATTGAAAGTGATAAGACTGGTTAGGTCTGGTCATTTGCAGGAACCTGTTCATTTGAAGCTGTACCCCTGCTTATCAAACGAATTGAAACTTAGGTCAATTGTTGTGTACCCTGATCACATCAGAATCACTTGGGGAGTATGCCAGTTTGAAAGTATTATGTCCCCCCAAACACCATTATCTTTGATGTAATCTTGTGTGGGCAGACCTATCAGTGTTAATTAGGTTGTAATTCTTTGAGTGTTTCCATGGAGATAATGCCCCACCCAGCTGTGGGTGATAACTCTGATTGTATAATTTCCATGGAGGTGTTACCCCACCCATTCATGGTGGGTCTAAATTAAATCACTGGAGCCATGTAAATCAGCTGACAAACAGAAGGAACTCAGTGCAGCTGAGAGAGACATTTTGAAGCCGTTAAAAGCAGACTCTTGCTCCAGAGAAGCTAAGAGAGGACAAACACTCCAAGAGCAACTAAGACTGATGTTTTTGAGGAACTGCAACCTAGAGAGGAACGTCCTGGGAGAAAGCCATTTTGAAACCAGAACTTGGAGCAGATGCCAGCCACGTGCCTTCCCAGCTAACAGAGGTTTTCTGGACACCATTGGCCATCCTCCAGTGAAGGTATCTGATTGTTGATAACTTACATTGGACACTTTTATGGCCTTAAGACTGTAACTTTGTAATCAAATAAACCCCCTTTATAAAAGCCAATCCATTTCTGGTGTTTTGCATTCCGGCAGCATTAGCAAACTAGAACAGGGAGCTTTTGGGAAAATGTGAGCCTGAGCCCCAGTGCCTTCAAACCACCCCACCCCTCCACCCCCATTTTCAGGTGTAATTAGTAGGAGTGAGGCCTGGGCATCTCAGCCAAGGTTGAGATCCAGTGCTTTCAGGTATTTAGTATTCAAAGTGTGGTTCATGGACCAGGTGTCACCTGGGGACTCGTTAGAAATGCAAAGTCTCATGCTCTACTGCAGACCCACTAAATCAGGCCCCGCATTTAACACGAATCCCAAGATAATTCATTTGCACAGTCTGGGAAGCACTGTTTTAGGTGAGCCAGCTGAGTTCCCAGCACTAAGAGGCATGCAGGGATATTCTTGCAGGGCTAAAAAAAGCCTGGCCTGCTCTAGGCCCCAAAGAAATGGTCAGGAGACCCCAAAGCTCTCAGAGTGGGCCAGCCACAGAGTGAAGCACCAGGACTGGCTCAGGCTCTGGGGGCCTGTAGTTCAGAATGGGTTTCTTCCCTGGGTCTGCTGTCCCTGGGCTACTCTGGTACTAATGATGACTCATTAGGGCCTTAGACCTCCTGGCCTCCCATCCCATTGTTGGATGTCCATCAGAATTAGAAGTGGAATGAGTTGAGTCAGGGCTAACACACATTCCTCACTCTTTCAGGGAACTGGGCATATTTGCATAAACCACTGTCCCTTTTAATACTCCAAATAAACTTTAATTCTATATGTCACCCCAAACTCACTTCAAATGTAATGTACTGTTGTAAATACAGCTTGGTAAGGGAATATTAAAATTTATAAAACCATAAAATGTTTTCCAATATATCCTCCTTTAAAGGTTCTGCAAATTAAAAAATAAATTCAACTAGCGTCTTTTATAGCTACTCGGTATAAATCATTACTTTTAAGTTCACAGTAGGAGTTTCTTGCTACTCTTAGCCTCAGTGCCCCACAGAGTGCCTGGCAGGGGGTAAGGCTATCTAACATTATTGATGAAAGCTGAAGATACCACCATCTATGTAAGGCAATCTAGGAAGAGAACACTTTACCTTTCTAAGGCATATATATAGTGAACCCAGAACTTTTGATAATGTAAGCCTTGCAACTCAAGGATGATATAATCCCTCTTAATGTCTGTTGCAGACATTTATACTCAACCAATCTGACTCCTTTCATGTTTCTGTACTCTAGGCTGCTGTCATTCATTCAACTGACATTTACTTGACTCCTCGGTCACATTGACCTAGGCACTGAGAATACAAAGGTGAACAACACGAAGAACCTCTGGCAGATATGACAGTTAATAAATAGCTTCACACAACGTGGGATTGGAAGTACCTTACAGAGGCCTAGAAGATGGCTTAATGAATACCGGGGATATTGGTAAAGATAACATCTGAGCTTACTTTACAGGGTGAATAAATTCTTCAAGAGGAAAACAGAAGGTAGACAGATTGTCATAAACAATGTCTCCAAAAACTTTATGGATCATTTTTTTTGTATTTTCATAAAACATTCTCATTTCTGTAATTAAAACACAGGTTAAGTGATTTGCCTAAGGTCACAGCTAAATAAAGGTGGAGCTAGAGTTCCTTTTCAGATTCACAGTTTGTGTTCTCTACATTTAAACACTCATTTTAAGCCATAGGCAAGTCAGTAATAAAGTGAAATCTGAGGTAAAGTGTCACAGGTGTGGTCAGCTTGGGTGATGCTTCATTAAGGAGGCCGACATTAAGTTTTAAGATTGTTCTAATAGCTAATTTTCGGACATGTTGATGGAATGCTGGAGGAGTTTCAACAACAGCCTTTCCTGTTTCCTAACAATTTTGGAATCTGAAGAAACTCAGCAGGTGAGAGAATCCTATGTGAATTCTGAGCCCTATCATTCTGCAGAGGAATCCATTTGTGATAAGGGTGATTTAGAATGGAAGCCGGTTTGCTTTGTTTCAAAATTACATATGGTCCATTTGCTTGCTTCATTGGAAGTAAAAGGAAAATGAAAGAAACAGGCTTTAAAAGCTTTGTAATCAGACTGCTTACTGTAAAAGTTTGCCTTGTTACTTGATCAAATTGAAAAAAGTATTCCTTTAAAACATTTATTTTTGGCTAGAACAACTAGTAGCAAATATTTATCTAGAAGGTCCTATGACTCACTTGCAATTGTCAGAATACAACAGAAAAACTAATGGTTTTGCTAGCAAAAGTGAGAGAGAGTGGGCTCATCACTGAACCTTCTTTGGGGAAATGTCCATTTGAAGAACAGAACTGTGGGGGAAAGGACTACTGTGATTGAGAGTAGGTCTTCATCTAAATGAAACCACTTTTTAAGGTTTTAAGCCACCTTTGTGTTTGAATGAAAATTGTGAGAAATTCAAGTAGACCTACCTAAAGGAAGCTGGGACATATCTTGAAGGCAGGTGCCCACAGAGGGTGGTTAAAACTTTCAGGGAAAGTATCACTGTTTTGCACACGAAAGTACTGAAGCTGGGACACCAAGGCAGGAAGAAGTCTGATCAAAAGAGACACATTTACTTTTTGGTTTTCCTTCACTTACCCTTCATTTGGATAATATTTAAAAGTGCTTTTACATATCCTGTAACACAGCTGGTGGAATTCACTTCTCACAAATGGAAGAACTAAGGATCAAAGAGCATGAATGACTCATCCAAAGCCATCTAGGTAGTAGCTACAGGAGCTAAGTTTTGCTTTGGGTCTTCAGGCTCCTGGTGCAGAACTCCTTCTGCAATGAAACTGCCTCTGGCATATTTACAGCAGATTCCAAACAGAATCAATCAGCAGTTGATTTTCAGTTTGGGTGAAAAGGATCCACATTTCATAAGGAAAATCTAACCCTCCCGAAGTTTTCTGTTTTTGCTCTTACAAACTAAATTCTAAATAAAATTTCAAGGTTTTATTTCTGCCTTCATTTATCTAGATGGGAGACTGCATTTAGGTCAGCCCTTTAGCCATGTCTACTCCGGAAAAAGCAGTTTTAGCTCTTTAAATATCCTCATGTTGCCATTCCTTCAGATTGCTGAGATTTTTCCCTAAAAGAAATTCAACAGCACACGTTCTAGATAACAGGTATGATAAGGCCTGTTATCAGACACACCCTAAAAGATAGTAACTTATACAGGCTCAGCCACCCTTACCAGATCATTACCAGTATGCTGGGAACTGAAATTGGAAGGAGCCCAACATAAAACCTGGAAGTTAACCTTACCTCCCCCTGCTGCTGAAGAAAGAACTGAAGTATCCCTAGAGGACAGGAGACATACTCTAGGACACATAGTATGCTTTGATCAGAGATGTACTTATTTTAAATGTGGTTGATGTTATTTATATACCTCCTTTGTTCCCCAATTATCTAAAACTGCTCTGTTAAAATTCATATAACACAGTAAGATAAAATGCAATTAAAAGGTGGATTTGGAAATGAGGTGAGAGGGGAAATGAGGGTAGGACAGATATGAGGAAGCCAGGAGTAAAATCAGCACAAGAAGCACATGCTATGAAAAGGCAGGTTGCTTGCAGAACTTTAATGAGGCAGATCTGACCTTGAATTCAAACTAAGGTCCATAGATAGTAAATGCTCAGCTCTAGTATTGGTATTTCCTTGCCAAATGTGTCCAAGCAAGGTGACTTCCGGAAAATCTGCATCTAATTTACCTCTCAACCAATGCAGGGACCTCCCTCCTAGCACATACAGTCTAGCTTCTGCTTGAACAAGTCCAAGAACAGGTAGTTTACTGTGTCACAAGGTGCCTTTCAGAGTTCTTATATCACCCTGAAACCTGCCTCCTTCTCACTTTGATGAAGAGTCAGGTAAAGGGTCATGCTTCTTGGTAGACTCCCATTCAGATTCAGTAGGATGGGTGTGTTTGTGAGTGTGTGTGCACACATGCACAAATGCAGGGACGGCTGTTAGCCAAAGGAATTACGTGTCATAGGCTGAAAAATGGTCCTCCCAAAGATATCAGGTCCTAATCCCTGGAACCTATAAATGTTGCCTTATTTGGAAAAAGTGTTTTTGCAGATATGATTAAGTTAGGGGTTTCAAGATGGAGGGGTTTGCCTGGATTATCCAGGTGGGCTCTAATTGCCATCACAAGTGTCCTTATGAGAAAGGCAGAGGGAGATTACACACACACACACACACACACACCCTGAGAAGGCCACAGTGTGAAGATGAAGCAGAGAGAGAGATCTGAAGACAGAGGCCTGGAAGATTGGAGTCGTGTGGCCACAAGTCAAGAAATGCCTGCAGCTACCAGAGGCTGGAAAAGGCAAGGAACAGATTCTCCCCTAGAGCCTCTGGAGGGAGTGTGGCCCTGCCTTCAACTTCTGGTCTCCAGAAGTGAGAGAGAATAAATTTCTGTTGTTTTAAACCATTAAGCTTGTGGTAATTTGTTACAGCAGCTATAGGAAATGAATACAGATTTCTAGCCACCTTTGTTCTTTCCCCCTTAGCTATCTGTGTCATGATGAGACACCATCATTCAGTCTGCTGACCTAACACATTGTTCTAACCCTTTTAACATAGTCAGAAAGAAGTAAATTTGCTGATGGACTCTTGGAGTCAACCTTAGTTGACAGGCATCCTCATAGGGTTACTATGAAGATGACTGAGTTAATTATAAAGCCCTTAAAATAGTGCCTGGCACAAAATCAATGGTATATATAAATATTTATTAAATAGAAATAAATAAATCGAATCCTGTTTCGGGTCTCGGGAGGTTCTTGCTTTTGTAATGGTCTTCCTCTGTTAGCTCTTTAGGAGCCAGAGAACATTTTTAAAATTAGTTTTGGGTTAAAAACTTTTCCCTTCAGAATGTGTTCCCATATTTTATAATGAAAGATTATGGCTAAATATCAGAAAGGTACAATACAGCTTTTAAGGATCACAGCTCTTCCACTGAGGGAAGAATACAGTAAAATACTTATTTCCTTTTACAGTTCCTGGTTCTAGTCATTTGAGTTCTCTATTTAAAACCCCCTTGTTTTCTCTTCCTAACTATTTCAAAAACAGTAAATTATCCTCTTTCTCAACTAGGGAGGGCAGACCCCGAGATCCACCCTTAGACTAGGAATGGAGACCAAGGTTTTATGTCTTGATTCTGTTACTATCTGGGTGACTTTGAGCAAATCCCTCAACCATTTTAAACTTCAATTTATTACATCCAAAAGATTTGATTTTAAAAATACCTTTAACTTTCCTGACTGATGCTTTTTGTTTTGTTGTAAATACCTAACAATATCCTTTCCTTGGCTCATATATCCAATATGTTTTCTTTCCAATTTTGTTCAAAGGACTTCACTCAGTAGAAAAACTTTTCTTGTTTTTTTTAAAGACCACTTGTCTATTTTCCATGTACTTTATTACTCTTTGCTCCATAAATTCAAAACTTTTCTCATCTGTTCTTTGCTGTGTTGAAAACTCAGGAATTAGCAGATGGGTCTGTCAAAGTGTAGCCACTGTTTTGAAAATAACTGATCCAGAATTGTGATTACGAGGCAGGTTTCCCAGGATGGTCTGAGTGTACTTTTCAGCAAAAGTGGGGGTATCTAAAAGTGACATAGTTTTATACCTTCATGTGGATTTCCATATAAATATATTTTTTGTTAGATCATACCTCATGGGGTGGGGGGAGAGGTTGGTTTGGGAATACAGACACTATCCTAAGGCACCAAGCATGACTACCACTTAACTTTCCAATATAATTAGTAGAGCAATTCTGCCCCAGGAATCATATTTAAAACAAACTTTAGGAAAATGTTAACAATTTTAAAATCTAAGTGGTAGATATGTTTTCACTGTACAATTCTTTCAGCTTCTCTGTATCTTTGAAATTTTTCATTAAAAAATTGTTGAAAAAAAATTTAGGGCCACTAGAGGACAGTATAGAGATAAGATTAGCGCCCTAGGCTTGGCAGTGGACTGGGATGTTGGAAGCAGGAAAACTAATTACTTTTTCTAGCAGTGTGTGTAACTGGCCATCTTGAAGGAAGTCTTTCTGCCTTCTTCCTGGAAACTTACCCTTTCTATTCTCACTCAAGGAGTAACGTAATGAATAATATGTTGAAGAGAAATGATAAAGTGTTTCATTTACATCTTCTGGGTCTAAATTATCCTCTCCCATACATTGCAAAGTAACTAGGAGATCTCACTGACACAACGCGGTTTCTAATGCTTATTTTTTAATTGACTCGTTCCTTTTGGTTGTATGCCCAACCACCTTCTCCCTTACAGGCTCCATCTGGTGGTCAACAGTCCTTTCCATCCTGTGGCCATTGTGGGATGTTATCCCAATTGGTTTTTTTCCTTTGGATTCTTCTTTTTAACTCTCTGTATTGATTTCATTGTCCTTAGGATAAATCGCAACTCACAAGGCTCTTCATAATCCAACCTTTAAGTGACTTTCTAGAATCATTTTTTTTTTTAAAGTTCCATGGCTCATTCCCTATCCAGGAGTTCTCTGAATACGCATGTTACACACTCTGCTCTCTAGGTCTTTGCATGTGTTGTTATTCTCCTTACCAGGGATACTTGGAAAGTTCCTCCCCTTTCCCCATTCTCTCAAAAAACCTCCCTGACTTCTAAGGCTGGAATAGATGTTCTTTACTCAGCATTTCCAAGTACCCTATGCTTACCTCATTAAAGTACTTATCTCTCTGAACTGTAGTCATCTATTCACATGTATGAGCCTATCACTATTCTGTAAATTTCAAGTGGATCACATCTTATTTCATCATTGTTTCCATAATGTATGACACATATATAGTAGGCTCAGTTACTATTTGTTGGGTAAGTAAATAATGCTTGAAACAGGGAAAGGGAAAAAGGAAGAAGTGCTAGCATGTATTTTTTTAATAGCTTTGAGAGAAAATTCACCTATCACATAATTCACCCTGTAAAGTGTACAATTCAGTGGTTTTTAGTATTTTATTTATTTTTGAATCAGCCACTTTCACAGAGTTACAAGGGAAGTAGATTTCCACTTAGATTTCCCTTACTTACAAGGGGAGATATGAATTGCAAGTTTAAAAAACTCAGTTTATTCTGAAAGCCTTTATTAAGAGAAAAGTATTTCTATTGTAAGAACTCGATATATATTACTATTTAAAATATATTATTTAAAGCCAGCATCTTAACATTTAAATTAAAAATACATAAACGTCAAAAGAATGAAACATAGATTTTTTTTAGTTATGTGTGAACTATGAATTACATGTCCCTCTTTCAATTCAAATGCTTACCTGGGATTGTTTATAAATCTTCACATGTTGTATATATAACAGTTCCTATAATAATAGTCCTTGGGTTTTGTGTGAGTGTTTCTTTGAGTGTCTGTGTGCATCTGTTCTATGTGGTTTGGCTGTTTCTAGCATGTGTCTGTGTGTGTGGGGAAAGTCCCACAGTCAAAATCATTACTTTCTTCTTTGGGAAATGTTTCCAAATCTTTGCTTCATTTTAGTCATTAGAAATGAATAGCTTGGTTTATATTTCATGTCTTTTCTTGTCAGATGCAGCTGGTCATGCCATAAAGAGTAAAGAATAAAACTGTGGATAATAAAGGAAATATTTAGAATGCCACATTCTGCTGATAACCAAATCAACAAGTACTAATTTAGGGCAAGGCCCTCTACTATGGGAGATACAGACTAATCTAAGGCATGGTGTTTCCTTGCATCAAACTTTTAACCAGGTTGGGGGAGTAAGGCATAAGCACGTGAAATTTTAATATAAGAGACAGGTAAGTCTAAAACATGACATAACATAAAGCAGGATAATCATTTTCAAGCAACTATTAAGGATCTGCAGCCTTATTTTCATAACTATAAATTATAATAAGGTGACAAGTAGAAGTACTTATGAAAGTCTGGGACAAAATACCAAACTGGGACTGTCTCAGGAGATCTGAGCTCTAGCAGTCAACAGAAGGAGTGATCCCTACAAACTCAAGTTTTTGGAAAATCTTCATTTCATAGAGAAACAAAAGATGACTGCATCTGGCTAGGCAGAGAAGAGGGTGCTCCAGGACCTGGAGAAAGCGTGAGACGTATTTGGAGATGATCAGACTATCTACCTGTAGCAGAGAATGTGGGTAGAAATAAGCCTGGGGAGAAAAATTAGGACCAAATTATGGAAGGTCATACTAAAGCTTAGAGAAAATCAAAAGGTGTTCCTCAGCCAGAGCCAGAAACTTCTATGGTAACAGTAAGAAACGACTAAAAATTTCAGGGTGACACCAGAAGTAGTGCTCTGTGAAGATTAATGTTGCACCAATATGGACTGAAGGCCAGTTAGGAGGTTGACATAACCTTTTAGGCAAAAGACAATGTAGACAGAACTAGGGTGTGAATGAAAAGAGAATGAGGGATATTTCAAGAGAAAAGCTATCTGGAAAGGACTCTGTTTTGGTGGCTAGAGGGCAGATGATGACATTTATGGTAATGGCAGAACAAAGATGGGGTTATCTAGGAGGCAGTGGAAAGGGCACAACTGAACTGGCAGAGAGAGAGAGCTGGAGATACTAGATTTGGAAAGAACATGTGTAGAGACAGTTGTTTAAGCTATGGTATTGCCAAAGCAGCGCGTGCATACAGTAAGGAGAAAAGAAGAGGACTGAGGAAAGAATCCTAGACAGGTAGAAGAAGTCAGTGAAGATGAAAGATATGACACAAAGGGAACTGGGGTAGCCATGGAAGGAGAGCTTCAGAAGGAAGGGCTGTCAGCAGCTTCCAGAGTTGAGTTCAGAGAGAAAGAAGACAATGAAAAAGAACTGGCAACTGGCCTTCCTGGAAAATTTTAGAAGCTCAGATTCAGGAGAATATGACAGGAAGTATGTTTTACAAAGAGAAACAACAGTGAAGAAATAGTGGAAGTGGGCTTAGACCACCTGTTCTAGAATAAAGAGCTATGCATGGATGTAGGCAGAGGGGAAGAAGCCACTATAAAGGAGAGGTAATAAATGAAGGGGCAAAGTCTCTGAAGACCTGAAAAGGAAGATGATTAACTGACCATGAAGGGAGACTGAGACAACACAATTGGAGGTTGGGGCTCGGAGAGGTAAAGGTTTAGAAAAGCTATCTGCAAGGAGTAGGTAGAATAAGAAATGACTAAAAGCATCAGCTACAGCTTTCCCTCATGTGGGTCATGGACAGAGCCTGTTTTCTTCTGCTTCTGTTCCTTTACTTACCTTGTCCTCACCACCTGCAATCCCCTTACTTCCCACCACAGCTTTCAAGAGTCTATGCTAAGATCCTACTTCACAACACAGAGGCTGCAGGGAAGGACCACAATCTACAAGTCTGTATCTGGAAGAAGGAAAATACTCAAAAGTGGAAGCAGACATCTGATTGAGGAGCAGAGGGAAGACTTTTGGAACAAATGCTTTAATAAGGAAATTTCATGTGCAATTAACTGGGTGTGAATACAAAGACAGAGGAGCAACACCAATGTCCAGTTGAGGTTATATGCATCGACAGAGATGACTTGCTCAGGAAACACCTGCAATGCTATGTGGAGAAAATGATGAGACTCACCAAAACAGCCTTAATAAGGCATGTATGATAGAAGGACAAGAAGTTGATGGATTTCAAGGGACTAATGGAGAATACTTGCAACAACTTGCCTACAGGTTCCAGGTTTGGATAAAAAAGAGGCAAGGAGGTCAGAAGTAGATGAGAGTCAGAGGTCAAAAAGATAGACAAAGTAGGGATGATGGAAGTGAGGGAGTAGAATGGTTGGGAAGGGTGGGAGCCAGGGGTCAGAGGGAGGGTCTCAGAGTCTAAGATCTTAATAGAAGTGATTTGGAGTTGAGGTGTTAGAGAAATGGTAAGGAGAGGGCACTAGAAGTGACCAAAACATGGATGTTGATTGTACTGAGAATGATAAAAGGAACTAAAGTGAAGGACCCTGGGAGCTATATACTAGAGTCCTTGAGAAAGATGGAGGTGGCCTAGAGGCAATGCTAGGGGATGGGTCATGTATTTTACAATTACATTTGTCTAATTTGAGAGGGACACTTGTCTGAATACATGAACACTATAGATGTTTTTAGTACCTCTTCAAAAGTCCTGAGATTTATAGATAGCACAGTTACTTCCAATATCCCATTCCATCCTCTGGAAGAAGTAGACCACTGTGCTTTCCAACAGTAAGCCACTCATGACAGCCAAAAAGGAGAGCTTTCGGTTGATGTTCAGGGTCACTGGGAAAGAAAAGCCAACTGATAAGTTTTTAAAAAACCTTCAATTTTCAAATACTTTCAAACTTACATAAAGAATACAAACACCACACAGAGAATTCCAACGTACCCCTAGCTCCCCAGATACCCAGCTCCATCAATTTTAACTTTTTGCCACATTTGCCTTAACATTCTTATCTATCCACCTATCTGTTTTGTCTGTCAATCCATTTTCTCAATGCCTGAATGCAGGCTGTATGCATCATGTTTCTTGAACACTTAATATTGCCCTGTACATTTCCTAAGAACAAGGACATTCACTTATGTAACCACTTTAAGTGCAGTTATCAGGTTCAAGAAATTTAACATTAATATAAAACTTAGTCTACATTCCATTTTTAAAATATGTTCTAATGATGTTCCTTAGAACCTTTTCTTTACTGTAGATCCTATCTAGGATCATCTATTGCATTTAATTGTAGTTGTCTCGTTAGTAGCTTTTTCTTTTTTTAAATTGTGGGGATATATGTACAACATAAACTTTCCCATCTCAACCACTCCCAAGCTTACAATTCAGTGGGATTAATCATATTCACAACACTGAGGTATCCTCACCATCTTCCATTACTAAAACTTTCTTCCATCTCTCCAAATAGAAACCCTATATTCATCATGCATCAGCTTCCCATTCCCCTGGCTCCTTACCCCTGGCAAACTCTACTCTAATTCTATTTTTAGGAACTTATGGATTCTCCGATATTTTCTTTGTACTTACCATGGGGCTTAAATTTAACACCCTAAATCTGTAACAATCTCATTTGCTTCGATACCAGCTTAATTTTAATAGTATACACAAACTATGTTCCTATATCCTTCATCCTTCCATCTTTCTGTAGTTCTTGTCACCAATTACATGTTTATACATTATGAGTCTAAAATCATAGATTCCTCATTATATTTTACACCTTTGCCTTTCGGATCCTGTAGGAAGTAAAAAGTGAACTTACAAACCAAATATACAATAGTATTGGCATTTATATTTACCGATCATTCCCCTCACCAGAGATCATTTTTCAGTCATTATTTCCTTGAATAGTCTCTCTGCCCCACTCCATTTTCCTTCTGGGACTCCCACAATGCATATACTGTTATGTTTGATAGTGTCCCATAGGTTGGTCTGGCTCTGTTCACTTCTTCATTCTTTCTTGTTTCTGCTCCTCAGACCAAATGATTTCAATTGTATTAACTCTGAGTTCTCTTATCCTTTCTTCTGCCAGCTCCAATCTGCTGTTGAACGCCTCTAGGGAATTTTTCTTTTCTATTACTGTTGTTTTCAGCTCTGTTTGGTTCCTTTTCATAATTTCCATCTTGCTACTGATACTTTGTGTTCATCTATCATTTTCCTGGTTTTCTTTAGTTCTTCGTCAATGTTTTCCTTTGGCTCCTTGAGCATATTTAGGACTATTTTTTTTTGAAGTCTTTGTCTGGTATGTCCCAGGTCTGGTCCTCCCTGTTGGGGGTTTGTAAAGCTTTAATCCTCTACTTTGACTGGGCCATCACTTCCTGTTTCTGTATGTGTTTTGTAACCTCTTGTTGAAACCTGGACATTTGGATATTTTAAGGTGTTATTGCTGGAACTTAGACCCTGAGGCATCTGTACCTTAAACTTGTATCCATCTAGTATTATGACAGTGCTTTCCTCAAATGCCAGGAACTAACAAAAAAAAAGGGAAAAAAGAAAATATCTTTCCCAATCTTTGCAGAATCACCTTTGCAAGTACTCTCCTTACAGATTTATCCATACCATAAGTTTTAGGGAATAGTTTCAGGCCAAAGCTTAGGGGCCTCCCTGGTCCTTTCTGTGCATGCACATGTGGCTTTAGGAATTCATCCATTTATATGTTTACGAATGTCCCTTCTTTCCTAGGACATAGTTCCCCATGGTCCTGTACACTGCATTGTATGTCCTACAGCCAGCAATCCTTTGCCCTAGAGTCTCCCATAGTGTCTTGTGGGAGAGCTCTGTGAACTGCCTTCTACATACAAGGCAAATTTTGGATGGCAAGTCCCTCAGGCCACCACCAGATTGGACCAGACATACTTGCTCCCAGTGTTTGCACATGGATTACTCTGCTCCCTCTGGAACTGGTACCAGGGTTCCACACTGGGAATCTGGGTCAGCTCAGTGCTGAGCTGGTGAGGGGTAGGGGAGGGGTAAGCCAGGGTTGTTCAAAGTTTGTGTGAGGGTACAGAACCCTGAAGTGTCTCATCCACCATCTTGGCATTGCTCATCTTCCAACTAATAAGTTTTTAAAAGTTTAGTGAAATGATATGGGCATGTGGGATCATGTGGTAATATGAATTGTTTTGTAAAGGTAATGTGATTTAGAATATCTGTTCTATGTTCCTATTAAGCTATGCTGTTACCTTCTCCTACTTTTCTAACTGCAAACATTTTGAGAGAATCAAAGCATCTGCTTATAACAAAAATGCTGAGTTTCCTTTCAAATCAAGAGGTGAACTCCTAAGAATATTAAGGGGAAAACAAAAAATAGCTTCTAAGGCTCTAGGGAATAGCAGAAAACAAAGGTTACTCCTAGTGTCACAGTTTGCAAGATGATAAGGATTATGATAAAGTATCAGGTAATAGGTTCATTTAAAATAGCACTTCTCACGATGTCTGGGAAAAATTAAGAGACTGAGAGCTGCTTATCCCTTTCTTGGTATAGTAGGAATTGTCCTGGATTGGGAGGCAGATACCTGGTATTCTTTCCCGGCTTGTCAACTGCCCAGCCAGGTGACTCTGGACAAGTTCCTTAACCCTCATAGCCCTGAAAGCTCATTCATAGAATGGATGTAATAATGGCTGTTCGACAAACCTCACAGGATAGAGATAATGCATATGAAAGCATTTTGAAAACTGTAAAGTGCTATGTGGTGAAACCGGACAAATACTGAGTACCTGCTATGTATAAGGCACTTTATATATGTTAGGTATTGTTATTATTCTATGAAGAATTTAAGTGTTTGACAGGTTATGTAAAACTGTGCTCTAATTATTCCAAATAGTCAAAAGGTAGAAGCAAACCAACTGTCCCTCAACAGATGAATGGATAAACAAATTGTTGTGGTATACATATACAATAGAATATTATTCAGCCTAAAAAGGAATGACATTCTGATATATGCTACCACAGGGATGAACCTTGAAGACATCATAGTGACTGAAATAAGGCAGACATAAAAAAACAAATATTGTATGATTTCACTCATATAAAATAACTAGACTATGCGAAATCTTAAAGACATAAAGTAGATTACAGGTTACCAGGGGTGGGGCTGAAGGTAGGGAATGGGGAGTTAATGCATAATACAGTCTCTGTCTGGGGTGATGGAAAAGTTTTGGTAATGCATGGTGGCAACAGTAGTACAATACTGTGAATATAATTAATATCACTGAATTGTATACTTTAATGTGGCTAAAATGGGAAATGTTATGCTATATATATATATATTTTTTGATACAATAAAAGTTTAAAAATCAGAGATGAACCCAAAAATAGAGGCACAAGAATGTTTACTAGAGGGTTACTTGTTACTGTAACAAGGTTATGTTACTGAAATAATAAATGTCCAACAATGGAATACTGATTAAATAAATTATGGTACAGTCATATAATGGATTTTGGGACAGCCAATAAAGTCATGTGTTAGTCATGAATGAAGTTAAAAAGGTTTGCAGTGTATTTTGAAAGCAGGTTACAAAATAGTTTTCAGATAATAAAAATTCAGTGTTCATTAAAAAAAAGAAAAGCAAAAAAAAAACTCCACTGTACTCTAGAAACAAGACTTTAAGCTTTTATACGGGTAGAATAAAAATATAAACGTACCTCTAATTGCCTGGAAATTTGAAGTAAGGACAAATACTTTGATGAGTTTGAGGCACAGAGGTGTGTAGTCATGTTCCCAAATGACAGCTGGAATCAGCAAGAGTTTTCCGTAGCTGGATAATAATAATGCTTTCAGCAGCAAAATGAAGTTGGGCTTTTTTTTTGTTGCCATGGGTCGTTCTACCCACAGGAAAGTAAAAATGCCAATAAAATAGGCAGTTTGTTCTAAGGAGAAAATGGAAAACAAAAATATGAATGTCCCCATACAAACCATATCCCCCAAAACCAAGTAAGCCACAATTCCAAAATGCAGCTTATCAGCTGACTTCATAAGAAATGCTTTATCAAGATCAAACTTTCTTTCTTTTACTTCTTTTTCTTCTTTGTAAAAAATAAACCCCCGGCTTTGTGTCAAATCCTGCTGGTACAATTTTAACACTTATTCCAACAAGTCTTTCATGAAATACTTCAGCATTCACTGAAGAAAAAATTAACTCCTTTAGCATTAGAATCATCAACTTTCTGAAGTTCTTTCTAGGAGATAAAATTCTGTTTAAACATCTTCGATGTAAGAGCTCACCACAGAAAGAATAAAACAGGAATGGAGGATTTTAAGTCTGAAAGATGAGACCCATTCTAAGAATAGTATATGAGGACAGTTTTTTGAGTACTTTCACCTAAATCAAATTAAAAGACTTCTTATTCATTTAAAAAATTTTTTTCCCTTATTCATTTTAAGAAAATTATTTTTTAGTGCAATTCCTTATACTTTCAGAAAGTAGTAATAGAAGGACAGATTCGAGACGAGAAGCAGCAATTGCCCCACTGGTGTTCTGTTAGCCAGAATATGCACAAGCTGTTTTGTTTCTCTTTACTAGGAATTTAACATTTCTTTTAAACTGTGCTATTATTTTTATTAGGTTTGTTAGTCCTCTTATAACCCAGTTGTATGTGTTGTGAGATTAGGTTTCTGCAGAATCAGGTTTTGCAGGAACACACATATTCTAGCAGCAACATCTGTATTCTCAAAATGTTTTATAACTTAAATACAGTCAAAATACAGAGGTTCCAAGTACACATGATTAGGAGCAATTCAAGTGATTTAGGATGGTTGACCTCCATGAAATGTGATCTGTTCCTCAGAGGAGACGTGCTAACTCCATTCAAAACAACTGAAGGGCTGTCAACTGCAAGGAACTGCTCAAACAGGCAGATCTGAAAGGCTGAATTTTGGATTAAAAAAAATTAATATAATAGTAAAGAACTCCCTAACAACAAGAACCATTTAATAATGATGGATTGTCTCCTGTCGCTGGAGATGCTCACACAAAGCCAGACCAACTTTTAGGAATCTGTAGAGAAAAGGGCTTCTTGCAATGGACAGAAGGAAGGTTAGACTAGATAAAGTTTTACATTTTTTCTAATTTAGAATTTATGAAATTTATGAAACTGCACTAGACCTGAGGATCTGCAAAACTCTGTTCACAAGACAAATATTACTGAAATATTTGTATTATCAGGTCTCAGTGATGGCACTGACCAGCTATGGGATCTACCCTTTCTAATCCCATGTTTCCACAGCTTTAAGTAGGGGAGCACACCTAACCTACCCACCTCAGAGGATGGTTGTGAAAATTTAATTAGATAATACATGGAAAAGCAGTTTTAAAATTATGAAATGCTATCTTTATGTAAGATATTCTTATTGAACTCCTCTAGGGAATATAGATAGAATTAGGAAGTTAAGACAGAAAAAAGTTAAGTAAAAAATAGAAAGAAATTTCTAAGTATCAAAATATCTGCTACAGAGTAGGTGCTAAAAAATCCCAAAATATTTGAAAAGAAGCCTGTTTTTTTTTTTTTTTTTAGTATTATATAAAAATCATGGACATCAAGCAGTTTAGCTTTAGATATTTTAAGAGGTTTTGTTTTAAAGACTAAAATTATATTGGGTTCTAGTTCTTAAGTTAGGTGATCTGTTCATGAATGTTTTTAACATTATGCTTTATAAGATATAAATGTTAATATATCTTTTGTATATTTATTATTAAAAGAATAAAGAGAGCATTAGTAATAAATTTTTAAAATCATGACAGCTAAGTCCAAATGATGTCTAAAATCACTAATAAATGGACTGCATGGTATTCACTTGTCATAAGCCTTAGCAATTAAATCATAATTGATTCCTGACTATAAGCTACAAGAAGGCAGAGATGTTTTATTTTTCATGGCTACATCTTTGCCTAAAGTAGTGCTTGGCACATAAAAGGTATTTAATAAATACTTCTTAAATAAATGAACACTACTTTATTAAGTCTAACAGGTGGTCACTTGCCTCAGATGCATTCATTTACTCATTCAAAAAAATTTATTGAGCACGTACTATATGCAGGCACTTTCCTATTGACCAAAACAAAGAACCCTGCCCTCATTCAACTTAATTTAGTGGGAGAAGGCAGACCATAAACAATGGAAAATAAATAACTTCTTTGGTATGTTAGACGATAAATACCATAAGAAAAGTAAAGCAGGAATATAGATCAGGACCATCAAAGCAGGGATGATAGGTTACAATTTTTAAATAGGGTTGATCAGATTAGGCATCACTGAGAAGGTGACATTTAAGCAGAGCTTGATGGATCTGAAGAGTCAGATGTGTAAATGTCAGGGGATAGGTGTTCCATGTAGAGGGAACAACCAGTGCAAAAGCCTTCAGATAGAAGATTATCTGTCATGTTTGAAAATGAGCAAGTAAACTAGACAGGCTGGGACAGAGTTGATATGGTAGCTGGTGGCAGTGGGCAAACTTAGAGATGTATTGGAGGAGGGAAGGTCATGGAGGGCCTTTAGGCCACTGTAAAAGACTTTGGCTTTTATTCTGAGTGAAATGGGGGCTACTTTTTATAGCAGATAAGTGACATAATCTGACTTGTTTTTATAAGACTATTCTATGTCGAGAATAGACTGTTGGGGAACTGGGCTACAAACAGGAGGCTACCATAGTAATCTAGGTGAGAGAACATAGTAGCTTGCATCAGGAGGTAGTCATGGAAGGGATGAAAAGTAGTAGTAGAAATATTTCCAGTGGCACCAACCATATTTCCTGATGATTTGAATATGGAGTATCAAAGAAGAGGCATCAAGGATGACTCCAAGTTTCACGGTCTGAGCAACTAAAAGAATTGAGTTCCTCACAACTGAGATGGAGAAGGCTATGAGTGGAGCAGATTTGGGGTGGAGAGTGGGTGAAGGCAGGGAGATTAAGAGCTTGTTTTTGGATAAGGTGATTCATTAGATAGCCGAGTGGAGATGTTGAGAAGGCAGATGGATATAGAGTTTGGAGTTCAGGAAAAAGGTCTGGAATAGAGATGTGTATTTGGGAGTTCATAAAACCATGGGACTGGACAAGGTGAGCAAGATTATGAGTGAAGATAAACAGGACACACAGTCCAGAAATATCATGGCACTGGAGTGGATTGGAGACCTTGTATTACTAAACTGTTTTATTATAATCAAAGAATGTAGAGGCAGAAAAGCATGGAAACCAGCAAGTAATAATATAGTCACAGAAATTAATTCAACACAATTCTGTCACTAGAAAAATGATGACATAAGTCACAAACTCAAATTCGGAAGAAAAGTAATTTCTGAACTGAAGGAATTTTGGGAAGTAATCGATTTCCTTGTACACAGATAAGTAACACATTTTCCCTAGGAAACAAACAGTATTAGTCTAGAAACTGGCCAATGTCTGGCAATTATCAAGCTGTTTTAATAAAGTTGGACAAAGGTAGTCATTAAAATGGATAAGAATAATTTAATTATTAAGGATTTTATCAACAACATATACCTCAAAATATTTTATAAAACTTTCTAATCTGATAGGCATAATTATATTCATACTATGTATGCATTAAACAGTAAAGTAAGAATCCAGGTGATTTAGACAGCCTCACCCAACATATCTGTGGTACAGTTGAGAATTTAGCCTCAAATCTTATATTAACTAGCTCTTTTTACCAATTATTAGGACCACTTGTCTTAGTTTTAATCAGAATAGTAAGTGCTAGTTAAATCAGAATAGAAAGCATGGCTTCTTCTTACCTAAAGAAGCAATTGCAAACATTCTATAGAAATCCCACTCCTTAGCATATCTAATCAAGTCATCTGGGTCAGTGTTCCGGTTTGAATCTTGAAGCTGCCACCATCTCAAGTATGCTTCACAAAGCAAACAAAATACGCAGAGTTTTCCATGGATCTGATAATCAAAAAGACATTGCCTTCAATTAGGTCAAGAAACAGTTGCATTTAATATCAACAGGCACAAAATAGTTAAGTATTTGTGGTTTTGAAGAATACTTTTTGAAGAAAGAATGGTTTTGAAGAAAACTAATAGCTTTTCAAAATCACAGCTGCCACGTTAAGTGCCTCTTAGTATTTATTCTGTAAATCAGTGGTTCTTTTTTTTTTATATTCATTTTATTGAGATATATTCACATACCGCACAGTCATACAAAACAAATTGTACATTCGATTGTTCACGGTGCCATTACATAGTTGTACATTCATCACCAAAATCAATCCCTGACACCTTGACTACCCCAAATCAGTGGTTCTTAATCATCAAGGTCCATCAGAAGCACATGAGGAGATTTTTCAAAAGAAAATTGTCTAGGCCTCAGTCCAAACACCCAAATCAGAATCTTTGTAAGACCCAGACATGTACATTTTGAAATAGTTTCCTGAGAGATTCTGTGTGCCCCTAGTTAAGAACCATTGTTTTAAATAGTAGTTCACCTGTCATTTATATTTTCAACATTTGTGCTATATACAGAATCAAGCACAGAATTTATGACTCTTGTATTGATGGGGTAGCAATATGACAACAGATTTAATATAAAGATTCCATCATACCTTATAAGAAACTATGATCTGAGAACAAATTTTAAGAAAATGCTTTCTGGACTGAATGAATATAAATCAACATATTGAAACAAAGCAATCAAATGGTAGCAAATAATCTGGAAGTTCTCAAGAGTCTCTGAAATTTTGGCTAAAATAGAAAATAATACAACAAGAACTGGCTTTTTTTTCTTATTAATTTCCCCTGTTGACTGAACTTTCTCTGTCAGTATCAAGTGGGAGAAAGAGAGTATTTGTGCAACACAACATGGCCCAGGGGCAGGTGTCAGACACAGGCTTCTGAGGCTCCTCCGGTTGGCTCTCTGGATGCATACTGGAATCACCTGAAGAGTTTTCAAAAATACCTATATCTAGGTCCCAATCTGGAACAGTCTGATTTATTTGGTTCTGGCTGATACCTTGGCTTGGGAGTTTAAAAGCTCCCAGTTGATTCTAATATGTAGCAAAGACTGAGAAGTTCTCAACATGTTAAGATAAAAGATTTACCCTCAAGTTAGAATTTCTCTTATAGTACTTTAAATTCTTTAAAATTAGCTATTCTTTTAAATGAAAAGTATTGCAAATAAAATAAAAAGTAGAAGTATTAGAACTTACATTTATTTTAGTATTGAAAAGAATATGTCTGTAGGCCTGGGCTTTGCATAAAATAGCATTAATCAAGATGATGACAGGATCATATTCAATATATTTGTCTACAGGTTTCTGGCAGGATTTCTGAAATAATGCAAGGTAATATTAGAGCAAGCAAATTCATACACTCTGAAATCTTAAAAGGATTGTGAACCAGCAGAGTCTATTTTGGACTTAAACAGCAATAAGGCCACATCAGTTATTTACTTAAACTTCCATTCAGACACCATGTATTCATTTACATAGAAGTAGTTTCAGAAATGACCAAATATCAACTATGCTAGAGATATTAATATTTTAATCTCATATTCAAGAAGCTAATAAGAAATTTAAGAATCATTTTAGGCAGTAAAGTATCCCAGAATATTCTACTTTGAATTTGTAGGGATTAGTATAAATCAAGTAAATTTATAATGCACTTCCATCAATAAATTGCTGCCTGTTGGCTAAATGGCACCAGACTTTGAGGTTCTTGAACCATGATTTGGAGAAAAGCATGCATAAAAGTAGTCCTATGCCGACTTCTGAGAGCTACAAGTGAGTAAGGAAATATGGCAAAGTGCCAACACTCCTGGGGAAGCAGAAGCTGGGGGAAGCCTGCTTTTCTCTTCAGTAACATTGAGAATATGGAAAGAGAACGGGCTTTCTCTGATACAACAGAGATGCTGGAGAACCCTGGGCTGTGTGGGACTAAATGGGTTGTGAAGCACAGTTCCAGGTTACCAAAATAAAGACTCCCTTGCCTCTCAGCAATTCCTATTAAATGGCTTTTTTTCTTTTCCTGAAAGGACTTCAATTTAGAGTTCAGGTTCTCTAGACACATGTGATTACCATATAAGTGCAGGTATACAAGAACAAGCTTATTAGAAATGTGACATTTGAAACAGTATTAGTTACAAAGTTGCATCAATGCTACTTCACCATAACACTAATGGCTACAATTAAAACAAGAAAAAGCATTTTGAAATTTTAAGAACATATAATAGAAATAGAAGGAGAAGTGACCAGTATGGAAACATACTAGAATGGTCTTCTAATCACATCAAAGTGCTTGAAGAAAAATGAAGTGCATTAAAAGATATTAATCCTACACTTCGAATGTAATTGAAATGAATGAAAAAATGGATTCACTCCCAATTTAAAGAGTTTCTTCACTTGGTATATGTCATTAAAACAAATAGGTATGTTTTTCCAGTCAAGTGTACCAATGAAGGGAGGTGTGTTATTACCTCAAATTTAGATCTATCTAATGAAACTAAGGCATAGTTAATATTAGTTGAAGCTCTTTACCTGAGCAAAGAGTAAGTCCATGTCTAAATAGAAGTCACATAATCAGAAATTCTATATTCATGACAAAGATCTATTTTATAGAGTCCCTCTCTGTGCTACTCACGTGGAGAACATCCTCTATGTATGAGACTGAAAGACCTGAGATGCTTCTTCATTTAAAAATAAATATGCCTTACTTTCTCCTGATACGTTCTCCAATTCCCTAATGAATCACACCTCTTTCAGAACATAAATTAGCCAATTCAATTTTTTCATGAATATTTTTGCTGTTTCTTCCTGCCCATCATCTTTAGGACCATCCTCTTCCCCATTTATTCTCAAAACTGTTTAATTTTAGCTCCACAATAAGCAAACACATATCTTAAAAGCAGAACCCGGTAGACTTTAAGCTCAAGGGCAGTGCTGAGTCTTACTCATTTTTGCATCCAGTATCCCAAGGGTGGGAGCTGAGTTGAAAACTTTTTACTTTTTAATCTCAGGACTTGGAGAGCCTTTAAAAAATTAATTGCTTTCTGGTATAACTTTCAAAGTCTGGCATCAACGAAATGATTCTTCCTGAGTAATGCTATTACATCAGAGTTTAGCACAATAAATGCATTAGCATGATAAAAATGAGGATATTCCATGCTCTATCTCATTAGAGAATGACTGTGTACAATAATTAATCCATAATTTACTGTGCCACAATTCATTATTCTATAGATAACTGTACAGTCTGTCTCCAGTGAGATAGTGTGATGTTAGAGAAAAAAGGGGATAGGGTAGGGGTGACTGTTGACCTAAATAGCTATCCAATAATTATTTTATTTCACATAAATAAAGGTATAAAGAAACAATTATCTGATGATTAGGAAAGGGCTTTTATTGTTGACAGCATAATGCTATAATAAAAAGATAAAGATTGTTATATCATTAAAGATAAATAACTAAAATATACAGATGTATACTAGGTTTTTTCTTTGGACAACAGACTACATTCATAGTTATGTGGTTGCTATCTTCCAGATGGACTGTTACAAAAGTCACTAAGTTTAGATCACATGTAAATGACTGTTCTAAGAATATGCTAATTTAAAAATCTGGAAATGGTTCATTTATTCAACAAATATTTATTGAGTACCTACTATGTGTCAGGCACTGTTCTAGGTGATCCAGCTACTTTAATTAATAAAACAGACAAAATCTGTCTTCATATAGCTTACATTCCAGTATGAGACAGCAATGGCAATAAAGAAGTCAATTATATAGGATGTTAAAGATGATCAGTATTATGGAGAAAAATACAGCAGGAAAGGGTGAAAAGGTCTATCAAACTTGGGAGGAGGAATCATAATTTTTAAGAGTGATCAGAATGGGTCTCTCTGGGAAGACGATATTTGAAAAAAAACTTGGAGGTGAGAGAAGTATTCCAGGCAAAGGGAAGAATGAGTGCAAAGCCGTTGAGAAAAGAACTTGCCTGGTTTGCTTGAGAAATATCGAAGCCAGTGGGACTGTGGTAGAGGGGAGCGAGAGAGCAGCAAGAGGCTTTGTAAGCCAATACCAGAATTCTGGCTTTAAATGAGTGAGATGGAAAATCACTGGAAGGTTTTGACCAAAAGAATGTCATGATCTAACTTACATTGTAAAAGGATCAGTTTGGCTGCTGTGTGGAGAAGACGCTGAAGAGGTGCAAGGGTGAAGCAGGGAGATCAGTTAGGAGTTATTACAATAATCCAATGAGATATGATGGTGGCTTGGATTAGGGTTGTAGCAGTAGAGGTAGTGAGTAGTGGTTTCTGAACATAATTTGAAGATGGAACCAACAGGATTTGCTGATAAATTGAATACGGGATAGGAGAGAAAGAGAGGAATGAAGAATAACTTTAAAGTTTTTTGGCCTTAGGAACTAAAGTGGTGTAGTTGCCATTAACTATGATGGGATGACAGCAGATATTTATTGAAATCCAAGTGGAGATGTCAAGTAGGTAGTCGGATATTTGAGTCTAGAGCTCAGAGGAGAGGTTCAGGCTGGAGCTATAAAATTGGGATTGTCCAAATTGAGATGATATTTAAAGGCATGAGCCAGGATGAGCTCTTCAATGGGGAATATGTAGATAGAAAAGAGTTCCAAGAACTGAGCCACTATTAAGAGGCAAGGCAAAACCAGAAAAAAAGAGTGAGAAGAAATAGCCAGGGACGTAAGAGCATGGTGTCCTGTCAAGTGAGTGGTGTTTCAAGGAAGAGAAGGTAATAAGGTCAAATGCTGCTGATAATTCAAGTAAGACGAGAACCAAGAATTGACCATGGGATTTATCAAAGAAGAAGTCACGGGTGATCTTACCCACAGTAAGTTTCCCATGAAATGGTAGGTGGGAAGAAAGCCTGATTGGAAGAGATTTAAGAGAAACTAGGAGAGGAAACAAAGAGAGCAAGTACAAATATCTCTTGAGGAGTTTTGTCGTCAAAGCAAGGAGAAAAACAGAGCAGGAGCTAAAGGGGGAAGTGAGGTCAACAGTGTTTTTTGGTTGTTGGATGGGAGAAATAATAGTACATATGCCGGTGGGAGTGATCCAGGAGTGAGCAGAAAAGTATTGCTATAGGAAATGGAAGATGGCATCTGGTGCACAAGTGGAGGCACTGGTCTTAGGTATACAAATAGTTCACCCATAGTTATAGAAGACAGAGTATATGAATTACAAATGCAAGTACTGGATATATGTGATTGCAGAGCCTCTGGAAGTTCTCTTCTGCTTTCTTAGTGAAGCAGGGGGAATATATCAGAGACTTGAGGAGAGAGAAGGTATGCAATGATTGTCCAGAAGGGTGGAAATATGAATGGACTAGGGGATGTAATGTGACAGCAATGCCAGACAGCATAAGGACCTACTTGAGGTTAGCGGTCAGGAATTTAAGGTGCTTTAGCCCCCAGCAACATTCAGCTGCACAGGTGTAAAGACAGACCAGGAAATATGTTGGATTTAACCAGGGTTGAAATTTTCCCAAGGGAAAGAGGAACAGGAAATCAAGTGTATGAACCAGTGATTATAATGGCTGACAATAGATTATATAGGTAAGTTCTCACACTAAGTCTACTCTCTTGTATTTTACTATGGAGCATATGTTTTTAAGGAGGGAGTATTGTTAGAAAATCATCAGACTGCAAATACCACCAAAATTTATTAACTGTCTACTTTGTGACAAATTCTTTGTTAATGGCCCCAAAGAACCTCCGATTTTGTAGAATTTTAAAACATAATATCATTCTTTACAAATCGACTATGAACACCTTGAAAGTAGAACTTTTACTTCTTCATACTTCGTTTTTATATCACCAACGCCTAGCACAGTGTTTGTACAAGTAGACATTTAATAACTACAATGGATGAAACCTTAAAAAAGTATTCTAGGAGAATTCAACGTGGATGGGTTGTGGAGAGTAAAGACGGTTAACATTTACTTATCAAAGGACGAATAGCTAAGAAAGAAATAGCTTTAGTAGGAACCCAAATGTCAACCCAATCCGAGCTTTAAATTTCTCCGCACAATGCCTTTATCCATCTCCGCCCCAGCTCCATTCGTCCAGTTAGGTCTCGAGAGTCAAACGCCCCAGTCTGAGAATAGTGCAGTAGGCTAATGAGTTCTCAATCAGTATAAGAATTCACGCAACGGTTCGACTAACCCCGGGAGGGAATGTCAGCATCGAACTGAAGACTGTATTTGAGGACCCCAAAACTCGTTGATTGTTAATCATCCTAAAAAGCTGAATCCTTTTCCATTGCCTCTTACGGTCCCCAAGTCCCGCCGCACCACTTGCTTCCCAAGGACACCCCACATCTGACAACTCACGCAGATGGTTATCTTCAGCACACCATGGCTATAGTCTCGGTACAACTCCTTAGCCTCTTGGTTGCATTCGATGCACCTGTACTGACAGGAAGAGGCAGCAGTAGGAGTCGCTGCTTCCCCGTCGGCGCTCCCTTTCTCCGGACGCAGGCCGCTCCGCCCGCCGGTACCCATTTCCACTTCAACTACCTGCGAGAACTTCCGATTCAGAGGCGAGCGGCAGGGTCCGGGGTAACGTAAGAACGCGCGAGCGGGAGACTTACGCCACGCGTTGCTTTCTGGGACTAGTAGTCCTTGTGCTGGAAAGAGCGGTGAAAGACCCCAGAGCGAGGACTACAATTCCCAGAAGGACTACAATTCCCAGAAAGCAATGCCAGGTTCCCCTTCTCCCGCCCGACCTTCCCACGGTCCACCTGCCCCGCGGCGGGTTAAAGGCGGGGAAGCCGGGTGCGGGGAGAGAGGCGCCCGCACATGCGCCTTGAGGGAAGATGGCACCTGCCGGCTGCTGGTGGGGCGGCGCTGTCTCTGTCGCCGGCGCTGCCCCGCGCCTCCTGGTGCTGGTGCTGGTGCTGGTGCCGGTGCTGCTGGGGGTCCTGTCCGTTCAGCTGCACCCGGGGGCCTTGGCCACTGAGTACTACTCTCCGCTGTCGCTGCTCAAGCAAGAGCTACAACACCGACAGCAGCCGGAGGCCCCGGCAGGCGGCGGCGGCTGTAACCCGCAGTCGGGAGACTGGGGGGACCCGTACTCGGCCGAGTGCAGCGGTGAGTGGGCTGCGCAGGGGCGGGAGTCCAGGTAGGCCTCGGACCAGGCGAGCGGGGCTATCCCGGCTTGTGTGGGGCGGAGAGACCATCGCGCCGAGCTCTCGGGTTCCGGATGTGCTGGGCCGCCCTCTGGTTGCGGCGTGTCCTCCTGCCTGAGGCGACGAGCCCGGGAGCCGGTTCCCGCCTCTCCCTTCCTCGCGAGCTTTCTACCCACGCCTCCGCATTTCCTTCTCCCACAGAAGGAAAGCTTGACAATGTGCTTCGGGAGTTCAGGACGACCTCTCGGGAGTCTGAAGCAACTGTCGAAAGGATGGAGGGGGAGACGACAGGTGGCCCTTGGCAGCCTCCGTTTCCGCCGCCGGCCCAACCGGGGGTGCCGCGGGAGGGAGGGACACACGGACGGACCTTTGAGAACCCGGGCCCGGCAGATCCCGATTACCGAGAGGAGATGCCTGGCCTTAGGCCTGGAGATCTGATTTCCTGACCTCCCGGGTTGATGTCTTGAATTAAACACAGCCTCTAAAAGTTAGATTCGTGGGAAAAAAAAAAAAAAAAAAAGGGAAGACAAGAGCAAACACATTTTTGTCGGCTCTTTGACATCTTGCTTCCAGTTGTTTAAGATTGACCTGTGATCTCTGACGTGTCTCCCAGGGGTGAAAAGAATCCTGACGGCCTTGAGGGTGTATAGGTTGTAACTAGGCCCGCTCGTTAGTTAAGATTGGACGCTGTTGGCCTAAGTCAGTACCTAATGGGAGATGTCTTGGGGACAAAATACATGTGTAAGATTTTTGTTTTGAAGTTCTGTAGTGGGTCTTTTCACCCTTCATTTCCCTCCCCTTCCTCTGTGTGAGCTTTTGAGGCTTTCTTTGGGGCTTTGAAAGGGTCTGGGTCTATCAAACTCACTACTTGTTAGCTGATTGCTTTTCTGGCCTGACAGTTGCATTGTTTGGCATTGTGTACCTGGGAAAGCAACAGGTATTTTTTTTTTTAATTGATAGGAGATGTCAAGATAGCACAATCTGATTTCCTTGAGGAAGTCTCACTCATTGAGGGGTTTGTGACTTCTTTATTTTGTAGTAGGCCTTGGCTAGAAACAGCATAAATAACATGGCCGGAATGGCATTTAGCTCTGTCTAAAAGGTTTTCTGACCCTGAATAAGTTAATTACCTTTTTTGCATAAATTGCCACCTCTGGAAATTGAAGACACTATTGCAGGGTTTGATTTTCCTTACAAGGGTCTTGTGAGGAAAATAGGAAATAGCCAATGTTTATGAAGTGCCTGCCGTGTGCCAGGTGCTGCTCTAAGTGCTTTGCATCTACTAGCCTCCTTAATCCTCAACATCAGTTACCTCATAGGATCATTAGCTCCTTTTCTCATGAGGAAACTGAGGCACAGTGAGATTGCCACTTGCCTGGTATCATACAGTTGTAAAAGGAGAAACCAGGTAGTCAGGCTCCAAACAAAACTTTGCTCTTAATCATTAAGTGATTATAACTAGGAAAGCACATCTGTAGTATTTATGAGATATAGTACATATTGAATAAATCTTTTCCTCTTCCCTCCTGTAGTCATGTAATGTTCATTGGCTAAAGTAGACAGACCCAGATTATAGGCAGTGGAAGGTACAAATCTGTTGATATTATGAAGTGATCTTGGTGGCTTCATTCATTCCACAGCATCAGGGTTTATGCCAGTGTTTGAGAATACTCATTTGAGCCAACTCTGACTTGTGTTACACTTTTCTGCCAAATAATGATAAATGTAGTGTTTTAATAAAATAGGCAATTGAAAGAACCCTTCTTTCTGTTCCTCATTCCCTTACTCCATGGAGACCATTATCTACTGGTCTCTGCTTCAGAGGATGAACACTATGTAATGAGGCTTTAAGTATATGTATTTAAGTGTTTCAATTTCCTTTTATCTCCCCCCACCCATTGTTTTTTTTTTTTGTTTTGTTTTTTGTTTTTTGTTTTGGTTTTGGATTAAACATGTACTGTTGCAAATGAGCAGAGTGAATCTTTCAGTGTATCCTTGGCTGACATAAATGTTCCAGTAGCTGCCAACAGGTGCTAAAGCCCGTTGGATATGCTTTTTTATTTAGCTGGACCAGCTGGGCTGTCACTGCAGTCAGCCTCAGTAAATAAATGCTCAGAGTTAACTGCTAATACTACTTGGGGCTCCAACTGTTTCCCTTATCTTTTTTCTACTGTCCTGGGAAGAACAGATCTGGAAACAAAACGAACCATGTTGTAGCCTGAGGAGTGGCTGATGTTCTCTATCCAGAACTCCATTATGATCAACATTAGAGTCTACATAAGTGCCAGGATCCAGAACTGATCTATCTAGAATCAAACAGACCTGATCTCACCAACTGTTAATCAGGCTATCATTACTTGTTTGCCCATCCAGCCACAAGCCAGCTCCTATACGTTATCAAATACAGCAGCACTACCACTTTTTCAGAAGCCCTCCCACAGCTCTCAGATTCAGATGGCTGAGATGATGCCTATTTGGGTGTAAATCTGAATACCTTCTGTTGAACTATTTATGTGTTTCCATAAGACAGAACTCCCAGTAATTGTAGGGCCAAAGATATTGATTGGTGGGAGCCCCATCAGTCTGAACATAGTGCCCTAGCGATAGCTGTCCAAGCTGTGTGAACCCAGCAGAATGGAATCCAGGGCCAAGGGAATAGCCTGGTTCCAGGAGTGCAGCCCCATGCAGATACAACTGCAGAGGAAACACACATGGGTGATCAAATTATTTGCCTAGCTAGGCCACCCATGTCTCAGCCTGAGCCTCTGGAATACCTCCCCTTTATGTGTTCCCTGGCCTCTGTAACTTTTTCTCCTCTAGCACACCTTTACATTTCTGCTCTTTTATTTGTGTAACCACAAACTTCTGATCTTCTCTTGTTTTCCTGTGGAGAAAAGAATCTCACTTGCTCTTTTTAAGAAATGGGCTCTGAATTGAACATACTTTAAAAATGAATTTCCTTCCTTTCCTTGTTACTTCAGCCCTATTTTTAGTTTGGAATTTGCAGAGGAAATGATGATCAGAAGTGTTTTTCCCAACTCTTTCCCTCAGTTTTCCGTTTATATAGTTGTAGACACTATATGCATTCTCATTTAATCCTCTTGACCCTGAAGTAGATGCTGATTTTATTCCCATTTTATCTAATGGAAAGCTGAGTCAGAAAGAAGTTAAGCTATGTTACACCATAAGGAGTAGAAGCAGGATTTGAACCTGGTCTCCTGACCCTTTGTGTAGTGTTTCCTAGTAATATTTGCATATTAGCATAATTTCTTTCCGGTATTAATAAATTCTTACAGCTTTAAGTTTTTGTTGAAAGTTATATTCTTAAATAACTTCTCCTAGAATTCTGTTGTTGATGTATGTACAAAGATGCATCACTGAATCTAATATTTTGAATTATGGAGCTAGAGTAGATCTGTTCATTCATTGAAAAAAAAATATGTGTACCTACTAGATACTCTTCAGTGCTCCAGATCCTGGGGATACTGCACAGCAGACCAAGTTTCTCTTGTAGAGCTTGTGTTCTGGTTGGAGAAGATATAAGTGTATAATATATCCGGTGATAAGTTCTTTGAGAAATAAAGCAGAAGTGGGGATAAAGAATAATGTGGTGGAGTTACTTTGGGATAGGATGATGAGAGAAGACCGCTGGTAAGGTGACATTTGATCAGAGACCTGAATAGAGTGCGAGTTGTCAAAATCTTAGAGATATCTTAAATTGATACCCTAATTTTATAGACCTGGTAAGTTAAAGCCTAGGTAAATTATAACTTGGTAGCTCTTTCTACCAAGGCTGAACTGCATCTCATTCAAATGTGACCTTTATCTTGTATTAAGTCTATTTTTATATGTTTTTTAAAGACAATCTAAAATGTGTTTTAATGGTTCAAACATGTTTTTCTGGTAATTGCTTCAAAAATACTTTTTTTTCTCATTTCTTTGAAAATGTGGCAAAAAGAACAGTGAGGTAATGTGAACGTTTTTTTACTGCCTTCTTCAGACTTTTCTAATCTACTCCTAAGTAATGTCTTTATGGTAGTTTTCAGATAGCTGCCTCCATCTCATTGATGACATCAACACTGTCCATGTTTAATGCCTCAGTCAAGTTCAGTGATTAATTTACAACCTGAAGTAATTTGCTTTAGTTGAAATTAATAATCCCTAAACTGTTTATTTTATTTTCCTTCAGTTCTTTGTGGGCAAAAGAGCATTTAGGGTCTGTCTGTCTAATTTAGGAGTTGTTAACTGTCAGAAAAATCAGGAAGTAACTAAACCTAGCTCTATGTTTTTGCAAAGCTGGTAAGACTTGATGATTTTCACTATATATCATAGCTTAATTGAGGAATCAGTCATTTAAATACGTGAAGGAGGGTGTCTTACCACTCATAGCACTTAAATTCCTTGCAATGCCTTAGAGAGATGGTAGGGAATCAGTAGAAGGAAACGTGTAATGAGACCTATTTCCTCTTTTGTTCTGGCTATGAGGAAGTTAAGAACCAAGTTTTATGCTCAGTCATAGCAACTGTGGTAACCTTTGTGGTTAGTGTATTTACTTTATCTTTTTTTTGCCTTGGCCCTGATTTTCTGGTTATCATATATATCATGTTTTGTGGGACATCTCTTCAGACCTTTTTCTTTTTTTTTTTTTTATTATTAAATTCAGTTTTATTGAAATACATTCACACACCATACAATCATCCATGATATACAATCCACTGTCCACAATATGATGACATAGTTCATCACCACAATCTATCTCTGAACATTTTCCTTACATCAGAAAGAACCAGAACAAGAATAAAAAATAAAAGTGAAAAAAAACACCCAAATCATCCCCCCATCTCACCCCATTTGTCCTTTAGTTTTTATCCCCATTCCTCCACTCATCCATACACTAGATAAAGGGGGTGTGATCCACAAGGTCTTCACAATCACACTGTCACCCCTTGTAATCTACATTATTATATAATTGTCTTCAGGAGTCCAGACTGCTGGGTTGGAGTTTGGTAGTTTCAGGTATTTACTTCTAGCTATTCCAATACATTAAAGCCTAAGAGGTGTTATCTATATAGTGCATAAGAATGTCCACCAGAGTGACCTCTCGACTCCATTTGGAATCTCTCAGCCACTGAAACTATTTCGTCTCATTTTGCATCCCCCTTTTGCAGACCTTTTTCTTAAGGCACATATGAGTAAGTTTGCCAATGTAAAGTAGCTAGCTTATTTTGAGTAGACAGATTGGGGCAAGGAGCAATGAAGAGATTTGTAGATTTTTACCAAGCCAAGCACAGGCCGCTGCGGCAGTGGGGATGGGGCGGGGTGGAGTGGGGAGCCCTTATCTCCTTTGCTAACTGAAGAGCTTATTTCAGAAAGCCCTCTGGTTTCAGAGGTAGCATTTGGTAGCATGAGCCTTATGAGGATGGTAGCCTGTGGCATTTGTAGACTCTGGCTTTTTCATACGTGTCTTCTGTCATTAAGAATTACATTTGCCTTTTAAAAAGTCTATTCACTGCTAGATGTGTTCACCTCTTGGTGATGAGGGTTAATGTTCTTTTTTCCACTTCCCCGCATCTGGGTGAGGGCAAAAGACTTGTGCCTGAATTTAGGATCTACCATCCATAGAGTATGAGTACAGCGACGTGACTTGGTGTTACCCAGACAGAGCACTTTCTGCATGAAATATAGAGGTGGCCTGGCCTCACTGCATTTAATAAATGCTTGCCCAACTGACTATTATTTTAAAATTTTTATTTTTAAATAATTTCAAACCTACAGAACAGTTACAAAAATAATACAAGCCACATACAGAGAACTCCACCTTTTAGTGTGTTTTGGCATGTTTGTTTTCTCCCTTTCTCCCTTTCATCTAGCTATCTAAACATTTGAGAGTAGTTTGTATACATTTTGTTCCTTGAACTCTTAATAATTTCATGTACGTTTCGTAAGAACAAGGATGTTCACTTTATGTAACCACCTTAACTACAGTTATTGAGTTCAATATAAAGCTTACAGTCTGTGTTCCAATTTTTTCATATGTTCTAATAATGTCTCCTGGGGCATTTTCTCCTCCATTTTTAGATCCAGTCCAGGATTGCCTATAGTTACTATCTCTTTAATCTTTTTCTCCTTCTTTAATTGTAGAAACATATACACAACATAAACTTTCCCGTCTCAGCAACTCCCAAGCATGCCATTCAGTGGGATTAATCACACTCACAGTGTTGTGCTACCGTCACCACCATCTGTTACCAGAATTTTCTCATTACCCCAAACAGAAACCCTGTGCCCATTATGCATTAACTCTCCCTTCTCTTTCCTCCCCATCCCATTACTGGTACTCTACTTTCTGTTTCTGTGAATTTGCATATTCCAGCTATTACAA
Organism: Choloepus didactylus; assembly: GCF_015220235.1. Classification (NCBI taxonomy): domain Eukaryota; kingdom Metazoa; phylum Chordata; class Mammalia; order Pilosa; family Megalonychidae; genus Choloepus; species Choloepus didactylus. The sequence continues at coordinate 15,411,670 of NC_051308.1, read as the reverse complement.
CTGACCAAATTCTAAAGCTACTTCTTTCACAATGTGTTGTTCTAAAGAAATCAGTTTGTTTGGCTCATCTTATTTTACAGATAGAATAAATAAAAAATTTATCCTCAGTAGGAGAATTTTCCTTGTTTATTTATTTTTTTTAACTTTTTTTAAAAATCAACTGTATGAAAAAAAAAAAAATTTAAAAAAACATACAATAAAAGAACATTTCAAAGAGACCATAACAAGGGAGTAAGAAAAAGACAACTAACCTAAGCTAACTACTTTACTTCCAACATGTTCCTACTCCACCCCAAGAAAGTAACCTAATATAGCAACATTTCTGTGAACTTGTTTCTGCTATACCCATAGAAATTAACAGACCATAGTCATTCCTGGGCATTCCCAGAACATTAAATTTACCCACAATAGCTTATCTGTTCTTATTGGATTATTGTTCCCCCTTCCTTAATTACTCTCTATCGCTAGTTCCCCTACATTCTACATTATAAACCATTTGTTTTACATTTTTCAAAGTTCACATTAGTGGTGGCATATAATATTTGTCTTTTTGTGCCTAGCTTATTTTGCTCAGCATTATGTCTTCAAGGTTCATCCATGTTGTCATATGTTTCACAAGATCGTTCCTTCTTACTGCCGTGTAGTATTCCATCGTGTGTATATACCACATTTTATTTATCCACTCATCTGTTGAAGGACATTTGGGTTGTTTCCATCTCTTGGCAATTGTGAATAATGCTGCTGTGAACATTGGCGTGCAGATATCTGTTTGTGTCACTGCTTTCCGATCTTCCGGGTATATACTGAGAAGTGCGATCGCTGGATCGAACGTAACTGTATATCTAGTTTTCTAAGGAACTGGTAGACTGACTTCCAGAGTGGCTGAACCATTATACAGTCCCACCAACAATGAATGAGAGTTCCAGTTTCTCCACATCTCCTCCAGCATTTGTAGTTTCCTGTTTGTTTAATGGCAGCCATTCTAATTGGTATGAGATGGTATGTCATTGTGGTCTTAATTTGCATCTCTCTAATAGCTAGTGAAGCTGAACATTTTTTCATGTGTTTCTTGGCCATTTGTATTTACTCTTCAGAGAAGTGTCTTTTCATATCTTTTGCCCATTTTATAATTGGGCTGTCTGAACTATCGTTATTGAGTTGTAGGATTTCTTTATATATGCAAGATACCAGTCTTTTGTCAGATACATGGTTTCCAAAAATTTTTTCCCATTGAGTTGGCTGCCTCTTTACCTTTTTGAGAAATTCCTTTGAGGTACAGAAACTTCTAAGCTTGAGGAGTTCCCATTTATCTATTTTTTCTTTTGTTGCTTGTGCTTTGGGTGTAAAGTCTAGGAAGTGGCCGCCTAATACAAGGTCTGGAAGATGTTTTCCTACATTATCTTCTAGGAGTTTTACGGTACTTTCTTTTATATTGAGAGTAGCAGAATTTTAATATGTTTCATTCTGGGTGAATGCTTTCCAGCATTTTCCTCTGGTTTATTTTTACTTTTTATTGACATGTGGCATATATAAAAAATACATGTATCACAAGTTGATAGCTTTAGTTTTTTCACAAACTAAAAAACTTGTGTAACCATATAGAACCCAAAACAATAACTGAAGTTTGCTAGTAAAGTATCATTTCATGTTAACCCTAATTATCATTTGAAAAGTATTTTATCTGACTTGATTTCTGACTCAGGATCCTGAACAATGCATTGGATTTACATTGGGTATGTGCTGGCATTTCTTTTTCTTTTTTTTTTTTTTTTTATTAAATTCAGTTTTATTGAAATACATTCACACACCATACAGTCATCCATGGTATACAATCCACTGTCCACAGTATGATAACATAGTTATGCGTTCATCACCACAATCTATCTCTGAACATTTTCCTTACATCAGAAAAAACCAGAACAAGAATAAAAAATGAAAGTGAAAAAAGAACACCCAAATCATCCCCCCATCCCACCCCATTTGTCCTTTAGTTTTTATCCCCATTCCTCCAGTCATCCATACACTAGATAAAGGGGGTGTGATCCACAAGGTCTTCACAATCACACTGTCACCCCTTGTAATCTACATTATTATGTAATTGTCTTCAGGAGTCCAGACTGCTGGGTTGGAGTTTGGTAGTTTCAGGTATTTACTTCTAGCTATTCCAATACATTAAAACCTAAGAGGTGTTATCTATATAGTGCATAAGAATGTCCACCAGAGTGACCTCTCGACTCCATTTGGAATCTCTCAGCCACTGAAACTATTTCGTCTCATTTTGCATCCCCCTTTTGGTCAAGAAGATACTCTCAGTCCCACGATGCCGGGTCTACATTCATCCCCGGGAGTCATATTCTGCATTGCCAGGGAGATTTACACCCCTGGGAGTCGGGTCCCAAGTAGGGGGGAGGGCAACGAGTTCACCTGTCGAGATGGCTCAGTTAGAGAGAGAGAGGGCCACATCTGAGCAACAAAGAGGTACTCAGGGGGAGACTCTTAAGGCACAATTACATGCAAGTTTAGACTCTCCTTTGCGGTAACGAGCTTCATAAGGGCAAGTCCCATGATCGAGGGCTCATGTGCTGGCATTTCTTACATGGCAACTCAGGAATCCTGTATCAAATGGTGTGTCCTCTGTTCAGGACCTCTTTTACGCATAGAGACAAGTTGACCTCTCTTGTTACTTTTTCCTGCCTCTGTTTGGGTTGGTCTAAGTGAGCAAGTTTTCCTTTTTCATGTACCCAACGGCGTAGATAATTATTTGACAATAAGTGTAAGTTTATGAGAATGTTTTCAGCTCTTAAAAGTCAGTGCATGCTCTTTGAGCATGTGCTGTACCTTCAGTCTGGTTTATAACACTGGCTGAACAAGTAGCCTTTGCAGGTAAGGCAGGACTGCTCAGCCTGGTGACTTTTTCTCTTCTTGGATTAGAACCACATAATTTGCTTCTGTGCCTGTTTTTTGTTCTGTGTAGCTGTCAAACTTCGTTTCTCTCTGTTTTATGTATTCTTTAAATGTGTTATACCTTTTCGTGGATTAATATGGCTTTGATCAGATTACATTCAAGCTCTGTTAAAAAGCCATCTGTCTGTTTTATAGTGGCTTTTGCCATCATGAATTTCTTGTTCTAAGGGATTAATTATATGTTGACTTTATAATTTATTTCTCAGTGAGCAGTCGCTGTTTTCAGTGGCCAGTCTCTTTTTTTAAGTTGTTTTACAATAACTTACACATCTCAAGTACCAATGAATAATATTTTATTAGAGTAAAAGAAACACATAAATCCTTCAAAGGAGAAATTTTCTTATTACAGTCTAAAAGAATTTTGTCACTTGGAACCATATATGGGGGTCATTGAGCAATACAACAACAGTCATCTGGTAAATGTAGAAATTGATCAAAGCAAAAGGCATTATACGTTGATGCCATGTACCAGCCTCTTGCTTCTAGGTAGCTCCTCCAGCCAAATAATCCTGTCTTCTTTTCCCAGGTCACCCTACAAATAGGACTAGAATTGTCAATAAACATGACAACTGCCTTCCAAGTTCTAGCCCATCCATGGGAAAAGTCCAGTCATCCTTATTTTCAAGTAACTCTGCATAGCATCTGTTATAACTAGAGCAAGGTGGTCAAATGAGGAGTGTCACCCCAGCAGCTGTTGAATTCTTCGTAAAAACTTTTCCTTCAGTGATTGGTCATGGGTTTGCTGTTTACAAGCTTTCAGTCAGTTGTCGCTTGTAGACATGAGCGTGTGACAAATACATGCTACTTCCAGTTCACCTCCTTCTTCTCCTCACTCTGAAGTGATGACTTTCTTCTTATTTGCTGGAGAAAGAAGAAGAAATCAGAAGAGAACTTCCCCATGCCCCCACCATCATAGCCATCAGCCTTCCTGCATCTGTATTTATACATTTCGCCTTCTGCCCTATTATAGTGGATGAACAATTAGTGCTTCTGCCTACTGTAACCCTGCTACTTGTACACTGGATCTCATTCCCTTTTGTCTTCCATCAGCATACAAAAACAGCTGTAATAGCTCCCATCTTGAATAAAACAAGCAACTCAAACAGGATCACATATCCCTTCAGTCACTGTCCCATTCCTGTGCTTCTTTTAACAGAATTCCTCAAAAGAGATGTTTATATGCACTGTCTCCACTTTTCTCACTTTTTCTTGAACCTACTACAGTCAGCTTTAACCTCATCACTCCATCAAAACTCCACCACAGTTCTTAAGATCAACTGTGTGAGATTTGGAGGAGAGGAAAGAAGTTTGATGATATTGCTGTACCTAAACTGTTTTACTAGGATCCAGCATTGGTTGGCATAATGAGCTGTGACAAATGTACCAGTTCCTTTATTGAGATGGTTTCCTAGACTACTGGAGGTGGCAAGTTCTGGCATTGCTTTTTCATCGTTGTGTAACTTGAACATGTTCATGAACATTGAGCTTCTTATGGAGCTTATGTAAACTGGGCATAATATGTAGTCTACCTACCTTAGAGGATAGAGGACATTTTTAATTTCCTTGTTGCTAAAGCAAATAACATGCAATGGGTTGACTTAAACAACAGGAATTTATTGGTTTTGAGGCTAATAGAGGTCCAAAATCAAGGTGTCATCAGCTGATGCTTTTTCCCAGAAGATTGTGTCATTCTGGGGCTGGCTGCCAGTGATCCTTGGTCCTGGGCTCCTCTGTCACATGGCAATGTGCATGGTGACTTTTTCTGGCCTCTCCCTTCTCTTCCAGGTTCCATTGACATTCAGCTTCTGGCTGCCTCCCTCTGGCTTTCTCTGACTTTCACTCTCCTTTTAAAGGACTCTAGCAATCTGGATTAAAGCCCAACCTGATTCATTTGGGCCACACCTTAACTGAAGTAATTCTTGAAGAGATCTTAATTACAATGGGTCCACACCCACAGGAATGAATTAACATTTTTCTGGGGTACATAGCTCCAAGCCACCACTAGAACCAAAAGAAATAATGTATTTTGAAAACTGTGCTGTGAAGACAAAATAAACTTAAGGAAAGTAGGAAGAAGAAATTAACAGTTAAAATAGCAGGAAAGTAAGAAGAAATTAACAGTTAAAGCAGCAATTTTAACCCATATGCGTATGTTAACAATTAACAATCATTTACTACAAGTTGGACATTGTATCCTTTTTGCCTTACAGATATCCCTTAGAGGGTGTGTCAGGTGGTTATTCCTATTTTGTAGAAGCAGAAACTTTTAAGAGATGTTAAATGACTTAATCCAAAATCAAACAGCCAGTGAAGTGTCTGAACCAAGTCCACAGCCTGTGCTCTGAACCATTACTTTACATTGCCTCCAAACTAATCAAGTTTGAAGTCAGGAAAAGAGTAGAATTAAATCTAGAGACTGGCCTTTGAAAATACGGGTGAAGTTTATGTAATTATCTAGCAAGACTAATCAAGAAAAATAGGGAAGAAACAACTAATTGACTAGGACTAAGGGAATATAAGGAAATATGAAAATCATTATCGTAACTTGTACATCTTTATGGCAAAGATATAGGACATTTCAAGGAAATAGATAGTTCTTTAGAAAAAGATAGATTGCCAACACTGTTCTCTCTCTGTCTCTTAAATATTTTGTCCCTGCTGGAGTCAATGCTGTTTCTCATTAAACTTAGGCTTCCTAAGCTTTCTTTGAGATCTGACCTACATTTTCAGTTTAATCATCTACCATAAGTTAGATATTATCAAATTTGTATTTGTAGCTTTTATCTTTGTCTAGAATTTCCTAACTACATGCTAGACAGATTCCAGTTTCGCATCTCACAAGCACTTGATTTAAGTCAACTTCTTAACTTACATTCGCTGAAGTTAGTGCTTTAGTTTCCTACCTCCAAAACCGTTCTTCCTCTTAAACTCCCTCATATGGTAAATGGCACTACTGCTTCCCTAGTTGCACAAACCAGAAACCGGTGCCTTTTCCACTCTTTCCATGCTAATTTTTTTTCTCAAAGCCGTGTCCTTTTTACTTCATTTATCTCCTTAGATTATGACCCTCCATTTCAACCCAGTTGTATTTCCCTTTGTTCAGACTTTTCTCATTTTTCTCACTCATCACAGCCTGCCTGCCCTGCTTGTCTTGGGCTCTTCTTGTCACGTACCTCTTGAACTTTCTATCTGTTTAAAACCTTCAATAGCTTTTTATTATGAAAGAAGAAAGGGTGTAAATGAACTAAACCTGAAAAGACAGAAAAGGAAATAAGGGAAGTTAGAAAGACTAAATACAGCAAAGTCAGAACAAATGAATTAGAAATAGAACAGCAGAAGAATTGATAAATAGATCAGAGTTGTTTTTTAAAGAAAGAATAAAATAGATAAATGACAAGGCTAACACATAAAGAGGAGAGCACATACAAATGTACATTATGAATGAGGGGGTTGTACATAGCTATAGAGGCTGTTAGAATAAGAGACAACTGTATAGAAATCTCTGCTGATAAAGTTAAAAATCTGAAGCAAAAAATTTCCAGGAAAATGATATGGAAGATAAAGATAAAATTGTATGATGCATTTTAAGAATACTTCTATGAATACCATTGTTTTACCTGTACAACCTAAGCAAAGAGAAAAGCAGGTATTTTTCCTAATTCCAAAGAAATCTATACCATTTTTAATCACATTTTTTATTGTGGAATATAACATATATACATAAAAGTGATAACTTTCCAAGTGTAATTTAACAAGTAGAGAGCAAATTTCAAAGAATATTATGGGTTATAGTTCCACAGTTTCAGCTATTTCCTTATCGTGAAATTTAACATATGCAAAAAGGTAATAACTTTCTTGTTTTATCATTATTAACTTTATCAAAAAATAAAAAATTTCAAAACAAAACAAAGCAAAGGAATAAGAAAAGCAAATATCCTAAAATAACTTCATTATTTCCAATATGCTCCTATCATACCGCAAGAAAATTAACAAACCATAGTCATTCCTGAGCATTCCCATATCATTAAGATTACCCTCATTGTGTTATCTGTTCTTATTAGATTATCATTCCCCCTTTACTAGCTGCTGTCTATCTCTAGGTCCCCCACATTCTATAATATAAGACACTTGTTTTACATTTTTCACAGAGTTCACATTAGTGGTAACATACAATATCTCTCCTTTTGTAACTGACTTATTTCACTCAACATTATATCCTCAAGATTCATCCATATACTTTATTACATGGGTAATAACTTTCAAAGTATGATTTAACAAATAGTTACATAGGCAATTTCAAAAAATATTATGAGTTACAGTACCATAATTTCAGTTATTTCCTTATTGTGAAATATAGCATATATACAGAAAGGTGGTACCTTTCTGATTACAATTTAACAAGTAGCTATAGAGCAAATTTCAAAGAATGGTATGGGTTACAGTTCCATTTCAGTTCTTTCCTTTTAACTATTCTAATACCCTAGCAACCAAGAAAAAGAAAATTATATACCGATTCAGTATTCACAATCCTTTGTTAAATTCCTTCTTGTCTGTTGTTACCCTTTCCTCAAGTTTGATTCCCTCCCCAATCTTCAGGGATGTCTAGGCAGGGATCACCCTAACTTGTTCATGTTGGAAAGGAGTGTTGACATTATGGGAAAAGGGGACACATCCAGTTGATGTTCTTAAAGAGGCTAATGCCTCTGGGTTTGGGGACTTAGCTGGCATTGGAGTTCTCTGAAGGAGTTAAGTTTCTGAAGAATAAACTTAGTGAGTGAAACTTTTATAGAGTCTCAGATGGGGATCTGGGTATTCCTTAGGATTTTTGGGACCATTATTGACTTGGGCTTATCATACTGTGGCCATTTGGCATATTTAGCTGAAGCTTGCATAGGCGTAACCTCCAGGAAAGCCTCTTGACTCTGTTTGAATTCTCTTAGCCACTGAAAACTTATTTTGTTGCCTTTCTTTTCACCCTTTTGGTCAAAAAGGCATCCTCAACCTCTCATTGCCAGGGCCAGGCTCATTCCCAGTATCCGTGTCCCATGTCACCTGGGAGACTCATTCACCTGGGGCGTCCTGTCTCACATCAGGCAGAGAGTGATGAGTTTATTTGCAGAGTTGGGCTTAGAGAGAAAGTCCACATTTGAGCAACAAAAGAGGTTCCCTGGATGTGACTCCTAGGCACAATTATAGGTGGGCTTAGCCTCCCCTTTACAACCATAAGTTTCACTGGAGCAAGCCTCAAGACCGAGGGTTTGACTTACAAAGTATGGGGTTCCTAAATTCACATAGCATATGTTATGTCCATGGTAATCCATTCATATCTCACAATATCATCACTTAATTGTACAATCCTCATCACTCTCCATTTTAAACAATTTCATGACCCAAAACACCCCGTATCTCTTTACAGTCCTTAATTATTTGTCCCTAGTATTTATGTGGTACTGGTAAGTCATTCCTATTAATTTTAGTCCCTAGTATGCAATGGGTAGATCTTTCCCATATACTCTCTGTACTAGTGTCATACCTTAGAAGTATATCATGCAAACACCTATCCATATTTGTAGTGCTGATCTGTGGGATATATGCCTTTAAACAACCCCTTTCAATCTTGTTCACCTTCAGTACAGCTCTGATACTTATAATACCATTAACAATCAATCATCACCCCTATCCATTCTCATACCTTTGAATTCACCCTCATTAACATATCTGAACGTACTAGATTATCATCCCCCTCCACTAGCTTCTGTCTGTCACTAGGTCCCCAATATATAGTAAAATAATTGAAGCCATAGTATTTTATTTAAATATTTTATTTAGTATTTGGTGTTAGATGAATATTTAATATTGGTTAAATATTTTAAGATTGAAGAATAAATCTAAGCTCCCTTTCCAAACCTAGTTTACAACTCTTAACAAACTATTTTTTCTATCACAGCCCTTACCAAACAAACTAAAAACACTGATGCCAAAATCTAATATAGTTTGGACAAAAAAGAAAGCAGGAGGCAATTAAAAGAATAATAGGCCTTGATAAATTTAGAGTTTATTCTAGAAGTACAAAGATGATTTGACTTAAAAATTGAATTAATCACCTTAATAGGTGAAAAATTCTGTCATCCTGAAGAGATCTCAAAATGTACTTGATAAAATTCAGCAAACTTTCCTGATTTTAAATCTTTTGATAACACAAAGACAGGCGGATACTTCCTTTACAAGGTAAAATACCTCTGTCTCAACCTGGTAGCCAACAGCTTAGAGCTGCTTTCCGCTGGATATTGAAAAAAGTTTTATCATCAAAAGTTTAGGAAATGCTGAGTAATTAAATGAAGTATTAATGTCAGGAAAAAGCAATGGTGCCTACTATCACCATTATGTTTGAGCATTTTTTGGTGAGTTTTATCCATTACAATAAGATGCTAAATAAGTATAAATATTAAAAAGACCTTGATAAAATGACATGTAGATGATAGAGTTATCAATAGAATAAATGGAGACATTAATAGTCTGGTAAGAGTTCAAATATTGTGGGTAGATAAAATGTTCAGATTAGCAATATGCTGTTTTCTGTGCCTGGACCCTGTCCCAGTCCTGACCCTCACCTTGTAAGTCCTACACTTCCTTCAAAGCTCCATTCACTCTCTCATAGTAAAGTGCACGGTCTCCAGAGCCAAACTTCCTTCATTCAGATCCTGCCTCCGACCACTTTGCTAGCTGTTGGCCTATGGGCAAATTACTAAAAGTCTCTCTGCTTCATTTTCCTTATCTATCAAATGGGCATTAGAATGGTGCCTATAAATGATAACTCAGTTTGTTATTCCATGCCTATAAGAAGCTTTCCCTTCCCAGGTCCCTGCTCCCAATTATGCTCTTGTTTATAGTGCTTACTTACGTTTTTGTTATTTATTACATTCCTTTATTTGACTCCAATAACTGTCACTTCCCCCACTGAATTATAATTTGTACATACAGGAACTTCTGGTTTTGCTCACCATTGAGGCTAGCACAGTGGCTGGAACATAGTAGATGTGCAGCAAATATATATTGAATCAGTGACTCAACCAAATATTTTTAAGATCATAGCAAACTTACATGTGTAAATCCTGTATAAAAAGTATAAAATTTCACAGTTTCGTAAGACTTGAGTAGAGATATTAAATTTTGTAAAGAAGTCGTCTCTCTCCCCCATAAATCTATAGTTTTAATGCAATTTTAATAAAAATCATCGAGGGATTTTTTATTTTGGAGCCTTAGGAAAATGATTGACGTTTACCTGGAGGAAGAGTGTTTTGTCCAAAATGTTTTTTTTTGGGGGGGGGATGGGAAATGAGAGCTTTGCTTTATGTTAAAATGTACGCATTTATTATAAAACTACAATAATTGAAGCAATGTGATATAGAAGTCAGAATATGTGATATTGAAGTTGGAATGAACATCAGTGTAAGGGAGTAAAAAGTTTAGAAATGTTCTCTGTACAAAATTTTAAATTTATTTTAAAATAATTAAGAAAATAAATTACATGTAATCTCACCAAAACTATATAATGTGAATTTAGTCATATGAGAAAGTGTTTATATTATGTTAAGTTAAAGGAGCAAGTATGTTGCAAAATAATGTGTCATTTAATTCTCACAATTGACTAATATAACAGCTAACATTTATGGAACTCTTTACTGTGCCATATGCTTTATATAGTATTTTATTTCCTTGTTTAAATCTCACACCAACCCCTGTGAAGTAGATACTGTTATAATCCTGTTTTACAGATAGAGAAACTGAAGCTTGAAAAAGTTAAGTCAGGTAGTTAAGAGTTAGTAAATAGTGGCAGAAAATGGGAATTCAAATCTAGGCAGTCTGACTTCAGAATTGTCACTCTTAATTACATATACCTTAATTTTAACAGTGGTTGAGTTGTGAAAGTCATTATAAGAACTTTTATTTACTTTTTGTGATTTTTCTGCATTTTTCATATTTCTACGATGAACATGAATTACTACTGTAATTTAAAAGGAAAATAAATGTCCAAGTACAAATTAGACAGTTATCTGTCAGGGCTATTGCAGAAGTCAGATTTAAATAATCTCAAAGATTCCTTCAAAAAAAAGTCCAGAAACAGCCCTCAGTGAATATAATGTATGATAAAAGTAGCATTCAAATTGATAATTCAGCAAATGGTACTGGGACAACTGGCTAGCCATTTGGAAAATAGATAATTAGGAATTCTCAACATTTTATACCAGAACAGATTGAGAGGACTTAAAAATGAGCAAAGGATATATGCAGTTTACAAAAGAAGAGCTATAAATGGCTAATAAACCAAAAGTTCAACCTTACTAGTACTGTTTTCAGATTGGGAACAATAAAAAGGATGGCAGTTCTCTGGGTGGAGGGAAATGGACCTTCTCATATACCACAGGTATGAATGAAAATCATTGCTACTTATTGGTTGGGAAATATGGCAAAATATATTAAAATTCTTAAAATTGTTTATGCCCTTTGACTCAGCAGTTATACTTGTTGGAATTTATCCTTATTGGATAAATTACAAAGATACAGGTCCATTAAAACACTGTTTATATTGGGAAAAAAAAAAGTGGGTTCATCCTGTTTATTCCATGATAGGGCCTGGTTAAAGTCCATGTGATAGAATGTTGTACACCTGTTTAAAATTATGTAGATGTATATTAACTGAAATGGAAATGGATTCTACAAAGTAGGAAGGTTGTTAGAATTGAATAAGGCAATGTATTAAAATGCTTAGTATGGTGTCTGGCATGTGGTAAGTTCTCAAATATTAGCTTAAAGAAGGTAGGGTAAACAAATTATAAATTAATGTATTTCCAAAATATCTTTCATGAAGTCATCCTCCAACCACCTACAAAAATCATTACTGATTCTTCATTCTTGTCAGAATAAAGCCTTTCTCCTGGGTTCAAGACTTTCCACAGTCTGACTCCAGTTACCTTCCATCCTCATACTTTTTATTTTCCAGGACAAATTTCCTACTCTATCCAGGTTTGTCTGTTCACTGTTTTTTTGCACTCTCTTGTTTTCGTACCTTTGAATATGCCACTCATTTCTCCCTGAAATACCCCTTCCCTATCTGTACTCCAATCCAAATCCATTCATCCTTTTAAAACCTGCTTGGGCCTGCTGTGAAATTTAATATTCCAGTCTTTAGTCATTGTCACTTACCTCAGGGCTTTTTTGATACATCGTGTCCTGATATACATTGTTAAGACATACACACATGAGAAGTTAGCTAAATTGTGAGTTCCTTTAGGGTACAGATTAATTTTGATATTCTCTGTAGTCTATTTTGTCCCTCAGGTGGTTTCTTGAACATAATTTGGTGTTTCTTTAATGACTGCTGAATTAGGGGATATCTAACATTAGGTCTTTCTGGTCTGCTTTGTGTCCTCTCATTTTACCCCTTTACATCTCCTTTTTGTGATTTTTTTTTAAACCTACAGTGAATACTACCAGATAGGAGATGCCTAACTGAAGGATCTGCATGTGTAGTGAAATGAGAGTTGTACTGATACTATTTCTGCCACTATTTCTTTTAGATAAGTCACAACTCTTCTAAAACTCACTTCATCATCTGAGAGGTCTCACTGCCTTTGCTCATTTCCAGAATATTTGTGAGGACAGTCAAAATGGATGTGGCAAGACACTTGGAAACTGTAACATGTCACAAAAGCAGTAAAATAAAGGTTTACTGTTTTTACACTCATCCTTATTTTGGTTTTGTGGAGTCTTAAAATTCCAATTCATAGTTAAGTACTAAGAGATATATTTCTAAAGTGAGGAAAATAACAAGGAATGTTTGCCTTTCAGAGTCGTCCTTTTTGAACTTCCATGATTCAAACTGTGAGCCCAGAGGATCACCACCCTGTGACTCTTTGCTTTCCCTCAACACTGAAAAGATTCTGGTATGCATCTTCTATCCATGCTCTGTTTTTTTTGTGGCCTGAAGCATAGTGGTGCTAGTTCCAAAAGGTGGGAATTGCTTCTGTTTATTTATCAATTAAGAGTTGGGTCCAGTTAGTTTTATGTGCGTAAGTTAAAGATAAGTAATCTGATGTTTGTCATGTTGTATATTGTTACTTATGAATTGGATGGTTGATCATTCTGGACTTTTAGTTTTAAGTTCCAAGGAATTTCCAAGGGGAGATCATGACTGAATCTTATTTCTAGGAGCCTTATATATTTGAAGGTACGGTATAATCCTTATTTTCCCAGCCTTTGCCTGCATGGGTGTCTTTTATATAGGTATTTTTTATCAGTACCAACTAAACTGTACAAGAAACCTTTCCATTTCAGTGATGAGTATGTATCACTGTATATCTTTTGCATCTGGCTACCCATATTAACATACCCTCCTCCAGCCTAGTTGTCTCAAGGCAAAAGGGTCTTAAAAAAAGTCTGTCTGGATGATCATATGATCTGTTGTTTTGGTTCACATTTGACTCTGTGAAGCTGAATTATTCTTTTAGTGCCCAGGTTTAACATACTTTTTCTCCAGGACTTTGCCTTCAACATCCATGTGGATATTATTTGCTTCTTTTGTTTAAAATTTCCATGTAGGATACTCTTTCTTTTCCAAACAAAGCTTTGTCTTTACATGCCAGAACTACTGAGATAGTTAGAAATTGAAAACTAGAAAATGAACAACTGATTTGTAGTTACTAAGCTAACTTATTTACTTTGTTTACTCCTAGTTTTAGCAGTCCTAAAATATTCATAAGTATGTCTGCACAGTTTCTTCAAGGACAAGTCTTCTAAATTAAGGAGGTTATATTAATAACTTGCTGTACATTATTTACTATAATGTGTTGTTTCTTGGTCAGGTTTTCTTGGTCCTTTCATGGTATCATCTCATTACAGATCACAGCTGTTATTTCTAGAATATTCTTAGGGTTTAAAAAGTAATATTCTTTTATCAAGCCACATTGGAGGACTCCTACTAGAATGTAACCTTTGCAAAATAAATGAATTAATTTTTTTCTTGGCTCTAAGCAATTATTGAGCAGAAGAGTCTTTTCTGGGCAGTCAGAAATGGGACACTAGTAGAAATGGGACACTAATGATAAGGGGCAGCAAACCAGTTATACCACAAATTATGGTCTTGAAATACATAGTTATTATGACTTAAATCTAATATTTTTTCCTTCAAACTTAATCAAATGTAGCTTCAATTTTTAAAAATATGGGTTTGAAGTATAAGTTTTCTCTTCATTTGTGATAAACTAAAATGTATGCTTGATATTTTTTCAGAGCCAGGCCAAATCTATTGCAGAACAAAAGAGATTCCCATTTGCTACTGATAATGACAGCACAAATGAAGAGTTAGGTAAGACTTAAGTAATCTTGGAATATTACTATAATATTTGTCTATAATTTATGATTAGATGCAGAATAGGAAGGCAGGGTGGTGTGGTAAAAAGAACATGTAGACTGGTTCCGCCAATAAGTAGCTGCTTGATCTTGGATATAGCATTCAACTCTTCTAACGTTACATTTTATTATATGTGAAAAAAATATTTTGGATGGAATGGTCTCTTAAGGTCTTCTTCAGTTCTTTGTTTTTATGGAGATTAATAATTATGGTAATGAGTTCTTATGAGCTATTGTTCATTAAAAGGTTATTTGTGTGCTTTAATCAAATAGGAACAATAAAGACATGAAAGCAGAATACAGTCACAGAGAAACCTACTTTATTCTTCTTTGCAATAGAGTAGCTAAGTTTAAGTTCATTTTACTCATGAAGCCAGTCATTTATCACTGGGTCTAATGTTGTGGGTGTATAAAAAGGGAATTAAGGGAATTCATTCAAATTTGCAAATGGGTCATGTAAGTTTGGTTTGTTCATATGGCATGTTTTAAACAGGTTGGTTTCACCAGTGTCAGATATGCTGTGGGTGGGCCTCCCTTATTGCCTAGTCCACTTACACTTAAGGAATGGAAACAAAATTAAATACAGTCCTAACCAGTGCCATCAGATGAACATAACTTAAGCATGCAATCCTGCATGGGGCCCCATTGTCCCAAGCACCTACAGGAAATGTTTTTCTATCTCACTTATGCATAATCATTGTTATCTTTTCTGCATCCATTTTGTTTTGAGACTAAGCACTTCTTGTATAGTCTCCTTTTAGTTGTCTCTATTAGTGTAGATAATTGAAATTGACTATTTTGAAAGTGTTAATCACTTTTTGGTGACATTCTTTGAGAAAGTTTAAAGCTTTGAGAATTAATTCCCCTGTAAAGCATCAGATTTGGTTTCTTCTGAAGTCCTTGGATTCTGGTCAGCTTAGTATTTGTTTATTGAATTATTCATTTATGAATTAAGGACCTGATATGTGCCAGGCTCTGTTCTATATTTTTAATAATAATCCCAGTAGATGCTTTGATAGTATGAGCCCTGAGCTGGCTTAGGATTTTTGTGCTAGAATATTTTTCCTGGAAAAATGACTGTGGTCAAGGTATACATTGCTGGGAGAGGTGGAATTGCCAGTTAATAGATTTCTGTGAGAATTCCAGCCATACAAAGTATCGCGTTTATGTCTTTGGACTCTCACAACAAAATTTAGAGCCTAGTAGTTATTTCTAAATGTGCAAGATTTGGATTAGGGTGATTTTTTTTTAAAGATGGATACTTTTGAATTTTTCTCACAAAATGTTTACTTTTAGATGGAAAGATTTAAGAACTGCAGTTGATTTATTTGAGTGGAATTAAATAGCCTAGCCATAGCCAGCAATTTTTCCTGAAGTACGGAATTTATCCCTAAAACTGAATTTGTTTTTATGGCTCATTTATTCATTTGTTCATTCAACATATATTTATTGATTGTGGAAGGATATTTAGAAAATTCTAAAAATTTTGATCTGAAAGGAATCTTGGGAAAATTTTCTATAGGCTTGTTAGGCATGCCCCAGAGAGTTATGAAAAGTGACTGACATCTCTACAATCACACAAGCAATGAGTGGTAGAGCCGGAAACTTGAGCCAGACCCTGGCTTTCTGATACATCATCGTCCTGCATTCAGAAAAATATAAGTTCATTTTTCAGTTCCCTATTCAGCTAATCATTTAGTAATTTAGAACGTTTTGTAGTTCAGCACCATACATAGCAGTATCGATACAGCTTTGATTCATTTCAGTGTAACGTGTGGGTTTAAAGAGTAGGCTTTGAAGCCAGGCAGCCTGATTGCTTCTTCTTACCCACTGCTCATTGTCTTTGGTCAATTTGTTTTACTTCTTTATGCCTCATTTCCTTGTCTGCAGAATGGGGTTAATAATTTACCTACCTCAATGCATTTAAGGGATAAATGAGTTAATACTCATATTACAGTAGCCTCTGCCACATATTAAGAATGCAATATGTATAATGGTTATTATTATTTATTGTTTTCATTACTAATATTACTACTCACCACTAAAGAGGTCTCTGGTTATCTGAATTTTATATATCTCCATGGTATCCATTCTTTTCATTATGAATATGAGTGTGATCTTAATTTATCTTTTCGAAGAAACTAGTTAAAATCATATCTCTTTTTATTTTGAAGAATACTCCCAGGAGCATTATGATCATTCTCAGGGTTTTTGAACTTTACATTTCTCAGGTTATTTGTAAAGACCTTCCAGTTTTTTTTCCTGCATTTTAACTGTCGAGAAATTTAAGCTCCTAGCAAAAGAGTTTTAGTTTCCTGTCTTCCAGAACACAAATTAGGTCTTAGAATTAGAGGGCATCACAATAAAGTTCTTTTTTGCAAAGAAATGTGATCAAAGCAGTTAAGTTCAGTGCAAAATAAATTTTTTAAGGGGCTTTTTTGGGGGGGCGAGTTGTGTGGGTATTAGGCAAAAATAGAAATGTAATCTAGACTATTCAAATTTATTAGGTTTTTTTTTTTTGACAGACGAAGAGTTTAGTCAAAATATTGTCATGATTTAAGAGATTGTCATAGCTTTAATTTAAAGATACCACTTACCCAAACAATTTGATCAAAAACTATGTATTAATCTTTAGTGTTAATGTTGAGAGGTATTTTGACTATATTTTGAATAGAAGAGGTAGGAAAAAGACTGTTATTGCATTGCAGTGGTGTGAATTATCTACATTTATAGGCTTTGTATTAATTTGAATCCCTATTTGTGTTCATATTAGGTAAATGGAAATAAATTAGGCATTCCCAAGAATTCAGATTTGTGATGCTATTTGAGTATCTGTCATAATTTTCACAGTAAAATCACACTGAAATGTTATTTGGATATTATTAGGGCTATTAATAGCTCTTTTGATCTGTAGATAGGAAATATGACAACAGTTATTTGGGATTTGAAAGTGAGTGATGGACTTGGAAAAAGATAATTAGTTTAGTAGGCAGATACTTTATAGATGACTTTAAGTGTTTAAAACCAGATAGAACTAGAAGGCTGATTAGCAAGTGCTGAGTGGTAGAAGGTTTAAGGTAGAAGAATCCAATTATATCTTACAAACTTCTAGGTATTCTTTAACTGCTTCTAGTCCTGGGAGCTGCCTTTTAAAATTTAACAAAGAATTCAGAGTTACTGATTCCAGTCTGAGATCCTTTATTCTTTCCTTTAATTTTTTTGTATTTTGTTTCATAGCGATTGCTTATGTGTTGATTGGCAGTGGTCTCTATGATGAAGCAATAAGGCATTTTTCAACAATGCTGCAGGTAATTTTTCTTCTTAATTATGTAATTTCAAGTTTATAGCCATGACAAAATATAGACATATGCATAGCTAAAGCATTGCAATACAACATCTATTTTAAGATTATACAAGAAAGTAATGAGAATCAGCATTGACTGAGTCCTTTCTTGGTTCCATACCTTGTAATATGCTTATCATTTAATCTTTGCAGTATTACTTTACTTTAAACAAGGAAAATGAGAGTGAGAGAGGTCAAGTAATTTACTCGTAGTCTCCCAACTATCAGGTTGCAGAGATGAGATTCAAATACAAGTTTAAAAGAAGACAAAACCTAGTTTCAGTTTACTTCCTCTCTTTCATGATATCTCCCATGAGATGTGGACACCTAAAATTATTAAAATTCCAGATATATTTACTTTCTACACAGGAGTCAATCTGCAAGTTAGCTGAAGTTCCACTCATGAATTTGTTTCTCACCTTAAAAAAATAATGATGAGACTCCTCGATGGAAATATGAGGGCCTTTACTGATTGCTGTCTGAGTAAGGTCTGGTTAGGATAAAATGTGTAAGAATATATGGATAAGAGTTACAAAGGACACCTGTAATGCAGCCTAACTTCTGATCTCCTTGGCTTTATATCTCATATCATTATTTTATTTAACCCTTTATTGACTGTTTATGTCTCTGTCAAGTAGAGTAAAATGAAAAAGACATAAATTTTAGAGTTATATTATACCCAAGTTCTAATTAACTTGGCTACTTACTAGCAAGTTATTTACCCTCCTGGGTTATAGGGATAATAACTACTTCCAACAAATTTTTGTTAGGTTTAAATGAAATACCATGTGAATTACTCAGTATCCAGTGCCTGGTACACAGTAAGTGCTCAATAAATTTTAGCTACTCAGCGCACCATTGTTACATTTATCTGTGGTAATCATGGTAAGAACCAACAAAAAGCTTAAAATCCATCAAGTAGTCTTAATTTTAAAATATTAATTTTGCAGCTTTAGTACTGCTTTTATTTGTTCTTAAACATAGGATTTTTTGATAATTCTATTTTTGTTCTCAAAAAAATGGATGAGGTATTTTTGAGTTATTAATTTGAGGTCCTCTGATTGAAGCAGCTGTGTATTTTGTGGTCATATGGAAAATATTCTTCAGTGGAGTTTAAAGGATGAAGGATAGATTATAAATAATTTAAATACCGCTTTTCTGTTTAGCGTTGAAATTTTATGAAGCATAAAGCAAGCGTTTATTCACAGTTAACACTTGAGCCCTCATTTGAACAGGAGGTTTTGATGCATTTATAGGAACAAATGCCAGCTAATTACTGGTAACCAACAGCAGAAAAAAGTAGGAGTTTACAGATGTATTATCAATTCATTTAACTTTTTGGAAAATATTATTATTGTCACTGAAGGCAATATAACAATGTTAAAAAGTTTTAAATAATAAAAAATATTCTGATTTTGCCACTCCAACATTATTTAAATTTTTTGTTTATTACCTTTTCAGAGTATGCATTTGTGTTTTATAATCTGAATATATGTAATGGCTATATAGTATCCCTTTGTGTTGTATACTTCTAGTTTTAAAACATACTTCTTTTGTAAGTATATTCAGAGATTATATCAGAATTTCTCTCTGAAAAGAAAATTATTACATCGAAATGTGATATAGTATTTTAAACAATCTGTGGTACAATGGGTTTCTTTCAACTGGGAGATTCTTCTTGGAGAATGTGTGGATTATAAGACTGGATGGCTTTTCTGGTGTTTCAGGCTATTGATAGGGCAAGAGTGGAGGGTGGGGGAGCAACAGAAAGTTCAGATACTACCAGCCCACAGAAAAAAGAACTGAATGATCATTTATATCACAATTTTATGTAACAAGAAAAATGCTGTCTACTTTCCTGTTGGTGCTTTTCCTTGGTTTATTTCTCTCACCCTTTTTTCTGGTGCTTCCCAACCCTTTTCACATCATGGCGCGTGTGGAAAATTACCTTTGTATGGCACATTGGGGTAAATAGCATATTTGGAGGTGTCCATATAGAGCTTGGTGAAAATTTGTCACATTTGCTTTGCATTATATGACTATGATAAATACAAAGATTTGATAGTAAATGTAAAGATCTTTTCAAAAATTTTAATGAGAAACTTGGTTCTGCTCCAACGGACAGAACTTTTCTTTATTAGATTTGGTGTTTGAAATTGCTGCACACGATTGTTTTGAGTTTAGTTTAGTTGATCTTCAAATTCTTAATAGCCAATGTAAAGAAATTATAACACTTAGGTGGTAGCAATCTGCCAAAGAATTATTGCTTCTTTTCCAATTGACAAAAACTCCTTTCTCACCATGAATCAGTCTCTTTAAATTGTATTTTAAAGGGATACTCATTCTTTAAATCTAATTGCTCTTCCTTTTCTTTTATTGACAAATGCTGTGTTGAAATTTCTTGCAGTAATGAAATAGATTTTTATCCCAACAGCACTTCTTCAAATCCAGTATTTTAGAATAATGGTGAAGCTTTTCCTTAAACATACATGGGTGTTGCTCTACTAATTTTTTTTTTGAAGAGAAGTTTCAGGTTTTAAGAAAAGTCATGCTGCCCTACTACTTTTCGTTCTTCACATAACTAAACTAAATATCACTAGAGCATCATTTTTGTCAGTACATATTAATATATTTCCCTGTTCCTTGCAGGACCTTCCAGATGTTCAGAAAGTCTATTCTTTAAGCCAATAAATATCCGTTAACAGATCTGCAAAGTGGTAACTATTCACACACAAAATTTTCAGTTTCCTTGAGTTTAGTAACTCTGGACAAAACTTTTGTTTTAGACAATCGGCTAGCTCTGGTATGAGACAGCAGGACATGGTATCTGATTCCATTCATATAAAGCTGCAAACAAATGAGATCATAGAGGCTTGGGTTTTATTATATTCACCATTTTGATAACATCATTAATGTGAAATTCTGATCTACATATGAGGGCTAAATTTCAGAATGACCTTTTAATGTAAAGCTTTTATGCCTTCTTGTTGTAGCTGTACTATCAGGGTACAAATCTGTGACACATTTCCATAATCTTATATGTTTCAAAGTATCCTTTTGAATATTTATCCCCAGTGGTTTGTTTAGATCTGTCAATCTGAATTGAAAACTCTTGATTTTAAAATCTTATGAATTAGTATTGTCTGATTTTAGTGCCATTAAGTCACTTCCGCATCATGTCAGTGCATCTGATAACAGTGGTATTGAAAAGTGGAATTTTTTTTAATTTCTATGCTGCTTTGGTCTCCATGCAGGGCTGGGTAACCTAAGTGGCTCAACAATTTTGTGAAGCAATTGAGTCTTTGCTATTAATTATGTGGCCTGCCTCATCTGACTGTGATCTGATTCTGGTCTAACTGAATTTATAAAAGAATTTGTTTCTTATTTTACGCTAGCTGACCAAATATAAAGCATTCCTCTGCATATGATTTTAAAAATACCTTTTATGTAATATGTATGTGTATCCGCATCGTTTGGAATCATTGATTCATTTAATGCTTTCCCTTGTAAATGAGACAACTAGGCTAATATATAATTCTCATTTTATTGCTTATGTAGTGACTTTTTTGAACTTGTGTATTTGTCTTCAAATCTAATGACTTTTCAGCTTTCATCAGAAAACTAGCCTTGTGGTGGAAAAAAAAATACCTGTAAAAGTTAAAAGTCACTTTGTAAGTAATATAATGAAGGTAGTATATGAGACCTTTATGGATTCAGAAAATAGATTTTTTGAGAATTAAGACATCTAAGTGGATATAACTCCATTAAAGTAACTATTTTATTATACCATTATTCTGCATTTGCATAAAGTAAAATTGGAAGTTTGGAATATTAGTTTTCATTTAATTCAGTTAAAATTCTGAAAAACTTATAAAATATAAGTATCATATGCTATATATTCAAGAATGGTTTGAAAAATTGATATTCTGGACCCAGTTTGTTTTTAGAAATAATGTTTTTTATTTGGAAAAATAAACAGTAATTTATTATGACCTTCCATAAAGACTTTTGATCATTATTAACATCCGAAGTCAATGATAGATTAAAAAAAAAATAAGAAAGATGTGGCAATTCAAGAAAATTAATAAAAGCATTTATTTAAATTTAGGAACACTTAACTGGATGATAAATATAACAACAATCACAATAATTATTCATCTTTTTATGTTAGAAAGTCTAAAGCATAAAATAAATAAAACTTACTTTACTTATGTATACAAGAACATTCACTGCTGAAAGGTGACAGTCAGATCCCTGGGGGTTTTTCCAGGCGAGGGCTGTGGGGAGGCCCTGCTTGTGGGCCCCTTGCAGCGTTGTCTGGCATTGGGGACCACTCTTGCAATCCTGGGTGCCAAAATAATAATTACTTAATTCAGAAAGTTGTCAGTATTCAAGCATTTCAATTAGTGTTCATATATTTCAACTATTATAAACTTTTGAGTGGCTGTTGTTTTAAAGGTTTAAAATTTTTTATTGCTGTAAAAATTTTATGCCTGTGATAATCAGTGGCCCACTGTTAATGATAACTCATTTACCATGGCACATCTGTCAGAAAGCTTGCACCCCAGTGTTTCTAACCATATCATCCTGCTTGCTTTCCCTACCAGAACAGGCCCATGGCTTGGGAGTATAGCAGGGCTGACTTTCATCTGTAGTCTTGAATATTCATTAAGATTTTCCTAACTACCTAATATATGGTCATTGTTTGTTGCTAAATAACTGCCATGAATTAAGACTTCTATGTGCCAGGCACTGTGCTAGGTGCCATGAATATAAAAATGAAAAGACATGATTCCTGCCCTCCAGGATGTTCCATTGGTTGTTCCAGGATGTTTTTTAAATAGCCTAAATACGAAATTTTCAGCCATTCAGAGTTAACTTGCTTTTCGTTCTGACCAGTCACCTGCTCTTCACTGATAAAACCCTGCACTGATGAGACCCCACGTTGCTTCAGCCCTTTTGGAGCTCTCTGGCCCAGAAACTCCTTGTTGTATCACTCCTCTTCGTTCCTCCCGTCCCCAGTAGTTTGGAAGTTTTCCCTTTGCCTGGCTTCCCCTCTGGTGGCTTCCTCCTGCTCCTGGCCTCTAGAAAGTTTCCCACCCTGAGGACCTGCCTTTCCCACTGCAAACCAAATAAATAGCTTGAGGATTACTACCATCTAGTGGTCAAATCTTTTTCTCAGTCAACTCCAAAATCCTCAATTTTGAACTCACTACAGGTGACAAACATGTAAATGCAAAATAATGATGTAAGAAGAAATTAATTAAATCGAAGTTATATCTGCTTGGTTGTCTGAAAGGCGTCTTCAACTGAAAGGGTTCCAAATCGATCTCATGTTCTCCCTTGCTCTCTACACACACACACACACACACACACACACACACACACACACACACACACACACACACACACACACACACACACACACACACACACACACACACACACCCATAGCTGAAAAGAACCTCTGTTCACATTCCAGCATTGCCCATCTCAATGAGTGACACCCACTTGCATTCGATTGTATGAGTCCACATTCTTAACTTATCTGTTTGCTACTTATGTCAACCTCTATCCTCTATCCGTAAACCTTGTAGGTATCTCCCAAGTCTGTCTGCTCCTTTCTAGCTCTGTTCAAACCACTGATAAAGCCACTTTCATCTGCCAGTTAACTGATGCAGCAGTTTCCTGGCTTATCTCCTCATACCCACTCTTGCTTCCTATCCAGTCTTCCATATTCATGTCACACCCTCTGCATTTGTGCCCATGCACTCAGATTATCCATACTCTCCAAAGTGTGCACTTTTAAACTTGCCTGTTGCTGTTAGATTTAAAGATGAAAACCTTTACTAAGGCCCCTGCCTACCACTCTATCCTCATTTTGAAATAAATGCCATGTTTCCTGCTTCCCTTTGGGTCTTTGTGCCAGGCACTGTGCTAGGTGCCATGAATATAAAATGAAAAGACATGATGCTTAATCTGTTCCATCACAGACTCAGGTTCCCTGCCCCCCAACCCCTTTCTTGCAGATCTCAGTTCAGTTACTGCTTCCTTAGGGAAGCTTTTCTCACCTTCTCTGAGTCTTTATGCATTTTCTAAAAGCACCATTTACTATTCTAGCACTTATCGAAGATGTCATTTTTACATTTCAATTTGATTCTTTGAATATGCTTCAAGAAGGCAACAATCTCTCACCTTCAGTGTTGGATTTTGCTTACCAAAACCTAGCACATAGTACTGTACATAGCTAATGGTTAGCCATGAGTAAATATTTTTGAACAAATGACTAGTCTGTCATAATGCACAGGGGAAACAAAGGAAAAGGAACGTCTTTATTTTTTCAAGGGAGTCTGGAAGGAGTCAGAAGTGGTAGTGTTTGAGCTGAGACTTAAGGTTAGAAGGAATTTCTTGGGCACAGAGACAGTGAGTGGGTGTTTCAGGCAGTGAGCTTGGGAGAGCATAACTGGAGAGCTATTAAGTAGTTATGGTTTCTAGAGTATGAAATATGTGTGGGGGAGTAGAAGGAGAACAGTAAGGTGGGAAACTGATTAGCATCTTCTGCAAAGACATTTAGATCTCATTGTTTTTCAAGTTATAGGTTGCTACCCTTTAGGAGGATCTGAAGTTAATTGGTAGGTCAAGACTAGCATGATTAAGAAAATGAAATACAACAGACTAGGAAGTAATAGATTACATTGTTATATAGTAAGGCTAGGTATGACTTAGCAAGACTTTTCTTTCCAGTACATATGGGTATGTGTGTGTGTGTGTGTGTGTGTGTGTGTTATTCAAAGATGTAAGTATGTGCTGGATTGCAATATAAAATGTATTTCTTACTGTCAGTTGGAGTAAAAAAAGTTTGACTGTCAACTGTTGTAGGTGTTGGGGAGCCATTGAATAATTTCGATTAGGGAAGTGACATGATCAGGCTTTACCGTTAAGAAGGATTATTTTAGGTGTGGAGCTGGAGAATGGAGTTGGAAGAAATCAGAAAATGGTTAAGTCAATTGCAGTAGCCCAGGTGAGAGGCTTAAAATACGGTAATGACTGATAGTGCAGGAGGGATAGTAACCAATATATTCAGGAGGTAGATTTGTCAGGACTCTGTGAGTAAATGTGTTAGTGACAGGAGAACGGCTTCCCAAGTGGCTGGCTGTGGCAGCTGGGTGTATGGGGATGCCAGTCACATAAAATAATAACTATTTATTTAAATACACCAATTTTGTGATTCACCACTTAGTCATTTGGTATAAATGTTTCCTCAGTTTTAGGAGAAAAGCTTCCTGGATAGTTTTGAGACTTAACAAATCTAAAAGTAAGTTTTGATCTCGCTCCAAGATGTTACCATAGAAGATGTGTTGGCTCACCACCTCCTGCCCCTGCCTGGCCAGAGTTTCTGTTCTGTTGATTTTGTTCTATTTTAATTTCTAAATAGGTCACTTCCCTCCTTGCTCTCCCCCTCTCTCTGTACCTACATTCCCCCTCCCTCTAAATTACTTGCTCTGCCCTTCTTTAGGGTGGGAAGGGTATTTAAATATTTAAAGTGGTCATCTCTGGGTGGCAAGATTACAGGATGCCCTTTACTTTCTTTTTATTTTCTATAATGAAACATATGCTTCTTAAAACACCTTTTTTTCCTTATTATAAATGTACGCGTGTTGGTTTTTAAATATTAAAAGGAATATAGCAAGTTGTTAAGCAGAATGGTGACATATCCAGTAATCCCACCCCCAGAGATAACTACTGTTTATTCTTTGAAGAGGTTTTTTCCTGTATGTATACTGACCTACAATCATATGTAAAAATTATATGTAATGTGTAACTACCATACCTCTATAATTCTGTAACTCATACTTTTTTCCTCTTAGGAAATGTTATGAGCATCCTTTTGTGCCAGCTATATATAAGTCATAAATCCAAAAACGTATGGGAGCTAGCGAGGTACTTAAATGAGCAAAGCAAATTGATGGATTAGTGGAGCTGGATGGGGCTTGTGGTAAACTGGCAAATACACACCCGCATCTAAAAAGGCAGCCATTACTTAGCTCTAGTGTGTGTGTATGTATATGTGTGTGTGTGTTGCTATGTGAGTATATCAAAACACAGGCCTATCATTGTTGGATCTTTTGATTTTCCAAGAAAGGCTGAAATTTTGGAATTTGGGGGGAAGTTTTCCAAGTTTTAGTACACTGTGTAGGCCAAACAATCTTCGGGCTGAGTTGTAGCTAGTGATGTACAGGTTTGCCACTCAATAGATATACCTCAGTCCATTTAAAGTAGCCTTTTGAAGCCAAATGCATAATATCTTCCCCTCTTTTTATTCCCATTTACTCGTCAGTGAAGTTGATGTGCTCTTTTTCTACAGAAATGGCAGATAAGCTACCTCAGACTTGAAACTGAACAGCAGATGAGTCTATAAAGTACCTAGTTTGTTGCAGTTCTTTTCAAATGTTTTAGCAATGTCAAGAGTTTCACCCAGGACCTTATAGCCAGAGGCTGCTTATTCTCCTTCCTTAAAGGTAGAGAGTGAAGGATTCAAAGAAGAGGTAAAAATTATAGCAGTTAAATGTAGACTAGAGGCATTGCATGCAGCAAATAGGATAGTTCATGCTGCTAACCCATGTAGTGGGTATACACGTGATGGCCAGAGCCAGCAGATACTCTGTCTTTGGACCTGATAGGTGTTTCATCTAGTCCAACTGGATTGCAGAATAATGGGAGAGAGCAAGGGAACAGGTTGCAGAGAAGGTCTTTTAATTTAACCCATTAGTGTAAAGGATTGTGTTAATCCCCAGAGACGGTGGAACAGACACATTTCTTGTTTCTCACTGTGATTGGCTGAGAGATTCTTTCCTTTTAAGATTATTCTGTGGATATTTGAAAGGAAACTAGAAAGGAGTGTCATCCAAGGCTTGACTCATACTGTTTACCTCTCTGAGCCTTCATTTTCTCTCTGTAAACTAAGACTGTGAACGCTGCCAAGTCAGAATTGTTGAGAGGGTTAAATTGAATAGGATAACTTTGAAAAAAACTAGTACAGTGCCCGATGTCTAGTAAGTGTAGAGTAATGTTGGTTCCCTTCTTTTCTTTTAATTTTATTGTTTTTTTCCAGTGCAGTATTCTTATTACATTGTCATTCAAACAAGCTTTTGTGAATTCACAGATTTTAGGTTGGGGCTGCCTGGGTTGCTTTACAAGTGGTGTAGCATTAAAAGTAGAGCTTCTCACTGTGGCATTAACGTGCTTTAAGCAGAAATTGACTTTTGTTTTATTTTGTTTTGTTTATAGTTTTTGACGTGTTTCTGTTTTGGTCTGACTAGGAGGAGCCTGATCTGGTTAGTGCAATTTATGGCCGAGGGATAGCCTATGGAAAGAAGGGACTACATGTGAGTATGTAATAGTTACAATTGCCATAGTGCCTCCCTTTCTAGACATGGGCCAGGGTTCAGAGAGAGCTACTTACTGTTCATTGAGCTCTTATGGGATAAGAGTGGTATTTTTCTGGTTTTATAGATGAGAAAATGACAGGAGAATGATTTACTGAAGATCAAAGGGCAATTAAGTGGTAGACTTGGGATTTCTGATCAGGTCTTCTAACTCAGTTATGCCACAGTTTCTGTGTGGCAATGGACAGCCTTGGCTAGCCTAAACTGGACATGCGCCAAGAAAAGCATAAGACCTTGAGTGCATTCCTAAGAAAAATGCAGTGTTAATAGTAGAGACTGGGCATTGATAGTTGCAGTAGGACTTAGATTTTGAATTTCTTTACAATGTTTAAAGGTTGAGTAAAAGAACAAAAGTTTTTTTTAACATGTAAAACTTATTTTATTTGTAATTATATATTATAATTTTCTCAGATCAGTATAATATCTTTGTAGTATTAAATTATTATAATCAAGTATTCCCGTGATTTCTCTGAATAAGATAGAAGAAAGGTTATAAGAAGTATATTCTATATAAAGGAAGGCACTGTGATATAAAAATTAAGACTTTCTGAGATTATATAGCAAATAAATGAAGGTCTAAGATTCAGTTCTCCAGATTTTTATTCTAGAACATTGTACAAAACCTTTCTCTGTTGTCTTTTGTGTTCTAAAAATATTCATTGACATTTTGCTTTGAGAGAAAAACATCACTTTTGTATCTTTTGCCAATTAAAAATATTTTACTAAACTGGTGATGGTCTTTTGGAAAAAATTTGTATGTATTTGTATACCTCAATAGGTCTGAATTTGATAATCTGAGACATAGAAGGCTAAGAAAGAATTCCCAACTGAGAATGGTGGAGGTGGTTTAGGAAGGAAACAGTGTTGTGTTCGGAGGGTGAATAAATGGCAAGATTGAAGTTGCTCTGTTAAAGTTTAAAGCTAAACTGTTTTTTCCTAATTCTCATCTCTTTAATTTTATATCTTGACGTGAAATTTGTTCGTGTCTTTAAACAGTTACATTTGCATTTTAAGATTTATTTTAATTATAAAGGGAATGTGCTCATTATGACTAATTTTAAAGAGGATTTATCTAGATTTCTTGAGCTGTAGGTGTATTATAGACAGGCTCATGGCTTTTGATTAACACTGACTTGGCCCCTTTCTCTTCCTCCCTTGCCTCTGGTCAGTATCATTTTGCATGCTGATAGCCACATATCAACCCTTGTAACTCCTTGATTCAGTATTTAAATAGGTTAAATTTAGAAAATGTATTTTTTAATACCGTCTGTGAAACTTGTGATAGGCAACCAGGTCCAAAGTGCTATTGATGGGTAGGTAGACTTGAGAGTTAAACAATTATATCATAATTTATTTGATTTGGGAGATTTCTTGTGTGGAAGCTAAGTTCATATTTTTTTTCTAGACACAATTGGTTATACCATTACTAAATCA
This sequence comes from Choloepus didactylus, assembly GCF_015220235.1. NCBI lineage: Eukaryota > Metazoa > Chordata > Mammalia > Pilosa > Megalonychidae > Choloepus > Choloepus didactylus. The sequence continues at coordinate 15,383,074 of NC_051308.1, read as the reverse complement.
ATAGTTTTTTTCAGAAAATCTTTTCTACATGGTTTTAAGTTACAGTCTGTCTCATACTAAGCCGATGACTTTTTAAGGACATTAAGAATGCTGAGCTTGCTCTGTTCGAATTGAGCCGAGTAATTACCTTGGAACCAGACCGTCCAGAGGTATTTGAGCAGCGAGCAGAAGTGAGTGTGGTTTTCTTTTTCCCTCTGTCATTATTGGATTAGTTGACACTCAGATTCCTTTTCTCTTATTAGTTTATCACTTGTAAAGCTCCCGTGTACCATTGTGTTTTCCTACATAGGTACTTAATACCTTTAAACATAGTTGCAGTTACGAGAAAACTCTGGACCTAGCGATCGATACTCCTGATTAATTTATAATAATATCATTAATAATAAAATAAGCGTTTACGACATGTACTGCTCTCAATGTTCATTGAAAAAATATATCACATGATATTTTACTTTATGTATTGCATACTGTAGCAAAATTAATATGACAGTTTGGTCAAAATGAAGTTTATAGCCTCTGGAAGCATTCATTCCAATAGGGTGTGTGTATTTGTGTGTTTATGTATAATTCTTGTGAGATACACCTATCTACATAGATACACAGTTCAGGTAAGGATGATTATAACCAGACCTTTAGGAAACTTATAACTTGAGGTAGACACAGACAGGTAAAATGTGGTTAAAATACATGTAATTCTTGCTAGAGCAGAGACTAGGAATAGGTGCTTCTTAAGGAATGAAAGAGGCACAGCTGCACAGCCTGCTGAGTTTTGGCAAGAGGTTGGTGGGACAGGGTGGGGGTGGGGTGCAGGGAGAAGTGCGGGGAGTGTTTGATGAAGGCCTGACTGAGGAGGTGATACCAGAGCTGGATGAAATCCCATTTCTTGGAGAGGCAAGATTGAGAAGGATGTTCCAAACAGAGAAGAGTGTGTGCAAATGCACTCCTTTTAATGTTTTTTAATTGAAATGTGTTAATGTTACCATTTTCATAAAATAATAGTAAACTACCCATGTTTAATGTATGTATTTTACTACATATTTAACTGTATTAAATGTTTTAGGATTTATGTTAATGTGTTCAGTCTGAACTTTTAACCATCTGATAATGGTGTAATTTCATAGTTGGACTAAAGAAAAAAATGACACTTTTTTGGAGGAGAAAACTAGCAAGTAGAGGAAGCACTAAGTGTCTCATCATATTTGAATTAGTTATAATGTTTTTGTTCTCAAAATTATAGTGTCTTAAATTATTGTTCATTTTCTTAATGTGAATTTTATGGTTTGCTGGGGATTTGGGTTTCTGAATAAAATTATTTCTCGATTAATGATATAATTCATTATTTTGTGTCTCTTTTGGACACTAAGCATTAAGTGATTGTAATTTTTAATTACAATGCAAGAGTATTGGTGGCTAATTTGAGGATCATTGCTCCTGGGAGGGAGTACTGATCCCTTTTCCCTCCATTACTCTGATGTTATGTTAAAATGTTATGATAAAGCATGAATTTTATTAAGTATTCCTAGCAATAAGAATTATAGGCTTTTTAGCAGGTTTTTGAATTTTGCATATCTAACAAAAAACTAATTGTAAAATGATATTCAGGAGTAACTTTCAAGTAACCAATAAAGTAAATTTCTAGTATCTTAAAAATGTATGGTAGTATTTCCCTTTTCTGGCATTATTGGACAATAGTGTCACTATATAGTGACTTTTCCAACTAGACTATGGCATACCGTTTATATATGTCAGCAGTTATTTCATGAGAAATCTTTCAATTTCATGCTTTCTGAAAAAGTCTATATTTAATGAATATCATTTACTATTTTTAGTGACTCACATCATTATCTTGCATGTTGATTATTGTGCTGGGTTGTGATTATTCTGTTATGTGCCTAGGGGTTACTAAACTAGTAGGAATGTTTTTCCTTCCAAATACCACCCCAGATCACTATGCTTTTTGAATTCTCAGGCATCCTTTTTTAAAGTCATTCTCTGCTTTCCTCTTTTTGAGCCGTCATTCTTGCCACTGATGAGGTGCCTGCCTGGATCCTCTCTCTCTTTCGCTGATTTTAAGCTCCTGCAGAGTAGGAAACTAGTTTCTGAAACTTGATAGAAATGATCTACATAATAAGAACAAAATAAACCCTTATTTAAGGACTTCTGTTCAGGATAAAGTGCTTAGGCTTGATTGCATGAATATTGATAGCCATTTTGAATTTTCTTATATCTTTTTGGTTTACATTTGCATTCTGAACTGCCCTCTGCATTATCATATTGACTGAACCGGACTGATTGCTGGATTAAAAGAGATTTTCCAAAGAGGCTTGCAGATATTTTCCAGTCATGATTCATGAGTTAAGAGTTGTTAATATGAAGGCTTACAAAACACCTGAAAACTTAGAAGTTGTCATTCAGCACTTACTACCAGAGAGTATGTAGCTAAAGACCATTCTAAATGAAGTCCAACAATTGTTTTAATGGTTCAAAGTTATCTTTCATATTAATTTTTAATAATCAATTTTTTAGCTGTATATATTTGCCAAATTTTTATTTTATAGACTTATTAAAGGCAACTTATAGATTAAGAAAAAAATGTTATCGTGTCAAGAACTGCCACATCTGTTCTAACTCAGAACATGGGATAATGACAAGGCAGTTGCTACGGGCATAGTTCATCAGTCTTCTCCTTGACTGGGCAAAGAAGATTAATGGCACCTTAATTTGTTTACTTTGAACCTCAGTGCCAAGAGAGTAATTTTGTGGTGGAGTATGGTGAAATGGAATTGAAAAATTAAAAACATTGGCAGTTCTAGGATTGATTATTAAGAGTTTTCTGCTCCCTAATTATATGTTTTGGGTTTATAGATTCTGTCCCCTCTGGGACGAATCAACGAAGCAGTGAATGACCTCACTAAAGCTATTCAACTTCAGCCCTCAGCACGGCTGTACAGACATCGGGGGACCCTCTATTTCATATCAGAGGTGAGTTATTTTGGTTTTCAAATCATTTCCTTTCATGATGTTAAGGATTTTACTTTTCCTTCTGTATCAGAAGGCTGCTATTTGATAGATTTAGTTATGACAGTTATGACAACATTTTCTTTAGCTGAAATTAAACTGGGAGGAGAAATATGAAGTACTAAGAGCAGATTTTCTTGCTTGAGCTGTTGGCAGTAACTCATTCTGGACTGGGGTGAAAAAAAAAAGAGAAACAGAGAAAAGAAGAGAAATTTGTACACACCTTTTGTACTTTTGTACTTCAGCCTTTCTTACAGATGCCATCATAGAGAAGCGGGTTCACATGTTACAATGTGATTAGTAAATTAAGGTACAATTTAAATCTCTCTGATGTCACAACCCCCAAACCATAACCCAAGCTTACACAGTGCCCAGACTATAACTTCTCTATGTAAGTGACCCAAAATTTAAAAAGCTTATCAGCACAGTGATATTTTATGATTGCCACAATTATTTTTGTGGGCTTACAATAATTATTTTTTAAATTCATTTTTATTGAGATATATTCACATACCGTGCAGTCAGACAAAGCGTACATTCAGTTGTTCACAGTACCATTATATAGTTGTGCATTCATCACTAAAATTAATTTTTGACATTTTCATTACCACACACACACAAATAATAAGAATAAAAATTAAAGTGAAAAAGAACAATTAAATTGAAAAAGAACACTGGGTGCCCCCCCCCCCCATTTTTCTACTCATCCATCCATACGCCGGCCAAAGGGGAGTGTGGTCCATATGGCTTTCCCAATCACATTGTCACCTCTCATAAGCTGCATTTTTATAAGTCGTCTTCAAGATTCAAGGGTTCTGGGTTGTAGTTTGATAGTTTCAGGTATTTGCTGCTAGCTATTCCAATTCATTAGAACCTAAAAAGGGTTGTCTATATTAAGAGTGCCCACCAGAGTGACCTCTCGGCTCCTTTTGGAATCTCTCTGCCACTGAAGCTTATTTCATTCCCTTTCACATCCCCCTTTTGGTCAAGAAGATATTCTCAATCCCACAATGCCAGGTCCAGATTCCTCTCCGGAAGTCATATTCCACGTTGCCAGGGAGATTCACTCCCCTGGGTGTCAGATCCCACGTAGCGGGGAGGGCGGTGTTTCACCTGCCAAGTAGGCTTAGCTAGAGAGAGAGGGCCACATCTGAGCAACAAAGAGGCATTTGGGAGGAGGCTCTTATGCACAATTATAGGGAGGCCTAGCCTCTCCTTTGCAGCAACAGTCTTGCCAAGGGCAAGTCCCATGGTAGAGGGCTCAGCCCATCAAACCACCAGTCCCCCATGTCTGTGAGCACATCAGCAAACATCAAGGTGGGGAAGCCCAACACCCCTGCATTCTCCACCAGCTCCTCAAGGGGGCTCTGCATATTTGTTTTTCATTTCTTTTTTTTAATTAACTCTTTTTTTAAAAATTAACTGTATTAAAAAAGAATTTTAAAAAACATACAATAAAAAAACATTTCAAACAAACCATAACAAGGGAGTAAGAAAAAGACCACTAACCTAAGATAACTACTTTACTTCCAACATGTTCCTAGTCTACCCCAAGAAAACCTAATATTGCAACATTTCTGTGAACTTGTTCCTACTATACCCATCAGAAATTAACAAACCATAGTCATTCCTGGCCAAGAACGTTAGATTTACTCATGATAGCTTATCTGTTCTTACTGGGTTATTGTTCCCCCTTCCTTAATTGCCCTCTATCTCTAGTTCCCCTACATTCTACATTATAAACCATTAGTTTTACATGTTTCAAAGTTCACATTAGTGGTAGCATATAATATTTGTCTTTTTGTGCCTGGCTTATTTTGCTCAGCATTATATCTTCAAGGTTCATCCATGTTGTCATATGTTTCACGATATCGTTCTTTCTTACTGCTGCGTAGTAGTCCATTGTGTGTATATAACACATTTTATTTATCCACTCATCTGTTGATGGACATTTGGGTTGTTGCCGTCTCTTGGCAATTGTGAATAATGCTGCTATGAACATTGGCCTGCAGATGTCTGTTCATGTCACTGCTTTCAGATCTGCTTACAATAATTTTAATGAAAAAAATTCTGTTGCAAAAGAAAATAGAACAAAAATCTCAGTATAACACATTTTAAGTTTGAGCTAATGGAATGGTTATTTTAAAAGTATTCAGTGTAAAAAAAAAAGTATTCAGTGTAATAAATGCTAGTACCATTGGAAACTTACCCTAACAGATTTTTACTTTCACAGTATTTAAAATAATATTCATTTTGTAACTGAGATGAAATGCTTAAATTAAGCCTTTGTGAGTTTTTTCATCATTTCCTGAGTAAAACAACTATTTCAACAGGCAGTATAAGCATTCAACTACAGTCATGAAATGTTTCCTTTAAAGTTAAAAAGGGCGCAGAATGAATTAGGATCCTTTTTTTCTACCGTTCAGAAGTAGGAAATGTCCAAATATCTAATGAATGCTGCTTTATTTCTTTTTCCACTCTACTTTTTGTAGGACTATGCAACAGCCTATGAAGACTTTCAGCAGTCCTTAGAACTGAACAAAAATCAACCTATAGCTATGCTATACAAAGGTTTAACTTTCTTTCACAGAGGACTTTTGAAGGTGAAAGTCTTGTGTAATATGTGTAAAATATAATGATTCTGCTTTTCTTTGGTGGGTGGGAAGAGTTTAGTTTGGCATGTTTTAAAATGATGTCTCAAATGTCTGATTGGTTTATTTTAGAAAGTAGTTTGGATCAACAAATTTATTGAGCTCCTACTATTTGCTAGGCACTTGGAGGGAGTTTCAGGAAGGGAGAGGACAAAGGTTAAAAAGGTGGAGAGATGACACATAACACTCATAAAGTATGTAGTTTACAAAGCCTTTCTCCACATACAGTTTATCATATGGTAAATGCACTAAAAGTAATATAAACAAAATGCTTTGGAAATCTAGAGAAGAAGGATTCATTTAAGCTATGGATTTAGAGAAATTTTCAAAGAACAAATGGATTTTGTCCTGGTCCTTGAAGACTGAGTATGATTAGATAGGTGGGGGTGGGGAAAGAAAGGCACCCTAGGCAGAGAGGAAAGCATGAGTGATGATATGGAAATACAGGGAACTCATGGGGTGGTGGATAGTCAGGTATGAGTTTAAGGGAGATGAGGCTGGAGAGTCAGTTGAGGGCAGGCCCTGAAACGTCTAGAGCACCATGCTAAGGATTTTGACTTTAATTTGTAGACCCCCGATGGGGGTTGTTAAATCTAGATTTGGGGAAAATATATACTTCAAACCAGAAGTTGATTCTGACAATATGGTGGCTGAGGAGATTAGAGACAGACAAACTGATTAGGAGACATTTATAGTGTTCTATGTCAGAGATGGTAAGTAAGAACCCGATCCGATACTAAGAATGAAAAAGACATTTCTGAGACTGGTCATATTAATATGCCTGAGGCCTGACTAACTGTTGGGAAGAGGAGGTAGAGGAAAACAAGAAAAAAGTTGTCTCAACTGACTAAAAGTTTGAGGTAAAATGTAGTCTCCAGCCTATCCCTTTCTTCTGCCCTGGAACTTTATTCAATATTTTCTAGTTGTCTTGAGAACCTTACTGTGCAATAGGGTTGTGCCAGAAGCAAAGGGGAGACAGATACATGGCTGAGAGCTTGAGAGCAGGGGAGTTCATTTTTGCTTCCTTGGTGTATGACGATGCTAGGCATGTACTAGGTGCTTTAATACAGGGCCATTGTATTGAAGACAGGATAACATTCAGCCTGCGTTGTGTGAGTGTAAGTGAAAAACAATTAATTCTAACAATGAAATCAAGAAAGGCTTCACAGAGAAGGTTGCACTTGACCTGGCCTTTGAAGGCTGTAAAGAATTTCAGTAGTGCATGGCAGGGAAGGGTACTCTGGCTGGAAGAACATGCATTTCATTCTTGAAAATAGTTCTGAGGACTTTGAGGATCTGACAAATAAATAAATATTTATATTTGGAGGGTGGAGTGAGGGTTTATTGCATGTCGTGACTCATCAGTGTTAAAGATAGTGCTTGTCACATAGTAGGTGCTCAATAAGTATTAGGGAAACAAATGAATTTCAGGGACAGAGCCTTGAGTTTAGAGTTGGGACATCTTGGGTTGAGCTCCAACTCTGAACCTTATTAACTGCCCTCCTGGACAAGTTACTTAAACTCTTTTAGCCTCTCCTTCCACATTTGTTAACTGGGGATGATTTTCCTCTCTGCCTCTTGAAGTTATTGTGAGGATTAAATGAAATAATGTATGTGAAGAGTACTTTGTACACTGTAAACATGAATCAACTATTAATTATTGTAGATTATTTTACATATGAAAATTTAATTTGTTTTATAGTCTTTAAAAAAATATAACTCCCATTCCACTAAAACCCAAACCAAAAAAATTCTGTGAACTCTTATTTCATACTCTTCATATCCCTTTTGCAAGTTAATGCAGAGTAGTCCTAATAAAAACTCTGTCTCTCACATCAAGGTTCATACTGGCAGCTGGAGGCTTTGAGAGCAGGTTTCTTTAAATGTGCTTTGAGTGACTGCCAGATGAACTTTTCCAATTTATTTTGTATCTGCCCTCTGTTCTTCTCATCTTCTCTCACAGTCACCATAAATTAAAAAAAAAAAAATTAGTCTATCCCTTGAATATATCACAGAGAAGGAAAAGATTCAAAATATTAAAAAAGCCCAACCCCAAAGAGCTTAAACATATTTTTAAAAGTAAACATATATGAATAATTGATTTTACTCTGTATTACCATAAAGCCAGGCATAGGAACATGGGTAGGGCTCTTTGGATTATTTGGAAATGAGAGTTTTAAGAAAAGATCTGGAACAGAGATACTAACTACAAATCGGATGAGGGCTAAAATTCATTATGAGAAGCTAGAAGAGTGCTTTCGTTTTCTAAGTATTAGAAATCTCTCAAACCAGTCTTACCAAATTGTTTGGTCCTTTATTCTTTTCACCATGCTCATAAACATGGGTCAACATGTATAATAGATGGGAACTTTTTCTTTGCATTTTTATAGATCTGCTGTCCGAGGAGGTCAGAGTGTTTACGTATTGTCTCATTCATCCCAACGGCATCCCCATGAAGTATAGAAGGAACAAAGGGTATCCCAGTTATACAGATTGGAAACTGAGTCAGTGGTGAAATGGCTTAAATTAATGAAATTAGTTCAGATATATCTATTTCTCTTGTTAATTATGGAGACAAAGTATTAAATGGACCAATGAGTTTGAGCTAACTTTATGTCCTAAAGGTGGTCTCTCCAGGCCATCAATTTAAAAAGTAAGTGGATGATTGCTTATTTACTTTTTGATACAATAAATTAGAAGTATATTAGGAATACTACATTACAAATTTCACAACTGTCCAAATCAGTAGCTACGTCAGACATTTTGGATTTTCCTAGGAAAAACCAACAAATAAAAACTTTTCTATTGAGTTCCAGTTGTTTTACCTATGTTGTAGGGTTATTTCAAAAATTGTATATTCTAAGTGCATATTTTCTCAGCTGTTTAGGATGGCCTTACTTTGAGAGTTAACTGAGATTGTTCTCTTAGTTATAATGAAAAGCTCCTGAGTGCTGGCTTCCCATCAACTAGTAAAAGATGGTGACTTAAAGTGGTGATGACTGCGTTTGCTATGAAAGTAAATTCAGAGCCCGTTCATATGCTCAGAGATTGATTCATTTTTCCCAATGGCTTTAAAATCTTGATTCTGCTATGTCCCCTCTTTGGCAGAATGAGGTAGAGAGCTGTGCAGTGATTAGACAGGAACCCTGAAACCAAAGACTCTTAAAAGCTGAAGAGAAATCAGACTTTGAAGAACTGTGGCGTCCAAGCATGCTGTAAGTGGAGTGGGCAGCAGATGCCTCCTGGGCATCTCCGTCTAGATGTCCACAAACACTCCAGACTTTTAACATGCCCCAAACTGAATCCATTGTCTCCTCCCACCCTCCCATCCCAACCTGCAGCTGTTCTTCCATCTGTATTCCCCTATATTGAGTTTATGTTCTTGCCAACTTCCTAGTCTCTTCAGCTTAAAAGCTTTCTACCTTTTTTCCTCCCTCACCCCTTATTCCCAAATGGCCACTGGACTTTCTGTCTTATTTTGCCTTTTAGAATGTCTCTTGGATTTGCCCCTTCTTTCTCTCAGAGACACTGTCTCAATTTGAGCTTTCATTATCTCTCGCCTAGACTACTGCAGCAGCGTCCTAATTGGGCTCCCTGTCTGCATCCTTTTCCCTCTCCAGTCTCTCTTCTCTGGGGCCACTAGTAGTAATCACCCTTGAAAAGTAAAGTTCATGAGGTTGCTTTGCCTGCTTCAAGTACCTAGTTCTCAGCACTTGCAGATGGCACTCCGATTGCACAGCCTGGCCCCAAAGGTCCTCCACTCCCTGGCCTCAGCTTACCACACTAGCCTGGCTGGCTGCCCATCATTTCCCCCTCCCCGCACACCCACCCCTGCACCCTGTACTCCTGCCGCACCAAATTTTCCCCCATTTCCCTAGTACTCTGGGCCACTGCACAGTAACATTTCCCCCTGTCTAAAATGCCCTGTTTCTTTACCTAGCAAATTCCTTTTTATTCTCCAGGACCCAACTCAGTTATCACTTCCTCTGTGATGCCTTTTCTGATATCCCCAGGCTAAGTTAGTTGTTTCTTTCTCTTCATTCCCAGAGACTTTTGCTCGTATCTCTGTTATAGTTCTTAATTTGAATTATAATAACCTGGTTGCATAATTGGCTTTTTAACTAGACTGGGAGTTTTTTGAGGACAGAGATAATGACTTGCTCATCCTGTGTCCCCTGTACCTCATACTGTCCCTGGCACATAGTAGGCGCTCAATACATGTTTGTTGAATTAAGGATATAGTCATATAAATCCTGAAAAATCAAAGCTATTAGGCAACGGCAGGAAATCTTACTAATAGTGGTTTTTAAAGTTTCTCAAATGTTAGAATCTAGTATTCATTCTCATCTTTCTTCCAAATAGTAGATATTCAGTAGACTGTGTAATAATTAAGTAGGTTGTTTTCCCCATTTTTGTCTTTGAAGAGTTGGAAAGCCAGCTTCTCTTGCGCTGCTGTTCCAAAGAAAATCAAGATGCAGGGAATGAATGAAAAGACTCAGGATTGTACTGCTTTAGCAAAACTATTTTGCCTACTGAGTCATTAAATATTTATTGAGTGCCTACCATGTGCAAAGCATAGGACATCTTTAGTAGTTTTCTCCTGTGAATTTTCTAATCCGGTATGAAATTATCTACCACAGAAGTTTTATAGTGAAATCTCTTTCATTAAAGCTTTTAGAGATCTTGATACTCTGTAGCATTTAATTTAGTAAGATGTGTCTTTTCCTTAGGGAACATGTGAAATGTCTTCATAATTTTGTATTACAGTGCATAATGAAGTCATAAAAGTATGTTCAAAAATGGTTTAAGCCTAGAATGTTTATTATTCAACAGATTGGGTACATTTTATTAAGAGTTTTCTCAGATAGAGAGAAAGTCACACAGTAGCAAGTACATCATGCATCTCCTAAGATGGCTGGCTGAAGAATAGTGCCTGAGCAGCTTTGCTCTCTTCCTTAGCCACAGACCTGGGGTTACGCCGACAGAAGCTATACCCCAATCACCCCCAACCTTAAGGTCTTTGTTTTATTTTGTTTTCCTTTTTCTTTTTCTGTTAAATCATGTGATCCTTCGATAGCTAATCTAGGGGCTTTTTTGATTGTTTTACAGTTTCATATTGGGCTTGCTTTTTTGTCTCTCTTACTGGTTCAGTTTTAATAAAATAGCCATATTTACATTAAACACAGTTGTCATTATAGATAGCTACTAGGCTTATTTCCATTCCATTGGGCCTTTATTAATTAAGGAAAGACGAATATGAAGGGTCAAACCATTAATACTCAAAGTCCTAGTGAAGTAGATACTGAGAAGCTGTTTTTCCATTTCAAAAGGAGAAAACTTAAGGCTTTATTATTTTTCATAGTTTATGAAATCCTCCTGGCTCATAGTTGATGGTTCTTTCTACCTCTCTCTTTTTTTAAAGTTTTCCTATTAAAAAATGCCTCTCAGAGATCATGTATAATATGTATTTAAATCCTTTAGTGATTTAAATAAAACTCAATTCTAACAGTTATGTAAATTAAATCATTTTCTATATACTTTTTCCAGGAAGCTATTGAATCCTTCCAAGAGGCTTTGAAGCAGAAAGTTGATTTTATTGATGCATATAAAAGTCTGGGACAGGCCTATAGGTAAGTGAAGTATTAATAGTTGGTATTGGAGGGGAGGGTGAAGAGTGAGAAGACAATATAGCCTCACAAATAATAGCAATATTTAAAAATAAATTATATTTCTTAGCCATGGGAGAATGATTATTCTAAATTGCATAGGCATTAGTATACTTGTTCTGGAATCATCTCTGGAATATAGTAAGAACCATGTGTCAGAGGATATCATGATGCATATTATTATCTCCTAAAAAAACACTTCAGTTTGTATATATTGACCTAGAAAATGTTAGTCCTTCAAGGGTTATTGTTTTGAATAGTGGCATTATAAGCCATTGGGTTATAGATGCTGTTGCTGCTTTTTAAAGCCATATCTTATCATGCTATTCCTCACATCACTGTGGTTTGTCTGAATGATCCCAGAATAAAGGAATGAGAAAGTTATGATTATAATGTATCTCTATCAGGAATGAGAAGCTGTGGCTAGAACCTGACTTCCTGACTCTGTGCATTGTCCTGACCTGTGAAACTATTCTGACTTTACATAAAAAAAATTACATTTAAGCTCTCATCTGGCAAAGGAGAGGGCATGGTATAACAGAAGGAGCCCGTGTTTCAGGAATCAGGGGACTCATTCTAGTCCTGGCTTAGCCATTTACAGGTGTGCATCCTAACTTCTCTGAGCTTCAGCTTCTCATCTGAAAAATGTAACAGGTACTGTTATACAGAACCATAAAACAGAAGAGACAGTATTAGAAATTCCCTTCAAAACTCTGGCAGGTACCTTACTCAGGGAAAGTTCAGTTCAGAAGCTTAATTATTTATCTGATGTGATAGTTTGAGAAGCTGTCTTACACTAACTTGGAGAAAGTGTGTTTGGCTTTGTCTTAGGTTTAGGGAGTGATATTTATCTTCCCTGTCTCACAGAACTGTTGGGAATATAAATTGAAAGTATATTTGGAAGTGCCTCATAAATAGTAAAATGCTATATAACTGTAAACTAATATAATATTTTTTTAAATTTGCATTATTTATAGAAAATTGACTTGTAGGACATTTTGAAGGGACTTCAATTCTTAGTAAATATTTTAATATATAAAGGAAGACTGGTTAGTTACAACCATTTCCATTCTGGAACGATCGCAATTCTAAAATATATATCTTTTTTTCAGAATTTTAAATTGCCTAACGATTTACTAGATTTTAAGTGAAATAACAGTATTGATAGGAAAATACGGTTTTAAACCTATGAATTTGGTTCATAATAATATCTGTATGACTATAATCTATATCCTTTTTTTAAAGGGAAGAAATAAGTTTCTATCCCAACACTAAAATTACACACTGTGTTCTAGGGATTGAAACCCATTATGAGCTAGGGAAGAGGCTTGGGGAAAAATTTGCTTTTGGAAATCATTAGATTAATATTCTCCAAAGAATTTCAAGAAGTGTTTGGTTCCTATAAATTGGTTAAGATTTAGAAGTAGTAAGTAAAATGTGATATGTCAAAGGCATAGCTAGAAAGTGGTAGCATAAAATAGGGTACAGCAGCATCAGAGTATCTTTTCCATATGCTGGACCGTAATTCTTACGGATAACTTATTCTTTATGTTTATTGTCATATGTTTATACTGTGTTCATAACTATTATGAAATACCTAGAGAACTGGGCAATTTTGAAGCAGCCACTGAGAGCTTTCAAAAGGCACTGTTGCTCAATCAAAATCACGTACAGACCCTCCAGCTTCGGGGAATGATGCTTTATCACCATGGCAGCTTACAGGAAGCCCTTAAAAACTTTAAGGTGAGCATCTATAAATGAGAAGCACAGTAACTGGAGTTCTTGGTTTATTCTTCAACAAGTTTTCGTGAAATGAATAGAAAATGGGCCAACAATAGAGTTTATACTTTAACAACAACAGATCATTGCTTTGTCTTGTAGATTAATTTATAGAGTATAAATCTGATTTAATTTAACCTGGAGGGAAAACTTTTCTAATCCCAGGTAAAAGAATGGTGTTTAGAAGTTTTCTTCAACTATATTGATACTAACGAAGCATTTTCTCCTTCAACACTTCAGCGGTGTCTGCAGCTAGAGCCATATAATGAAGTATGCCAGTATATGAAAGGACTCAGCCATGTTGCGATGGGACAGTTTTATGAAGGGATAAAAGCACAGACTAAAGTTATGCTAAATGATCCTCTCCCAGGTCAGAAGGCTAGCCCAGAGTATCTTAAAGTGAAGTATCTCCGAGGTAAGTCAGAAAATCACAGAACCATTGAGCTTGAGTGTTTGAAGCAGTAGAAATCGTATTACGTGACTCTATATGTTCCTTATAAGACAACTGAATCTCAAAGAGGTTGGGTAGCTTGTCCACAACCACCCCTTATTTAGTGGTGGTGCCTGGACTAGATAGAGTCTATGTCTTCTGAAGACCAGTCCAGTGCTTTTTCTACCACTTCCTTCATTTTTGCTTTCTAAAGTTAGATAAATTTTTCCTCAAGTTAAAAACCATATTTTGAACTGAAGCTTCTATTCTTCATATCTCATCATGTGTAGTCATATCCAAAGATACAGGAATAGCAGGAAAGTAAACTTTTATAAGGTTTATACTGTTAAAATGTGAGCTTGGCATCTTTGATCTGTAGTTCTCTCATACCAGAATTCTCATATTTCTGAGAAATTAAATTGGGATAAGAAGGTAAAAAATCTTTAAGGAGTTAACCTTTTATTTGTCATAGTCTTACCTTTGCTCTACTATACATTTAGAGATATTTTTGTTTTCCTTATAAAGCCCAAATCATAATTCCGTTACTTCTCTTTCTTTTACTATCTTCAGCCCTCTATGTCAGTACTGTCCAACAGAAAAAGAATGCAAACCATGTATGTAATTCTAAATTTCTAGTAGCCACATTAAAAAAAAGTAAAAACAAACAGTTTAAATTAATTTTAGGAATATGTTCTATTTAATCCAGTATATCCCCAAATTTAGTTCAACATATAAATAAGGTAAAAACTTATTAATGAGATATTTTACATTTTTCCTTTGAACTAAGTCTTTGAAATCTGGTATATATCTTACACTAACAGCACATTTCAATTTGGATGCTAAATTTTCATTGGAACTACTTGATCTGAATTTAGATTTCATAAAGTTTATAGCTCAAAAAGTAGATCCATATATGCAAGTTCCGAACATATTGAAATTTTCTAATAATTGTACAGTGGTTTTTTTAGTTTAAATTAATTAAAATTAAATAAAATTAAAAATTCAGTTTCTCAATTACACTAACCACGTTTTAAGTACTTAATAGCCATGTTGCTAGTGGCTACCTGTTGGACCACACACCTCTTTACCCTAAATTACAATTTCCATTTTTTTCCTGACTTACTAGAACTTGGACTTGTAAACTACAAACTGGATGGAGGAGGCAGCCTATATCTTTGGTTTTTCTATGCTGCTTCTGTAGAGATAGTCAGCAGTCAGTCATGTCAGGCAGTCGTATACCTGTCAGTCAGTTTATCCCTTGACAGAGAACTAGGTTCTATCTGACACTGAACTTGGATTCTCAGGTTCTAGAAGTAAAAAAGTGAGATCTTTGATTTGGTGCCTGGAAAGGTGATTAAAATTAAGCCAAAGTAGACACAGATTGACTGGTATGTTTTTTACCCTAACAGCTCAAGCTAATGGCAGGTTACCTCTTGCTATCATATAGTAATAGTGATTTATTAAAACTTGGAATTGCCTTTAAAAATTCCTATAATTAATTAATTTATTACAAAGTATCTGTATGGCACCTAACTATTTAAAAAATGTTTCTTTAGCAGTATTTGAGTGTGTCATATCTCATTTCCTGTCTGCAGAATATTCTCGATATCTTCATGCACACCTTGATACTCCCCTTACGGAATATAACATTGATGTGGATCTGCCTGGAAGCTTTAAGGACCATTGGGCTAAAAATCTGCCTTTTCTCATAGAAGACTATGAAGAGCAGCCAGGGTTGCAACCCCACATAAAGTAAGTGCTTGAAATGAAGATTTTTTCTTTTTTTCTTTTTCAAGATTGAGCTATAAGTTCATTGTGATATTTCTTAATCAATAAATTTTCTGTCCATGTTTCTGATGAATCTTTTTTTGAAGTTGATATGCCCACAAATATTTCTTTTGGTTTATGAAATATCTTGAAACTTACCTTTGAATATTTTCTTTCTTTCTAGCCTAATTTTCCCCACTAATTTTGGATATCCTTCAAACTTCAAATGTTCTTATACACCTTGGTTGTCTTTGACATGCAATTTTCTTTTAAAACCTTTAAAACAAAATATTTAACATTTTGGCAGTTTGAAACTGTTGGGCTTCTGTTGCAGTATGGCAAAACAGTTATCGTAAAGGGCTATTTCACTACATATTGTATCTAGAATGAATTATTGGATCTGGAATAAAAATTAAATCCTGGGAGTCTAGCAATACATTAAAAATTAAGGGAAATTGCTAAAGATTGATCCTCTCAACCTCTTAAAAAAGAAAAAGTGAGAAGAGGTAAGCACATTTATAAGGTGGGGATTGACCTGAGAGTAAATGCATTCACCTCTTCTATTGGAATGCCTTGGACCACAGTCAAGATGGATTTGCTGATCTTTAAAGGGGCTTACTTGGTCACATATTAGAGGCACTCCCAAGATTTCAACAGAAGCAAATACAAACCCTTCCTGTTAGGAAACCATTGCCAATTTGGGCCCTCAATATTTCCACAGATAAAGCTCATTCATATGAGAATTCAGAAACTGAGATCACCAAACCTGTATGTGAGAATCAACAGAAACAATTGGTTTAGACCCTAAAGGACTTCAGACACTGAAATTGTTCAGTACAGACTCTAAAATAACTCCAAATGAAATGTTTGAAGAAATTAAAGAAGAAAATTTTTTTTTTTTTTTAAAAAAAACAAGCAACAAGAGACTGTAAAAAATGTCCAGGCATTAAAAAAGAATAATTAGAAGTTTTAGAAATAGAAAATATAATCACTGAAATAAAGAATTCATTGTTTAGGCTAAAAAGCAGATTAGGCATAGCGGAGAGGAAATTATAGAACTAGAAGATAGAGTAGTAGGGATTATCCATATTGTAGCACAGAGAGGCAAGGAATTAGACAACATGAAAGAGATTAGAAGTTGTGGAAGATGTAAGGAGAAGGTCTAACATCTATGTTATTGAAATCGCAGAAGATTTGGCTAAGAGCTTTCCAGAACTGATGAAACACACAAATGCACGGTGTTGTTTTTTTTTTTTTTCAAAAAGCAGGATAAATGAAAAGAAATCCATATTTAGACACATTATAAGTACTTGGAGGACACCTAAGATAAGGAGAAAAATCTTAAAAGTAGAAGACAGATCACCTATTGAGGATCAACAGTTGAATTGACTGTAAATCTCTCAGCATCAACAATAGCAGCTAGAAGATAATGGAATAGTATCTTCAAAGTACTAAAAGAAAACTGTCAACCTAGAATTCTATTCCCAGCAAAACTATATTTTAAGATTGAAGACATATTCAAAAAAAGATATTAGAAAAACAAAAATTGGATTTTCCAGCAACTGGCATTCACTAAAGGAGCTTCTAAAGGATGTATTTAAGGAAGAAGAAAAATAATTTTAGAAGCAAAATTTGTGATACTGGAAGGAATGATGAGGAAAAAAAATGGTAAGCATGGAAAATTGGTAAATGCAAATATGCATTGTCTATATAAAATAACTAATTTGGGGGGTATAAAAAGGACAGAACTAAATTATTGGACAAAAATAGCAAATAATTTGGGGGCTTAAAAAGGGTTAACATATTGTAAAGTTTTCGTATTGCTTGGGAAAGTGGGTTAAATCTTACCTTCAGACTTAGTTATATATAAATATTAAAAATGTCTAGGGCAAATACTAAAAGATTAGGAATAGAGTGTACTACTTCCGTATTTGTAAAGAGGTAAAAAGAATATTTCAGGGAAAAACAAATATAAAATCCAAAATCAACCAGAAAATAAGGGGGAGGTGGAGGGAAGCATAAAAGAGTGGGAGAAATAGGAAGAAAAAAATAAGAAGAATAGGTTGAGATAAATCCAGATATAGCAATAATCACAATAAATATAAATGGACTAAGCTCATGTGTTAAAAGATTGACAGTGTTAGATTGGAATTTTTTAAAAATCCAGCTAAATGCTTTTTACAAGAGTCACCTAAAGCATAGGGATACAGAAATGTTCAAAGTAATGGAATGGAAAAATGATATTAGGGAAACATGAACTAAAAGAATATTTGTGTAGCTGTACTAATATTAATGAATTTAAAGTGAAAAAGCATTACTAGGATAAAGAGTACTACTACATAATGGCAAAGAAGGTACTTAAGAATAAATCCTACAAATATGTGAAAAACCTATAGAGGATAATTATAAGTCTTTATTGAATGTTATTAAGAGAAAACAAATAATGGAGAGAAACACTGTGTTCAATAGTAGAATGTTCATTATTGGAAGTTTTTTTTTTTGTTTTTTGTTTTTTGTTTTTTGTTTTTTTTTCCAGTGGGGCCGGCCGCTGGCCACTGCTGTTTTTATTTTTATTTTTATTTTTATTTTTTTTTTTTAATCTTCATTTTATTGAGATATATTCACATACCACGCAGTCATACAAAACAAATCATACTTTCGATTGTTTACAGTACCATTACATAGTGGTACATTCATCACTCAAATCAATCCCTGGCACCTTCATTAGCACACACACAAAAATAATAAGAATAATAATTAGAGTGAAAAAGAGCAATTGAAGTAAAAAAGAACACTGGGTACCTTTGTCTGTTTGTTTCCTTCCCCTATTTTTCTACTCATCCATCCCTAAACTAGACAAAGTGGAGTGTGGTCCTTATGGCTTTCCCAATCCCATTGTCACCCCTCATAAGCTACATTTTTATACAACTGTCTTCGAGATTCATGGGTTCTGGGTTGTAGTTTGATAGTTTCAGGTATCCATCACCAGCTACCCCAATTCTTTAGAACCTAAAAAGGGTTGTCTAAAGTGTGCATAAGAGTGCCCACCAGAGTGACCTCTCAGCTCCTTTTGGAATCTCTCTGCCACTGAAGCTTATTTCATTTCCTTTCACATCCCCCTTTTGGTCAAGAAGATGTTCTCCGTCCCACGATGCCAGGTCTACATTCCTCCCTGGTAGTCATATTCCACGTTGCCAGGGAGATTCACTCCCCTGGGTGTCTGATCCCACGTAGGGGGGAGGGCAGTGATTTCACCTTTCAAGTTGGCTTAGCTAGAGAGACAGGGCAACATCTGAGCAACAAAGAGGCATTCGGGAGGAGGCTCTTAGGCACAACCATAGGGAGGCCTAGCCTCTCCTTTGCAGCAACCGTCTTCCCAAGGGTAAAACCTGTGGTAGAGGGCTCAACCCATCAAACCACCAGTCCCCTATGTCTGTGGTCATGTTAGCAACCATGGAGGTGGGGTAGGCGATCATTATTGGAAGTTTAATAGCATCAGCATGTCAAGTTGTTGCAAAATTAATTAAAAATTCAATAAGATGCTATTTAAAATCCCAAAAGTTTTTGAGGAGCTTGATAAGCGAATTCTTTACATTCTGTGGAGGAATAAAGGACCAGATACTAGTCTGAATTAGTATCCAGAATTTAGGATTCTACAAATGAAAAAGTGAAAGGTGCTCCTGAAGAAGAAGATGGCCCAGGCTTTGAGGGAAGGTTTGTAGTCTACCAAATAGCAAGACTTAATAAATATAGTAATAAAAACACAATAGTATTGGTTCAGGGATAGACAAGTAGATGAAAGGAGCAGAATAGGGAGCCTAGAAGCATTTATCTAGACAGCCTGGGTACATGGCACAGGCATATTATACATCAGAGTGGGACAATTAGCTATTCATATGGATAAAGTAAAAAATTTACTTTTATGATGGTATAGATAAAGAAATCCAATTCCAAAATTAAAATCTCAAATGTAAATGGCAAGATGTTTTTTTAATTTTAGGGAAATATAAAGATTTCTGATTTTGAGGTAAAGGAGGATTTCTTAATCAGGACACCCTAAGCATAGTCCCTATACAAATACATTGATAAATTGGACTACATTGAACGTAAGAACTTCTGTTCATCAAAAGGTACCATTAAGAGTGAAAAGACAAGGCCAAGTTGGATATTTGCAGCTTATATAACTGACCAAGAATTAGTATCCAGAATTTATGATTCTACAAATGAAAAAGTAAAAGAAAAACAACCAGTAGAAAAATAAGCAAAAGACATGAACAGGTAATTTCAGAAAGGGAGGAACATGAATGGCAGGTAAACATATGAAAAGATACTTCAGCTTATTAATCAAGATCACATGAGATATTGTTTTATACCTTTTACATTTTGCACTAGATGAGCAAATACTGTGAAGTCTGACAATAGTAATATCGGCCAGAAGGTAGATCAATAGGAACTTGTATATACTTCTAGTAAAAGTATAAATTGCTTCAATCACTTTGGGAAGAAATTTGTCCTTATCTTGTAAATTTTAATATTTGCATATCCTATAGTCTTGCAATTCTGCTCATATGTACATCTAATAGTGAACCTTGTACGTGTACCCACTTGTACCAGGAGACTTGTACAAGACTGTTCATAGCAGCTTTTGATCACAATTAAAAACTAGAAATCAATCCAGTTGTCCATTAACAGAAAGATTGGTAAATATGATATAGTCACACAATGGAATATTATATAGCAGTGTAAACAAATGGACCATGCAACAAGGTGGGTTTTAAAACACAATGTTCAGTAAAAACGGCAAGTTAGAAAACTACAATGTGACATCATTTTTCCCATAAAACTCATAAACAAGCAAAACTATGATATTCTTTAGTGAGATGTAAACTGTCTATCTATATATATGTGCAACAAATTTATTTTTTAAAAAGGGAATCATGAATACAAAATTTAAGATAATTTATTTCTGGCTGGGAGGAAGGGAGATGGGATAGGGAAATAGCATACAGGTAGATGGAACTACGTAATTGTTCTAGTTCGTAAATTGGGTAATTTGTTCATATGCTTTTGTATATATCACTAAAATAATCAAAAAATAATTTATAAAAACCCAGATTGCTCAAAGAGGTATATCTGTTCTCTATCACCCCTTTTTAGAGAAATGCCTATCTGCAGAAAAGAGTTAACATAGCAGGCCCAAGCTCCTATCCTTGGAAAGCCCTGCTTGCAAGGTTGGCCCTTTGTTGACAACTGGAAACTTGCATTTTGGGAGAATTCCCACATTCCCAGAACTGATAAGTGGCTCACTGTACCTAAACTGTTTGTACAAACAACATGGTTTATGCTAAACACCTGCTTTCCTTCTGGGAGTCTGGAATTTGGGGCAGTTGCCAGGCAGGGAGTGCCTATGTGACCAGCCCCCTCCCAAAAAACACCCTGAGCCCTGAGTCTCTATTGAGCTTCCCTGGTGACATTTGACACATATTGTCACAACTTATTACTGGGAGAATTAAGCATGTCCTGTGTGACTTCAGTGGGAGAGGGACCTTTGGAAGTTTGGACCTGGTTTTCCCCACTTCACCTCATGTTCTTTTTCCCTTTGCTGATGGTACTTGTCATCCCTTTGCTATACTAGGTTATAGTTGTATTCATAGCTGTGTGCCAAGTCCTAGTTAATTACTGAATTTGAGGGTGGTCTTAGGGACCTCCTGACGCAATTTACAACTTAGAGTTGTGCTCTTTTGTTATAAAAACATCAAGCAGGTTGGCAGCTAAACATTAGTAGTTAATATATCATTCCAAGTCTACTTCATGTAATCATACTTTGGCAGGGAGTGGAACATGAGGGGAGTTTAGGTTGTCTGTTGAAAAAGGCAGTCTAGGCAGAATTGTGTTATGGAGAGGTTTACAAGGCAAATAATGGTAAAAGGTGCCTTCTGGATTGCACACTAGTTATCGGTGTTACCAACAAATACGTTATATTGTATACATCGTCCCCTAAATGATTCCCTTTTTAAATTTGTGTATGGTTGGGTTCAAAGCACTGAAGTAAAAATTACATGGTCATAGATTTCTTTATTACCTTCCCAATGGAGGAAGTGATTGCTTTTCAGATGAAATTGTATTACCAAATGTCTCCTGTAAAAATCCTTATCCTGCATGTAATGTTTTTTTCCAGAGATGTATTACATCATAATTTTGAGAGTTATAAGCCTGAGGTACAAGAGCTGATATGTGTAGCTGATCGTTTGGGATCACTGATGCAGTATGAAACACCTGGTTTCCTGCCAAACAAGAGAATACACAGAGGTATTCTGGAAACGATCTGAAAATGGAAATATTTCTGACATAAGAGCAAGGATTGTCAAACCACGTTGTGCTTTTTCAAAATTGAGTTTACTCAAACCCTACATTTGATCAAAGCAGAAATGTGTATAATCCTTCATACTGAATTCTGAGAGAAGACTGATTCCAGCCTTGTCTTTTTTGGTTTTGCTATAGTGTACGTGTACAATATAGATCTCAAATCATTACTGTAAAACAGACAGCTCATCCACAGGAGCTGTGTCCTTGCTGTAAGAGGGAGGAAGAATTTGAGCTTCCACTTGGCTTCAGTAGAAGGCAGAGTTGGGAGGAGACCACTATGGGGGTGTCTCTAGTTTTGTCTGACAGATTTTAATTTTAGTAGAACCGTCACGACTGATTGGTTCCTCAGTCTTCAGACAAGATTGGGTCTTCTTGTATTACCAGTACTTATGATTCTCTCTCTGTATAATTCTTGAATTATCACTGAGCCTCTTTATTGAGGAAAATGTAAAGTAAGCAAAAGTCTGTCCCTCTAAAGTATACTTATGAACCCTGTTTCCTCAATATTTCTTGTCTTTTAGCCATGGGTTTGGCAGCATTGGAAGTCATGCAAGCTGTACAACGTACATGGACCAACTCAAAGCTTCGAATGAATGGAAAAACTCGGCTGATGCAATGGAGAGATATGTTTGACATTGCAGTAAAATGGAGAAGGTAATGTTTAAATGAGAATAAACTAGAAGCCTTATTTTTGTAAAATAGTATGTCCCCTCTAGCTAACAGATTTTGAATCCTGTTTTGCTTACTAATAATAGGCCTTATAAATTACGTTTTCCTTGCTAAAATTTGTCAGAAATTCCTGGTATCTTTAGTCTTTGAAAGATATCCAACTAATATATATGTTATGGAATTGATTGTTAGGTTTCTAGCACATTTCCAAATGTAGTGTTTTAGAAAAAGCAGTCTCTTTGAAAGAGCAGACTATTTTGTTTGGTACCTTTGAATGAACTTTAGTATACCAGTTCCTTTGTATTTGAATTATACCTGGCTACCCAGTTATAATTGGGGGAGGAACCTTTTGATACTCATTTTCATGAGGAAAATAATGTTCTACTAGAAAACCTTTTCTGGCTTCTTAATTGGTACAATTGGAACATCTCAGGTTTGTGAGCCATATTTTTAGATGTAATGGACTCAGCAGTTGCTTTCTCTCTACTTTTGCAAAGACTTCCACATGTTTTATTTTTAATGCTTTTGAACACTTCTAGGTTTTGGAACGTTTTCATCTTTAACAAGCTCTGTTTTATAGGATTGCTGATCCAGACCAGCCTGTGCTGTGGTTAGATCAAATGCCAGCACGAAGTCTTAGCAGAGGCTTTAATAATCACATTAATTTAATCAGGTATGAGCCTTTTGTGCATCTGTCGTGTTTTTATAGGAGTTCATTCTAAGCAGTTTGTGGCAACCATGAGCGATTCATTGCACCTGTCCCGTTGACTTTTTGATATGGGAACACATAAATTCTCTCTGTACCTACAGAGACCTGCTTGCATCCCTTTCACCTAATCCATCTGCGTAAAGAAATGCAGTATATACCATCCTCCTTCCCAAGGGTCTTCTCTTTGATGCAGTACTCAATTGAAGGGAGACTGCTAGGTTGTTGCCTAGGGTGTCAAGTCTTTAAGGGGTTCCTAAAAAACATCGTGGAAAGTAATTAGATGGAGAACACTACATTTACCATAACTCTTTCTGATAATACTGTGTTGCTGAAAGAAATTCTTTGACAAGTCTGTTGTGGTAGGAGAAAGACCCCTTCTCATCCCATACACACACACATAAAGGACTTGGATAAATAACAATATCTGGTCTCTAAGCTGCTTTTTTAGCCGGATCTTTTATCTTATCAAAAGCATATGCAAGTTGGGACGTGACTGAAATGTTTACTTCTTTACCCTGCCTTTCATTTGCTTAGCCACCCTCTAAATAAATACTGAGGAAATATTAAAGATTATCAGCCTGAAGGGGGACCTGTATTATTAGCCTGTCCTTTGATAAATTTTGGATAAAATTTACAGATGAGGTCGTTTGTGTCAAACTAAGATGTTTCTAGTTCGAGAAACCTGCTTCAAGAAAATATTATTCTATGTAACTTTGATATTTAAGTATGGGTTTTAATGGAGCTATCCTCTCTATATTTTTTTAATTTCTAGAAAGTGAATTTTCCCCTCTCCCCCATGACTTGTGTATTTTCCCAACCCTTGACTCTGAGCAAGCAAATTTCCCAAACTGTTTTGCTATATTCTCAGCAGCTCTTATTCTTATTTTTTTAATGTACTTTGAAATTAGATATTGTTCTAAATATACTCTTTTGAAAAATGATTCTTTCTTTTTCCCCCCTCCCTTACAGGGGTCAAGTGATTAACATGAGATACCTGGAATATTTTGAGAAAATACTTCATTTTATTAAAGATAGAATTCTTGTTTATCATGGGTAATCCTTCAATTTTCTCCTTCATAGTAACAGATTAATTTTATATATCTTATATTTGTTATATTTACCTTGAAAACAAAGCCTATTGACATACTAAACAAAATACAAGTTTTTACAAGGGGGTTGGAGCCTTTCATAATAGCTTATTAACCTAATTTTTAATAGTTTCATAAAATCCATGGACCGCAATTGAGAGTTTTTAACCTTAGAGAAAACCGTGCAACTTTTCTAGTCTCTTTCTTCTGCAAAGCAAGATGTTTCTTTGAATTTATCTATTATGGATTTCAGCTTTAATATTCAGTCTCCCTGAGTGGAAAGATGCTGTGTACAGATATAACAGTGAGCAGAACACCAGGAAAAAAAGTAATTCTGAATGATTAGTTATCACCAATTAAATATAAAATTGGTGTAAAAGCAGGGTATACCTCCATTTGAGCAACTTTAGAAAGAAAAGAACACATACTTCTAATTTCAGAGCTGGTATGGAAGGATCAAGTCTTTATGACCAAACCTGTACCAGTACATGTATACACAAAACACTGGCTGTCAATCCGTTTTGCTTTCTCTATTTTTGCCTTCTGGATGGACTGCTGTTTATTTTCTTAATTCTCATCTGCAGCCCCAAATGAATTAGGATTAAACCATTCTATGATTTAGAAACATAGTTGTGGTCTACCATTTTGAATACCAGTTATACTCAGAATTAAGGAAAATTCATTTAAATTCAAAGTAATAGCATAACTGTTACATTTCAGCATTAACCTCAGTTCCCAACTCTCTCTTTCTCTTTTTAAAGAGCTAATAATCCTAAAGGATTGTTGGAAGTTAGAGAAGCTCTGGAAAAGGTACACAAGGTAGAAGACCTTCTTCCAATTATGAAGGTAAATTTATTATCAAAATCTCTGTAGGTGTTTTTAGGAAGCAAAACAAACTAAAGAACTTTTAAAAAAGAACTCATAATTGTTAAACACGTTTATTAATATTATGCTGTGTTTTAAAACCCATATTAGTGAAAACACTAATATGAAAATACTCTGAATAATAACCAGAATAAAATGAAACAGGCAGCAAACTCAACAGAAGAACTAATTTTGTGGAAGCAGTTAACAGAGGAAACAGAAGAAAACCTAAGATACATATATAATTGATTTCTGCCTCTGACCACAATGGAATAACTGGTACTCAATTGACCTTCCACACTAGAACAGTTATAAAACTGGACAAAATACAAGGCAACTGTTTTCAGTCATTGAACAATCTCAGGACTGTGATTCTTGAGAGAATGGAAACATACGAGGTGAGCCCCACTTTCACCCCACCTCTCTGCCTGGGAATATTTACTGGATCACTGAACAGGTTTTTGGAGCCCAGGCAGGATACAGTGGTCTTGCTAAGCTAAGGACGCAGAGATCGGAGTTTGGATCTGTCAAAGTGACTAGAATTTGCAGGGCAGGGTACAGAAAAGAAGGAAGCCAGGCTGGGTGGGGAATGCCCAGGGGTCAGCATGGGTGTTCCTTGTCACCCTTGTGCTGTGAGAGACTGAGAGAGAGACTTAGCAGAGAACAGTTGCTGTGGGGACAAGAGCTGAGTAGAGATGTAGAAGTTTTGTTGCTTATACATGGCCTGTATCTCTAAGCCAATTCTGCATTAACTCACTATCCTCCCCACTACGTGGAACATGACTCCCAGGGGAGTAAATCTCCCTGGCAACGTGGGACATGACTCCCAGGGATTAGCCTTGCCCTGGCATTGTGGGATTAAGAATGCCTTCTTGACCAAAAGGGGGAAGAGAAATGAAACAAAATAACGTTTCAGTGGCTAAGAGATTTCAAATAGAGTCAAGAGGTCATGCTCAAGGTTATTCTTATGCATTATATAGATTATATATATTATATAGTTTCCAGTGTCTGAGAATAGCTAGAAGGAAAAACCTGAAACTATTGAACTGTGATGCAGTAGCCTTGATTCTTGATGATGATTGTATAAATATATAGCTTTTATCGTGTGGCCATGTGATTGTGAAAATCTTGTGACTGACTCTTTCTGGATCCAGTGTATGGGCAGATGAGGAATAAAATAAAGATCAAAAAATAAATATAAATAATAGGGGGGGATACGGGGTATGGGATGTTTTGAGTGTTCTTTTTTATTTTTATTATTTTTAATTTTTTTTGGAGTAATGAAAATTTTCTAAAATTGATTGTAGTGATGAATGCACAATTATATGATGATACTGTGAGCCATTGATTGTATACTTTGGATGGATTATATGGTGTGCGAATATGTCTCAATAAAATTACATTAAAAAAAAGTCTAGCTATACACTGTTTATAGGAGACACCTACAAGATGGCATTTACAAAGTTAAAGGGGAAAAGGTGTACCAGGCAAATGCTAATGAAAATATGGTAATATCAATATCTGAAATATTTGAATTCAAGGTAAAAGGCACTACAGGGGACAAAATTATATTAATTGAAAGTATAATCCATTAAGAAGTTATAACTTCATGAACCGTTTATCCTCCTAAGAGTGTAAGTACCCAAAAATGTGCTGATAGCAGGTAGCTTGCTTTTGCAATTAATGGTTTGGACTTTAATATAAAACTTGAATAAATGTTCTCTTCATAGCTGTAGAAGATAAAATTGATTTACAGCAAATAAAATTTAAGAAATAACCAAAGCTTATTCATTTCTAAGGAATAATCAGGAAGCTTCAGGTAACGAACAAAGCACTGAACTTAAGAATCTGTAAACCAGACTCTACATCTGCCTCTCTAAGCTTGGGCAAGCCAGTGACATGACCAAAGTCCCAGTGTCTTATCTGCTAAAAGCGAAGTGTCTCATGAACTAATGCAGTGGTTGTCAGCCTTCTCAAACTCACTAGACATGTTCAGATGCCCCCTTGACTACACTAAAATGAAATTCATAGAGAACATAACCCACCTGTTTGAAGTATTTGTAAAATTTGATATTGTGACAGCTTTCGCTGAAAATATGCAATGTATTTTTTTATGAAAAACCAAGTTGTAATGCATCTTAGATTCTGTAGAGGCTGATTATTAGAAAATAGCATGGACTTTGAAGCAATAAAAGCCTGGATTTAAATTCTTTCTCTGCTGTTTCCCAGTTCTGTAACTTGGGCCAGGTACTTTAACCTCACCAAGCTTTTGCCTTACCCCAAAATTGAGATCATACCCTATTTTACAGGTATTTTGTGAGGATTAAGTAAGAATTGGCATATAGTAAGTGTTTAACACATTTTCTTCTCTTTGTCCATTATTTTCAAAGATCATATTCTTTGTGAAAGAGTCTTGCCTGTTTCAGTTTCAGCTCTTGACTCTGATTATCTGAGTTGTCCAAACTTATGTCCCATTCATTCACTCCTGTCCTTTTCTGTACCTCTACTGAAAACATGATTTGTCTCGCTGGTTTTAGACACACTTTTCCCCCAGGAGTGTCTTATGTGAAGCAGGACTTCTTTTTATTTATTTATTGGTCCTCTTACTTTAAGTCCATCAATGCTTTAAAATTGGCAATGTTAAATAACTGATTTGAGGGGGTCAGTATTGGGGGTAATGGCAAAAACTGTTTATTGGCATTTCAATATTTGTCACAGATATTTTGAATAAAAGTTGACATCTGCAACTGCCTTCATACTCATCATACCTGAGGGCCACCATTCTTATATCTGTATAATTCCCTTAGCATACTTCTCTGTGGTCTGCAGAGTTGGAGTCTGTGTGTTTAAATGACATTCTCCAGTTGATGAATATAATTCAGAGTACTTTTCAGAAAAGTCATGGTAGACCCAACTGCTTTGAAGGAGCACCAACATGAACATAAGTTGTTTTGCACATATATATTGGGTACAACTGTTCTGCTAAGAATCAAAGTTGCTTCTTATCAAGATAAATGAATTTGAGAAAAACAAAAAGGAGCTCATAGACGTTAGCAGTACACCTTGTTCATTAAGAGAGCCTATTAGCTTTTTTGTGCTAAAGTTCTCTGCTGGACTCTAGTAGGGGTCATGGGGAGCGTAACTTGGGCTTTTAGAATTTGTGTGTTGTGGCATGAGGACAAGTAGAGGTATCCTCAGTAACTAACTGCTGGATCAGAGAATAGCGGTGTTTTGCATCAGGTGATTTCTGTGATACTTCTTAAAAACATCTAAGTTGGAGCCACCATTGGAGTTCACAGTTGGGGCTTACAATGAATTATAGATCACTAATGTTAATTTTCTTTTTCCCTGAAAGCAGTTTAATACTAAAACAAAGGATGGCTTCACTGTGAACACAAAAGTTCCAAGCCTCAAAGATCAAGGGAAGGAATATGATGGATTCACAATTACCATTACAGGAGACAAGTATGTATGCTTCATAAATGTGTATATGAATTAGGAGCTTGTGTCAAAAAGTGTGCATATGCGTGATATTGCTGTAGAAGCTGTGTCATATTGCGTTTTTGCTTTTATCCTGAAATGAAAATTACTGAGGTCCAGTGTGGAACTATAACCTTTATATTTTGTATGTGACATGTAGGATATTACAGTGGCAAAAAAGTGTTCTGATTGCTAAGTCTCACAACTTTCTAGATATTAAGGTCTAGTACAAATTGTGGAAAGTGTTCTTCTCGGTTCTTGAAGTTTAGGGGGAGGAAGGCTTTACTGACAAAGTGGAAAAAGATGAAAGGTTGGCAGATTGGAAGTTTGTAAACTTTGGTCATTGTAAAGTTTGTTTTTTTAAAAAAATTCAAGTTTTTGTGTATTACAAGAATACTGTAGTTTTACTGCATTTGGTATATACAGATAATCAAAAATAAAATTAAAATCATTAGGTTATTTTCTTTAAAAAGGGATTATATCATACATATTGTTTTGTAACCTGTTTTTGTTTTTTTTTTAATTTTAAGTTTTTTATTTTGAATGCTTTAAAACTTACAGGATAGTTACAAAAATAATACAGAAAACACCAGCATACTCCTAACCCCCGATATGCAGATCCACCAAATTTTAACATTTTTGTCACATTTGCCATATCATTCTTCTGTCTCTCTGTCATTCCATCAGTTCATCTCTCTGTCTGTGCATCTTACCATTACTCTTTGTCAGTTTATCACTCTTAACAGGTTACTTTTTCGTGAACTTTTTCCCATATCATAGTCCTATAAGCATTTTTAATAATTGCATGTATTCTGTTGTATGGATGTTAGGCTTTCTTTTAGTGATTTTTTGTTATTGGCCATTTAGGGTGTTTCCTATGTTTTTGCTTTAAAAATAACACTGTAATGAACATCTTTATTAGCTATAGTTTTATATACATCCAAAGTCCAAACTTCTTCTGGAAGCCTCCATATCCCTTGACTTTGAGGTAGAATTACTTTGAACCTCCCCTTGCCACCCCCTCAATTTCATAACATGTTCATATTAAAAGCCCTCCCAATGATTTCTGCCAATTCAGCAGTGGCTGTATGGCTGACTTTCTCCTGGCCCCTTCTGCCTTTTGGGCTCTGGCTTTCTCATGTAAAGAAGTCTCTTCATTTCAAAACTTTCTCATACGGGCCTTCATGAGTAAACACCAGTGAAGCAACTATCAGATTTTGTTGCTTTTCCTTATCCTTGAGATCTCACTTTCTCTACCAATCCACTTACCAAAGTACTTCTCTAAGAAAGATTATCCTCCACTCAAAAATAAATTGCAGGGTTTGCTGTTGAAGTAAAAATTTTCCCCTCTTTTTACACACCCATGATGTATATCCCCAGATTAAATTCCCAGACAGAAAAAGAATTACTGAGTAAAAAGGTACATGAAATTCCTTCTCCCTCAAATGTAGTCTCTTTGTTCAGCTGTTTCCCCCACTCGTTGCCATGAACTGTTTCTTTCATCCCATCACCCTTAGTCTGGGCCTCACGACCTCTTGCACAGACTCATAACTGACCTCCCCATTGCCTGTCCATCTCTGCTTCCCTGCCAGATTAATGTACCTTAAGGCTTTACCCCACTGGGGCATTCCCCTTGCTCCAGAAGTCTCTTGCCCTTCCCGTACCCTACCACTGTCTGTAGATACCAAAACCAACCCCTCTGCCAGGCATTCAAGGCCTTCTGTAATGTGACCTCAAACAATATTTCCAGCTTAACCTTGAACCATTTTCCTGTAGGAACCTGGCCTGTTAACTAGCCAAGTTGAGTTCACCTCCCACTTTTCCCATCTCTGGGCCTCTGGTCATTATGTTCCTATTCTTTAAAACCTACCTTCAGGCTACTTGTTCCATGAAGCATTCCCTGTATTTCCTTCCATGTCTTCCCAATTAGATATAATTTCCCCTCTGTTGAACACCTGATGTTCTGGCCTTAAGCATGATCTCATAATAATTTGTGACTTTGTTGCTTCGTCTCTATAAGCAGCAACTTTGCCTGGCTTTTCTTTATAGCTCTAAGTACAGCATTTAGCTAATGCCTTTATACAGTACCCATTGCATCAATTATATCTTCCATAGAGCCTTGCATGAAGCTAAAGCATGAAAACAGAAGAATATTTATAAACAACAGCAGTGGATTCTCTGAACTTCATAACACTTCTTGTTCCTAATTTGTAGTCATAATGGGGTAACTGACTGATAAAATATTTACTAGCCATTTAAATTTATTCTTCACTACATGTTGTTGTTTTTCCCTGTATTAGTTTAAGCTCATATTATAAATACATATAGTTAGACTGAGCAAGATGACATTTAGCCTTTATATCAAATTTTATGAAAAAAATTGCATGCTTATGAAACGTACTGTATCTGTCTATAGTTAGAAAGGTGTGCTACATTCTTAAATATGTTTATGGGACTCGATATCATAGTGTTACATTAGCATGCTATTTTTTTTTTTACTGTCTGTTTGGCTGTTTAAAGTGTATATAATCAATGCCTTTACACACATTCTTGTATTTTTAGAGTTGGCAATGTACTATTTTCGGTGGAAACTCAAACCACAGAAGAAAGAACACAATTATATCATGCTGAAATAGATGCACTTTATAAAGACCTGACAGCAAAAGGAAAAGTATTGATTCTTTCATCAGAATTTGGGGTAGGTTTTTGTTTGTTTCCATTTTATCCCCTTTTCCTGTGATCTTTGTAAACTTTTTAAAAACCCTGCACTTTCATTGTGACTGTACATCTTATGCTTGAAATCAGTTTTAATTGATCTATAAATATTTCTTTTAAAAATATCCTTATAAGATTAATTCCCTTATTTAATAACTGTAGTAACAGGGATTAGGGGGAGTATAATAAATTTATATAGTTAGAATCTATCCTACATTATCATATTTTTGGACTCTGATAAGATTTAAATGAAAAAGTTGGTCCATATTGAAAATAGCCTGTGCCTCACCTCTTTCTTCCATTTTCTTCCTGTCATTGTTGCTGTTCCTTTGGATCACAGGTTTTTAATCAGCTTTTGAATTTAAACTAGATGATGTATTTCATTTGGCAATGAAAGTAGACTGGAGTTGCGAATATTTTGCATCTCCAACCCTTTCCTAGTCTGTTCCCTCTCCCCTTAATTGCCTGCCCCAACTAATGTGGGAGCTCCTTGGAGGCAGGCTTTCTGTCATGGTCACCTCTGAGTTCTCAAGTGGATGCCTGTGACCCTCAGGAAGTCACTTTATTCTTCTGACATTTAATTAGTTCATACATATAATTAGGCCATCTAAGTTTATATGTATAATTAAGCATATTTGTCATCTAAATATCAGTGTAGAGTAGGAGGTTTATCAGAGTCTTTTGTGTACAAATACATGTAGTTTAAGAAAGCAGAATATTTGGTATTAAGTGCTTTGTTTTATTTTAATCACAATATACATTTTGACATTCAAATAACAAATGGAGACTGAGATATTTATGTTTATCAGAAAATGTTGCAGTTTCAAAAGACAGCTTGGACAACACTGCTCTAAATTGAACTGTATGTCTATTCTTTCATTAAAAAAATGATACAAAAGAGTATAACATATTCAAGAATGTGAAAGGTAAGTTCTTGTAGGGGAGGAATGAAACAATCTTTTTCCTGATGTATATGATTCTTATATATCTTGTTGCCTCATAAAAATTTGCTTATTATCTAATATTTAAGTTCTGATGAGTATGTGTTTTTTTTCTAGGAGGCTGATGCTGTTTGTAACTTAATTTTATCCTTAATTTATTACTTTTATAATTTAATGCCACTCTCTCGAGGATCCAGGTAAGTGATATCCTACAAGTAAAGGTGTCCTCTATTTTTTCTCCCCAAATCTACATTAAAAATGAGTTCCTTAATTACCACATCATCAAAAAGACTTAGAAAGATAGTTCTAATATAATGTGCTAATTTTATTTAATATAGTTTAGTAGTTCTAATACAGCTTAATAGGCTAGGGATTCATTCATTCAGTAAAAATTTACTGTGTGCCATGCATTGCACTCACAGTGTATTTTGATTTTTGATATTTACCAGACTGTTTCCACTCTTACCTGCCCCACCCTGCCATGGCTTTTAATTGACCCCTAGTCTTAATGTTATATACTATTTTTTCACAAACCGTTCCTTAATATTTTTATTATTTTGGATAGAGTCTTCTTACTTGTATGTATGCATTAAGGTTTTGTTTTGTTTTTTAAGTATTATTAAAGCAAGGGCTGTATCTGTAGAGTTTTATTTTTATTCTCTTTTACCCTGTACTGTGTGCCGTAAATCATGCAAATGGCATTTTGCTGTTGCTAGCACATATTTAAGATATTTTGGCTAAAATAATATGCTTGAGTGTCTGTATCTTTAATTAATGCTTTAGAAAGTAAAATTCCCTTAAGTGTGGTAGTAAGTTTTGTTATATTTAGAGACATTGAAACAAAATAGGAACAGAAATATCATTATTGGCATAATTATTATTAGTTGTGTCCACTGAATATGTGATGTGCATTAGACTATTCATACTACCTAGTATCAGTCACTTATGCAGGGTCTAAGTGTGCAAAACATGCTGCATTTTATCATCTGTCTTCACAGCAGCTCTCTTGGCTGTGTGATATATGAAGGGAGTAAAACTCCCATCACCTTTGACTCCATCCCTCTTTTCCCTACATCTCTTCAGTCCCTAAATCCTGTTGATTCTGCCTCCTAAACCTGTTTTCTTTCTTATCCTGGCATCTATTCCCATAGTTCAGACCCTTATCACCATAACCTTTCTAACTAGTCTCCCTGCTTCCAGACTTTTCTCCTTCCCCCAGACTACTATCTATCCTCCCCCAAACCACTCGTTATTTCTCTAAAATGCACATATGCTTACAGTTTTCTCCAGGACCTTCTCAGTACCTGTCTTAGTTTGCTAATGCTGGAGAATGCAAAACACCAGAGATGGATAGGCTTTTATAAAACGGGGGTTTATTTCACTAAACAATTACAGTCTTAAGGCCACAAAGCATCCAAGGTGACACCTCAGCAATCAGGTACCTTCACCGGAGGATGGCCAGTGGTGTCCGGAAAACCTCTGCTAGCTAGGAAGGCAGCTGGCATCTGCTCCAAAGCTCCAGCCTCAAAACAGCTTTCTCCCAGGACGTTCCTTTCTAGCAAGCTTGCTTCTCTTCAAAACATCACTCCCAGCTGCACTCTCTTTCTTCCCCCCAAGTCAGCTCATTTATATAGCTCCACCGATCAAGGCCCACCCCGAATGGGTGGGACCACGCCTCCATGGGAACATCTCATCAAAATTATCTCCCACAGCTGGGTGGGGCACACTCCAAGCAAATCTAACCAGCACCAAAACGTCTGCCCCACACAAGACCACAAAGATAATGGCATTTGGGGGACACAATACATTCAAACTGGCACATTCCACCCCCTGAACCCCAAAATGACATTATCTTTCCAAATACAAAATATATTCATTCCATCACAATATCACAAAAACTTAAATCATTTCAGTAACAAAAGTTAAGTACAAAATCCCATCAAAATCAGTTTAGGCTTGGTCAGTTCTAAGGCATAATTCCCCTCTAGCTGTGGATCTGTGAACCTAGAACAAGTTATGTGCTTCCAATATATAAAGGAGAGACATTCATAGGATAAACAATTCCATTGCCATAAGGAGAAACAGTAAGGAAAACAGGGTTAACAGGAGCAAAACAGTTCCTAAAACCCGCAGGACAAACTCCATTAGATTTCAAAGTCTGAGAGTCACTAACAGAACGATGTTGCATCCTTGGGGCTTGAGAGAGCGGGAGTCTAACCCTTCCTAAGGGCCTTTCTGGCAGCCCTTTCCTCTCCAAACGCTTAGGTGAGTGCTCCAACATGTCCACACATTGGGGAGACCACCTTCTCGGCCCCACCCTCCTCAAACATCGGGGCAGCTCCCGGATTCCCTTCCATCTCCGGGGCACACGCTCAACCCCTTCAGAACAGTGTGGTGGCAGCCAGGCTCTCCCCAATTCCCTGGAAATGTGCTCCAACCTCTTTGGGACCTGAGGTGGCAAAACTCTTCCAGAGCATCGAGGCGGAAAGCCCGCCCTCGACCTCCAGGGCAAACTCACCCTTTCCATGCGTGTGGGCTGCTCCGCTCTCCCAGCCCGAGACCTCCTGACTCCAGACGTCATCCTCCATGGCTCTGTCTTTGAAGAGATTTTTACTTTAATTTTTTCCTTATCTGTCTCCTCCAATCCAGACCGGCAATGGCTCTGTCTATAAAGATCTCGCAAAAATTCTGTTGGCTTCGCATGAAGCATGCAGGGGTCAAAGCCATTAGACAATAGGACTTTCCACAAATCCTTTCTGCTTAACTCCTTTTTCAATCTTGGCTTGTACTGAAATGGCGGCTGGGTTCCATGTTTGGTTATGTCCTCACGTTGGGCTGTAGCTTCTGGGATTCCACCCCCTGGAAGCTCGTAATTTTCTAAGCCATCAGCTTCTGGTTTCTTTGAACCCAAGAGTTCAGTTCTAAGTTTATCTCTCTCCACTCGCATTTTACTATAAGCTGCAAGGAGAAGCCAGGGTATATCCTCCACAGATAGTCTGGAGATCTCCTCAGCTAAGTATTCCAGGTTGTCACTTTTAAATTCTTCCTTCCATCTGACACCAGGACTCAATTTTGCCAAATTTTGTGCCACTTTAAAACAAGGATCACTTTTCTTCCAGTTTGCAACAACACATTCATCATTTCTGCTCAAGTCCTCATCAGAAGTATCTTTAGAGTCCATATTTCCATAAACAGTCTCTTTAAAGCAGTTTTGGCCTTTTCTATCAAGCTCCTCACAACTCTTCCAGAAACTCCCCATTATCCATTTAAAAAGCCGTTCCAACATGTTTGGTATTTGCAAACTCAGCAGCAAAAGCACCCCACTTCTCTGGTACCAAAATTTGTCTTAGTTTGCTAATGCTGGAGAATGCAAAACACCAGAGATGGATAGGCTTTTATAAAACGGGGGTTTATTTCACTAAACAATTACAGTCTTAAGGCCACAAAGCATCCAAGGTGACACCTCAGCAATCAGGTACCTTCACCGGAGGATGGCCAGTGGTGTCCGGAAAACCTCTGCTAGCTAGGAAGGCAGCTGGCATCTGCTCCAAAGCTCCAGCCTCAAAACAGCTTTCTCCCAGGACGTTCCTTTCTAGCAAGCTTGCTTCTCTTCAAAACATCACTCCCAGCTGCACTCTCTTTCTTCCCCCCAAGTCAGCTCATTTATATAGCTCCACCGATCAAGGCCCACCCCGAATGGGTGGGACCACGCCTCCATGGGAACATCTCATCAAAATTATCTCCCACAGCTGGTGGGGCACACTCCAAGCAAATCTAACCAGCACCAAAACGTCTGCCCCACACAAGACCACAAAGATAATGGCATTTGGGGGACACAATACATTCAAACTGGCACAGTACCTTTGACTCAAGTTCAGACTCAGGGCCATTCCCTGCCTTGCCCTGGTTTACTTCACAGCCCAATCATCTCTTTCTTTTACCTGCCCTTTTCTCTACCCATGTGAAATTTCTTCTGGTTCCTTCTGTTTGCACAGTCCACCACACTTCCATGGTGTTTTCCATAACTTCACATCAGTGCACATGCTTTTCCTTCTGTTTCAGCCATGTTTCCCTGCCTCCTCCTGTCTACCCTGCTCCATCCTTCTGAAATGCAGCTCAGTTATCCATAGCCTCTGTGAAGCCTCACCTGGTACACCATCCCTGGAAAATACATGGTGACTTCACATATTATAACTGTTTATAGAATAAAACTGATTAACAATTGTTCTTTATCTTAATAGTGTAATAGCTTATTCAGTGATCGTGGGAGCACTGATGGCAAGTGGAAAAGAAGTAGCAGGAAAAATTCCCAAAGGGAAGGTATGTTGGAGTTGGGATGGGAAAATGATTGTGTGTTAAATCTTAATCTGTGGATTTTTATTTTAAGGTGCATGAGTTGAACAAATTTCAAACTGTGTCTTTCTTTTATTTAATCACATTCCTAAATGTCTCTCTTTCAGTTAGTTGACTTTGAAGCTATGACAGCCCCCGGTTCAGAGGCTTTTAGCAAAATAGCCAAAAGCTGGATGAACTTAAAAAGGTAACTACTTGATGGATGGACAAAAGTATATTACAACTGAAGAGGGGGGAAAAGAGCTTTCTATAACTTTTGGAACTACCTGGAAATGGAATTGTTTTATTCAACTTTAAAAGATGTTATACAATGAGTTTAATCTACTTTTTCAGGGTTAAAATGTTTTGCTGTCATATAAGACCCTTTGAAGGGTGACAGTATGAACACAGAATAAATAAAAATAAGGGAAGAAATTGAGAGAGAATAAATGTCTTATTTATATAATCAGATATTATTTCCCTTGGTTAATTTATCTTTCACCCCTAACTCTTAGGGTCAATATTCAGCAGTGAATTTGGAACTGTAAGTTGAAGCCATTTCAGACTTACTGAGGGGTAGCACTTAGTCTTCTGTGTTGTTTTTTTACCTGCTCTCTAAATTTTGAGAATTGTAATTTAGGTAAGGAATGCATGAAAGTCAATAAATGCTAATTGGCAGTTATTTCTGATTGTTACTGTGGGAGGGGTCTAGCAAACTGTGATATTTCCTAGCTCTTGTTTCCAGAAGCACAAGGATAGGATCATGTGAATTAAACTTTCTGATTCTTTAATAGTAAATAATCAGCGGGTCTTAATATTGACCTTACTCATTCTTGCTCCCCATCTATGTTTTTTACATCCTAAGCACCCACAGTTTTGCCTTTCAAATCTTCTTGCCATAGCTACCATCTTATAATTGCTGGGTAATTTGTTTTCTGTTTAAAACCAAGAAATTCATTTCTATAGTCCACTGGTACTCAATTTTTTAATATTACATTTAACTTTGTGATTGAAACTTCTAACAGTTATATGTTGTCCTGTCATATTCCTGTTTCAGGTTTACTAGTTTGCACATTTTTTTCTTAGTAAAATGACCATAAGGTCAAAGATCTTGCTTCTTTTTCTTACATAATTTTAAAGGTTAATCTTTCAACAATTCTTTAAGGAAAGAATAATATCACTATATTTTGCCATTAACATTTAATGATGTACTTTGACATATGTTATCTCACTCATAATAACTCTGTGAGGTACACTGTCCCTATTTTTATAAATATGGGAAGCAGAGGCCTTAGATAAGTGACTAAAGCTAATAAGGAACAAAACGGGAACTAAAACCTGTGTCTTCTAATTCAGAGTCAAGAATGTTTTTACTGCATAAAACGTGTGGTCCATAGTCTTTGTAAAAATCAGAGAGCTTTTCTTGCCCCAAAGACCCTGGCTCAGTTTCCAAGCAGGTTAAACTTGAGTTTATTGCTATTCCAGTTCTTGCTTTAGAAGGGATCTGTTCTGTTAACAGCTCTTCCCTACTTTTCTAATATTGTCTGATATACTATACATGTGGAGTGTTGGAAAATGAATATAACAATGAGAATAAATATAAGCTTTGCTTTTTTTTTAAATTTTGTTAATTTTCATGTCCCCTCTTTGTTTTTTTCTTTCAGTATTTCTCCTTCTTATAAGATTCTTCCATCAGTATCAGAGACGTTTCCAACGTTAAGATCAATGATAGAGGTGCTAAACACAGACTCTTCTCTACGATGTCTTAAGAAACTCTGATTACTCTGTAGTATTTATACGAGTAAAAGGCCGGGACCTCTTGCTTCTTAAGTTATTTTTTTAAACGTGGAATTATAAAGAAATTAGGTCCTTTATTACTTTTGATACCAATTTTTGATAGGAATTGAATACTTGAAATCATTTTCATTATTTTTCTGAACCATGTCAAAAATCATGAAAGAGGGCTTTTGGGGGAAGAAAAAGCTTATGTCTGGGAGGGAAAAGTGTATGTATTGGCCAGTGGCCTATTGGCTTGCACTTTAAAGTCATATGACTACTCCCTTACAGCAAAAAAAGTTTACTTCAAAGACCAAAAATTAAGAACTAAAATTAACAGAACCAACAACAAAACAGGAGTGCTTTCCTTCCTTTAAATATTTGGTTATTTTTCAAAGACTTTTTTTTTATGCACTTTGTGAGAGAGTATCTGTTTTTTCAACTCATGTAGTCTCCATGGATGAGGTCTACGTTTTATTTGAATTATGGAAGATTCATGGGCCATTGATATGTGCCATAGAATTCACACGGCCAGGAGCACTTATTTTGTATGATGCAGACAGTATTTGCTAATGACCCAAACACTGAATTATGGAAACATGAGTGTTTTTTCTTTTTTTCTTTGTCAGGGAAGAAAATAACAAGGGTGACTTCTATACATCACCACCAGTGTTTGGCACTGGATTATGTATGTTTTTATTTTGTGAACTAGTTTCGCTTTCAGGTATGCACCCTTCAGAAAATTACTGATTTTTTTTTTTCCATCAGGGTCAATGACAATGAACAAGTAAAATTAGTTAATTAAAATGTCATTTCTAATTCACTTTCATTTTCTATTCTTTGATTCTGTTAAAGAGTTAAAACTGTTTACTACTTTCTGTTATTTGTTTTTTTTTCTCAAAATTTTGCTCAAGCGCAACATAACAATGTCTCCTAGGAGATTCTGTGCTCCTGAATGATTTAAATACTGCTGGGCATCAGCAGAGTTTTCTGTAAGCCTTGGTAGAATGTGGCACATTTGACCAATTTCCAGCATGTGTTGGACTTGCCCTTTGGACAGATGCTGTTGGGACACTGGTGTGCTTCAAAACAGCCACAGAGAAGTGGTTGATGTTCATATCTATCTGGTCTGGGTAACCACTGAAGGGGAAGGGGATAATGATATAAAACAGATTTCACAGCCACGGATTCATTTTCTTCTGAGACTAAGCCTACAACAAGGAAGGAACGGTGTCTTTATTTTCAGGTGAGGGAGCTGAGACTGGGAGAGCTGTGCCTCTCCTGAGGCCACTCAGCTGAAAGGGGTGGTACTGGGGTTCCAAACCAGCCCTCTCTGACGCCATGGCCTGGCTGTACCGCCACACTGTTGGGGAACCAGGGATTGAATTCTCAGTTCTCAAATCTCAGAAAACACTCTACGAAGCGAAATCCCCATGTATCTGTTTTGTTTCTTTGCACTTTTAACTTCATCCTGTTTTGATCAAGCTCATGCACTTGAATGAAGTCTTTCAAAACCAAAAAGTTTGCTGCATTCAGATATCCTCTACGGCAATGCAAAGCAAGATGAGAATTGCCAAGATTAAGCATAGGAGAATGAATCGATTTTTAAATTTTTCCCTCTTTCTGCTTTTATCTCAAGGTTAAAATCCTTCAATTTTTTTATCACTGTATCACCAACTCTTGAAGATTTTAGATTGTGAGATACCCATTTTTCAATCAGGGAAATGGCCCAAATAAAATAGATGACTTTTCTAAAATATGATAGCATGTATCTAAACCCCAGAATTAGAATGTATCCTTCTTAAAACTTAGTTTGCCAACTCCAAATTATTATGTTTCAGTTTTTATTTAAATAGCCTGATTTCTTCTCATGCACAACATTGGAAATAATGCTGAATTCTGTAATTGCAGATCTTCTGAGGAAGTGTTCCATCTTCTGCCCTAGGTCCCTAAATACTAGAGCCAAATTGAATGTGGTATGACCAGAACATTATGGGCTGTTTTGTTTGGTGGCAGAGCCTTTCTCTCCTGTTGGTGCTCCCGGCCCCATATTGGAGAGCTCTTGTGTCAAGAAGGCCATCATGATATGGAGTGCATGTTTATATCATTTTTAAAGTTCCCTCATTGCATCTACTGTTAAATTATGAAATTGCACTGGAAAATCAACCAGTTAATGGGATAATGATATTTTCTTATTTTTGCCTGCCTGTGTTTTCTAACTTCCTGTGCTGCACACGTATGCTTTTATAATAAAAAAAAGATTTTTTCATGGTAAAAAAAATCAGGGTTCCATTATATAGGTTGTCCTGTTTAAGTCTTAAAAGCAAAACAAAACAAAAAAAACACTTGTCTTTCTTAAAAATTAGAATTAGGTTTTCTTTTATCCCTAAACTTCTTTTATTAAGACTTTTTGATCATTTTGAGGAGATGGGATTGCTACCCTTATCCCTTAAAAAAATTTTTTTTTTAGAAGAAACCTACAGGTCTACAGAAAAATCATGTAGACACTACCCTTATCCTTTTGGTTTCATGGCATAAAAATCAAGAAATTGCCTATGTCTGTGAGGCCTTCAGCCTGCTCTCCCTCCACCTCTGAAGGTTTATTTCTGCCAGGGTCAGATGGGAGGATGAGAAGCCCTATTCCCAATGCCTTTCAGGTTTGTCTAATTGTATATAAGCATTTTGGTTCTCATTTCTTATAACTATTAGAAATTCGTTGGAGAATTTATTTACCTACCAATTGTTGATCTTGGGGTTCCTTACCCCCCTGTAGAATTTGAAATGTGTGTTAGAAGGGAACCCCAGATTATTCCAGGGTATATCCAGGATGTGGCTTTCCCTCACAGTCCACATGCAGTCTATTGCGAAGTACACTCTTTCCTCCCTCCAAAATAGCACCCATCTCCATCCCTCCACTTTTCTACATCTTCATTGCTACTTCCCTAGTCCATTGTAATATCTCTTGAACTACCTCAGTAGTCTTCTAAGTGGTCTTCTTGCTGCTATTCTGTTTAAACCCTTCACAGCTTCTCATTGCCCTTAAAATAAAAGTCCATCCTCTTACTGTACCCTACATGGCATGGCCTCTCTGTTTCCTCAGCCTCATCTCTCATTCCTCTTCCCCTGATCTATATGCTCTGAGCCTTTTCCTTCTTTAGAGACCTTACGATTAACACTGTCCAATGGAGCCTTCTGCAGTGGTGGAAAATGTTCTAGATCTGCACCATCCAATACATAGCCATTAGCTACATGTAGCTACTGGGCACATGAACTGAATTTTTAATTTCATTTTAGTTAATTTAAATTTAAATAGCCACATGTAGCTAATGACTTGTACTGGACAGCATAGCCTAGAAATTTCCAAGTTACACTTTAGAATATGTTTTTCCATAGAAATAATTCTAAATGATGTTCTAACGATGGTAATTTTAAAATATTATGTACTTGATGTCATAGACTTGTCTTAGTAGCTAAGCAATTGTAAAATTGCTCCAGAGTACAAGATGTTCAAAGCTTCAACAGACTAAAAAAATCCTCTAGTCCAAAAGTAAACTAGGAATGCTTTAGTGTAGAACCTCTTCAGTGTAGAAAGTGTGAGGGACAAGAAACTGACCTCCTCCAACTCTCCACTAATTACTCTCTGATAATTTGGGCATGAGGTTTATAAAATAAACATCCAGATCAGAGCAGAGATCAGCAAGATCACCTAAAGAATCCCAGTGTGTTCCAGACCAGCAAGATTTGACCGTACTGATGAACATACCTCAAGATGTCCATAATGGAGTCCCTTTCCTCAAAGTCTGTTCTTCCCCCCAGACTTCCCTAATTCAGTAAATGCACCCTTCCCACCCGGTGGCTCAGGCTCCAAACATAGGCGGCATCCTTGATTCTGCACTGTCCCTTCCCTATTTTCCAAATCACTACCCTGTCATCGCATCCCATCAAGTCTACCTTAAAATATATTCCATAGTGGATATTGGTGATGGTAGCATAATGTGAATATAATTAGCACACAGAATTGTATGCTTGAAGGTGGTTAAAACTGGAATTTTTTTACAATAGGGTTCACTGTGTTGTAAAGTCCTGTTTTTTTTTTTAAATTTTTATTCTAGTAGCAAATATATAGCCTAAAATTTCCCCCTTTTAACCACATTCACATATATAATTCAGCGCTGTTAATTACTTTCACAATGTTGTGCTACCGTCACCACCATCCATTACCAAAACTTTACAATCAACCTAAACAGAAACTCTGTACAATTTAAGCATTAACCCCACCCCACCCCCATTCCCTACCCCATCCCGGCCCCTGGTAACCTAATTCTAGATTCTGACTCTGAGCTTGCTTGTTCTAATTATTTGAGTTCTACATATATTTCCAAAGTAAAGTTTTTTTAAAGTATTTTTTTAAATCCCAGATCTGCTTAGATCTAACCATCTCTACTCATCCACAACCTCAAGCTATTTAAATTTAATTAAAAATTAAATGCAATAAAAAATGTATTCCTCATTTGTACTAGCCCTGCTTCAGGTACTCAGTCTCCTGTGGCTAGTGGCAGCTGTATTGGACAGCACGTATATGGAACATTCCCATCACAGAACTTTCTATTGGTCAGTACTGCTCTCCTGAAAACAGCTCCCCCTCCTACACTTCAGCGTTGGACAGTAATTAGAGTGTAGGAGTCCAGATTTTGAGAGGTTTAGGGTAAAAATCACAAAGTTTGGTGGCAGTGCAGGGGGACAAGGAAGAGAGAAAAGAGAAAAAGTCTCCAGCACCAGCCTGAAGAGATTCCATCTACTACTGATCCAGTTTGTCTAGGGTTAGGCCTAGGGAATCTGTGTTTTCACCAGCACCTCAGTTGATTCGTATGCAACACCATACTTGAGAAACCTCAGGCTAGGATATCATGAAAATCAGTCTGTGTCCCCTGGGAATTTTTCCCTAACTGCCTTCATGAAACCAAATATGTTCTCTTGAATAATACTGTAATTGTGATTAGAATTATGGTAGTCCTTTTTTTCTTCAATTTATGTTCTCATATGTAGAAAATCCCTTTGGTTCTATGTATCAAAGAGTCTATAAAAGTTGAGTGTACAGATATATATGAAACACTATTTCCCTATCAGTGAACAAAACTTAGTTCACAAGCTCCAGTTTCTACTGGTCATGGAGAATTTAACCTGTGTCAATTCAAGGTCATTTGGACATTTCCAGTTTTAAACTGCCTTCCCAACCAAAGAGTGCCCCTTCCCTTCCAGGGGATAATCTGATTTTCCTGAGTGGGGCAGGGAGCATCTGGGCTGCGTGCAGTTCCTCAGACCCACCAGCCTCCACTGAGGTTTGGCTTATGCTCCCTGTGCTCAGGCAGTGGCCTGTGTCCCTGCTGCTTCTGCTGATGGGCGTCATCTG
Organism: Choloepus didactylus; assembly: GCF_015220235.1. Lineage (NCBI taxonomy): Eukaryota > Metazoa > Chordata > Mammalia > Pilosa > Megalonychidae > Choloepus > Choloepus didactylus. The sequence continues at coordinate 15,339,413 of NC_051308.1, read as the reverse complement.
TCTGGCCAGAACTGCTGGTCAGCCAAGCACAGTGCTGCTGTTCCATCTCTTTCCTGCCCACTGGCCACTTAACCCTTGGCTGCCTATGGGCGCCATGCTGAGCCTACAGGGTGCAGTGAAGCTGCGTCTGGCTCACTGTCCCTGTCGAGGTTCCTCTGTCAGCCATTCTCTGTTCCCAGGCACCAGGCTGTGCTTGGGGCTTCTCCAGAAGGCTCGCCATCTTTCCTGGGGGAACAAAAACCACAAACCTCCCTCTTAAGGTGGAGGAACCCTCTTACAGCTAACATATTTTGAGCCCTTACTATGGCTGGCAGTTTTCTAAGCATTGTACATTTTGTAGTTCATTTAATCCTCTCAAGGTGAGGCAAGCACTAATATTATCCCCATTTTGATAACAAAAAACTGCGGCTGAGATGGAGTAAATGACTTCCCATTACAGCTCTTGGAGTTTGCGCACTGTGGTCACCACATGCTAAGGACTCAAGAGTGGGAATGGTGGGGCTAGTGGGGATTTGGCTCCAGCACCCTTGGCTTTAGCCTCTAAAATATACTGCATCAAGGTATAAACTCCACACTCTGGGTTCATCAGGCTCTTCAGTTTATGTGCAAAACCAGGTTTTAGAACTGAGAAAAAGACAAACCCCACAATTCTCTCGGGCCTGTTCCTGCCCAGCAGGAGTGGTCTGGCTTCACTGGAGGTGCACTGTGGGCTGCTTCCACACCCAGCTGAGCAGAACCTGCCGCCCCCAAGGAAAGAAACACGTGGGAATGGAATTTGTTCAAATCTCAGCATCTTATCCCACTACAAGTGTTTCATCAAAGTTTACAAATATTCCATTCATTTACTAAGTCAAATCAAACTAAACAGCTGTTAAAGTAGACTGATAATTTCCAGCCATCTACCAGGTTGAAAGGCTACCTAAGTATTAGAGAATCTCCCATCAGCCATCTATCAGGGGACCAGATGGATTTGTTTATTGTTTAATCAACTCTAGACATTGGGTAAGAATGAACAAATTTACCAAGGTTTATCATCTTAAAGACTAAGAATTATTTCTTACTATGGTCAGAATTCTGCCAAAAAATAGATCCCAAATCAATGAATCTTGAAAATAGGCTTTTATGCAAAGGTGTAGAGCAATTTTTAGATGTAAACCAACTCCTAACTTACCAGTTTGGTGTAAAAGTAACTTCTGAAGTTAACATAGTATCTAGTGCTTAAGGTAAATATGTATATGTGAACTACCTCATCGTGTTTCACAAGGGATTTAAGGTGACTTATGACAATACATGCAACACAAAAGGAATTTAATATGAATAGGAGAAACCAATGAGCTCTAATGCATGTGTTCTTAAACATGTCTTATATACATGCCTTTCAATGTGTATAGCACTTTCGAATTTAAAGGTTTCTCAGATTATGGAGTCCAGCTCCTATAATTTGTGATTGAAGAAACTGATACAAAGCAGGAGGTAGCTGTCCCAAGGTCCCACAGGTAGATTGACAGTGCTGGTGACCTACCTCAGAAATAACACTCTCATTGATCCTATTGCACAGAAAACTCAAACACAACTTTCTCTGTTGGGCCTTCTCTTTTTCAAGTAAAATAGCCCATTGAATTGCTCTTCCCACATCCTCTTTAGATTTCTACCTCCTCTTTATATTTCTTAAACTGGAACATTATGCTGAAATATAATGTGATCTGATCAGTGAAGAGTGTAAAGGTGCTATTCTTAAAAAAAAATCTTTTTATTGAAGTATAATATGCTTACAAAAAATGCATACATCACAAGTGTACACAATGATGAGTTTTCACTAACTCAACTCACCCTTTTAATCAGCATCCAAACTGAGCAATCCCAAACTTCCTAATATCCTTGTGGAACAAGACAAAACCAGGAAGTACTGAGATTAAACATGGGTACATGTGTTTTAAAAAAAATTATTTGTCCAAATTAGTGTTACTTTTCAAAGTCTTAACCTTACAAAACTATACTCTCATTCTGTATGCTGACAGCATTACCAACATTTTGGCACTGACGACTTCACAGAATTGCTTTCAGATCTAGTTTTGAATCACATAAGAAACCATTTTAATTTGATGGTCACAACTGGTTTTGTGTGTGAAGTGATACGAATTTTTTTTGTTGTTGTTTTGTTTTGTTTTTCTTTTAAGAACCCACATTCAAAGAACAAAAGGCAATGTAGCATTAGGGAAATTCTGTGGCCTTTGGAATCAGAGTTCATATCTGTCACTTGCCAACTGTATGATCATGGAGAAGCTTGTAACCATTCTGAGCTTTCATTTCTTCACAAGAAAATATTAAAACAGTAATATGATACTTTGCAATCTTTTGAGATTCGATACATGTAAAACATCTATTACATGGTAGGTATTCAATGAGTGGAAACTCTTAGGTCTGAAGATGTTTTGAAAAATGTTTTCATTGATGCAGCATTACTGGGGCCGCTGAGGCTCTGGCTGTTTGGGTAGAGAAAATGCTCCTCCAGGAAATACTGAGAGTGGAGGGGTCAGCCTTCTGCCTGTCAGTGGACCTCAGACCTGTCTTGATCTTTCAGTCCATCAGTGGTATATTTCCATCCTTTTCCCCCAACACAGGTTACTAATTACCTGTTACGTGTTTCCCAATCACAGGAGAGCATTTAGTTTTCCATCTGAGTTCTTGTTGAGGTCCATATATAGTTCCTAATTTTCTTCCTCACAGATTCACTGGGCATAATTTTAGTTATTACTTTCTTTTCCTACTTTGAGGCTGTTTCCTTCCTCTGAACAGATTCACTCTGAAATAGACAGGCTTTAGGGTTTCAATTTATATATTTCAATCATCTGAACTACCCTTTTCTTTCTGTATCACTTTTGCCAATTTAGATAAGTGGCTTTGTTTGTAGTGACTAAAGTCGTAATCACAGTTTGTTCTCATTACAATATAGAAGCATGTAATACAGGATTATTTCCATTAAGAGAGTAAGTTGTTTGCCTAATGGAAAACAACTGGTAAATGGATTTGAACATGGGCTTCTGATTCTAAATTTTAGAATGCATGGAGCAAACCATGCACAAGTTCTTGGTTCATCTAAAGATTTTTAGGATGAATGAAAGGGAGGTTATGCTGTTTATTCTTGGAGCTCTTTATTTTACTTTTGAAAAGTATCTGACTAATCTCTGTTAATTTTTCTTTGTATCAGGGTTCCTTGGTTTGAAATGACAGAAATGTAACTCTTACTAATTTAAGCAAAAAGGGAAGTAGTACTATCACTTTTGTCAGCCCAAGAGGAGTCTTTGTCCTAGGCTCCAAACTTCCGTAGGCACTTCTCTATCTCTTTCTCTCTCTCTCCTCCCTTCCCCCCCTTTCTCTCTCTCTCTCTCTCTCTCACACACACACACACACACACACACACACTTTATTAAATAACATATGAACAGCCTCTGGTGCTCAGAGCTGACACAACACAACTAGTTTCTCTAAACATCCACTCTCATGACTGACAACATTCTGGCCCCCTGGGAAATGCTTCATGTTGTCAAAACAAAAGACAGCTGTATCTGAGTGTCATGAAAGTTTGTAGATTGTGCCACCACAACACTGGAGACGGAAACTGCTTCTGAGTGCACGAAGGATTTGAGCAATAGAAATGCCTTAGGTAAGAGGAAAAAAAGCCTATTTTGTCAAATACTTCTGTTTAGATAATATACTTGCAGAAATTCTTATATAATGAAATATCTTTTCACAGCAGTGCTAAGTGTCCTTTTGCTTGCTTCGTGTACTAATTCCAGAGGTTCTCATGAATTAATTAGTATGTCATACATAACAGCTGTACATGGCAATTGCTGTATGTCCAGGTCTAGGCCTAACATATATGAAGCATGATACCAGTTCTTTACACTGGCAACAAGAAAGATGTTGAATGCTAGAATCGCAAGTAATTTTTCATATTTAAAATTAAAATCATATTTAAAAGTTGAAGGAAAATTCAGCTTGAATAATTTTGAAATTTTGATATTTATAAATTATAATGGGTATATTTCCTTTAAATTTTAATAGATAAATATTGTAAGTTTTATAAGAAAACATTTGAAAACACTTAAAAAAGTTATTTTTTACATGTACTTAATTTACATTTCATGAAAATATGATCAAACTTGTATACAGTTGCATCTTATTTTTGAATCCTTTAGATCATTACCTACAATAGAGCATAGAGTAAGTGAAAATCTTGAATAAAACAGCGTTAGTAATTTTGCTGAAATGAATGCAAGAAAAATATATTTTATGGAATAAATATGATTTATGAATCATGTATATCTTTATTTTATTACTCAAACATCACATCTCCTCCAGACAGCACTCAGCCATGTGTAATAATGATTAATTTTTTTCTTTGGTATTTAGCCAGCTTTCAGGTATATACAATCCACAGCTTTCCACACATTTATCCATTTTTGATGAAGATGTATTCATTAAGGTAGGAGGACAGAACATATTATATGTGACTGTATATTCTTAACTTCCAACTGTTTAGACCTATGATACATGGGCTTCATCTGTAGTCTTGCCAAGTCCTGAAAACATACATGGTGGGCCTGAAGGCGGGCTACATTATGAAGACTTTGGGGTATCTCATAGCATCCAAGAATGAAAACACAGCCTGGCCTCTGGAATAACTGGGACCAGGGACTCAAACATCAGAGGACACGCTTTCACACATCTGCTACTCTCCTTTTGCAAACCCCCCTTGGTGGGTAGGAGGACAGGCCATCTTTCTCAGTTCTGGTTCTTGAATTTTAGTGAAAGGGATTCTGACTGGCCCAGCATAGGTCAGGAAACTACTTGGACCAATCAGTAGTGGCCATAGGATGATGTCACATGATAACTTTGTAGCAGCAATAAAGGGGATGAGCAGTTTTCAGGCTGGCAATCCCATAGTTCTATCTACTTGTGCACCTGAGACACCTGCTCCAAGTGACCTCTGGGGGATGAGGTGGCTCAGTGTAGTTGAGAGCTTAGTTGTTTTATTTTGTTCAGCAGTGCCCTCCTCATTTAGTGGTTTCGGGTTATGCATTTATTTTTTATTGTGCATACTTAATTTCCAGAGGTAAAAAACCCGGGTAACAAGGAGGATGACCCTACACCCCAGTTTACTCAGGATAGTCCCATTTCTACCTGTTATCCCATTGTAATTATCAACAATGCCCCTGTTTTCACTCAGAACTACCCCAGTTTGGATGATAATTTATAGGTTCACCCTGACTATACGTGGCCTTTTGTTCTGAATGTGAAATTAATTCATGTTCCATTTGGCCCATGGGTCAGCATCCTAGAACCAGTCAAGCATCATTTGGCCCCAGTAACTGCTAGAGGCTAAGCACTATCCTAGATGCTGGAAGTTAGAAACACTACCAGGAAGGAGCTTACAGTCTTAACAAGGGAGAAAACAAAGTAGATGATTATAATAGAGGCTAAGAATCTGGCAGGAAGAGAGGAGGGGGGATTATCCCTGTCTAACCAAAGTGGGAAAAACTCTAAAGGACACAACACATACCTTGGACCAGGTGACATGAACCTTCAAATTGCTGGATTTGTTGTATTGGAACATACCTCTTCTTTTCATTCGCTACATAGTCCAAGGCCAAGAAGTTCATCATTACTTAGGCTCACAGATTGTTCCTGACCTGGGGGAAATAACAGCAAGGATGCCTTCCAGAAAACGAAATTGAGCCACCTCATCCCCCAGAGGTCACTTGGAGCAGGTGTCTCAGGTGCACATGTAGGTAGTCAGGAGAACAAAGTGGGAACTGCTCAGGCCACACACGGGAACACCAGCACATCAAGTCACTGGCTAGAGGGGCCTCGAGATTCCATGGGTGGGAATCCCCAGAGGCTGATCTGAGAGCCAAGGAAGGCATAGGAACTGCTAGTAAGTATTCAGTCAGGAGACTGGGCTCCCCAAACCAACCCTGCTGTCTTCCATCAAGTAACTCAATCTCTCTGGCCTTAATTTGTCTGGAAAATGAAAGTGCAAAACTAAATAATCGATGGTGTTTCTTCCACTCTAAAATTTTGATTTATTGTCTATTGAGCCAACTACAAATTCTTAAATCTTCTCTAATTAGCTATTTTGAGAAGATTCTTTCAGAAAAATCAGAGTCAATTTAAAATAGTTTCTCCTTTTTACATGTTGATATAACCGCAAAGGCATTTACACTGATTAAGACCTTTATCAAACAGTCTCTGGATTTTTTTTAATACCATGTGGCACAAGTAGAGAAAACCACAGAAAAACTGGATGGTAGACTAATACAATTCGAGGTTCTTGTTTTCCTCAAACCAGACTGTATTGTATGTAAAAGCCAGAAGCAATTTCTTACTCTAAACTTTGCCTTTTTTCTCCCTCCTTGGAGTGGAAAAGCAAAACTCAGAAGCACTCTTGGGAAAGCCTTTCAAATCCCTTTTTGTTTTTGGCTCTCATTGACAAACACTTAACTGTCTTTGATGCTGCCTTTGCCAAACGTTAGAGGAGAAGTGTGAATTTGATTCATTACCTTGCACTTCTTGGACCTTCCAGAAGTACAAATAAGAGAAAAGCTATCACAGCAGAGCTCGTTCCTGTTTGTTGGTAGAGCTATTTTATGCTCAGGGCCAGGAGTCTGCTTAAGGTTTCTTTCTGTTGTCTCCTCCCTCTCTCTTCCTCACACCCCCTTCTCTCGCTGCTCTGTCTCTCCTGTTTAATATCTCCTCATGTTTATTGGCCATTTGTATTTCTTTTTAGAACTATCCCTGATCTTTGGTTATTTTCATTTTATTAATAAACCTTTTAAACACACAAAGAGTATAAATAATAACACCCAGGAACTCACCTGACTTAAGAAAACATCACCAATGCAGTTGAAGCCCTCCATGTGCTCTTCCCTGATCTCATTAGCAGCCTTTGCCATCTCTAAGAGGTAGCCATGACCTAAATTTTGAGATCATATGGCCCATGGATCTCTTTATATTTTTCCACACGTATATGTTTCTCTACCATTCCTTTTTGCTTACGATATCTGTAGCAATTTGCATCATTAGAAAACAGATCCTCTACAATCATGCTTATGATACAGTAGCTTAAACCCTACATAGCTCACTACCTATCCTACCTTCTTCATCATAAATGTAGGTAGTTATTATTTTGTCCAGGAAAAAATCATGTTTCTGACTGTGGCTAAAAGGTGATTCTCAGATCATCAAATGATAGACAAGGGACATGACATTTATAGAAGATGAAATAGAGCTTATTCTGTGAAAACTCCTTTCTCTATATTCCTTTTTCAATGCTACAAGTAAGTGTCTTTCCAATATAAGAAAAAGGTGCAAGATTGGAGATAGAACTCTGCTTACATAAACCTGTCTGTCCCCAGCTATTCATTCATTCATTCATTCATTCATCCATCCCATTCATTCAACCAACAAATATTTCTTGAGAACCCACCAGAAGTGCCAGGCGCTGAGCTAAATAATCAAAAAAAGATTACAATCTCTGTCCTCAAGGAACCCACAGTTGCATTAAGGAAATGATAATAATGATTGTTCATACTGGTTGAGCATTTACTATTTACCAGGCACTGTGCTAAGCACTTACTTTATTATCTCATTTAATCCTCACGTGATACATGCAGAACGGGAATTTTTAAAAAAGCACCCATGGAAAAATGGAAGAGTAGAAAACATAAGAAACTTACCTAAGGTCACACAGCCAGCAAATGATGGAGCTGGGATTGAACCTAAATAATTCCTACAATTGCCTTGAGAAAAAAGCAGTTAAGTATGATAAAGTGAGATAACTATGACAGAGGGTTGAGAGGTGCCATGGGACACCCATATCATGAAATGCTTTTTTGAAAATGGCTTGGTGATCAGGCTCAATTGAGACCAACTCTCAAGCACACACACTGATTCAATCCATGCCCTAACAAACACTTCTGGTCTTAGTGTACTTCCATTAGTTTTGTATAGGAGCATTGTAAATAAACGAGTCTTAAGGCCCAGGGAAAAAGCATCTACAAACTTATTAGCTTTGGGTAAGCCATGCTGTGTCTCTGCCAGGAAGCTTTCTGAATTGTAAAATGGGGTCGGGTTCTTACCAGATGTGCTTGGTTGGTATCTGAGGGACTAAAGAGCTACAGAGGAATTTCCCCCTTTAAATGTAACACAAACAACGCAGACTGAGTTATATAGTCCAGCCAGACCCTAATTAGATAAATAAGGTTCCTTCCCTTGTCTGTGTTTACTTTTGTCTTGGTGCAGTCAGGGTGCCTAGCTACCAGGGAAGAGAAACAAATGGCTGCATAGAAATCATGAGAAGCAAAACATGGCAAATTAACAACAGAACAAATCGTGGAAGATTTGAGTATGAGGACTCATGAACAATGGGGAAATAACATCTGTAGTCCATCACTGTGGGGTATGGGCTTCAAAATCCTCAGAAGAAACATGCAGATAAACCCTCTGCGGAAACCTGCTTCATCTTTCTTTGTGTTTAAGTCCTTGTCTGGAGATTCCACTTGCCAGGAAATAAGGATTTAAAATTTAGTTGCTAAAATGAGTTTAGATGATAGCAACAGAACAGTAGGTCTACCACCTCCTTGCAAATGGGCTTGGGTTACTGCAATTTACGGGAACAGTTCTCTGTTTCAGATTAGTCAGGAAAATTACCATAGCCTCAGCCCCTCAAAAGGAAAATTCCACTTGTACTCCTTGTCCTTGTGCCTATGCACATCAACTATGATTATAGCATGCATCCCTGTAAATGCAAGTTAAAGCTCAGTTGATACCTTGCTAATGGATATGTTTTCCTCTTTCTTTTTGGTAACACATACAGTAAACAGTGGACTCACTTCCTAGCAAGAACTATGTCCAATAAGGAGCCTCTGCAGCAAAATTCAAGAAACTTAACAATTTAGATGCAACTTTTCTGGAGAAAGCTTTACCCTTCACATTGCTTGCTCCCTTAAAATTTAGAATTCTTTGGGTGACAAGAAACAGGAACCCATCGAAGCTTAAGCAAAAGGGGAGAATTTCCTAAAAATACTGCACTGTCCTTGTCTCCCTGCAGCCAGGACTCAGGAGAGGACAGGAAGTAACGGGCTGGCTGTAGAGAGGCTGCAACGCTTGTGTTCTCAGTCCCTTAAAATCATGTTTCAGAAGAACAGAATTTTTTCTCTCTTTCCTTCAGTCTTGGCTCCCCAGAGACTGACCCTTCAGTACCAATTTCAGGTTCCTGAGTAAAGTATTCCGATTGGCCCTGCCCCGTTGCCATGGAAGCAGGGTCACATGGGACAAAACACTCCCTGGACAACCCACTGAGGAATGGGGAGGTACAGTTCCAAGAAAAGTGAGTTTTCTAAGGACCTTCCAGCATTTATAAAAGTCCAAAAATAGGATCTTGGTTAAATAAATCATGTATTCCCTTATGTAGGAATGCTATATGATTATTAAAATCATGTTTCAGAGTTTTAATGAAATTGGGGAAAGGGGTCATAATATTGTTGAGTGAAAAGACAAAGTTACATAGTAATATTTTTATTATACAATAAAAATATATATATGCATGGAGAAAAAATAAGTATAAATAACAGAGTGTTCACATGGGTAATATTTGGTATGAGTGTGTTTTCTCTGTTTTTCAGGCTTTTTTATATTGACAGGTATTACTTTTAGAATGAGAACAAAGTTAACTTTTAAAGTGAATTGATATAATTCAATAAATAAAATTATTTGGGAAGGGAATAAAAAACTCATAATTTACATCCAAATCAGGCACTGTCTATTCCTGATCTTTGGTTATTTTATAATTTCTAAAACCAGCATATTAGTAAAGGCAACAAAGATTACCTAAAAACAGTAGGTGGCTCTTTTTAGAAATAGTTTGGGGAAATAATTTAGTACTTCTCTAAAACTTTGCAATGTTCTATTTAAATGCTTTTCATAAAGTCAAGATCTTGAGTAAGGTTCTGGCCTGAAATCACTGTGTTTCAGAAATCAAGTTTTCAAAGCATCTCAAAAATCTGTGCCTTCCTTGGCGGGTGATCTCACTGCCCTCCCCCCTAAGTGGGACCTGACTCCCAGGGGTGTAAATCTCCCTAGCAACACAGGATATGACTCCCAGGGATGAATCTGGACCCGGCATTGTGGTATTGAGAACATCTTGACCAAAAGGGGGATGCGAAACGAAACGAAACGAAATAAAGCTTCAAGTGGCTGAGAGATTTCAAACGGAGTCGAGAGGTCACTCTGGTGGACATTCTTATGCACTATATAGGTAACACTTTTTAGGTTTTAATATATTGGAATAGCTAGAAGTAAATACCTGAAACTATCAAACTCCAACCCAGTAGGCTGGACTCTTGAAGACAATTGTATAACAATGTAGCTTACAAGGGGTGACAGTGTGATTGTGAAAACCCTGTGGATCACACTCCCTTTATCCAGTGTATGGATGGATGAGTAGAAAAACGGGGACAAAACCTAAATGAAAAATAGGGTGGGGTGGGGGTGGGGGTGATTTGGGTGTTCTTTTTTTATTTTTATTTTTTATTCTTATTCTGATTGTTTCTGGTGTAAGGAAAATGTTCAAAAATAGATTGCGGTGATGAATGCACAACTATAAGACGGTACTGTGAACAGTTGATTGTATACCATGGATGATTGTATGGTACATGAATATATCTCAATAAAACTGAATTTTAAAAAAGAAAAAAAATCTGTGCCTTTAGTATTGAGTTCCATCATTTAAAGATTATATGCAACTTAGTAATAATACTAATTCTAGCAATAGATACAATTGAAAAAGGTGGATAGGTCAGAAAGAGGAATGCATTTGGGGGGGAAATAGCAATCACATTGTCCCACATAAACCAGCAATTTTTCTTTTTTACAGTGAAATGAGAGATTCAGAAGAGAGAAAAGCATCCCAAGGGGAATTTTTAATTGATAAGCAATAATGGAGAGGCTGAGCTGAGTGGACCCCACTCCCATCACTTAACTAGAACTTGCAGTTTCAAAAAGAATAAAACAGTTGATGGAAGTATCCTATAGAGGCTTTGATGCAGATTTTTACTAGAAGTCTTGGAGATTTAATCAAATCTTGAAAAACCAGAAAAACAGCATCCAGATGAGTTAGAAAAGAATGTTACCAAATGTTTGAAAAGGCAATTCAAATGTCAAACATCACCTCATTCCCAACACCACCAAAACAGGGCTCCTGCAAAATCAGGCAGTGCTACAAGAAGTCCTTCCCATCAACACCTACCATCAGTGTAATTCAAATTCCAAATTCTGTCACACTTCTGAATTCACCTGTTCTAGAGCTGGGCTCTGGCATTGTCTTCAGTTTGTCTCTGCTCTCTCTTCACCTCTGATATGATACCCTTATCTTACTCTGCCCATAGTCCTAGCAGTACTCCATTGCTGCACTCCCTTTGTCTGCTCTCTTGTTGGGTGTCTTCTCTTGCTTTCCTAGTTTAGATTTGCTTGATATCGGGTTTGATTCCAAAGATGACATAAAAGATAATACAAACTGACTATAGAGGAACAAATTTAAAAACTGCTACGGGAAAACCAAAAAGGGTCTAATTATTTCTGAGGTGGAAAGCTGGGACATGGCTACTCAGAGGAGGTGATGAGTGTGTGGGACCTTGTAGGGTGAGCAGAAATTTGCCAGGCAGCATAGAAGAACCATCCAGGCAGAGGTAAAATATGTTCAGAGATGGGAAAGTGCATGGCATATTTGGGGTGGTTTATAGATAGGGCTGGAAAGCTAGGGAGAAGCAGAACATAGATTGTCTTGCACTCATACTAAAGAATTTGGATTTTCTTCTCTGGAGGTAGATTATAAAGCAGGGAGACTTGTGTTTCAGGAAAGTCATTCGGCAGCATCACTGAGGGTGGATGAAGTGGATGGGGTTCTCTACAGCCTTGGCTATCTCTTTTGCTTCAATCCTGTCCTTAACTGGAACTGCATCCCATGGTTCTGTCCTAGTCCTTTGCTTGTCTCTACTGTTCTTTCAATGACCATTTCTACTCTCATGGTTTAAACCTTCCTCTCTATGTATTTTCTAGCTCTGACCTCTCTGTCAACTCTAGTCTTGCATTCCCAGTTGGCTACTAACCCTTTGAGCCTGCATGCACACCACCTCCTGAAACTCAGCGTATGTGTGACCAATCTCTTCAAATATTTCTCCTGTAAGAGAGTTCTTCCTCCTGACTCTTCATTTCTGCCCTTTATTCTACCATTCTCCAAGTCATCCAACTTCAAACTATGTAAGCTGTTACCTCTTCCTTTTCTTCACCCCTCATGTTTAATCCACTTCCAAGTTCTATCATAATTCCTTTGTGATATTTGACCTCTGTTCCTTCTCAGTGCCATGCCTCCATCCTACTCAAGAACCCCCTTCTCCTGTTATAGAAACAATGGCCTCCCAAGTCCCTGGTAGCTCTTTCAGCTCATCCTATCCTGATAATTTCTTAAAAACTGTTCTGAATATAGAGGGCCATTTTTAAGATAAGTATTTAGTATAGTTAAAATTATCCTTAAAAATCACTTAAGAAGATGCCATATTGAAGTCTGACAAACCGTCTCTCAAACAGTCCAACAAAACACATTTTTTCTCTCCAGCATGGGAATAGATGGCATTTTCTTCTTTTGAGACCCAGATAATGTAGATGGCTTGCATTTATATGCCATTTTGGGACACTCACTCTGTGGAAGGCAAACAAGAATTGAGACTAGGTGAAAGTATATCAAACTCATAACTCCCTTCCTTGTGTCCACTTTGGGTGTGTGCTTATGGGAAAGATGGTGGGTGACATCACCGCATTCTCCCTCTCATTAAAAAAAAAAAGTGTTTTTGCTAAGCATATGTAACTAAATGGTGGGAATTACACACAGGTGTAAAACTCTTTGGCTGGCTGTGGCTGGGACGTCTGGGCTGGGATTGCATGCATGCACATGAGGTTCCCCGCAGTGCAGATGGGACCTGAGGGAGAAGAGAAGGTTCCTGGCACTCTCTTTGTGCCATCACAGTCAAGTGGAACACGAAGAATTCCAAAATTTCTAAATTCAAACCTGGCCTTCCAGGTTTCTATGAAGATACAGTTTTCAAACTGGGAGGATATAATGTGTAATTTTTAACAGTTTATTACCTTGATTTGTAACTTTCAGATATTTAGACATATGGTATATGATCCTCTATGTGTACTCTTGCTCTGGCTATGTGTATAGTTTATTTTCCTGAATTAGAAAGAGAAATAGCAGTGAAGGTATTATGGCTTGAATCACACCCCTCCACAAAGACATGTTCATGGTCCTGTGAATGAACTCAATTGTAAATAGGATCTTTGAGGTTCCTATTGAGGTGAGGCGAAACTGAATCAGGGTGGGCCTTAATCAAATATGACTGGAGTCCACATAGGCAGAAGAAAGTCAGACACGGGAACAGGGGTGAAGAGGAGGGAGAAAGAGGCAGAGACTGAGTTGTGGATTGCCAGCAAGTCACCACCAGACTTCAGGGACAGCATGATCCTACCAACACTTGATTTCAGACTTGTAGCCTCCAGAACTGAGATAATAGTTTCCTGTTGTTTAAGGCAACCATCCTGTGGTACTTTGTCACAGAAACCCTGCCAAACTAAGACAGGAGGCTTTACCACACACCCACACAGCAAACATCTTCAAATGGGATGTTGGACACTCTTGTGGGAAGGTCTGTGGCCCTTCTCACTATTTCTCTCCACATCTTTGGGCTCCTTCTATCTCCTTCTCCCGGACCCTCTCCTGCTGCAAGGAAACCCAAAATGTTCCTTACTTTATTAGGCAGATGTGCTGGCTTGAATCAATTATGTACCCACAGAAAAGCCATGTTATTTTAATCCAATCTGGTGGGTAGGATCTTTTGATTAGGTTGTTTCCGTGGAGATGTGACCCCACCCATTCAAGGTGGGTCTTAATTAGCTTGCTGGAGTCCTTTGAGAGAGCTCACAGAGAGAAAGAAGCTGAGAGACGCTTAGAGAGAAAACACCCAGAGACATTTTTGAGACAGCCATTGAAACCAGGCGTTTGGAGATTCTAAGCTAAGAGGTGAAGCCCAGAGTTTGCCCCGGAGAAGCTGAGAACCCACAAACTTAAAGAGAATCAGAAGCTGAAAGCAACACAATCTGGGAGCAAAGGATCAGCAGACGCCAGTCACGTGCCTTCCCAGCAGACAGAGGTTTTCCCGACACCATTGGCCTTTCCTCAGTGAAGGTATTCTCTTGTTGATGCCTTAGTTTGGACACTTCTTTGGCCTTAGAACTGTAAATTTGTAACCTAATAAGTCCCTTATAAAAACCAATCCATTTCTGCTATTTTGCATTCCAGCAGCTTTAACAAACTGTGTGGCACTCTCTTTCTAGATGCTTACTACTCAAAATGGGGTTCACAAATCAGCAGCATCAGCACAATCTAGGAGCCTGGTGGAAATGCAGAATCTCAGCTGCCTCACCCTCCACCTCCGTCCCCCACTGGACTTACCTGAATCAGAATCTGCATTTTAACAGGAACCCTGGGCTATTTATATGCACATTAAAGTTCAAGAAGTGGAGGTCTAGGTCAGTGGTTCTCAACTGGGGACAATTTTGCTACCCAAGGGACAATTGGCAGTATCTAGATTCGTTTTTGTTGTCACAACTGGGGAGGGAGTGCTATTGGCATCTAATGGGATGCTGCTAAATATCCTACAATGCACAAGATAACCCTCACAAAAGAATTATCCAGTCTCAATTGTTAATAGTGCCATTGTTAAGAAACCCAGGTGGTTGCTGTAACAAATTACTACATACTTGGATTAAAACAGAAATGTATCCACTCACAGTTCTGGAGAACAGAAGTCTGAAATCAGTTTCACTGGGCCAAAATCAAGGTGTCAGCAGTGCTGTACTCCCTTCTGGAGGCCCTGGGGGAAAACCCATTCCTTGTCTCTTCCAGCTTCTGGTGGCTGCTGGCATTCCTTGGCTTGTGGCCACAGCACTCCCATCTCTGGCTCTGTGATCACATTGCCTTCTCCTCTTCTGCCTGTGTCAAATCTCCTTCTACCTCCCCCTTGGAAGGACACATGTAATTGCATTTAGGGTCCGCCTAAATCTCCCCATTGCAAGATCCTTCACTACATCGGCAAAGACTTTGCCATGTTAAGGTAACATTCAAAGGGTCCAGGGACCAAGATATGGAAATTTTGTGGGGGAACATTTTTCAGCCTGCCACACCTGGTCTGGACTAAATGCTCTTTCATCCCAAAGGGCTCTATGACTGTGTACTCCCAAATAAAGTGCCCTCATCCTGAGAAAGGCAGAAGTGACTCTGGTCAATTAGCATTTTTAATGGTAATTTTTTGCCTCCTGCTACATATATAATACAAAATTACTTTATGTTTAGTTGGTGACAGTTGATTAGGTTATTTCTTTTCAATGGTATTCTGAGTAATCACTTATGAAATAAATAGAAAGCTCTGTTTTGTAGAAAAGCATACTCAAGTGACAATGTGTGTCTCACCTTAGAAACAGGTTATCGTGTATCTAAAAGATCCACCATTTCTCTACAAATGTCCCAAACTGGCCACTTGGTGGCACCTACCATAAAATATAAAACAGGAAAAGCTTTTTTTTTTTTAGATGCACAGGATCCCATTCTAATTGCGAGAGGGGGAAAGAATTAGGGAAGGGCTTTAGGGTTAGTCAGGGACAGAGGAATGGGAGGTAAGCACAGGTGGGACAGAGGCATAAAGAAGGCTGGTGGATGAGAACGTAGGCAGGAGGGAGCAGAAAAAGGAAAGTGGTGGGATACAGGGCGCAGCCCTGTGCCTCCCCAGCCTCATTGCCCGTGCCTTCTCCACTCGTGCTCCACCCGCCCTGCTTCCTTCTTCCATGCCGCTGCTCCAGGGATGGTGGGCACTCTGCCTCCAGTGTTTCCTCATCGTCCTCCATGGCCCCTCCATGGCCGTTTGTCAAATACTCACTGTTCTTTCAAGATTCTGTCCAAGGGTCTTCTTCTCTATTCACCCTGAATGAAGCCCTTTCCCCATCTTCCCTCCACCCATAGGTTGGGCCATGCTTTCCTCTGTTTGCC
This sequence comes from Choloepus didactylus, assembly GCF_015220235.1. Classification (NCBI taxonomy): domain Eukaryota; kingdom Metazoa; phylum Chordata; class Mammalia; order Pilosa; family Megalonychidae; genus Choloepus; species Choloepus didactylus. Next base: position 15,323,257 of record NC_051308.1, on the reverse strand, counting down.
CACCTTACCTATGTCTGTCACAGCATAGGGCACACCTTATTGCTCTTATTTGCTTACATGCCTACCTTTCCCCACTAGATTGGAAGCCCAGTTAGGACTAAGAGAACTCTTTCTTAGTGTAGTAGCAATTAACGTTCCTTGGAACCCTAAGGAACACATTTTGGGAAATGCCGCAAGAGACACAGTCAATGCCATAGTAATTCTTGAGGCAGGGAAGATGAAGAGAGAAGACTGGGGCTTGAGCCTCGGGGAAGTACAAGAAAACAGAGAAGGAATGGTGAGAAAAGCAGAAACAAATCCAGGATAGCCCCATAGCGATGAAAGCCTGAGAGAAGAGAGTCTCCAAAGGAGGTCCAGGCCCACCAAAGCACCATCTGTCACATTGAGCAGAGGGACTCGGGAGAACGAGGGCCAAGAGGAAACCACTCCACTTGGCCATTAGGAGAAAGACTATAATATCCAAATGTGTTGAAGGGAGGGTATTGGCTTATAGGAATGGGAGCATGAGAAGACGAGAAAAATATAGAGGTAGTGAGAAAATGAAGGAAAATAAATAATGGAGCAGAGAGCAGCTCAGTTCACTTTTTCTTTCCCCATGTAATTAAACACTTTAGAAGCATTTGCTGATGGCAATAGCAAGGAACACCTTTGGCTGTGGGCTGATCTGGTGCTGGATGAGGCTGTGTAGTCTCCCCCAGGCGCTGGGACCAGGGATCAGTTATTCGTGGGTAGAGGCGCCTCATCAACCTGAGAGTTGAGATCATCCCCAAAGACGCAGCTGAGCTGTGGGTTGTTGTCCACTGCCTTCTCCACATGTTCTGGGGTGATGCGCCTTCTCTGGTTGTTGCAGGCCTCATTGCCCGCCAGCTCCAGGATGTTGGCCGTCAGGTACTCGAGAATGCCAGCGAGGAAAACCGGTGTGGACGAGCTCAGGCGCTGGGCATAGTGGCTCTCCCGCAGAATATGGTCCACACGGCTTACGGGAAACTGCAGTTCTGCTCTTGAGGAGCGGGAGAGAGATGGCCTCCTGCGTCTACGGGTGCTCTGCCGGCTCATTTTCCCATTCATGGTGTTGACTGGGTTTGGCTTGGATGGGCCCAGCTTGATTTTCCTGCTGGCCTGAGTTTTTAATCCTAAAGGGCTCAGCCCTGCCCCTTTATCCCGTGCCCCAGTCCTTCATTGGTCAGGAAGCACCCTTTGTGACACGTAGGCTTTGTGGTGTCAATGGTGTCCACTGGCCCTGACAGGCCTGGGCTTTGAAATGTTGGAACCTGGTCACCCTCACATCTGGACCATGTCTTTGAGGGAACTCCCACTTTATGCTTGGCTTTCACATGGTAGAAATACATGTGTTTCAATGGAAACTTTCCCTTGTGTAGAGGACACTACCCCAGGTTATCTGATTCTAGCCTTACGCTGTCTTTGAGCTCCTTTACAACCCTTTGTAAGTTGTAGGTCACTGTAGACATGCAACAGGGTCTTGTCCAGTAGAGTTTCAATTTTCTCCCCTCTACCATCGCATGCTGTCATAAAACCAGTTTTGCCTCCATTTACATATGCATGTCAAGACTCCTTAGCAATATTCCCTGTCTACTTATTTTGAACTGGTTATAATAGCTGCTGATCTCCTCATGAGTTAAAAGCTTTTAACACGTTCATTTCACAAATGTAAGAGTGCCTTGATTTTACCATGTTTAAAAATATCTTTTAACGATGTTTGAAGTCACAAAGGGATGCCCAATGGATTCACCTATCAGACCAGGCAGTTGTCATTGGGAGAGTGTGCCTCATGTATGGTTAAAGCCCAGGGGTATCTTTCTTGGCTCTCCTAAGTGAATCCAAAGCCCCGAAAGGACACTGCTGACTCTGTTTTTCTCATTTTGATATTTAGTTTAAATTTTTTTTTTTTAATTTTGAAATAATTTCAAACATACAGGAAAGTTGCAAAAGTAATACTGGAACAACACACAGGACTCCAATGTAACCCCTTCCCAGATACCCAGGTTTATCATTATCGGCTTGCTTTTTGCCATCAGGGCAGGGGAACACAGTAGCTTTTACTTAAAAAAAAAAAAAAACAACAAAACTTTTCATTTTGAAATACTTTCAAACTTATAGAACAGTTAGAAAAATAATAACAAACGCAATACAGAGAACTCCAACATACCACTACCTGTCACATACTCAGATCCACCACGTTTAACATTTTGTCACATTTACCATTCCTATCTTTCTATCTATCCATCCATCCATCCACCCATTCATCCATTTATCCATTCATCCATTTTCTGAACATCTGAGTGTAGGCTGTATATATCATGCTCCTTAAACACTTATAACTGAGGCACATTTCCTAAGAATAAGGATGTTCACTTATGTGACCACCATAAGTGCAGTTATCAAGTTCAAGAAATTAAACATTAATAGAAATACATTCTTGTCCCTTTGAGTCTTTTCTCCTCTGTTGCTAGATCCCATCCAGAGTCATGTATTGCATTTAATTGTCATGACTCTTTACCTCATTCTTTTTTTCGTCTTTTAATTGTGGGAACATATATACAACATAAACTTGCCTGTCTCAGCCACTCCAAAGCATACCATTCAGTGGGGTTAATCACAGTCATAATACTGTGGTACTCTCACTACTTTCCCATCTCTCCAAACAGAAACCCCAAACCTATCATGCATGAACTTCCCATTCCCCAGGCCCCTAGCAATCTATATATTCTAATTTCCATCTCGCATATTCTGAGCTTGCGTATTCTCTGATATTTTCTTTGTACTTATCATAGGGCTTAAATTTAACATTTTGAATCTATAAGAATCTTGTTTGCTTTGATACCAATTCAACTTCAATAGTATACAGAAACTATGCTTCTATTCCCCTCTGTACTTCCACTTTTATGTAATTCTTGTCACAAATTGTGGTTATATATTATGAGTCCGAAACCACTGATTTCTCATTGTATTTTATGCCGTTGCCTTTTAGATCCCACAGGAAGTAAAAAGAAGACTTATAACTCAAAAATACAATCATACAAACATTTATAATTCCCCATGTTGTTACCCTCACCTGACATCTTTATTTCTTCATGTGGCTTCCATCTACTGTCTAGAGGCCTTTCCTTACAACCTGCAGTTCTGTCTTTAGCATTGCTTGTAGAGCCAGTATAGTGGTGAAGAACCCCCTCAGCTTTTTTTTTCATCTGGAATGTCTTAATGTCTCCCTCATTATTTTTTTTTTAATCTTCATTTTATTGAGATATATTCACATACCACGCAGTCATACAAAACAAATCGTACATTCAATTGTTCACAGTACCATTACATAGTTGCACATTCATCACCTAAATCAATCCCTGACACCTTCATTAGCACACACACAAAAATAACAAGAATAATAATTAAAGTGAAAAAGAGCAATTGAAGTAAAAAAGAACGTTGGGTGCCTTTGTCTGTTTGTTTGTTTCCTTCCCCTATTTTTCTACTCATCCATCCATAAACTAGACAAAGGGGAGTGTGGTCCTTATGGCTTTCCCAATCCCATTGTCACCCCCTATAAGCTACATTTTTATACAATTGTCTTCGAGATTCATAGGTTCTGGGTTGTAGTGTGATAGTTTCAGGTATCTACCACCAGCTACCCCAATTCTTTAGAACCTAAAAAGGGTTGTCTAAATTGTGCATAAGAGTGCCCACCAGAGTGACCTCTTGGCTCCTTTTGGAATCTCTCTGCCACTGAAGCTTATTTCATTTCCTTTCACATCCCCCTTTTGGTCAAGAAGATGTTCTCCATCCCACGATGCTGGGTCTACATTCCTCCCTGGGAGTCATAATCCACGTTGCCAGGGAGATTCACTCCCCTGGGTGTCTGATCCCACGTAGGGGGGAGGGCAGTGATTTCACCTTTCAAGTTGGCTTAGCTAGAGAGAGAGGGCCACATCTGACAGCAAAGAGGCATTCAGGAGGAGGCTCTTAGGCACAATTATAGGGAGGCCTAGCCTCTCCTTTGCAGCAACCGTCTTCTCAAGGGTAAACCCTGTGGTAGAGAGCTCAACCCATCAAACCACCAGTCCCCTATGTCTGTGGTCATGTTAGCAACCATTGAGGTGGGGTAGGCCAATACCCCTGCATTCTCCACAGGCTCCTCAAGGGTGCTCTACATATTTTTTTCCTTGTTTTTTTTTAACTTTTTTTTTTTAAATCAACTGTATGAAAAATAAAAAAAATAAAAAAACAAAAAAAAATAAAAAAAAAACATACAATAAAAGAACATTTCAAAGAGACCATAACAAGGGAGTAAGAAAAAGACAATTAACCTAAGATAACTACTTTACTTCCAAATGTTCCCACTCTACCCCAAGAAAGTTACCTAATATAGCAACATTTCTGCGAACTTGTTCCTACTATACCCATCGGAAACTAACAGACCATAGTCATTCCTGGGCATTCGCAGAACGTTAAAGTTACCCACAATAGCTTATCTGTTCTTCTTGGATTATTGTTCCCCCTTCCTTAATTGCTCTCTATTGCTAGTTCCCCTACATTCTACATTATAAACCATTTGTTTTACATTTTTCAAAGTTCACATTAGTGGTAGCATATAATATTTCTCTTTTTGTGCCTGGCTTATTTCGCTCAGCATTATGTCTTCAAGGTTCGTCCATGTTGTCATATGTTTCACGAGATCGTTCCTTCTTACTGCCGTGTAGTATTCCATCGTGTGTATACACCACATTTTATTTATCCACTCATCTGTTGAAGGACATTTGGGTTGTTTCCATCTCTTGGCAATTGTGAATAATGCTGCTATGAACATTGGCGTGCAGATATCTGTTCGTGTCACTGCTTTCCGATCTTCCGGGTATATACCGAGAAGTGCAATTGCTGGATCGAATGGTAACTGTATATCTCGTTTTCTAAGGAACTGCTAGACTGACTTCCAGAGTGGCTGAACCATTATACAGTCCCACCAGCAATGAATAAGAGTTCCAATTTCTCCACATCCCCTCCAGCATTTGTAGTTTCCTGTTTGTTTAATGGCAGCCATTCTAATCGGTGTGAGATGGTATCTCATTGTGGTCTTAATTTGCATCTCTCTAATAGCTAGTGAAGCTGAACATTTTTTCATGTGTTTCTTGGCCATTTGTATTTCCTCTTTAGAGAACTGTCTTTTCATATCTTTTGCCCATTTTATAATTGGGCTGTATGTGCTATTGTCATTGAGTTGTAGGATTTCTTTATATATGCAAGATATCAGTCTTTTGTCAGATACATGGTTTCCAAAAATTTTTTCCCATTGAGTTGGCTGCCTCTTTACCTTTTTGAGAAATTCCTTTGAGGTGCAGAAACTTCTAAGCTTGAGGAGTTCCCATTTATCTATTTTTTCTTTTGTTGCTTGTGCTTTGGGTGTAAAGTCTAGGAAGTGGCCACCTAATACAAGGTCTTGAAGACGTTTTCCTACATTATCTTCTAGGAGTTTTATGGTACTTTCTTTTATATTGAGATCTTTGGTCCATTTTGAGTTAATTTTTGTGTAGGGGGTGAGGTAGGGGTCCTCTTTCATTCTTTTCGATATGGATATCCAACTCTCCCAGCCCCATGTGTTGAAAAGACCATTATGACCCAGTTCAGTGACTTTGGGGGCCTTATCAAAGATCAGTCGGCCATGGATCTCGGGTCTATCTCCGAATTCTCAATCCGATTCCATTGATCTATATGTCTATCTTTGTGCCAGTACCATGCTGTTTTGACAACTGTGGCTTTATAATAAGCTTCAAAGTCAGGCAGTGTAAGTCCTCCCACTTTGTTTTTCTTTTTTAGAGTGTCTTTAGCAATTCGAGGCATCTTCCCTTTCCAAATAAATTTGATAACAAGCTTTTCCAAGTCTGCAAAGTAGGTTGTTGGAATTTTGATTGGGATTGCATTGAATCTGTAGATGACTTTGGGTAGAACTGACATCTTAATGACATTTAGCCTTCCTATCCATGAACATGGAATATTTTTCCATCTTTTAAGGTCCCCTTCTATTTCTTTTAGTAGAGTTATGTAGTTTTCTTTGTATAGGTCTTTTACGTCTTTGGTTAAGTTTATTCCTAGGTACTTGATTTTTTAGTTGCTATTGAAAATGGTATCTTTTTCTTGAGTGTCTATTCAGTTTGTTCATTTCTAGCATATAGAAATATTACTGACTTATGTGCATTAATCTTGTATCCCGCTACTTTGCTAAATTTGTTGATTAGCTCTAGTAGCTGTATCGTCGATTTCTCAGGGTTTTCCAGATATAAGATCATATCATCTGCAAACAATGACAATTTTACTTCTTCTTTTCCAATTTGGATGCCTTTTATTTCTTTGTCTTGCTGGATTGCCCTGGCTAGCACCTCCAGCACAATGTTGAATAACAGTGGTGATAGCGGGCATCCTTGTCTTGTTCCTGATCTTAGAGGGAAGGCTTTCAGTCTCTCACCATTGAGTACTATGCTGTCTGTGGGTTTTTCATATATGCTCTTTATCATATTGAGGAAGTTTCCTTCAATTCCTACCTTTTGAAGTGTTTTTATCAAAAAGGGATGTTGAATTTTGTCAAATGCTTTTTCAGCATCTATTGAGATGATCATTTGATTTTTCCCTTTCGAATTGTTAATGTGTTGTAATACGTTGATTGATTTTCTTATGTTGAACCATCCTTGCATACCTGGAACGAACCCCACTTGGTCATGGTGTATGATTTTTTTAATGTGTCTTTGGATTCGATTTGCAAGTATTTTGTTGAGGATTTTTGCATCTATATTCATTCGGGAGATTGGCCAGTAGTTTTCCTTTTTTGTAGCATCTTTGCCTGGTTTTGGTATTAGATTGATGTTAGCTTCATAAAATGTGTTAGGTAGTGTTCCATTTTCTTCAATGTTTTGAAAGAGTTTAAGTAAGATTGGTGTCAGTTCTTTCCGGAAAATTTGGTGGAATTCCCCTGTGAAGCCACCTGGACCTGGGCATTTATTTGTGGGAAGATTTTTGATGACTGATTGGATCTCTTTGCTTGTGATGGGTTGGTTGAGGTCTTCTATTTCTTCTCTTGTCAGTCTAGGTTGTTCATATGTTTCTAGGAAATTGTCCATTTCCTCTGCATTATCCAGTTTGTTGCCATACAGTTGTTCATAGTATCGTCTTATAATTTTTTTAATTTCTTCGGGATCTGCAGTTATGTCACCCTTTTCATTCATTATTTTGTTTATATGGGTCTTCTCTCTTTTTGATTTTGTCAGTCTAGCTAGAGGCTTGTCAATCTTGTTGATCTTCTCAAAGAACCAACTTTTGGTGATATTTATCCTCTCTATTGTTTTTTTTTGTTCTCTATGTCATTTATTTCTGCTTTAATCCTTGTTATTTCTTTTCTTCTACTTGGTTTAGGATTGGTTTGCTGTTCATTTTCTAGCTTCTTTAGTTGATCCACTACTTCTTTGATTTTGGCTCTTTCTTCCTTTTTAATATATGCGTTTAGTGCTATAAATTTCCCCCTCAGTACTGCTTTTGCTGCATCCCATGGGTTTTGGTATGTTGTGCTCTCATTTTCATTCATCTCTATATATTTAGTGATTTCTCTTGCTATTTCTTCTTTGACCCACTGATTATTTAGGAGTGTGCTGTTTAACTTCCAAGTATTTGAGTATTTTCTAAGTCTGTGATGGATATTGACTTCTAATTGTATTCCATTGTGGTCAGAGAATGTGCTTTGAATAATTTCAATCTTTTTAAATTTATTGAGCCTTGTTTTATGTCCCAGCATATGATATATTCTGGAGAAAGTTCTGTGTGCACTAGAGAAGTATGTGTATCCTGGTGATTTGGGATGTAATGTTCTATAGATGTCTGTTAAATCTAATTCATTTATCAGATTGTTTAGGTTTTCAGTTTCCTTATTGGTCTTCTGTCTGGTTGATCTATCTATAGGAGAGAGTGATGTGTTGAAGTCTCCCACAATTATTGTGGAAATATCAATTGCTTCCTTTAGTTTTGCCAGTGTTTCTCTCATGTATTTTGAGGCACCTTGATTGGGTGCATAAACATTTATGATTGTTATTTCTTCTTGTTGAATTGCTCCTTTTATTAGTATGTAGTGGCCTTCTTTGTCTCTCAAAACATCCCTGCATTTAAAGTCTATTTTATCTGAGATCAATATTGCTACACCTGCTTTCTTTTGGCTGTAGCTTGCATGAAATATTTTTTTTCCATCCTTTCACTTTCAATTTCTTTGTGTCCCTGTGTCTAAGATGAGTCTCTTGTATGCAACATATTGATGGTTCATTTTTTTTTAATCCATTCTGTGAATCTGTATCTTTTAATTGGGGAGTTATCCATTTACATTCAACGTTATAACCATGAAGGCATTTCTTGAATCAGCCATCTTATCCTTTGGTTTATGTTTGTCATATATATTTTTCCCCTCTCTCTATTAATATCCTTTATTGTACCCATACCAAATCTCTTTAGTACTGAACCTTTCTCCAAGTCTCTCTGTCCTTTCTCTGTTTCTCTGTCTGTAGGGCTCCCTTTAGTATCTCCAGTAGGGCAGGTCTCTTGTTAGCAAATTCTCTCAGCATTTGTTTGTCTGTGAAAAATTTAAGCTCTCCCTCAAATTTGAAGGAGAGCTTTGCTGGATAAAGTATTCTTGGTTGGAAATTTTTCTCACTCAGAATTTTAAATATATCGTGCCACTGCCTTCTTGCCTCCATGGTGGCTGCTGAGTAGTCACTACTTAGTCTTATGCTGTTTCCTTTGTATGTGGTGAATTGCTTTTCTCTTGCTGCTTTCAGAACTTGCTCCTTCTCTTCCGTGTTTGACAGTGTGATCAGAATATGTCTTGGAGTGGGTTTATTTGGATTTATTCTATTTGGAGTTCGCTGGGCATTTATGATTTGTGTATTTATGTTGTTTAGAAGATTTGGGAAGTTTTCCCCAACAATTTCTTTGAATACTCTTCCTAGACCTTTACCCTTTTCTTCCCCTTCAGGGACACCAATGAGTCTTATATTCGGACGTTTTATATTATCTATCATATCCCTGAGGTCTATTTCGATTTTTTCAATTTTTTTCCCCATTCTTTCTTTTATGCTTTCATTTTGCATTCTGTCATCTTCCAGGTCACTGATTCGTTGTTCAACTTCCTCTAGTCTTGTACTATGAGTATCCAGAATCTTTTTAATTTGGTCAACAGTTTCTTTAATTTCCATAAGATCATCCATTTTTTTATTTAGTCTTGCAATGTGTTCTTTATGCTCTTCTAGGGTCTTCTTGATATCCTGTGTATCCCGTACTATGGTCTCATTGTTCATCATTAGTTCTTTGATTAGTTGCTCTAGGTGCTGTGTCTCTTCCTATGTTTTGATTTGGGTGCTTGGGCTTGGGTTATCCATATCGTCTGGTTTCTTCAAATGCTTTAGAATTTTCTGTTGTTTTTGGCCTCTTGGCATTTGCTTAACTTGATAGGGTTCTTTTAGGATTTGTAGACCAATTGAAGTCCTTATCTCTAATTTATCAGATCTACAGCTTCGTGGAGTACACTTTCTCTGACTAACCAGCAGGTGGTGTCCACGAGCCACCTGTTCTCCACAAGACAGTTCTCCCCTGCTTTGCCTTTGTGGTGAGTGTGGGAGTGAGTCTTGTGGGGTCCAATTAGTGTACCAAGCTTGCGTGTGTAGTTGGTGTTGCCCGCCCTGTATATGGGGCGTGTGTCTGGGCGGTCAGGGAGCGGGGGGTGGCTCTAACAATCAAATCTCCCTGGTGTTCCTGGAGTTTTAAAGCTGCTGCAATAGTCTAATCCTTCAGTTCAGTCCTGCCACAGTTTGTCTCTGCCACTGACCCACAAGTCCTTGGTATCAGCGTATGGCTCCTGAGACTTGCTAGTGGGTCTTTCTTCCAGGCCGTGCACCCCCTGGTCCTCTGTTGAGGGATGACTGTGCTATGTCACAGGTGAGTGCCGTCCCCCCAGGGTGGTTCTGGGCTGCTGGGCTGTGTAGAGAGGCTTCCAGTCTGCTGAAATGACGGCTGAATGGGGCTTTGTTAATTCACACTGCTCCACCTTCCCAACTCTGAGACAACCAGCTGAGGGTGCAGGGAAGGCTAATGTCCATGCCCAGTTTTGTGGTGTGTGCGTGTTATTTGAAGCACTTCCGTCACACTGGGTTGTCTGGGGCAGCTCTGGGCTATGGGGCTGGCGAAGGGCAGGAGTGTTTCCTGTCTACCAGGATGATGGCTGTGAGCGGACACCCCTTTTCTTGGGAAGTTGTGGTGTTTAGTGAATTTTCTCAGCCACTGGATTATTGCCTTTTGTCTCAGAGCTCTCTTAGTTCTGCTCTTGTCTTGACCTGCCCAAATTGCAAGTCTTTGAGGCTTTCTGTATTGGGCTTCTTAAAGTAATTGTTTTAGAAACAGAAAAAAAAAAAAAGCCCTCCTCACAGATCTAATGGATTATTGAAATGCTAAGAGACAAAGCAATTAGGGCCATTAAGGAATGATCCAGGGGGCAGAGAGATCAGTTTTTCTTCGGGATTTGCATATGAGCCTCAGGGCCTGAGCTCTGCCCTTCCCCTTTCTATGTTCACCAGAACTCCAAAAAGCCTCCGCTTTTATTTTGGAGTTTTTCTTGCTGTTTTTTGCTATGCCTGTCTCCTCTCTGCTGGGCTGGCTGCTCTCAGATTCTCTGGTGTCTGGTCTCAATCTATCTATGGTTGGAGTTTGGATCAGTAGAATGAGTTTCCGATAAGAGCTGCCACTGCAGTTCTCCCTTCTCCTTCCCAGCGCTGACGGCCCCTCCTCCCATGGGACTGAGCCTGGCAGGGAGGGGCGCGGGTCCCATGGCCACAAAAACTTACAGATTTCACTGATCTCAGCAGTTCCATGTGTTCATGAGTGTTGTATGACGTATGCCCAAAGTCAAATTGCTCTGTGGTGTCTAGTCCATGCAGTTCCTGGCTTTCTACCTACTTTCCTGGAGGAGTAACTAAAACATACAGCTCACCCATCCGCCATCTTGCCCCACCTCTCTCCCTCATTATTGAAAGAAAATTTTGCCAGATATAGAATTTTTGGTTCGCAATTTTTGCTTTCAGTGCTTTAAATATGTCATCCCATGTCTTCTTTCTTCCATGGTTTCCAATGAGAAATGGGGATGTAATCTTAGTGAGGCTCCCTTGTATGTGATATGTTGCTTCCATTGTGGCTTTCAGAATTCTGTATCTTTGGCATTCAACAGTTTGATTATAGTGTGCTGTGATGTGGATCTGTTTGGGTTTATCCCGTTTGGAGTTTGTTGAGGATGTCTTGTGTTAAATTTGGAAAGTTTGCAGCCATTATTTCTTTGAATATTCTCTGTGCTTCTTTCTTTCTGCCTTAACCTTCTGAGACTCCCACAATGTGTATATTGGTGTACTAGATCATGTCCCATAGGTTTCTCAGGCTTAGTTCACTTTTTTTTTCTCATTCTTTCTTCTTTCTGCTCCTCAGACTGAATGATTTCAATTCTTATCTTCAAGGTTACTGATTCTTCCTTCTGCCAGGTCCAATCAGCTGCTGAATCCCTGTTCCAGTTTGCTGATGCTGCCAGAATGCAAAACACCAGAAACAGATTGGCTTTTATGAAAGGGGGTTTATTTGGTTACACAGTTACAGTCTTAAAGCTGTAAAGTGTCCAAGATAACACATCAGCAATCAGGTACCTTCACTGGAGCATGGCCAATGGCATCTGGGAAACCTCTGTTAGCTGGGAAGGCACATGGCTGGCATCTGCTCCAAGTTCTGGTTTCAAAATGGCTTTCTCCTAGGCCGTTCCTCTGTAGGCTGTAGCTCCTCTTCAAAATGTCACTCTCAGTTGCTCTTGGAGCATTTGTCCTCTCTTAGCTGCTCTGGAGCAAAAGTCTGTTTTCAAAGGCCATCTCCAAAATGTCTCTGTAAGCTGCAGCTCCTCTCTCAGTTCCTGTGCATTCTTCAAAGTGTCCCTCTTGGCTGTAGCAAGCTCACTCCTTGTGTCTGAGCTTATATAGGGCTCTAGTAAACTAATCAAGGCCCATGCTGAATGGGCAGGGCCACACCTCCATGGAAATTATCCAATCAGAGTTATCACCTACAGTTGGGTGGATCACATCTCCATGGAAACACTCAATCAAAGAATTACAATCAAATCAACACCAATACATCTGCCCACACTAGATTGCATTAAAGAATATGTCTTTTTTATGGGGGACATAATATATATACAAACTGGTAAAACCCCTCTAGGGAATTTTTAATTTCTTTTAACTGTGGGTTTCAGGTCTGTTTGGTTCCTTTTCATAATTCCCATCTCTCTATTGATATTCTCTCTCTCTCTCTCTCTCTCTCTCTCTCTCTCTCTCTCTCTCTCTGCCTCCCTCCCTCCCTCTTTCCATCTATTGTTTTCCTTATTTCCTTTAGTTCTTTGTTACTGTTTTCCTTTGAGTATTCTTAGGACCATTTTTTTTTCCACAATTTTGTCTGGTATGTCCCAGTTCTACTCCTCCTCATTGTGGTTTCTGGTGCTTTAATCTTCTCCATTGCCTGGGCCATCACTTCCTGTTTCTTTGCATGTTTTCTAAACTTTTGTCAAAACCTGAAGTTTTTTTTTAAAAAGCTTTTTATTAAGAGTCAGAACAAATTTTAAGGTACAAAATTCATCAATTTTTTTTCAAACAAAATCCTTCAAATAGTTATGTCCTAGACTTAAAGCAAATTATTCCAAATTATACAGTAATTTAATCTTTTTAAATTAGAAAATACAACTTCTTAAGCTCCTAAATTTTGCCCCAAATAAATAAATGTTTTTCTAGTTCTAGATAAGTTTCTTAAGACAGCAATGTACATTTCCTTAAAATAAATCTAGTTTTGTCACCGATATGCATTAAATATGTTTAGGACTTCAACAAATATACTTTCTTACAAGTATAAGCCTTGTTTTTTTTTTTTTTTATTGCATAATGCATGCTGTTGATTATAAAAGACACAATTACCAGAACTAGTAACGTAAAACTCCAGTATACCGTCTCTCAACTTTTGTCATGTATAGCCCAGTGCAACAAAGTCAATTCCTTAAGAAAAAAGATATAAAAATCAACCTTATATGTACATTTTTTTATACTTTCAGTCTTGACATTATAGTAGTACAAACATAATGCACAGTATTGTGGGAGAAAATTGGTGTTCTCTACAGGATATGAAAGATTTTAAAAATTCTTTTTTTTTTACAGGAAAAGTACGGGAACATCCTAGCATCCCTCAGGCTTAAAAAATTCACGTATTCACCTATTTCCCCTTGTTTTTTTTTCTTTTTTTTGTTTTAAATTAAATTCAGTTTTATTGAAATACATTCACACACCATACAATCATCCATGGTATACAATCCACTATCCACAGTATGATAACATAGTTATGCGTTCATCACCACAATCTATCTCTGAACATTTTCCTTACATCAGAAAGAACCCGAACAAGAATAAAAAATAAAAGTGAAAAAAGAACACCCAAATCATCCCCCCATCCCACCCCATCTGTCCTTTAGTTTTTATCCCCATTTTTCTACTCATCCATACACTACATAAAGGGGGTGTGATCCACAAGGTCTTCACAATCACACTGCCACCCCTTGTAATCTACATTATTATATAATTGTCTTCAGGAGACCAGACTGCTGGGTTGGAGTTTGGTAGTTTCAGGTATTTACTTCTAGCTATTCCAATACATTAAAACCTAAGACGTGTTATCTATATGGTGCATTAGAATGTCCACCAGAGTGACCTCTCGACTTCATTTGAAATCTCTCAGCCACTGAAACTATTTCATCTCTGTGCCGGTTTGAATGTATTGTGTCCCCCAAATGCCATTATCTTTGTGGTCTTGTGGGACAGACATTATGGTGCTGGTTAGATTTGCTTGGAATGTGCCCCACCCAGCTGTGGGTGGTGACTTTGGTGGGATACTCCCATGGAGGCATGACCCCACCCATTCAGGGTGGGCCTTGATCAGTGGAGCCATATAAAACATGCTGACAAAAAGAGACTGGAAGGAGTGCAGCTGTGAGTGACGTTTTGAAGAAGAGCAAGCTTGCTAGAGAGGAACGTCCTGGGAGAAAGCCATTTTGAAACCAGAACTTTGGAGCAGACGCCAGCCACATGCCTTCCCAGCTAACAGAGGTTTTCCGGATGCCATCGGCCATCCTCCAGTGAAGGTACTTGATTACTGATGTTTTACCTTGGACACTTTATGGCCTTAAGACTGTAACTGTATAGCCAAATAAACCCCCTTTTTATAAAAGCCAGTCCATCTCTGGTGTTTTGCATTCTGCAGCATTAGCAAACTAAGACAATCTCATTTTGCATCCCCCTTTTGGTCAAGAAGATGTTCTCAATCCCATGATGCTGGGTCCAGATTCATCCCCGGGAGTCATATCCTGCGTTGCCAGGGAGATTTACAACCCTGGGAGTCGGGTCCCACGTAGAGGGGAGGGCAGTGAGTTCACCTGTCGAGATGGCTCAGTTAGAGAGAGAGAGGGCCACATCTGAGCAACAAAGAGGTACTCAGGGGGAGACTCTTAGGCACCATTACATACAACTTTAGACTCTCCTTTGCAGTAATGAGCTTCCTAAGGGCAAGTCCCATGATCGAGGGCTGAGCACATCAAACCGCCAGTCCCAATGTTTGTGACAACATCAACACCAGTCCAGGTGAGGATGTCCAACACATCCGCACCTTCCCCCGGATCCTCGGGACTGGGGAGGGGGAGGCTGTAAATATATTTTTTATTATCTGCCCAAATTACTCTGGAATGTGTCACTATTTCACTCCAGCCTATACTAACCTACCATATCTCCCTTCCTATTCAAAGTTCCATGCAATGTGGTGTTTGAACAAATCGACTGTAGAGTTGTACCGTTTAGAAAATTTAGATCCTGTACCAAATAGATATCTCTTCCCTTGGTCTCATATGGAAGTTGAAGTTTTAAAACACAATCAGTTTCAACCTTTACCCTTTGGCCTAGCTTGCCCTGGGCTTGACCAGACCTGCTTCGTTCATATCACTAATTGAAGTCTGGGCTCTTTTTCAGCTTTTTTTTTTTTTAACAGTGGCTGTATGCATGAATACTGACATTTATATCTGCCAAGCTCTAGCTCTGAGTTTCAGGTGTCTCAGAGATATGTATTGTTCCAGAGAGCAATCAGGTTATACGCTAGGGGATTAGCATCTCAAAGTTTAGAGACAGGCATTACAATTCAGGGAT
Source organism: Choloepus didactylus (assembly GCF_015220235.1). NCBI lineage: Eukaryota > Metazoa > Chordata > Mammalia > Pilosa > Megalonychidae > Choloepus > Choloepus didactylus. Next base: position 15,307,973 of record NC_051308.1, on the reverse strand, counting down.
AGAGTTTACTGCTGTAAGAGCTTACAATCTAGGGAATATTACAATTATTATGCCCACGTTAGGCTATGTTCTAAGATTCAATTCTGAGTTTACACATTGTAGTTAGTCCATATTGGTGAGGCATTAAAGTGTTTGCCTTTATTTCTGGTGTACTTCACTCAGATACTGTGTACAGGATCCATTCACCTCATTGTGTGTCTCACAGCTTCACTCCTTCTTGTAGTTGCTCAATGTTCCACTGTATGTGTACACCACAGTACACCATTCCATTCTTCGGTCAATGTACCCTTAGGTCATCTGCACCCTTTGCAAATCATGATTACTGCCTCCATGAACATTCCCTTGTTTTTGAAATAAACTAAACTAAATGCCTGTAAAGGATGTATTTAAATACTAATTTAATTCAAATCATGAAAACTCCCTTTTAAGCAAATTTCACACATCAAATACACTAACATTAGTGTCATAACAAGACACTTAACACTTTGCCCTAAAACACATCAAGCTGGACCCTAATCCACAGATCCCTTCAATACTAGGAAGACCACCTGATGGCACCCCAAGAATAAATCTATCTGGGAGCCTCTAGGGCCTTGGTGACTAAGTTCTGGAAACAGTGTGCAGGAGCAAGGACAGTGTGCTGTGTGGTGGCCCCGGATGTTTCAGTCCTCCCTTTCATAAGAACTAACTGTGGCCTGAAGGCAGCACCTCCTTACCCATTTATATGAGGGGCTAGGAAGGCCCTCCATAGGAGGGTTCAATTCCCAAGGTCATCAGACATAAGCAGATGATAAAATTACCACCAAAAGTGACAGACACATCACATGAGCTTTGAAAACTAGAAAATTTCTGATGTGGCTATTAGGAGGGAATCCTGCTATTTTGGGATGGAGAAAAGTTTGCATTTCAGCTTGTAGCTGAGCTGCAAAGATAGCATCATTTCTCTTTCAGTCTGCAGAAGGAAGAATTTCTATAAATATTACTTAGATCACATCAGAGTCCATTTCGCTTATTACTGCACTTGCCATCAACTCTCACCCCATTAAATTTGCAGCTCCTACTGCCTGGAAGCCCAGGATCCTGTGTTTCAGAATTTAACTGCAGCCACACGATGAATTGGCCACAAAGCTTGGGGGATATTAGATAAACATGTTAAAAATGAAAAGATAGCGGTCACCTCTAGTTCTAAAACAACCACGCTGAGCATAGAATACACCAAACCGAGAATGGGCATAACTGCTGGGCCCCTACCTGGTTGGGAGGCCATTATTATGGCAGAAATTGAAATAAGGAATGAAATCTGTAACTTTAAACTAGACATTCTTTTCCTAGTATGGGTTCCCCGAAACAATGGCATCTTGAAAATCAAGCCTTTTTCAGTACTGTTTGCCAACACTGTTTACGTTCCAACAGTTCACTATTGAAAATATCCTTCAAGAGACATTATTACTAGAAATAAATCTTTACTAACCCCTCTGAGTGAGTGAATAAAAATTCAGGTTTTTGAAGGAAAACGATGTGATGTTTTATGGCTTCACAGTGAGAAAAATTAAAGGTTATATTTAAAGTGTTTGTACTAGTTAAGAGTTAAGATTTTAATGCTTTCTCAAACTTCTCTGAAGTCACTTCTCAATTCACCAGGTTAGGACTCTTTCAAACAAAGACAAACACGATTCTGACTTCAATTCCTATTCTAATTCTTAACTCTAGCACCATATCTTTGGTCATGAAAGCAACAAAATATTCACATTTTTATCAGACTACTTTTGACTTTCAAGGTTAGAATATTCTGCATTTGAAAGGTATTAATACAAAAATTTCAAATCACACATCATATATATATGTGTGTGTGCATAATGGAACAAAATAAGGTATAAAACATGGTTGAAGGTTAAGAAACTAATTACAAGATTAACAGTGATCCACGCAATTATGATGAAACAGAATATGCCAAGATTACGTAAAAGTTAAGGTTGTAGTTTCTGCAAAATTTCCTGGTAATGAACTCTTCTGTCCTGCTGGGGAGGAAGTGTTCTGGGGAGCGATGTGGCCAGATGTTTGCCACCTGGCCTGGGCAGATTCAGCAGCAGCATGTGCAAACACAACCTGAGTGGGGCGTGGCAGCCGTCAAACCTCTGGAACTAAGCCTCAAGCCCTCCCCTCTCTCCATGCCTGGGACACAGTGCACAGTCAGAGAAGCCCTAACTCTCCACGATTTGATGTGAACAGAAATGTTAACAAACAAGGAATTTGTGCAGAGGGGAAAATACTGTACATATAAACATGTTTACATTATGACATTAAGTTTTATGTAATATCAAATCACTTCACTCTAAAAGTCAAAGAAATTTATTGCATCCAAGAGATGGGAACTCTATTATACTGCAACTCAGAAGAATCACATTATTTGTCTCAAAGTGAGAGGAAGAAAAGAAGTGTTTGTTAAAATTTTTTTTGTAAAATCTGGAATTGTATTTTGCAGAGGAAAAAAAAAGAACCCATGACTACATTCCTGACATGGATCAACTAAGGGCATTTGTGCATATGTCTTTATCTTAATACTTTTCTCAGATTATTCTCAAATCCAGGCAATTTGAGGGACATTAAATGGACATTCAAGAGTCAGCTTAGAAAGGGCTGCAGAACCCTCCCACCACCAGAATTCTTCATTTTAATACATGGATTTGCAAGATTCCACAATAACAACTCGTTAAGCTACATCAAAACAAAGCTATCTTTAGTCTTGGGGAAGGCTGGTCCTTCACCATTAACTAGGTTTCATTTATATGGGTTCCAATCACATGATCTTTTCTGAAGAGAACGCTTTTTCTGCCATTTCAGAACTGGTCATGATTTCCTCATCTGAGTCTACTAACATGGGAAGAGCTACATCTGTGAATGAAGAGGGAATATTTTCTCCCACCCACTTCAAATTTTCATCAAAAGTATCAGAAGTAGCAGGTTTAGTTGTTCCATTAGAAACCATTTTTGACTCTTAATTTACTCCTCCAGTTATGTTTTCAGATGTTACCCTGAATTCTTCAATTTCATCATCAGGATCGTCTATTAAGGGCATGAAGGCATATCTCTGATTATTTGCTGATGGTCTCCACAGAAACATTATTACAATAAAGATAAGTGAAAAAAGGAAGCTCCAATGTGCATCATAAACTCAGCATTCCATCCAATCCACTTGGCACTTTGCAATTCTAAATGTCTTAGTTGTCCGTACCATAAATACAATAGAGGCCAGTAGGGCAAAGATCAGAGTATTTGTAAAGTGCCTGTATCAAGAAAATTTTACTGTGTTCTTTCTTAGCCTCAGTGTCTTCATAGATTGTGCCAAACTTACAAAAATGAACCGTACAAAAATGGAGTCAATAACTGCTATAACAGTGTCACCCAGACCAACAGCTAAATGGTTAGCACCCCCAGTGACTCTCAGGACAGCTGCAAAGATAGTGAAGAGCCCCCAGTCCAATCACCCAGTACATGACTGTTCCTAAAATGCACGAATGTTCCTAAAATTCACGACTGTTCCTAAATGAGCCTTCACAATATGTAGCCCAAGCTCACAGTAATCAAAAGGAGGCGAGCCAATGTCCCCTTCATCACAGATGCCAACTCCGCAAACATTAGTAAATCTCGGGTTGACAGTCCAGGGCTGTTGATATTTTGGTATTCAGTATAGAACCCTGCCTTGTCAAGCATTCCCAAGAAAATGACAGCTGCAACCCAGAACTGGATTCTTAATTTATCTTTCCCATAACAGGCAGACCACATTAGCCAGCCAGAGCATGCCATATAAAATATAAATATACATCACCATGTAAAAAATCATTAGATGCCAACTTGATATAGAGGTATACCCATGAGGCCCTATAGAAAGAGAAACATTCAAATTCCAGCTTGCATCTGTTTTTTTTTTTTTTTTTTTTTTTTTTCCTGTTTTAATAGAAACAATCAAGATATGAAACCCAACCCTCTGCATTCTGGTACAACATCCATTGAGCTGTCCTGGTTGAAACATTTGTGATATTTGATATTTGTTCTTTTATCCTGAAACAGGTTTGTAGGAAAAGATCAGGAACTCTGTTCTAGATAAGTTGGTTTTCACATTCCTGTTAGACACTTAATGGAAGATGCCAAGTAGGTAGTTGGATAAATGAGTCTAGGGTTCACTGAGGAAAACACTTGTATATCACTGTTGCAATTTAGGTTTTCAATTTTTGTTGTCCGACACTCAGTGTTCTCGAAATAATGACCATAAAAGTCTTCATCAACACCGAGCTCGTGCTTTTGTGGCAGATCTTCCAGCTCAGAATGTTCATTGTGACAGGTACGAAACTTCAAATGCCCCTCTGTGGGAAGCTTCACAGGTCCGGAACAATGGAAAGACTTAACAGAAAACTTGATCTCAGTAGAGTCATACACAGTTTTCCTAAATGTCAAAGGTCCAGATTTGTGGCTGGCATCACTGCCCAGGCTCAGGGATGGCAGCTACATCTGCTGGGGACCTGCACAGGAGGTGCAGGGAGACATAGTGGGTGGCGGCCACCTAAAGCCTGGACATTTTGATATTTTAATGTGTTATTGCTGGAATGAAGCCTCTGAGTCATCTGTTCCTTAAGATTGTACTTGACTACTGTTAGGATAGAGCTTTCCATGGATGCCTGGAACTAACAAAGGAGAAGGAGGAGGAGAAGGAGGAGGAGTGAAAAAAATACCTTTCCCAGGCTTTGCAGATTGACTTGGCACATGCTCTCTTTCAGGGCTTATCCATACAATGAGTTTAGAGAATAGCTCAAGGCCAAAATGTAGGAGCCTCCCAGATTCTTTCTGAACACGTGTTTTGTCTGGGACATGAGTGTGCAGCCTTAGGAATTCCCTCATCCACAAGGTTCTGAATGTCCCCTCTTCAGGAGCAAACAGTTTCCTCACAGTTCTCGGCACTGCACTATTGGTTCTACAGCCAGCAATCCCTTGCCCCAGGCAGACCTGACTGCTCTCCCACAGTGTTCTGTAGGAGAGCTCTGTGGACTGCCTTCTACACAGGACAGGTTCTGGGATGGTCAGTCCCTCAGGCCATCACCAGGCAGATTGGACCAGACATACTTGTGCTCCCAGTGTGTGCACGAGGGTTACTCTGCTCCCTCTGGGACCAGCACCAGGGTTCTGTACTGGGAGCTGGTGAGGGATGGGCAAGGGGCCAGTCAGGGCTCCACGAGATCCTCCTGCTTTTTTTTTTTTTTAAATCTTCATTTTATTGAGATATATTCACATACCACGCAGTCATACAAAACAAATCGTACATTCGATTGTTCACAGTACCATTACATAGTTGTACATTCATCACCAAAATCAATCCCTGACACCTTCATTAGCACACACACAAAAATAACAAGAATAATAATTAAAGTGAAAAAGAGCAATTGAAGTAAAAAAGAACACTGGGTACCTTTGTCTGTTTGTCTGTTTGTTTCCTTCCCCTATTTTTCTACTCATCCATCCATAAACTAGATAAAGTGGAGTGTGGTCCTTATGGCTTTCCCAATCCTATGGTCACCCCTCATAAGCTACATTTTTATACAACTGTCTTCAAGATTCATGGGTTCTGGGTTGTAGTTTGATAGTTTCAGGTATCCACCACCAGCTACCCCAATTCTTTAGAACCTAAAAAGGGTTGTCTAAAGTGTGCGTAAGAGTGCCCACCAGAGTGACCTCTCAGGCTCCTTTTGGAATCTCTCTGCCACTGAAGCTTATTTCATTTCCTTTCACTATCCCCCTTTTGGTCAAGAAGATGTTCTCCATCCCACGATGCCAGGGTCTACATTCCTTCCCCGGGAGTCATATTCCACGTTGCCAGGGAGATTCACTCCCCTGGGTGTCTGATCCCACGTAGGGGGGAGGGCAGTGATTTCACCTTTCAAGTTGGCTTAGCTAGAGAGAGAGGGCCACATCTGAGCAACAAAGAGGCATTAGGGAGGAGGCTCTTAGGCACAATTATAGGGAGGCCTAGCCTCTCCTTTGCAGCAACCGTCTTCCCAAGATCCTCCTGCTTTTAAGTAGCTTTTTTCTTGATTCTGCACTTGCCCAGTAACTACAGTCCTTTAACTGTGTTCTGGAGCTTCGAGAAAGATGTTCCTGCCTGCTCTTGGGAGCAGTTCAAAGCTTGGGGGATGGGGATGGGGTGGAGCGGATGGAGCTCTGAAGCATCTCAAGCACTCAGTTCACTTTTGAGAGATGAGAGGAAACAGATAGAAGGTAGGAATGTTCCACACACGTTTGAATGACAAAGGGACCTCAGTGCCAAGTGGTTTTATGTCAACAAAGCAGCCCCAGTGCTTTGCTTTTCAGGATGCAGAGAAAGAGCCTGGGCAGAGGGAAAGAACAGCTTGGAGACACAGGGGCAATTTTGACTCCTCACAAGACACAAACAACTTTGGTCCTCTTGAATAAGCCCTGTGCCCCCATCCCGCCTCCACCCTCTCTCCTGCATCAGACTGAAATGTCCACAGCCTGCATCTGCCCAGCTCCCTGAGCCTTCAGAGGTTCCTCCCAGCTAAGCCACAGGAAGCCCTCCGAGGGCCCTCCACTCTTCTCAGCCTTCCTGGGCTAATTAAGGACATTCCCATTCTGGGGGGAAGGTAGAACAAGAGCCTGAGCTACTTTGAGGTATGGGCCATCTCACTCCCTGTCTGGGTGCCTGCTCCCTCGCCCTGAGGTGCAAAGGCTGTGAGAATCCTGGGGCAGGATTCCACCCAAGGGCAAGCCCAGGGCTGTAGCCAGCTCGGCAGCTGCACATGTCTGGGTAGCCTGAGTTGCTTCCCACATGGCCTTCTTGGAACCTGAGGCCACTTCATTCCCTATTTCCTCCCCATTTCTATGGACTGCCTTCCTCCTCCCTCATCCTTATTTTCACCCTCTCTTCTGACGGTTTTCCTTCAGAACTCCTTTTGCACCGTAAGCCAAGTGCCCCCTGATCCCAGGCTCTTCCTGGACTGTTTGCTCCTCCCGCCACTTTGTGGAAGATTTCATACCTTTTCTGAAACCCGACATTCCCAGAGCTCCCTCCAGGGTCCCTAAAATCGGGTCTCTCATTTCCCGGGGCTTCATGGGGTCACTCTTCGTAACAACGTCCCTTTTAAACACACACTATCCCACCCTATCTCTGCTTCATTATCGTGGCAGAATTTCATTTTGCAATCCTACTAGCTTTGAGTGAGAGATATGTGTCAGGCAATCCTTTAAGATCCTTTAAGTATTATATACACACACACACACAGACACATGTATATATGTGTATATATGTGTATATGTGTATGTATGTACATACATGTGTATATACATGTATATGTGTATATATGTGTATATATATGTGTGCCTGTGTATGTATATATGTGTATTTTAATATGTATTTTATCTCTTTATTTTCACCCAAAGTAACATAAGATTTTGCATTTATTCTGGTGAAGCTTGATTTTTGGAAGCACAAGTGAAAAGGTTTGGCGTAGGAAATTAATTTATCTTTTTTTCCCCCTTTTGTCTTGCTGAAATGGTTCATAGTTTTTAAGTTGGAGAACTTCTACTTCTAGAGGATTTAAGCATGGCAGACGGGCAGAGATGGCTGCAGAGCTGGGGGGATGTATGGTTGGGCAGGTGGAAATTGGTTATAAGCTAGGATTTCTATCACCCTCAGTTTGGTGTTTCTTAAATGCCCTTGGGAGTTAGGAAAGGCATTAGGGAAGCAGGGAGCAGAAGGAAAATATTTTATCTCTTTTAACCCACACAAAACCTTTCTGAAGTAGGTACAGTTATTATCCCCATTTTACATACATAGAAACTGAGGCACAGAGAGGTCATCTAACATCACACCACTTATAAGTAGCAGTGTAAAATTTGAGAGCAGGTAATCTGGCTCCAGAGGCTACCTGCTAAGAGAGACTTTTCCTTCCTCTCCAGTGACTTCCTCCACCTTGTGGAGGCAAACGCCTTCAGGCAGGGGGCTGGGAGTGGCAATTATTTGCCGCCTGGAAGGGAAGATGTGAAAGCACAGAGACAGAACAAAGAGGCCAGTTTGTCTTAACACATTTTTAAACTCATAGAAAAGGCAGTAAAATCGATAGGCCAAGATGCTTTGGATGTACAAGTGCTAGGCTTTCAGTGCCTGTAGCAGAAAAAGATTTGGTTTTGTTCTGGTTTGTTATTTTTGAGTTTCAGAAGCTTGGCTTCGGACATCATGAAGGAACACTTTATGTATAAAGTTCACACTATAAGCAAGAGAGTTGGAAGATGGCAACATATTCTAAGGGCTAGTTTTCCACCCAGAAAGGAGAGAAGTGGCGGAGGTGGAGGGGACGGGAAGAAGAATGCAATAGTAATAGCGTTCGCTCCGGAGGTGGGCCTCTGGGAAGGGGTCTTCCCACACCGTCTCCCTCACCCACCCTCTCTCACGTGACTGTGTACACGCTGGCACACACCCCCTGTGTACTGGATGGGGTCAGAGTGGTCCCCTGGCGCAACGGGCCCTCGGTCAACTCCCAGCCTTTGCCGCTCTCTCTCCATGCAGCCCCTTTCCCCTTCATGTGTGCCACGGAGGAGGTGAACCCCTCATCCTTTCCCATTGAGCTCAACCCTTCATCTTCTCTGCAGGCTGTTCTTTTCCTCCCACAGGTGGTCATGGGCTTCCTTCTCACACCCCCAAAGTGCCTTTTGCTTGCCTGTAATGTAGCAATTACCATGCCGTGCTATCATCATTGGTTTTCACATTTCCCTCTCCAGACTGTGGGCTCCCTAAGGACGGAGAGAGTACTGAAAAGTACCCTTGGAGTCCCTGACACCGTCTAGGCACTCAGTACATGTTGAATGGCCTCCTAATGCTCCTTCACTCTACTATGATTATCCCGCCTAGAATAGGCTTATTCGGAGCAGGAGTTTGGAGAATGTCCTGTGATTACCTGCAAGGCAGGTGAATTCTCAAACCGTGAAGACAGAGGTGATTTCCTTCCTTAGGTTATGCCATCCGCAAGCCCATTTCCCTTGCTAATTAAGGAAGAGAAGACTCGAGCGGCATCCAGCATAACACATGAGAAGAAGAAGGGAGTTTTCACTCCCAGATTCGGTGTTGTCTGCCTTTGGAGGAAGGCCCTGTGACTGGGATGCATGTACTTTGGCTTCAGGAGGAAAAGGGCATGGGGAGTGAACAAAAGCATGTTCAGATCCCTGCTCTACCTCTGACTAGTGGTGAGACTTTGGCAAGTTACCTGACCTTTTTTTAGGGCTTAGTTTCCTCACTTGTATTTGCGGCGATAGTATGAGGATTCATGCCAAGCTTGTATTCGATAGATGGGCTAGATATTTGTTTCCTTCATAGCAATCAACACATTCTATTTATTTTGTCTGTGTGCTTACTTTTATGTTACTTGCTCTCCTATTAGATTATAAGCTTTGTGAGGGCAGGGTCTTTTTTAAAAAATTAAATTCAGTTTTATTGAGATATATTCATATACTATAAAATCATCCACGTTGTACAATCAACTGTTCACAATACCATCATATAGTTGTGCATTCATCACTCCAATCAACTTCTGAACATTTTCCTTACTCCTAAATAAATAAATAAATAAATATAAGAATAAAAAATAAAAGTAAAAAGGAACACCCAAAGCCTTCCTTCCCCCTTCATTCCACCCTATTTTTCATTTAGTTTTTGTCCCTGTTTTTCTACTTATCTGTCCATACACTGGATAAAGGGAGTATGAGCCACAAAGTTTTCACAGTCACACAGTCATACCATTTAAAATACATAGTTATATAATCATCTTCAAGAATCAAGGCTACTGGGTCAACAGTTTCATGTATTTCCTTCTAACTATTCCAATACACTAAAAACTAAAAAGGGATATCTATATGGAGCATAAGAATGCCCTCCAGAGTGACCTCTGCAATCTCTCAGCCACTGGAACTTTATTTTGTTTCATTTTTATTCCCCCTTTTGGTCAAGAAGATTTTCTCAATCCCATGATGCCAGATCCAGGCTCATCCCCAGGAGTCATGTCCCATGTTGCCAGGGAGATTTACACCCCAGGAGTCATGTCCCACTGCTCCGGTTTGCTAATGCTGCCATTATGCAAAATACCAGAAATAGATTGGCTTATACAAAGGTGGAGACTGAAGGCCATGAAAATGTCCAAATTAAGGCAGCAACACAAGTATACCTTCACTGAAGGAAGGCCAATGGTGTCTGGAAAACCTCTGTTAGCTGGCAAGGCATGTGGCTAGTGTCTGCTGATCCCAGGTTGTGTTCCAGTCCTCTCTCAGCTGCTCTAAAGGTCCTTCTGTTTGTGAGCTCTTTTATAGGACTCCAGTGATTAAATCAAGACTCACCCTGAATGGGCGGGGTCCATATCTTCATGGAAATAATTCAATCAAACGTTTCACCAACAGTTGATTGATTCACATCTCCCTGGAAACAATCAAAGGATTCCAACTCAATCAACACTAATACATCTGCCTCCACAAGATTGCATTAAAGAACACTGCCTTTTGGGGAACATAATACATCCAAACCAGCACACCCACTCAGGGGGGAGGGCATGAGTTCACCTGCAGAGCAGGCGTAGAGAGAGACAGAGGGCCACATCTGAGCAACAAAGAGTTTCTTTGGGGGAGACTCTTAGGCACAATTAGAAGTAGGCTTAGCCTCTCCTTTGCAGTAACAAGCTTCATAAGGGCAAGTGCCAAGATCTAGGGCTTGGCCTACTAAATTGTTAGTCCTCAATGTTTGTGAGAATATTAGTAATAACCCAGGTAGGGACATCCAACATTTCCACATTTTTCCCCAGTTCCTCAGGGGGGCCTTGAGGGCAGGGTCTTATTTGCTATTGTTTCTGCATCTAGCCTAGTGTCTGGCACATATTGAATGGATGCATGAGTGAGTGAATGAATGGATGAATGCATATTAATATATTGTGATGGCATGTTAGGTTGAGACTCTGAGTTTTGCTCCTGACACTGACACTGATGTATTCTGTGAGCTTGAGCAAATCACTCTTCGCTTTCTCTATAGGAGTTTCCCAAACCATTAGGTGAAGGAAATTGAACTTCCTTCTTAATGGGGATGCCGTTGGGACCTAGGTGCTATTGTGTCTCAAGCACTTACACCTTCTTAGATGACAGTTTCTATTAAATATACAGGATGAACCCCAGGAAGTGCCTTGAACCCCCTGCCCCCAAGGATATAATACATGGAAAGCTTGGTTGTTGCTTTTTCCAGCTTTGGTTTGGAGAAGAGTGAAGGGATTGTGCAAAAGTGAATTCCATCCAGCTATTGTTTATTAAACTAGGCACATCACTCAAATGCAGCTTTCTTGACCTCTCTGCTTTCTGTTTTATAATATCTTCAAATGGCTTAATCAGAGCTCTCCATGTTTCTACTTTTTTTAGCCCGCAAATTCTGCTAGAAACCAACAGGAGCTCCATATACCCTGAAAACCGGGAGTTCACATTGGCTTTGTGGAAAGCGACAGCAGCTGCAGGTGCTGGACCAGCGGGGAGAAGGGGACAGGAAAGGCGACGAGGAGGGGAGACTCCATATTAAACTGTAGCATCCTCTGAGTGGCTCCTCTGTCATTTCCTCCCATGTTTGTGCAATCGTCAATAACCACAATGTGCTTTCCACTGTGCTGGTTGCCATGGCGATCACAGTTTAGAAGAGAGGGGATGCCTTGAATGTCAGGGAAATGGCATTTAAATGGAACTTCCAAGACTCAGTAGAATTTGATAGGGGGAGATGAGGAAGCGAGGCTTTCCACCCAAACGGATGGCTGTGAGCCACGGCACCAAGGTAGGAATGAAGACGGATGTGCCTACCTGGGGCTTTAGGGATGTTCTGGGATGGGTGAGGGGGAGGCTAGTGAAGGCCAAAGAGAGTTTAGGCCTAAAGTGCTGATAAAAAGGGTGACATCAAATGAGAGGGTTTGTGAAAGAGGAGGCTCCTGGCAGTGGTGTGCAGGGTGATTTGGAGGGAACATCTTGGAGTTGGGGGGACTAGATGGACGTGGTGTATGGAGTATGGTGGTGGTGGCAGACAAGGAAAGAAAAGAACAGAGATATTTTGAAGACCATTAAAAACATGATGTAACTTGTTCCTTGAATAAACCTATAGGATGAAGTAGTGAGCCTAATCACAACATGAAATTTTGGGGCCAAGGTGTAAGCAAGATTCTTTTCCCATCCACCTCTCAGCTCATTTTAAAAAATTGTTTATCGAGGGCTCCCTCAAGCACAGTGACTTTCATTTATTCCAAGCAGGGCAGCAGAACTAAATGGCAGCCATCAAAAGAGGTAACGGCTGCTCCTCCTTCCCATCTTGCAGGTTAGATAGGCTCACTGTCACCGACACACACACAGTGTATTTTTAGTGTTCAGTAGTATTTCACTGTATTTGAAAATGTGAATAATTCATAGCATTTGACAGTTTCAGTGTATTTATTACACAATTATTTTCACAAAAATTAAAAATTAAAAAATATAATCCTAGAGCCTCAAAAGTCAGCTGTTTTCAGTTTTTCATATTGTTCCCATTCTTTCTATCATCTTAGTATTTTGACAGTATTTCCGGTCTAATGGGATTCAAGGGCATAGATTAAATCCAAGCAGGGACAGTATAGTGAAAACATATAATCCCCATAAATCAGTCATTTTAATTGCCTAAAGTCCCTGTGCTTTGGCTAATGACGAAAGAGGTAAAGGAAAATGCCTGACTCCCATCTCCTTTCAAGCGGATGGCTTTGGCGGATTCCACAAAACTCCCAGAGGGAGCCCTAGGATGACCATCTACGGGTCTCGGGACATTTGCGAATCAAGGGCCAGGAACCACTTAACAAATGTCAGTGGAGCCTGAAGAGAGGAACAGAAAGAAGAAAAAAGCATTCCACATCTGGGACTGTTTAGAAGTCAGGAACAGAGAATTTAGAGGAGTCGAGGCAGGCATTCCCTTCACTTCTCAGTCAATAAATCATTGCCACATGCATTTAAATCCTTCTCTCCTTTGGCCATTTTTTCTCTCCTTCATTCTCCTGACTCCATCTCCTTCCCGGCTTTTGTCTGCCTACATTTCTGCAGTCTTATTAAACCAAATATTTATAATGAATTTGAAGCCATTTCCACATGTATAATGTCAAAAATGTTGGCATTTGTTTTTTTCCAGATCACCAAAGTCTGTCTGAGATCAACTGTTTCTTTTGATCTGTCTCTCTGCTGTTTCTGCCTTTCTTCTCGCTCCAGGGATGCGATCTTTTGGGCAGGAGCTGTCATCAGGACTTCAGGGAGAAGTGGGCATTTGAGCTTGGTCTTAAGGATGGGATTTCTATAGTTGGAGATAAGTGAGGAGGGGATTTCAGGTGAAGGGGAGAAAGAACTGCTTCCAGGGTTATTTATATTCTTATAGAGAACTAAAAAATGCAGAGCTGGTTCTAAAATAAAAGACTTTTGTTGTTTTGGAGAGGCCTTTTAACATTTTTTAGAGCATTAGAGTATGAGGTAGATAGAGAGAAGTGCCGTATTTGGGGCCTTAGGAGGTTCACGTGGCTTTGCTCAGGGATGGTGACTCTGTTCTGTGCTGTTTGTACAGGGTGTGCCCCACACCCGGCCACACTTGCGACAGACCATGGCTAGCTCGTGAAGACTCTCCATATATTTGGGAAGATGACCCCCACTCCTCAACATTTTCCAGCACATTTCCTGCTGCTGATGGGCTTGTAAAACCATCTCATCTCTCCTTTCTTGCCTTATCCCTTCTTTGTCTTCACCAGGAATGCTACACTCCAATTGCACCAGTGCGCCAGTCTTCTAAATAAACCAGGTCCACTCTTGCCACCCATTCTTTATGGGTGTGAGAGGCGAATGGCAGAGAACAGACCTGTTGCAGGGCACCATCTGGAATAACCAGTAACAGATGCTGAAATGAATCATCGTCCTCAGGGAGCCTTGCCTACATCCATGTTAAAAGCATCTGTAAGGAAGGCTGGCTTTATCTACCAGCAGACTGCCCTGTCATTTGTCAGGTCACTGAGAGGCTCCCTTCCCAAAGCTGGCGTCTGTTTGCCACAGTGCCTGGAATTTCACCATTAGGAGTTTAGCAACAGGCTTGTAAAACGTTAGAGCTTGTTACTCAGCTAAGCAGGACTAGAACACTTGCCCTTATGGTTTTTCCATTACCTTGCAGGGTATCTCCACAGGGCGGAGTGGGCTCACAAATTGTTTGGGACAGCAAATTCATTCACCAGATGTTTATACTTAGCCTACTTGGAATTCAGCTGTGTAGTAGGCACTTTGGGATGGGTGACAGAAAAAGAAGAAAGGAGCCTTGCCTTTATCTTCAGCAAAGATAAAAAATCTGAACTAACCATAGAAAAAACCATGGGATATTATATGTAGGTAAAATAATCATGACAAGTACAACACATGTATGCCAAGTGGATGTGAAGTCAGAGCAGCTGATTCAACTAACATTTGTTGAGGCAGGGGCTTTTGTGTATGCCATCTTCCTCATTTAATTAACACACTGCCCTGGAAGATTGCTATCATTATTCCCATTTTAAAGATGAAGAAACCGAGGCTTAGTAGGTTTAGCGCTACTTTCTCTGTCCCGTGCTTCGTCTCCTTGTCCACCTCAGTTGCAGACAGGGGCATAGTGACAGCACCCCACTTCAAGGGCCTCCACTTCACTGCCTTGGGGCTTTTTTCTAAAGCCACTGAATCTCATCAGCACACTGGCATCCCAGAGGTGCCCCCAGGGTGACCTTCAACCACAGGGGATGGGAGTTAAGTAAATGGATAAATGTCCCAGCCTCCAGACCTTTGGAGGTACAATTTTGAGATGCTTTCAAAATGGTATCCAGAGGGTGTTCAGTATGATTACACTTCAGTATCCACATTTGTAACCAGCCAACAATACCTCATCATTTAGTTTTTCCTATTTTCCTGTCTTACTCTCCCCATTCCTTCATTCCAGCTTCCTGGGATCACCTCTCAAACCAACTGCCCACAATCAAGTCCTTGTCACCATTTCTGCTTTTAGGGGAGCCCAAAGTAAGACAAGAGGCTAAGTAATTTGTTTAATGTCATATAGCTGGAAAGTGATTGAGCCAAGACAAGCCCAGGGCTTTTGCCTCCCATACAAGTACTATATGCTGTATGTGGCCCTGTCTCTAGGCTGCTGAAACTTCCCAAGAGTGCTGAGTTTTGCACCAGATCTTGAGGTAAGTGAAAGACTATTGCTGGCATAGACAAGGGAGGCAAGCTCTCCTGTTAGGTGAAAGGCCTAAACAAGTGCCCTTAGGAGAGACCCAGAGAGCTTTGAAAATGACAGCAAGAGTCAGGGTCCCAGGAGCTGGGCTGCAGTGTAGTGAGGGATGGAGTTGATGAGAGAACAACTGCTCAATTCTTACGAAAGTCACCTGCAGCTTTTAAGACATGCTATGACATGATGCTCACGACATCTGGGACAGAATTATGTTGTAAGCGCATGAAATAGATTTGAGCAGAATGGGACTTAAAGGCATGATGCCAGCTGAGCGTTCTCTTGTCCTTATTTAAAATTCTCTACTAGATCATCTGATTCACTTTGAAACAGTGAAAGGACACTGAGAACAGAGAAATAAATTTTCTGTTATAGAACGTCCTTGTTTGTTCCTCCCAGCTTTCTCATGACCTGTGTTGGATAAGGCTTCTGTGAATCAGATGACTGAGCGTACCACTGTGCCTTCATCAAGCGGCTGTCACTGTAGAACAGTGATTCTCAAAGTGTGGTCCCCGGAGCAGTAGATCTGTATCACCTGGGAATGCTCTAAGAATGTTAATTCTTGAGCCCCTTCAGAGACAGAATGAATCAGAAACTCTCAGGGTAGGACATAGAAATCTGCTTTCACAAAATGATTCTGGCATACTCAAGTTTGAAAACTATTGCTTTAGGTGACGCAAAGGAAGAAGCATGTGCTGTCGATGTATTCTACTTCAACCATCATCGTCATGCTGATCTATTCCTGAAGAACTTCCTCAAGCCAATCAATGGGGAAATAGAAATTAAATAGATGCAAGTTCTTTGAAAGCAGGGACATATATTAAAAATCTAAGTAATGTCAAAGTGTCTAACTACTGTAAAACATCTGAACTAATATAAAATTTCACAGTGCCTGCCAGAGAGGATGTCTATTTCTTTCTTCTAAGTAGGCAAATGGTAAAAAATATGTGAGAATAGGTAAGAATAATTGCCAAAGAAACAAGGTCAAATATACAATTACTTACAGTGACATATTTAATTTCTATTGTAAGATACTAGTAAGACATAAATAGAATATATTACATTTCCCTCAGTGATGCACTCTAACACACAGGACCACAGACAGAAGAGCAGGACAATTATTCTCTCCTTGCTGATTGACAGGTTCAGCTCAAACAGGGTGTACCTATTTTTTGTAGAGGCTTACTCATCTACCTTGAGACCAGCTATGGCATCTCTAGCAATAGGCCTTGTTAAATGGGGCTGACCTAGAGAGAGGTGTTTCAGGGAAATGAGAGTTAGCTAAGATGAAAGGCTCTATGGAGATGTTGAAATATTGGTCATTGTCTTGTCTATTCAATTATTATACTTTGAAAAGGTTGGCTCTGGATTTGAAAATTGAGTAACTTGGGAGCTTTAATAGATTGTGCTATATACCCAGTTTGCTATTACTAATAATCCAGTAATTAACCTTAGACATGCTGATCTGATCTTAGGGATTTCACCTGTTCTGTAAGTCTCAATTCATCAAAAACTCTGAAGGATGGTGGGGAATGATCTCAGGTGAGTTTTCTCCTCAGTTTCTTATCGGTAAAGAGTGATGATAAAGCAAATTATGCAACATTCATTCATTCTTTCAACAAAAGTCCTCGAGCCCTCACTCTGAACCAGACTTTGTTGTTCATAGTAGTGAACATGTCAGGGAAGGCTCTCACTGTTGTGGAGCTTCCATTCTGGTGGGCATTCAAGAATACGTCAGATGGTGTTGATGTTGTCACAAACATTGGGACTGGCGGTTTGATGTGCTGAGCCCTCGATCATGGGACTTGCCCTTAGGAAGCTCATTACTGCAAAGGAGAGGCTAAACTTACATATAATTGTGCCTAAGAGTCTCCCCCTGAGTACCTCTTTGTTGCTCAGATGTGGCCCTCTCTCGCGCGAACTGAGCCATCTCGACAGGTGAACTCTCTGCCCTCCTGCCTACATGGGACCCGACTCCCAGGGTTGCAAATCTCCCTGGCAATGCAGAATATGACTCCCGGGGATGAATGTGGACTGAGAGTATCTTCTTGACCAAAAGGGGGATGCAAAATGAGACAAAATAGTTTCAGTGGCTGAGAGATTTCAAATGGAGTTGAGAGGTCACTCTGGTGGACATTCTTATGGATTATATAGATAACACCTCTTAGTTTTTAATGTATTGGAATAGCTAGAAGTAAATACCTGAAACTACCAAACTCCAACCCAGCAGTCTGGACTCCTGAAGACAATTATATAATAATGTAGATTAGAAGGGGTCACAGTGTGATTGTGAAGACCTTGTGGATCACACCCTCTTTATCTAGTGTATGGATGACTAGAAAAATGGTGATAAAAACTAAAGGACAAATGGGGTGGGATGGGGGGGATGATTTGGGTGTTCTTTTTTCATTTTTATTTTTTATTCTTGCTCTGGTTCTTTCTGATGTAAGGAAAATGTTCAGAGATAGATTGTGGTGATGAACGCATAACTATGTTATCATACTGTGGACAGTGGATTGTATACCATGGATGATTGTATGGTGTGTGAACATATTTCAATAAAACTGCATTTAATAAAAAAAAAAAAAAAAGAATACGTCAGAGAAAAATAAGTGATACTTGCAAAGGAAGAACCCCATAGTTCAAGACAACAGAGGCAATTCCATCCCTAAGTTATAGCCATTTGTTGCTGTGACTCTCTAATTTCTAAGAAAAGCATTCCAGGATGTAACACTACCCGAGAACTCAAGTTTGCTTTCTGTAGACTATATGGAGCATACCCAAGGTCTTGAGGAGCTCATCTTGTATGGAACATAGATTGTCCATTACCAGCAGATTGACTAAAAATAACCCTGTATGCTCTGTTCTCAAACCTTTTGCCTCTCATCATAGTGCTTAACATAAAGGAGTAAATGCTTCAATACATTTTTGACGAATAAAGGAATATTCTTGGGACCACTGCAAGTTTTTAAAGCATTTCAGTGAGTCAGAGACTACATTTCTTTAGCCAGAGTCTACTGGCTAAACCAAATTCACAAAGACAAGGCAAGCTTCCTGCATCTTAATTTTTGCTTAAAGAAGATGCTTAGCATTAGATCCTTCCCACCATTTTACTTATTACATATTGGAGTTTGGCTATTCTTATTCCCCTCCCCAGTGTGTGTGTGTGTGTGTGTGTGTGTATAATTTTTCTAATGTAGCCAAGTCATCTGTCAGAGCCATTTAATTCCCCTGAGTTTCTTCTTATATTCTGGAAGAATTTTTCTTTTAATTTCCCCTTATCATCCAGATCCTAGACTTTGCATACTTTGGCTAATGTCCCTGAATTATCTCATATTTATATTATTTGGCAAACTTCTCTGGCAATAAATTATATCTGACTGAAAACACTTACAGGGCTTGCAGTTTTTTGAAACCAACATTTTTTTTTGCAACTCCTTTGAAAACAGCATGGGCCAACCTTCTAATCACATAGTACCCTTCATATGTGAATTGCAAAGCAAGTGCAGAGCTAATTAAATTTCAAGAATACATTTTTAAATATCATCCATGTTATTAAATAAGGACTAGAGGAGAGAAATCAGTAGGATTTGGGTCAGTGTACTGATCCTATATAGCAGCAACTTGAATAGAGAGAGAATAATACCAAAGAAATTTTTCAACCTTGCAGCTTCATAAATAGTATTCTGCATACTTTGTAGGCCAGATTATTACCTAGTGAATGGGTTGGGACTTTTCCCACCTCTTCCATATCTTATGCTAATAATAACATTGTTGATATTAATGTCTTTTATTCAAGAATTTGTCACGTTCATGACATTCCAAAAATATTTTCTTAGGATTTCTGGACCAGAAGATAATAATTAGGACATTCCACATTTAAAATAGGACTTCACAGATCATTCTCTACTTCTGAGTTCAGAAGTGCTACTTTGGAGGCAAAGAGCCTAGATAGCTGAAATGTGGTTTTATTTTTTTTTACGAGTGTACACTTAATTCTCATGGATGGTGTTATCTACTGTCACAGTGTTTAACATCATGCAGATGGAGGCTTTATATCATTTTAATTTTGTTGTCTGGGATACACTTCAGGCCCTACAAACACAGGTCTCTGCTTTTAGGATATCACTTCTCTGCTTGGTTAATTCAGAAAACTTTCTTCCCCTCTTCAGTCTGTAAACATGGAACTGGTGACAATTCTTGTGATTTCTGAAATTCCAAAGTAAGTCTTGTCATTTCCTTTGCGGTATCAAAGAAAGCAAAGGCCATATGGCCTGCCTGGGAAATACCTCTTTCACGACCTGGGCAACCTAAAAAGTGAACTGCTGCCCAGCAGACATCTGTAGTGGCAAAACGATCCACAGTCGGGCCTGGATCCTGGCCAGCCTCCTATGAGGGATCCGCCCAGCGGCTCCTAACTCCTCAGATTAAAGACTCATTTATGAGACCTCCTTTACTCTCCCATGCCTTGAGGAAGGGGTGAGAAGTAACCTTTTAACATGACAGGCCAGACATTAGTCCAGGAGTCATTCCTTCATGCTCCTCACAACCTCCCCACGACCATTGCAAGACCTTAACCCAGCTTCTGGGATTGGTTAAAGAAAGCTAAAGATGGCACATCAAAGAAAAGAAATGGAAAAGAGACAATGACAGGAGAAAGGCCCTAAAATGCTGGGCTTTCTTCGGACAAATTTAAGGGAGAAAGAAGTTTCCTTTGTCCAGCCACGTGGCGCTATGGAGACCGCCCGGCGTGGGGACGCGCCAACCACCGCCTGAGCCAGCAAAGGGAAATCCAGAAAGGTGTGGCGGTACACAGCAGGAACCCAGGAGCAGGGGTGGGTGACGGGGGAGCCGAGAGAGGTGCGCAATGGCGAGAGGCGGGGGAATCCATAGGGGGCGCGGAGAGAGGGGCTACCTGGGGAGGGGGAGCTGGAGAGGCGGGAACCCGGCGCCGGGTCCAGCCGCAGGACAGGGCAGCGGACGCGGGCGGCGGGGGGCGGAGCGGGGAGGCGGGCCCGAGCGGGATCCGCACTGGCGGGGCGGGGTCCGGGCC
Source organism: Choloepus didactylus (assembly GCF_015220235.1). Taxonomy (NCBI): domain Eukaryota; kingdom Metazoa; phylum Chordata; class Mammalia; order Pilosa; family Megalonychidae; genus Choloepus; species Choloepus didactylus. Next base: position 15,287,616 of record NC_051308.1, on the reverse strand, counting down.
GGCGGGGCGGGGCCAGGCCGGGCGGAGCGCGCGGCGCGGCGGGGAGGAGCGCGCCGGGAAGCAGGAGGCGCTCCCGGCGCTCCCCGCCCGCGTCCTGTCAGCCGCCCGCCCTCCCGGCCGCGGGGAGGGACTGAGGGGGCGGGAACGAGGCGAAGCGGAGCCGAGGGGAGGGAAGAGGACAGGAGGAGGCAGAGAGGAAGGGTCCAGGGCCATGGCCTCCATGGCGGCGGCGATCGCGGCCTCGCGTTCCGCAGTCATGAACGGGAACCGGCCTCTGGATGACAAGGAGAGGAAGCGCTTCACCTACTTCTCGTCGCTGAGCCCTATGGCCAGGAAGATCATGCAGGACAAGGAGAAGATCCGCGAGAAGTACGGGCCCGAGTGGGAGCGGCTGCCCCCTAAGCAGCAGGACGAAATCATCGACCAGTACATGGTGGGGCCGCACATTGAGGCCCGCTACGCGGCGCACCGCGTCGGCGCCCCCGGGGACCCCGCGCCCGCCTGCTTCCCCAGCCTCCGCGGGCCCACCGGCCAGAAGATCGTGCACTTCGGGGACGAGGTAGTTGGAGGGCGGCGGTAGCGGGCTTCCTTCTACCCGTGATCTCCGAGCCGTCCCCGGCCGGGAGGGCACCTGCCCGGGCGCGGTCGCCCCAGCTGGTCTCGGTTAAATAGGGGCTGGAAAGGAGACAGGCAGCCGGGTTGGGAGTGGGTGGGAGGGGCACCCCGGAGCCGAAAGTCCTTCGGAGGACGGGAGGGGCTTCGTCCGGGGCTGAGGTTAGTGGAGAAATCATTGTGTGTGGGGGGGTGGGTATGGGTGGGGACACGGGGTATCTTTAAAGACCCTCCATCTAGACCTGCGTCCCCCGGGCCGCACCGGGTAGTAACTTCCCCTTAAATTGGGTACCCCAAAGTGGAAGGATCGAAGAATTTTAAGTGAGCGAGCCTGGGTGCTAATCCAGCTCTGCCGCTCAGTAGTTGAGTGCCGTGGGTGACTTACCTCTTACAGCCTCTGTTTTTTTTACCCCTGCCTAAATCGAGGATAATGATACTAACCCCACAGGGTTGTTGTGACAACAGAGAAAAGGTAAGCGTTTTATGCAGTACCGACCAGGGAAGGAACTCAGTAAATATAGCTAATATTAGTATTTATGATGAGTACTATGGGGAAAGTGAAATTGCCGAGCTGGATAACAAGAAGGAAGAGGTTTTCCCAAGATTAGAAAGCATAAGCCAAACCCCTTTCTAGGATGTTTCCCTAGTGAGCATATATTATGTTCAGTTTATGTTTCTGAATGAGCATTGTGGCCCCAGTTTTCTAGTGAAAAAACTAAGGGGTGGGAGGTTTAAATGAGCTCCAACAAGCCTTACCTCCCTATAAGATTATGCTTAGGTATGGGATCTAGACACTCAAACTGTGCCCAAACTTCTCAAAAGGGGCAGTCCTTGTGAAGGCTGAAACACTGAAACTGCAAGAAAAAAAAAATCTCATGGGTGACTGGTAGCTAAATCACAGAATCCTGGGTAGTTTGTGCTCATCAGAAACTTTGACCTTTTTTTTGGAAATATGTTTAACCAAAACCTATTTGGTGCCATTAGAATTTACACTTTGGCTATTTGACATTTCAGACTAAATTTATTGCAAGGAAGGGCAAAGTCAAAAGGAGTGAAAAGTACAAAAATGAACTCCACATGCTGTAAGGCTGTTAGGAATTGCACTTGGAGCATTTCTCTCATAGGAAGTTGTTGACTGTTGAAGTAATTCAAGTTAAGAATGAGATTTAAATCTAAATTTCAGGCTTGGGTGTGCTGAAACATTTCCTAATATAACATTGGTGGTAATAAACCCTCTTTAATGTGAGGGAAGTGTGAGACGATAGATATGTATTGCCCACATGGCCTTATTCTGATGGAATTAAAAGAAAATTCTCCTTTGAGCTTTGAACTCTGAGGCCATTGCCAGGAAAAACAAGTATTTGGTAAACTGGGGAGATGAAAATATAGGTTTTCAAATGTATTCCTAGAGTTGAAACATTTTAATGCAAAATATGCATCTCTATAAAGACATGTGGGTGTTATTTGTGCTCAGATTTAGGTGAAGAAACAGTAGGCAGTGCCTCTTGGGAAGAGTCATGAATAAATAAATGAGAGGAAATAAATCTGTAAGTACTTACAAATGTTGGAAAATGGTTGTCATTTTCCTTTAGCTTGGTGTCTGGCTAAGAATATACATATGCCTGTTCATCATCAAACACCCCATGCCATAGAGGAGCCCAGTATTTTTTTTTTCTTTATTATTATTATTTTTTGATTTAATTTCTTATCTGGTGTCAGTCTAAGCTGCTTCTGAATTTGTAAATCCAACGTCATTTAAAAGCAAATGAAACTATATGCTGTGTAGCTGTATGCCCTTCTAGGAGTAAAACACCCTTGTTTTTCAGAGCCTAATCTTGGCTTTGCTAAAGTGAGTGCGAACGTGCCCCAGAATATATCTGAGTATCCTCAGCTCAGAGGGCAGAGGGAGAAAGGGATGCTGAATTGTAGGAGAGGTACGTAGGGAAATTGCCCATGGTGTATTTTTTCCCTGCAGAGGCTGCCATGGTTTAATGGCACTAAGAAATTCAAAACTCTCCCCTGGACTGGGTAAGAGATTGGCTCCAGTGTGGGGTTGGTGGTCTCATTGTTGCCCCCGACAGATGGTTTATGGAGGAGGGCGATGGAGAAGGACAGGGTGGGATGGCCAGTAAGCAGTTAGACCCACCCAAATGGGTGGGCCCTGATTCATTTGAAATGACCCCAAACTAGATTGAATAGGGTACTCTGTCCCTTCCCACTTGATCCGTTGTCATCTTTTCTTCTTGATTACTGGACTTTATTATTATTTTTCTAACTTTTTATTTTGAAATACTTTCAAACTTATAGGTCAGTTAGAAAAATAATACAAACCCCATACAGAGAACTCCAACATACTGCTACCTCCAGATGCCTGATTCACAAATTTTAACTTTTTGTCACATTTGCCCTCCCTCCCTTCCTTCCTTCCTCCCTTCCTCCCTCCCTTCCTCCCTTCCTCCCTTCCTTCTTTCCTCCCTCCCTCCTTTCTTTCCTTCCTTCCCTCCTTCCCATCCATCCATTTTCTGAACATTTGAGTGTAGGCTGTATACATCATGCTCCTTGAACACTTATTACTGCCATATACAGTTCCTAAGAACAAGATGTTCACTTATGTGACCACCTTAAGTACAGTTGTCAAGTTCAAGAAATTTAACATTAATATAAAGCTTTCATATATTCCAGTAATGTCCCTTTGAGTCTCATCTCCTCCCTTGCTAGATCCCATCCAGTATCATGTATTGCATTTAATTGTCATGTCTCTTTAGTGCATTCTTTTTTTTTTAATTGTGGGAACATACATACAACATAAACTTTTCCATCTCAACCACTCCCAAGCATACCATTCAATGGGATTAGTTACCTTCACAATATTGAGGTACCCTCACCACCTTCCATTACTAAAACTTTCCTGTCTCTCCAAACAGAAACCCTATACCTATGATGCATTAACTCCCCATTCCCCCTGCCACCTGTCCTTGGCAATCTGTACTCTAATTTCTGTCTCTAAGAGCTTACATATTCTCTGATATTTTCTTTGTAGTTACCATGGGGCTTAAATTTAATGTTCTAAATCTATAAGAATCTCATTTGCTTTGATATCAATTTAACTTCAATAGAGCTCAACCTATGTTCTTATACCCTTTTGTCCCCCAACCTTTAATTAGTTCTTGTCACAAATTACATGTTTATACCTTATGAGTCCAAAACCACTGATTTCTCATTGCATTTTATGTGTTTGCTTTTTAGTGAAGTTACAAACCCAAAATACAATGATACTGGCATTTGTATTTCCCAATGTCATTACTCTCACCAGACATCTTTATTTCTTCATGTGGCTTCTGTCTATTTTCTAGTGTCCTTTCCTTTCAACTGGAAGATCTATGTTTAGCATCACTTGTAGGGCAGGTCTACTGGTGGTGAACTCCTTCAGCTTTTCTTTATCTGGGAATGTCTTAATCTCTCCCTCATTTTTTAAAATACAGTTTTATTGAGATATGTTCACATACCCTGCAATCATCTACAATGTACAATCACCTATTCACAGTACCATCATATAGTTGTGCACTCATCACCAGAGTCAACTTTTGAATATTTTTCTTACACAAAAATAAAATAAAATAAAATAAAGTAAAGTAAAGTAAAATAAAGCAAAATAAAGTAAAAAAGAACACCCAAAACATTCCATACCCGCCATCCCATCCTATTTTTCATTTAGTTTTTGTCCCCATTTTTCTACTCGTCTGTCCATACACTGGATAAAGTGAGTGGGAGCCACCAGGTTTTTACAATCACACTGTCACCCCATGTGAGCTACATAGTTATACAATCGTCTTCAAGAATCACAGCTACTGGGTTGTAGTTTGATGGTTTCAGGTATTTACTTCTAGCTATTCCAATACACTAAAACCTAAAAAGGGTTATCTATATAGTGCTTAAGAATGCCCTCCAGAGTGACCTCTCGACCCCATTTGAAATCTCTCAGCCACTGAAAGTTTGTTTCATTTCACTTACCCCTTTTGTTCAAGAAGATTTTCTCAATCCCATGATGGTCTATCTGTATATCAAAACCAACATTTACTGTCTATATTTTGCATTTTCCTGAATGTCAGTATAGTTGGAATTGTACATTATATAGGTTTTTCAAACCGGCTTCTTTCACTTAGTGACATGCATTTAAGGTTCCTCCATGTTTGTTTGTGGCTTGTAGCTCATTTCTTTTTACTGTTGACTAATATTTCATTATATAGGTATTCCTCAGATTGTTTATCCATTCACCTATTGAAGATTATCTTGGTTGCTTCCAGTTTAGGGCAACAACGAATAAAGCTGCTGTAGACATCTGTTTGCAGGTTTTTGTGTGGACATAAGTTTTCAGTTCATTTAGGTAAATGAACACAATTGCTGGATTGTATGGTAAGACTAAAGTTAGCTTTGAAAGAAAATGCTAGACTATCTCTCCAAGTGGCTGCACCATTTTGCATTCCCATTAGCAATGAATGTGGCTCCATATCCTTGTCAGCATTTGGTATTGTCAGTGTTTTGGAGTTTAGCCATTCTAATAGGTGTGTAGTGGTTGACCCATCTTCTGACTCCATCCCAGGGGCCTCGACAGCCAATCAAGTGTTGGAGAATGAACTCCTGGGCCATCCAGTGCCCTGTTATGGATGCCAGGGCCCACCAGCCTGACCACCCCAGTATCCACAGGCAGACCTCGGATGAATGGTTGGTCCACGTGCACCTCAGCTCTTACATTTAGGCAGACATCTGACCCTAGAAGATAAACGGTGGACCTCGTTAATATTTAGATGAAAAGCTGCTTGGGAATACAGGGTTTTGGGGGCTTTTCTTAAGGGCTGTCATAGAAAGAGCCTGTGCTTTGTAGTAGTCTTGAATTTGAATTTCAGTTCCACCATTTTCTGGCCTTTTGGCCATGGTAAATTCCTAACCTCTCTGAGCCTGGATTTTCTCACCTGTACAGTGGAAATAACATTAACAGTGTGGAATGCTGAAAGGCCTGTGGGCATAAAAATGGTTGCTGCTCCTGATGGTGGTATTGTTAATATTGTTAACTCGTCTTCCCATTTCTACTGGGAAAAGTCATTGGCTGTTGTGAAGTAAATTAATTCCTGCCGTCACAAACCCTGGAGCTGCCCATGTGAGGAGCGGCTCTGCGAGAATGGGCCCTGGTCATGTGCCTTGGAGCACATATTTAAGACCCTAGTTTGCTGTGTCCACAGGGTCTGGCAGTGAGTGACATTGCGTATCTCCTGACTAGCAGTCACATGAGCCTCAGATCATGCCTCCGTTTCCACTACCCTGAAGGACGGCTGCCTGTTTCTTTGAAGAGCCTCCTGCCCCTATCCACAGTAACATTTTGGTATCTCATATAGCAGTATTGTAAGTCAGCCCACGCAAACATAGCCTCCACGTGGTGACCGTTCATCTAGTCATTTTTATGTGTTGCAGGAACAAGCAAATAGGAGCTTAATTATATGATGACAATCATAGCCCTTGGTGGCTGTGAGGGTGGGTGGAGGCTAAGTTCACACACCAAAAGTTCCTGTGCTGTGATGCCACTTCTCCTAGGACAGGTGCAGCAATTTGGCATCCACGTATTTGTTTTTAATGTAGCTCTTGGTAAGGTGGGAAGATTTGGTCCTGGGCCTAGATCCATCCTTTCCTTGTCTTGATGAGCAG